>NC_081413.1:170890731-171529231 GCF_030272615.1 Cryptomeria japonica
AAGATGGTTGATTATGTCAAGAAGTACTTTGTCAAAATAACTTTTGAGCTGATTCCAAGGAATGACAATAAAGTAGCAGATGCCATGGCAACACTTGCTTCTCTACTTCTGACATAGGAAAATCAAGAGCGTTACGAATTCCTAGTGGAAGAGTTGTTTTACCCTGCACATAACTATCCCGATTACCAAATTATTTGTCACCTTGTTGGGCATGATTCCTCCCATTATGGCCAAACTTATACATACCTGAAAGATAATATCCTCCCTCCTGACTTGTCAAAGAACCAAAAGAGAAACTATATTTTCCAATCCTCCCATTATACTCTTGTCGCAGATTAAACAAGGTCTGGATGATAATCTTTTAAGATGTCTTGAGCAAGAAGAATCTAAGAAGGCCTTAAATGAAGTCCATAATGGCATTTGTGGGACTCATTCAAATGGTCTTACCCTTTCGAAAAAACTCATACACTTGGGCTATTATTGGCCAACTATGGAATGATATTCTTTTCACATAGCTAAAACATGCAAACAATGTTAGATCCATGGAAATTTAATTCATGCACCAGCATAAGAGCTTCATGCTTTGCCAACATCATGGCCTTTCTACCAATGGGGTCTTGACCTAGTAGGAAAGATAAATCCTCTTTCATCCAATGGTCACAAATTCATCCTTGTAGCTATAGAATATTTTACAAAATGGATTGAGGCAATACCTCTCACAGAAAAAAAATTGTTTCATTTATCTTGAACTACATCATATGTCGCTATGGCATACCCATGACCATTATCACTGATAATGGGCGACCGTTAAAGAATGAGGATGTACAAGAGCTATGTGAGAAATTTAAGATCCAACATAGATTCTCCACACCCTACTATCCACAAGGGAATGGACAAGCAGAAGCATCAAACAAAACTATTCTGAAAACCCTCAAAAAGACAGTGAATGGTGCTGGCAGAGATTCGCATGTTCAATTGAACCCTTCTCTATGGGCCTACCATACCAGTATCCATACACCAACAGGCACCATAGCTTTCTCTCTTGTCTATGGATTAGAAGCAATACTGCCAATAGAAGTAGAGATACCTTCTCTATGAGTATCATTAAAAGGCCTTAACCTAGATGAAGAAGAACGAGTATCTAGATTGCAAGAGTTAGAATTGATCCATGAATGAAGACAAAATGTCTTTGATCATTTAAAGGTGTATTAGCAAAGAATGTGCCAAATTTATAATCACAAGGTCAAACCAAGAGCTTTTCAAGTTGGAGAAGTAGTACTAAAGGAAAATCCACAAAACTAGGCAGATCGAGAAAAGAAAGGGAAGTTTGAACCAAACTGGTTGGGTCCATTTGTGGTCATAGCAATATTTGGGTCAGGAGCATATCAGCTATCAACACAAGATGGGGATCAGCTCGAAGAACCCATCAATAGCATCAATCTAAAAAAAAATTATGTCTGTAAGAGCAGAAAAATCAAAAATAGTGAAAAAGTATAAAATCAAAAATAGTGAAAAAGAAGAAAATCCAAAAATAGAGAAAAAGCAGAAAAACAAAAAATAGTGGAAAATTAGAAAATACAAAAACAGAGAAAAAAAATCAAATCTAAAAAAAAGTGCAATAAAAACAGATGGTGAAAACCTGGCAACAGGCGCTATCTGTCAGCTATCTCTTCCATCTATTGGTTCATGCATCCTTTCGCTTGCATTCATTTTCATCAATGTTGTTCATATTCATAAATAAGCCCTTGTGCATATGCAGGCATTGCAGGTGATTTCTCACCATGGTTTGGATCATTGTATTTATCATAATAAATTTGTTTCTAGGCTTGGGGAAAAATCCTGCACCTAGTTGGGGGCAAAAAATTTCATCGTTTAGAGCCTCATCAAATAGGTAGAACAATAGTTAGGCAACTCTTGTCAAGCAAAAATTGAGACACATTCAATGTTGAACACAAGATCGATTTGTCAACCATCAAACTATCACATGTCAGTCTAAGCATCACACACACTTTTCACTAGATGATATCTTTTGACTAATGATTTTAGTACTTTAATCAACGATTGTTCAACTTATCTATCTTGATTTTTGCTATCATGATTTCTGAGTGACTCCAGGATGTCTTTGATTAGAGGAACAAGGAAGGAACATGATATTTATCTTGTCTGTTGTCTATAATTTAATCATTAATATGTGCAAATTTGTCTCAGGACATGATCATTGGAGTATCATCGAAGACATTTCCGATTTGCATATAGAAATGGTTAATATTGCCTATTTTATGCAAGCAACACTTAGGTCATCTTGGTTCAATTATACCTCGATGCTTGTGCTAACTTGCAATATCAAAACCTAGAAAAGTAGTGCTTAGGTCATCATGGTTCAATTATACCATCGATTTTTGCACTCATTTCCCACATTTTAAAAATCTCAATGATGACACAAAGAAATAACCCAGTGACTGGTCTGATCACAACATTGCATTTCATTTGCATTTAGCTTGCATTTCATTCTTGCATAGGATCACAAAATCTCATCTTATCCAAGGCCAAATCTATCGCAAGAATCATCAATGTATCAGCATAGGTGTATACACAATCAGAACGATGACTCATCTCTCTCCATATTTTGTAAACCCAACACGAATCTTATGCTTCTCCCTCGAATATGCCAACATCAGCACATCTAAATATTCCTGCAACGGGATATCAACAAAATGTCAGTTCTTTATCCAATCAATCTTATCAATTCTATCAATCCATCTCATCTAATCCATTCTATTATATCTTATACAGGATGTATCCTTCCTGGAACCAGACATTTTGATCAAGTCTTATACAAGATATATTGTTCCTGGAACCAGATGCTTTGATCATCTTTGTCTTATATAGGAGGTGTCATTCCTGAAACTAGACTTGATCTCAATCTCATCAATGTAATCAATCTTATCAATTCAATCAAACTATCAATCATCACATCAAGAACCACATCACAGTGATAAAAAAACTTACACTTTCATCAATCAACGGTGCAGAAATCAAATCATTTCTAATCAGGAAATCAATTTCACCAAGATTCAAACACTCCAAAGGTCAATTATCTTAATTGATCTCTTGAGGGGGCATCATCATATCGCAATTTAGCAATCAATGGTTGGGGCATCCTATCGAACCAATATCACATCAACATCATCAAATTGAGATTATTCTTTGAATCAACACGTCATCACACCTCACTTCAAAGAGGGGCAAAATGTATACACCGAAAAATGGTCTAAAGATAATTAATTAAATAAGCAATTATTTAATTAATCCCCCTTCCCAATTTAATTGAATTCAATAGCAATTTGATTGAATTCCCCATTCACCTGGTTATTAATAAAACTAAAGATTCATTTAATAAGTTCATTTCAATAGTCTCCTTTGATTAATTAATCTAAATTGATTAGTCCCCCCATTTAATTCATTTCTTCTAATCCCCTAATTAATTAAAACAAATAAATTCATGAGTTTTTTGAAATTTAATTAGCCTTTTCCTATTATTTGAATTTTTAAATTTAAATTCCCCACATGCCTCCTAACTTCTAACCACCTAACCTAACCACCCCCTAACCTAACCCATTTCACCTAATCCTGGGTTTAACTAACCCTATCCTATCTTGCACATCCTAACCTCCTTATCCTAACCTCCTATGGGTTGGATATTCTCCCCTTGAGACACATGGAACTTTTGCCACATGTCTCCTCCCTTGGACACTTGCCCTCTTGTGAGAAAGATTCCTTGACACTTGTCATCTTAGAGATGACAAGTGTCCCTCCCTCCAATCTCTTCTACAACCTCCTCCTATTTGACCCTTGATATCTTCAGACTCAATCTTGACCGTTGATTCTTGTCACCTCACCCCTGGCCTTGGAAATCCTATAAATATCCCTCATGTTAGAGCACAATGGATCCCATCTCAAACATTGTGTGTGTGAAGTAGGGTACCTACAGCTGCAACACAAACACTCAATAGATAATTACAAGCATGGTTAGCAGATTGAAATCAAATGAAAGATAAACCATGACAAAGTGACCTATCGCCTTCTAAGAGATGCAAGTGTGGATTTTCTCTTAGATCTAGATAAGCAATCCTAGTGACTTGACTACACCTAGATGGAGGATTTAAAATGATATGATATGAAAGCTAGATGAGATTGATTATGCTAGATTGATCCAAGAGGCCAATTAAGAAAATGATATGCATGATTAAGCTATGATTCAACAATTATGCTAGAATATGATCAAATTAAACTAGATCTAAGATGTAATTGGCTATAATAACAATGCTTAAATGATATGCTAGAATGGATATGCCTATAGTAACAATGCCTAAAATGATATGAGATGGGATCCTTTGTGCTCCAAAATAGGGGATATTTATAGAATTTCCAAGGCCAGGGGTGAGGTGGTAGGAATCAACGGTCAAGATTGAGTCTGAGGATATCAAGGGTGAAATTGGAGGAGGTTGGAGAAGAGGTTGGAGGGAGGGACACTTGTCATCTCTGTGGTGACAAGTGTCAAGGAGCCTTGCTCATAAGAGGGCAAGTATCCAAGGGAGGAGACATGTGTCTCAAGGGGAGAATATCCAACCCATAGGAGGTTAGGATAAGGAGGTTAGGATGTACCAGATATGATAGGGTTAGTTAAACCCAAGGTTAGGTGGAATGGGTTAGGTTAGGGGGATGGTTAGGTTATGTGGTTAGAAGTTAGGAGCCATGTGGGTAATTTAAATTTAAAAATTCAAATAATAGGAAAAGGCTAATTAACTTTCAACAACTCATAAATTGATTTGTTTTTAATTAATTAGGGGATTAGAAGGGATGAATTAAATGGGGGGGATTAATTAATTCAGATTAATTAATCAAAGGGGACTATTGAAATGAACCTATTTAATAAATCCTTAGATTTATTAATAAGTAGATGAATGGGAGAATTTAATCAAATTGCTTATGAATTAAATTAAATTGGGAAGGGGGATTGATTAAATAATTACTTATTTAATTAATTATCTTCAGACCATTTTTAGGTGTATACATTTTTCCCCTCTTTGAAGCGAGGCGTGATGACGCGTTGATTCAAAGAATAATCTTATTTTTTATGATGGTGATGTGATATTGGTTCGATAGGATGCCCCAGACATTGATTGATAATTTGCAGTACAATGATGCCCCCTCAGGAGATCAATTGAGATAATTGACCTTTGGAGTGTTTGGATCATTGCGAAATTGATTTCCCGATTAGAAATGATTTGATTTCTGCAATGTTGATTGATGAAAGTGGGAATTATTTGATCACGGTGATGTAATTCTCGATGTGATGATTGATAGAGCTTGATTGAATTCGACAAGATTGATTAGATTGATGAGATTGATATCTAGTCTAGTTTCAGGAATGACACCTCCTATATAACTCTAAGATGATAAAAGCGTCTAGTTTTAGGAACGATATATCCTGTATAAGACATGATCAAAATAGTTGGGTCTAGGAAAGACACATCTTGTATAAGACATGATAGGATGGATCAAATGAGATCGATTGATAGAATTGATTGAATAAAAAACTGACATTTTATTGATATCATGTTGCAGGAAGATTCAGATGTGCTGATGTTGGCATACTTGAGGGAGTAGCATAAGATTTTTGTTGGGTCGACAATATCTGGAGAGGGATGAGTCATTGTTTTAATTGTGTATACACCTATGATGATACATTGATGATTCTTGTGATAGATGTGGACTTGGATAAGATGAGATTTTGTGGTCCTATGCAAGAATAAAATGCAAGCTAAATGCAAATGAAATGCAATGTAATGATCAAACTAGTCACTAGGTTATTCCTTTGTGTCATCATTGAGATTTTTAAAATGTGGTAAGTGAGTGCAAACATCGATGGTATAATTGAACCATGATGACCTGAGCACTACTTTTCTGGGTTTTGATATTGCAAGTTAGCACAAGCATTGAGGTATAATTGAACCAAGATGACCTAAGTGTTGCTTGTGTAAAATAGGCAGTATTAACCATTTCTATATGCAAATTGGAAATGTCTTTGATGATACTTTGATGATAATATCCTGAGACAAATTTGCACATATTAATGATTAATTTATAGACAGCAGACAAGAAAAATATCATGTTCCTTCCTTGTTTCTCTAATCAAAGACATCATGGAGTCACTCAGAGATCATGATAGTGAAAATCAAGATATAAAAGTTGAACCAAAGTGTTAAAAGAATTATCCAAAAGAATATCATCCATTGAAAAGTGTGTGATGTGCTTAGACTGACATGCAAGAGTTTGATGGTTGACAATTTGATGTTGTGTTCAATGGTGGATGTGTCTCAATTTTGCTTGACAAGAGTTGCCTAACTATTGCTCTACCTTTTTGATTAAGCTCAAAATGATCAAAAATTTTGCCCCTAGCTAGGTGCAGGATTTTTCCCCAAGCCTAGAAACAAATTCATTATGATATACCCAATTATCCAAATCATGGTGAGAAATCAGCTGCGAGTTCGGTGTATGTACAAAGGCTTATTATGGATATGAACATCACTGATGGAAAATGAATGCGAGCGGAAGGATGTAAGAACTAATAGATGGAAGAGCTAGTTGACAAATAGTGCATGTTGCCAGGTTTTCACCATATTTTTTTATTGCACTTTTTCTCATATTTGATTTTGATTTTTTCTTTTTTTTTTTCTTTTTTTTTCGCTACTTTTGATTTTTCTACTTTTTCACTATTTTTTATTTTTCTATTTTTTCACTGTTTTTGGATTTTTCTACTTTTTCAAACATAAAACTTTTTCAGATGCATGTTATTGATGCGTTTGCTGAGTTGATCCCCATCCTCTATTGATAGTTGATATGCTCCTGACCTAAAGATTGCGGTGACCACAAATGGACCCAACCAGTTTGGTTCAAACTTCCCTTTCTTTTCTCAATTTGATTGGTTGCATGGATTTTCCTTTAGTACTAGTTCTCCAACTTGAAAGGCTCGTGGTTTGACCTTGTGATTATAACTTCAGCACATTCTTTGCTAATATACCATTAATTGATCAAAGGCATTTTGTCTTTGTTCATGGATCAATTCTAACTCTTGCAATCTAGATACTTGTTGTTCTTCATCTGGGATAAGGCCTTTTAATGATACTTGTAGAGAAGGTATCTCTACTTCAATTGGCAGTATTGCTTATCATCCATAGACAAGAGAGAAAGGTGTGGCACCTATTGGTGTGCAGATACTGGTATGATAGGCCCATAGAGAAGGGTTCAATTGAATATGTCAATCTCTACCAGCATCATTCGTTGTCTTTTTGAGGATTTTTAAAATAGTTTTGTTTCATGCTTTTGTTTGCCCATTCCCTTGTGGATAGTACGGTGTGGAAAATTTGTGTTGGATCTGGAATTTCTCACATAGCTCTTATACATCCTGGTTCTTGAACAGTCACCCATTATCAGTGATAATGGCCATGGGTATGCCATAGTGACATATGATGTAGTTCAAGACAAATGCAGTAATTTTTTTTCATGTGATATTCATGATAGGTGTACGTTAGGAAATAGGAAATCATCACAAACAAGATAAAAACTAATAGCTCAATCACAAATGCATTCATTGCAATGATCTATCCTAAACAACACTCCATAGAGACATGAAATAAAAAACATTCAAAAGAAAAGATTATGCAAACCAAAGATGTGATTTGAATGCTCCTTCATGCGGCTCCATTGTTCTTCTTTCCTCTTCAAATGGTTTGGTTGTGGATCTCACCTACTAGTGCACACACATAATTGAAAGCAAGTAGACAAGATTATTGATCAAGAGTACTAGAAATGTGATTGATTAGAAATTCGATAGTTTGATTACCAATTAGCTTTGATTGATGAAGATCATTCAATTTATAGAAGAATTGGAGAGATGACAAGATTAGCATGATTCAATTCAAATGGAAATTGCAAATCAATTATGTCAATTATGACAAATTATGCACTTTCCATGCAAAATTTGTTAATTGATGATTTATGACAAATTATGACAACTTCTATGTCAAAAATTGATTGATTGTCAATTATGACAAATTGACATGTCATTTCCATGAATTTAGGAGAGAAATAGGAGGAAATTGAAATTAGGAATTAGAAAATTAAGAAATTAGAGAATTAAGAATTAGGAATTAGGTAAATTAATTAATAATTTGTCATTTATTAATTAATTCACAAAGAGGAATAATTAGCCAATTAAATGAACATTTAATTGTAATGAGAAGACTTAGGATAAATAAATAATTTATTAATCCTAAAGGAAGAAAATGACACACAAGGTTAAATGATTAAATCATAAAACCCTAGAAGATGAATTAGGTCTTGATGAAAGATAATTGATTTGATCATGATTTGATTTTGGATTGATAAATGACCAATGTGATAAATGATTTGACTAATAAATGCACCAATTGACAAGGAACAATGACAAATTGATCCAAATTGACATAATTGAGACAAACAACGATCGATGACAAATCGATCGCAAAATGACAAGATCGAACATGACAACGATTGATGACAAATCAATCGTTAAAATGACAAGATTGAAAATGATAAGGATTGATGATAAATCGACAAGATTGATAAGAGGACAATGATCGATGACAAATTGATCGCAAGATTGATAGGAGGACAAAACCCTAATTAGGATTGATGATGTCCAGAATGATGACAAATGAGTACGCACATTGATGCGACAGGATAATCGTGATTGGATAGTATTGTCGACAAGACCAAATTCGAGAGATGAGACGAATGAAGAATGCAGAAGAATGACTCGATGTTCACAAATGATAAAAACCAAATACGAATCATAGGAGAAATGTTAATGCGACGCAAAAACCTAAAATAAGGTAATGCGCAAATGTTAAAGTATGACTTCGCAAGCGTTGACCATTTTTAGGTGTCTACATTTTGCCCCTCTTTGAGACAATGCGATTTTAAGCGTTGTTTCAAAGAACAATAATGAAAATGCCCCAGACAATGATAATGACATATGCATGCCCCCTCGAGGAATTGGCCAGAAACATCTAGAAAAGAGGCCAATTGATCGATAAGAATGATAGGAGACGATAGGATCGAATGGACTGCCAAGACTGACGGAAGAAATGTTAGTAAGAAGAAATTAGACAGAGGATAGTTAGAGACGAAGAAAAACTTGCTTTCAATAATGCACTTTGTAGGTGAGAACCTTTATTTAATGTAGCAAAATGGATGCGTAGCATCATGGCATGGAAGGCCAGAGCTGGAATGCAACCCTTTTTGCAAAAGACAGACACATCACAGACAAACAACAATCACAAAAAAAGAAAGGGACCATGAACCATCCCGGTCACTCTAAATCACTTAGTGACATCATTGAGCAACATAGGAGCATGACCGAAGCCAAAGATAAATCAATAAAAAGATAAGATGCACAAATTCCAACAAATCAAACAAACATCTTGATCTTCATTGTCAAAAGTTGAAAGCGTTGATAGGACAATCATGTTGTCTGGTTTCAGGACATGCGGTATCCCGTCTAAGACAGGACACAGTCTGGTTTCGAGTATACCACACCCTGTATAAGACCCATGATAGTAGAGACAAGGACAAATAATATTGATGGTAACGTTCGATTGATATGACAATTTTGATCAGTTTGAATGTATGGTTTGAGTGAAAAGTTCATCTGTTTATGCATGATTTCAGTAAAGCACAATGCGCGATTGCGTGTCATTGGAGGGATGCTCGGTGATTTGTCTTATACACAAAAAGAGATCCTTTATTGACAAAATGTATGTTTTTGGATTTTAATGTTTTGAAATGTTTTTTTGTGTTCATTTTTTCAGGACTTTTTATGATTTTTAGGGATTTTCATTTTTCAATTTTTAGATATTTTTTCAGGACATTTTTCAATTTTTATGAGATTTTTTTTTTTTCAGGACATTATTCAATTTTTATGAGATTTTTTTCAAGACATTTTGCAATTTTTATGAAATTTTTTCAGGACATTTTTAAATGTTTTTGAGATTTTTTCGGGACATTTTTCAAGTTTTTTTTTTTTTATGATTTTGCCCCCAGTGTCTAGCAAGGCAAGGAATATGACAGGTCAATAAATAGGCTTTCTGAAATATTGGTGGATAGAGGGAAGACAAAGGCCTTTTATCATGGAGACAATACGGATGCAATTTTCAAGGGCTATTGCATGATGGGACAAGAGACTAGATATGACAATGTAAAGCAGTGACAGGGCATGAGGGACATGTCAAGAGGTTTTTGAAACTATGTTTAAATTTTGCGTCCTTATGTCAGATCAAGATCAAGGAATGAAAAAGAGTGTATGGATAGTGATAAAAGATGGATAGGATAAGCAAGACCAAGAATAGATAAGGGACATGGACTGAAGGTCGGGATTGGCTAAGGGATAGTGGCAGAAAGTTGCAATAAGATAGGGAATATGGATGAAAGGTTGTAATAAGCAAATGGATAAAGACCAAAAGCTATGATGGACTAAAAGCTGCAAACAACATACATGATGCTCATGACAATCCTCAGCCTTGTCAAGATCAAAGGTGGAAAGGGAAACTGGACATGAGGGACAATAGGATAATGGAGTATGACATGGTATGATAGGATAATGAAGGGCAATAAGATATGAAGGAGGAAACCTGCCCCCAAGTACAATATGCAAGAAGTTCATAGATTACGCATGATGCCTGTTTGCCAGGTTTTCATCATGGTACTTGCCCAAGGTGCCTGTTTGCCAGGTTTTCACCAATGGACGAATTATTTTTGCTTTACTTTTCTTTTCTTTTTGTCTTTTTTTTTCACTTTTTTTTCAATTTTTTTTCATTTTTTTTTACTTTTTTTTTTTTTTTTTTGTATTTTTGAGCTTTTTCAATAGAAGATGGACACATGATAGGGGATGGAAGAAGGACTCAAGCATCTTTTTGTTTGGATAGTTGCCTTGAAAAAAAAAATGGACCATGACCTTTAAAAGTATACTCAAAGACATTGGTAGGATAAGGACATGGAAAATGACATGAAACTAAGGCAAGGATTTATGCAAAGGATTGGATCAAAGGGATCAAAGGATGAAACATATGCATTGGATAATGGATAGGGTATTGGAAGAATTGTGCTTCAGTAGATGGAAATGTTGGCAAGATCGACATTGGCACACACCTTGAGGGGTGGTGGATTGATGGAGGAAAAATGGATCTCAGATTGTGAGATTTGGATGGAGGAATAGCTTGGGATTTTGGGACATAAGGGCCCAAAATGGATGAAGAAGGTGATGGAGGAACAGACTTGGAAGGTTTGGATGGAGGAATAGCAATTTTGGATGCCAAGTTGGATTTTTCTTTTTGTGCTTCAAGAAGTTGCTTTGGGATCCACATGTTTTTTGATTTTTCATGCTTTTGTGGTTCCTTGGAGTGCATTGCTTGCACAAGGGATTTAGGAACCCATATATATTTTTACTTTGCTTTATTTTTCTTAATGGGCCTTTGTGGCCTTTTGGATATATTTTTTTCTTTATAGATCATATTGCTCTTTGTTTTGATATGTTGATTATATTGGACATGTTGATCCTTGAATACATGTGGATTGCTAGACTTATGACTTTTATACTTGGCATCCAAATTGCTTGGAGGAGGAAAGGAATGCATGGATGGATATGAATGAAATGGAGTTCTTTTGGATGGATGAAATTTACTCAAGGATGTGTGCCTTTGCTGACCTTGCATAGAGGATGAAGGGATATAAGGACCTAAGATGGATGGAAGGTGTGAAGGGGAAGGTGTATGTTTTGATTTTGATGGAGGGATACCAACGTCTTGAGAGTGAGTTGTGTAGACATGACCCTTAAGATCTTCTTTAACATGAAGGGATTCTTGCTTATGGAGATCTACTCCTTTGCCTTTATGAATATCTTGACTTGTGGGATACTCTTTTCTTTGGGAGGAAGACACGAGTCCATTATGAGGTGGATATGATATGAGAGAAATAATGAGATCTTGAAGTGGATCGGATTGCACCAAAGTGGAAGAACCCATTATGCATGTCGAGGGTTCATGAACATCTTGCACTGACACATTAGAATCATGAGGGGTATCAGGATCACTAGGGGAACTAGGATTGTGTAGTGGACATGGTTCAATGACAAGCTCTTCAAGAGATGGAATGGGAGAAATAATGGGATCATCAAAAGAAATGCGATCTTGGAGTGGATATGGAGGATTAAGACAAGGAGATGGAGGAACAAAAGGATCTTGTGGAGGATTTAAAGGAATAATTTGATCTTGACAAGGAGGAAGATCATTGGAATCCTCTTTAAAGTTGCTTTGCTCTGGACTTTTAATGGGATCATCGGAAAAGATGGAAAGGATATCTTGATCTTTCTCAGGGAATGGAGTGTCAATAGGACTTTGGATAGGATGGGCAAGAATAGGGGAATCATCATGAGTTTCTGGGAAGAGGGGGTCCTGGTCAACAATTGGATGGGATGATAAGGTTTCAAGATCTTGATCTTCATCTATTTCAAGACACGTTTCTTCATGCTCTAAATTATCCTCTTGACATGAGGTTGGACTTTGGATATGCATGGAGGATTCTAACAAGGAATCAATGTTTTGGCATGAAGGAAATGCACTTTGAACATTTGTGATGGATTCTGACAAGGAATCAATGCTTGAACATGAGGAAGATGGACTTCGAATGGGGTCCTCTAAAACAGGTAATGGCAATAAAGTGCATGGTGGCATTGGGTCTTGTATTTCTGAAACATGACAAGGATGTGCATCATGAATTGGATTATCTTGGCAATCAATTATGGATATCCCTTGGGTAATTGTGTCCTTGGGTGTATTGTTTGATGAGGACAATATGGAAGGTTCCTATGAAACTTCTAGAGGTGTAGGGATAGATGCCACTAGAGAGTCAATTTGTTTGTTGGGGGATGAGGCATTGCTAGACATAGTTGTATTATCTTGA
Source organism: Cryptomeria japonica (assembly GCF_030272615.1). Taxonomy (NCBI): domain Eukaryota; kingdom Viridiplantae; phylum Streptophyta; class Pinopsida; order Cupressales; family Cupressaceae; genus Cryptomeria; species Cryptomeria japonica. The sequence goes on from NC_081413.1 coordinate 170,903,791, forward strand.
TATTCTTCAAAGAACTCACTTGGTAATTTCCTTAAGATCCTTGCAATAAAGCCACCTTTCTTTCGAGGTTTTGACATAGTTGTATCTGGAATTTGAATTTGTTTGGCAAGGAGTTGGTTCTGATCTAATGTCATGTTTTGATATTGGACTTGGTTCAATTATTCTGACATGTTTGAAACTTGGGTTGGTGTGTGCTACAACCTTTGTTTTTGAATATTTGGTTGTTGTTGTTGACATTGATATGTTGATTGAACTTGTTGATATTCCACCATTGGTTGAACCATTTGTTGACATTGTATAGTTGGTTGGACATATTGTTGAAATTGGACCATTGGTTGTGTTGGTTGCATATGTTGGACAATTGGTTGAACCATTGGTTGAACCATTGGTTGTATTGGTTGAAAATCTGATTGATAGTAAACACTTTCTTGTTCTTGTTGTGGAGGCACATAATGTTGAAATTGATGTTGTCTCTTTTCTTGAAATTGTTTCATCATCTCTATTTGGGAGAGGAGAGCTGGTATGTCTGATCGTTCAATAAAAGACCTTACATCAATTGGCTCAATATTTGGATTTCAACCTGGAAGTTTTCGAAACATTTTGGACATTTGTGATCTATTCTTCGCAATGTTTTTCACTCTTTGTTCCAATATCTCTTCTTCTTGAGCTAGTTTCTCCTCTAGTTTTTGTATTTGGACATTTACATCATCATGATAAGTTTGATCGATATTGCCTTGTTGTTGGGTTCGATATAATTGTGATTGCATTGTCGGTTGATATGTCAAACTTTGCTGCATCATTGGTGCTTGGAACCTTGTTTCAATAGACATGTCACTATGCAAATGCAATATTTTTGGAATTTTTCAAGGATAATGTATGATATGCAACTAAATGCAAACTAGATAAATGAGAATGCAATCTATGGCAAGAATGCAACCTATGTTTTTGTTCTTTTTTCAAGATTTTGACAAACTTTTTGGAATGCAAATCTAAAAGAGACCCTTAGGAAATTGAAATGATGTCTAGACCTCAAAGGACAAAAGGACTAAGTGACAAAAAGACAAAATGACAATGTCTCCCCTAATATGCTTGGATACTAAGCTAGGTTTGACCAAATGACAATAATGACATAAAGAGAAAAGGTTTGATAAGGTCTAGACTTCCTAACAATAACTTAGGGTTTATCAAAGATTTGGAATTACTCAAGTATGACAAAACCTAGTTTTGACACTATATGCTAAGGGACAATTACTATGCAAGTGACCCTAATATGATATGATAATGACTTAAGCTTAATGAAGAGACTTAAGGTATGTGAATATGAATGTATGACAATGGTATGACTTTAATGCAAGAGGACATATGCAAATGGATGACTCTTATTGATATGCAAAGGAGTATGACTTAGGTGAAACCTAACCTTGGTACTTGACAATGAACTTTGCAAAATGCAACCTAGGATGAACCTAAATGTAAGTGACATGCTTGTTGAGATAAGATTTTGAACAATGTTTGCTAACCATGCTTGAAGATGAGTTTTGAAGATTTGTTAAACCTTTGTTGGATGAATGTCTCTTGTGTTTAATCTTATGTTGGATCAATTTGCCTTGTTTTTGAAATGAGATACAATTCAACTTTTGACAAGCAAAGAATACAAGATATTGCAACTTCGACTCAAGACAATCATGCTCATTCACACATTTCTTATGGTAGGCAAGGACATTAGGTACTTCAGAGGTAGACTCATTATGGGATTCAAGGAGAATACATAGATGCTTGACCCCACGGGCTCCCCTCCATGGCACTCACTTCTCAACGCAGCCAAGCATCAGTCCCCATGGAAATCTCCCCATGGCGAACTTAGTATCTCTTCCAAGTATCCAAACTTGTCCTTCTCAAGCAACTAGAAGGGTTTTTGGCCTCTAAAAACAAGGTGTGTAGTAAGGATTTCTGTTAAGCGTTACTCCTTGATGTCACGCAAGCATGATTGAGACATTAAGCCCATCAAGATACCAAACAAATGTAGTCACACAAGCACGATTTAGACCAAGAGGCCCTACTTAGATGTTGATATGAGAAAGAGTTCAAGGGTCATCACTTCCCAAGTAACTGCAATTCCCACGTAACACTTCCTTCAAAGCTTTCGCTCATCTGGTATTTTTTTATAGTGAGTTAGAATGCCAAGGTATTCTAGTTGTACTCACTTTGGGTCATTCCCTTCTCACGATTATCACTTGCTTGCAAAAGCAAAGTGGTCGGGAAGGCAGACCCTCTAAAGGAGACACATAATCAAAGACAAAAGCATGGTATCGAAGATCTGGATTTCTGATCACCCTAAAAGGATGAGAGCATACTCTCCTACTCCAATGTCACACTCAACAATCAAAGCAAAAACATGTTCATTCCAACCTATTAGAAATCACTAGGTGCCTAAAACATTAATAACAAACACCAAGTTTAGTTGTTTCTCCAAGGCAACCTGCAAAAACCCAAGTTAGAAGTTTGATTTGTTGTCTTTGACTATCGATTCTGCATAACACATGTTAGTAGTTTCATTTGTTGTCTTTGCCATGTGTATGCCAAGATTCTGCACAAATAATTAGTACCAAAATCCAAAAAACAAAAAACAGAATGCAAAAACAAGACAATTTTCAAGTAAAACACTGCATTTTTACCTTTGTTATGGACTTTACACAAGCGCAGAACTCAAGACACAGGCACAGAATGCAGGACAAAAGCACAAAATGTCTTCAACACAGGCGCAGAATGCTCAACACAGGTGCAGGATGTAGGACACAGGCACAGAAGTCTCCAGAAAACCCTGCACGACCCTATTTTTGGCCTGCAAATCAACTTAAAAGCACTCAAAAACACAATAAAGGGATTAGAAGGTTAGTGTTCATGTCGGTTTCACCAATTAATGTACGTTAGGAAATAGGAAATCATCACAAACAAGATAAAAACTAATAGCTCAATCACAAATGCATTCATTGCAATGATCTATCCTAAACAACACTCAATAGAGACATGAAATAAAAAACATTCAAAAGCAAAGATTATGCAAACCAAAGATGTGATTTGAATGCTCCTTCATGCAGCTCCATTGTTCTTCTTTCCTCTTCAAATGGTTTGGTTGTGGATCTCACCTACTAGTGCACACACATAATTGAAAGCAAGTAGACAAGATTATTGATCAAGAGTACTAGAAATGTGATTGATTAGAAATTCGATAGTCTGATTACCAATTAGCTTTGATTGATGAAGATCATCCAATTTATAGAAGAGTTGGAGAGATGACAAGATTAGCATGATTCAATTCAAATGGAAATTGCAAATCAATTATGTCAATTATGACAAATTATGCACTTTCCATGCAAAATTTGTTGATTGATGATTTATGACAAACTATGAGAACTTCTATGTCAAAAATTGATTGATTGTCAATTATGACAAATTATGACAAATTGACATGTCATTTCCATGAATTTAGGAGAGAAATAGGAGGAAATTGAAATTAGGAATTAGAAAATTAAGAAATTAGAGAATTAAGAATTAGGAATTAGGTAAATTAATTAATAATTTGTCATTTATTAATTAATTCACAAAGAGGAATAATTAGCCAATTAAATGAACATTTAATTGTAATGAGAAGACTTAGGATAAATAAATAATTTATTAATCCTAAAGGAAGAAAATGACACACAAGGTTAAATGATTAAATCATAAAACCCTAGAAGATGAATTAGGTCTTGATGAAAGATAATTGATTTGATCATGATTTGATTTTGGATTGATAAATGACCAATGTGATAAATGATTTGACTGATAAATGCGCAAATTGACGAGGAACAATGACAAATTGATCCAAATTGACATAATTGAGACAAACAATGATCGATGACAAAGCGATCGCAAAATGACAAGATTGACAAACGGACAAGAATTGATGACAAAATAGATTGCAAGATGACAAGATTGAAAATGACCATGAGCAATGACAAATCGATCGCAAAATGACAAGATCGAACATGACAACGATTGATGACAAATCAATCATTAAAATGACAAGATTGAAAATGATAAGGATTGATGATAAATCGACAAGATTGATAAGAGGACAATGATCGATGACAAATTGATCGCAAGATTGATAGGAGGAAAAAACCCTAATTAGGATTGATGATGTCCAGAATGATGACAAATGAGTACGCACATTGATGCGACAAGATAATCGTGATTGGATAGTATTGTCGACAAGACCAAATTCGAGAGGTGAGACGAATGAAGAATGCAGAAGAATGACTCAATGTTCACAAATGATAAAAACCAAGTACGAATCATAGGAGAAATGTTAATGCGATGCAAAAACCTAAAATAAGGCAATGCGCAAATGTTAAAGTATGACTTCACAAGCGTTGACCATTTTTAGGTGTCTACAATAGGTACTGCCTCAATCCATTTTGTGAAATATTATGTAGCTACAAGGATGAGTTTGTGACCATTGGATGAAGGAGGATTTATATTTCGTACTAGATCAAGACCCCATTGGCAGAAAAGCCAAGATGTTGCCAAAGCATGAAGTTCTTGTGATGGTGCATGAATCAAGTTTCCATGGATTTGACATTGTTTGCATATTTTAGCTATCTGAAAAGAATCTTGTTCCATAGTTGGCCAATAATAGCCCAAGCATATGAGTTTTTTTTTCAAAAGGGTAAGACCACTTGAATGAGTGCCACAAATGTCATTATGGCCTTCATTTAAGGCCTTCTCAGATTCTTCTTGCTCGATACATCTTAAGAGAGTACCGTTCAGACCTCGTTTAAAAAGGGTATCTGCGATAAGAGTAAAATGGGAGGATTGGTGAATAAATTTTCTCTTTTGGTTCTTTGAAAAGTCAAGAGGGAGGATGTTATCTTTCAAGTATTTATAAGTTTGGCCATAGCGGGAGGAATCATGTCCAACAAGATGATAGATAATTTGGGAATCAGGACAATTATGAGTAGGGTAGAACAACTCTTCCAAGAGGAATTTGCAACGCTCTTGATTTTCTTGTGTCTGCAATAGAGAAGCAAGTGTTGCCATGGCATCTTCTGCTTTGTTGTTATTCCTTGGAATCTACTAAAAAATGATTTCGACAAAGTATTTCTTGACATTATCAACCATCTTCTTATAAGGCACTAGTTTTTCATCCTTTGTTTGATACTCGTCATTGATTTGATTGATGATGAGCTGAGAGTCTCCAAAGTCCTGAAGTTGTGTAATGTTCCATTCTATATCCATTTTGATTCCAATGACCAAAGCTTCAAATTCAGCTATATTGTTGGTGCATGGGAAGCTTAATTTGTATGCTTTTGGAATTGCATGGCGTTGTGGTGTGATGAATAGAATGCCTGCCCCTGATCCATGTTGTGTTCCATTATTTATGCCTTCTCCTGGACTTATAATCTTGTGATTTATTATAAGATCTAGATCAAATCCTGGAATGTCTGCATATGACTAGGCAAAATTGATTTGCCATCTTTTGAAGGGTTCCAAATATTTTTGCCTTTCTTGTTTTGATAGAGCAGTTGCTGGATGTAAATCAGTTGTGCCAATGTTAACTGCCTCTATTGGTTCTATCAAGATAGATGACCTTTCTTGATAGTATTCAGGTAATGTGTCAAATCTCCCATGTTTTGGCGCCTCAAGGAGGTTTTCACCATTAGATGTGTCCTTTCTTTTTACTTTTTCTCGGTCTAATGTTTCCAATAAATGGTTTTCAGCAATAGACCTGATATTGTTTTCTTTATTTTTACTTTTGTGACTAGGAGATTCGGCACCCACTTGATACAAAGATATGTTAACGAAATCCCTGGTGGAAGTTGTCATGGGTTTGATTGTATTAAGATATAAGGCTATGGCATGGTCATTAGGAAAGGTATCAATGGCAGTATGTCTTTCGTTTTCCCAATCCATAAGTTTAGGATGGATTAAGGGTAAAGGATTCTCATGTTGAATTGTTTCAAAGATATTAGGGGTCATGATAGAGATGTCAGAGATTTCAATATGTATTTCAATGTCTAAAATGATACTCTCATCAGAATGACCTTTCGCAAGTAGCTTCTAATTGTCCTCGAGTAAGTCCAAGTCAACCGAATGTGATCATGATTCAAGTGGTCTAGTTCCTAACGTTTGTCTCGCATACGCATGAACTATATTGACATCTACATCTTCTTCTTCCCTTTCAATTTCAAATTGTTCTTGTCTATTTTCATATTCATCTTGTTGTTGGCTAGAAGATGTGTCCTCTTGTAGAGTAACTTGTCCATACCCTAAGCCTGATTTGTCTGTAGCCTGCTGAGGATGAGGTTGTATAGGTTTTGATATACCTTCTTTTCTTTTCTTTGTCTGTAGCACATCTTTGTCTTGTGTTTCCTCTGATAATGTCCCAGCACTGATAAATGCTCCATCAAATATAGGAAGAATTTTCACAATGGGTTGTTATTTAGAGTTTGATGGTTTTTCATAAGATTTAGGAGAAAGTGGTATCTATGATAGTGAATATTCTTCATTCCCTATATCTCTTAGTTGTATTTGTTTCTCCATGCTTGACAAAATAGAGGTAAATGATTTTTCCTTGGATTGTGTGCTTGAAGATGGTGCCTCTCTATTATGTGGAACAATAACCTCTTGAGCCAGTTTCAGATTACTACAATATTGTATTGGATTTGATTCTACAAAGATTGTGATTTCCTACCCATTGTATAGAAATTTTAGGCACTGATGATATGTTGATGGAACAACTTGTATGTCATGTATTCAGGGTCTTCCCAAGAGTATGTTGTATGATAAGTCCAAGTCTAGAACTTGGAATGTTGTGTCTTTCTGCAAAGGTCCCACTCTGATGGGTAATATCACAATTCCTTTGGAGGAATGCTCTTCTTCATCATATGATTTGATGGTGATCTTTTTCCAGGGATCCACTATATTTATCTTTTTATTAATTGGCGATAAGTCACGTTACTATGCTACTCAAGGATGTCCACAAGTGACTAGAGGATCCATGATGAGCATGATCGTTTTCTTTGTTTTTTATTTGTGATGTGAACCAATGAAGTTCTAGGGCAATAGTTCTAGTGGTTGTTTGCTATTGGTACGTTCATTCAGCAAGTATCCTATGCAAAAATGAAGTCAAGGATAACTATGCTTGTGATTACCGCACATACCTCAACCCCTAGCGCTATTCCCAGAATGGAGGGTTCACTCCTTGTCTGCTACATGTTTGTTTCGACAATGAGACATCTTGGTTCCTTATACCCTTACGTACACAACTTCATTATTATATAATAATGCTCAGTGATGGATATATATTGCATTATGAATAAAGACACAAAAGTTTGTATATTAGTCATCAATCTTATCACGTTGATTGTATCAATCAATATCATTCTCTCATCAAGCATTTTTTCTTGGGTCAACCTTCTCAATTATTTCTAATGATTCATTCATCTAACATGGTCTCCCTCATCACTTAATTGCAATCTTTTCATCTATAATTCCATCTCAAATCATTTTCTCACATCAACAATTCTATCAATAAATTTTTTTTCTAATCATTCTTCACTTTCATAATTTATTCATTATTCATCCAACTTTCATAAATCATTTATCTTATACAAGATTTATGCTTCCTGAAACTAGATGTGATCATCTATATTTGTCTTATACAGGATGTATCCTTCCTGAATCAGACTTGATCTTTATCTTATCAATCCAATCAAATCCTATCAATCAAATTAATCCATCAATCTGCATCCAATCAAACTCATTCATGTCATCAAATTAATCATTCTTCATCTTTCATCTAACATTCTTCTTTTTTCGAGAGATCATTCATGTCTTTATTGCACAAACAATCTCTCGAAGGGGCGTTATACCCTAATATTGTCGGGGCATACTGGGGCACGATTTTTTCATTTTCTTTGAAACAACGTCATTCTGACATTGTCTCAAAGAGGGGAAAATGTAGACACCTCAAAATGTCTCATCGATCATGTACTAATTATTTGTCCTATTAGTTAAATAATTATTTAATTATTTAATTAATATAATTAATCGTATTCTTCTAATCTAATTTAATCATCATTATCGACATCACTAATTCTTCAATTTCCATTCCTTAATTCATCATTTAACCCCTTTCTCAAATATTAATTAAATATTAATTATTTAATTAATTACGATTTCTTTCCTTAATTAAATAATCTTTACTATTTAATTAATTCTATTTCTAATGATTAAATAATTTCACTTAAATTATTTAATTAATTCATTCCTCCAATTCCCCAAATTCAAATTTCAACTAATTTCATCTAATTTCAAATTCCCAAATTTGAACTTCATCACATTTCAAGTTAATGAGCATTTCAATTTCATCATTTGATAATAAAAATTCAAATTCAAATAGAAATGAAATTATATTTCAATTCAAAAATCCTACAGCACATGTTGAAAATCATGACTAATCAATCAAATCAGTTAACTCTCCAATCTCCCCTTTTCACTCTCAATCACCTTTTTCTGACTAACCAATCTGTTCAGTCATCTCCCCAGTTAACTTAGTTAACTAACCAATCTACTAATCAACTATCCAATCTATCTTGTTAACAGATCAACCAAAATCAATCAACTATCAATCAACACTTGAGTTCCATTTCTCACCCCATCTATCACAAAAATCTATAAAAGCAACATCATTTCTCCATTTCAATAAAATCACGATCTTTGAAATTATTGTGTCTAATCTATGCAGGAATCCCAGTGCGATATCTGAGAGCCACGCACAATATTGGAGAAGAGCAATGGAAGTTGCATTTTGGATCAATTGAGGGATTTTTTAATTTTTTCATTTATATTCAATTGATTTAATCTCATTTCATTGTTATTTAGGAGTTGGTTAAATTAGATTAGAGTATTCATGATTTACTCTTCTAAGTTTGATTAACTATGGTTGATTTACCCTTGAAACAATCATTATTACCTTCTTAAATTTGAATTGACATATGACGTCAATCCGATTTATCCTTATCTCTCCATCTAATCTTAAAATTTCAATAAAATTGCAATTAATAAGCTAGTGAAAACTTCAGCAAACAAAATTTATCACTCCTACCTTATATTTACAAAATTAAAAGAAAATATTTTGAAAATAATACTCATGACAAATGTTTACCTTTTTGACCATTCAATGTGTATCGAGACATCATGTAGGACCGATCATTTTTCTACTAAAGAGAAAGCCGCATAATGATTAGGAGCCATCAAGAGCATAAATGTCAATTTATCAGTAATACAGTTGGCAAACTGATCAGAAGTTACTTAGGGCTCTTTCTGCATGGACCAATGAAACATTAAATAAAGAGAAAAATTCCATTATTTCAGCATTAGGGAACATCAGGAGTAAGAAAGGGATTAGTCCAGCAAAAGACTTATTCTAGATTTATGAGAACCATCAGGAGTCATCAAGAGAAAATTGTAGTTGATCTAGAAAAAGCTACCATTTCTAGTTTTCAACTTTTTCCTTAGGTATGAATCAAGATTTCTAGTTTTCAATTCACCCCTAAGGTAGACCACCATTTCTGGTTTTCAATCATCCTCAATTTTATTTTTTTAATTTTATTTTTAGAGATAAACCACCATTTTTGGTTTTCGATCTATCTCCTTTATTATGTCCTCTTGCTAGAATCATTTGGAACTGGACTTCATCACAAAAGTGATCTCCTTCATGATGAAGTTTTCTATCCTAGATTGTAATTTTGAAAGGAACTCTTCTTTAGATCCTATTTTATGATACAACTTTAGTCGATGACCATTAACCAACATTACCTTCTTCTCACCTTCAATAGGCACTAGTTGAACTACATTATTATCATAAACTTGACTAATTTCATAAGGTGCCAACCATCTTGTATGAAACTTCCCTTTAAGTTCCTGGAACTATGAATCAAACGATAGTGCTTAGTCTCCCTTTTTGAACTGTATAGAAACAATATGCTTGGCATGCCACATCTTCCTTTGATTTTGAATTACTTTTGTATGTTGCAGAGCTTCCATTCTTATTCCATCCAATCTATTTAACTACAAAATTCTGGCTTTCTCTACTAAGGTTAGATTAATTATGTCATGCCCAAACTTTTGGGCAAAAACACAGCAACAATTTTTTTTATAGAGGGCATAATATCAAGTGATCACGTAAAGTTGAGATAATCTTTTTCACTATGTTTCACTAAATGAAACACAAGTGTTATCTAGATGAACTAATCACAATGGTAACCAAATTAAATTAATTAAAAGTGAGGGGTATCATGAGCATATGTATCCAAACAGGGTAATTTCCACCCCTAGGATAATTTGCCAACGTCCCTCAATATGGGGTAGTCCTTAAGGTTTAACTAGAGAGACCACCCCTAGTAGGTTTAATCATTCCAATTAAAACAATTACCCTTTTGATGGAAGGAATTTATTAAATTACTTGATATTATTATATACCCACTCTGAAATTTAATAACATAACCCCCTTAGGGTCATTACAATTTATTATATGTTTTTTATTTTATTTTTGTGTCGGAGCCATTTAATTTTCTCTTAAATATAATTCCTAATAAATTATATTTAAATCTCTGAAAATATTACTGTTGATTACCATAGTCAATTTAAGTTGATTAAAAATATTCCAATAAAGTTACCTTAACTTTAATCTTAATTAATTTGCCCAATAAATTCTTCAATCTTTGATTACATTATAGGTTAATAATATTTTTCTACAATATTAGAATAATTACAAATTCATTAATTTAATATTAATACAAATTCATTGTATTAATATTAATTAATTTGGGCGATTGAATATAAAGGCCCAAAAGTCATTATAATAATCATTTTGTTAATAATATATCCTACTAAATATATCTTGCTTTAATGGAAGCTTATTTCCCCTTAAAGTTTTCAAATGGTCGCATATAATAGAATTTATATAATTAAACTAATCATCTTGTTTTAAATACCCTCCCCTTAAGGATTCATTTATATTCATCAACATTTCCAATATGTATTCGCAATTAACATTTAAAAAAAAAAATCCTTCTATAACTTTATTTCAAAAAACAAAATTGCAAAAAGAAACCCCACTTTTAAATTATATTTAAAAGTCATGTAGGTTAACCCTATTTAGGGTTTCCCCCCCCCCTTTTTTTTTTTATAAACACCAAACTTATCCATTCTTTTCTTTATGACCCTAACTAAGCTAGGGTTTATCATTTTGTTGCAGGGCATTTTTTTTTCATGGTGGCCGAGGGTGTGCAGAATGACGGAGAGGAAGATTGGAGGCGGTGGCCGAGCCCCACAGTGGCGGACCATGCCACTCACTGTGGATACCCATAGTGGTGGCAGCATCGCTCACTGCGGGGAAACCACACGGCAACGAGGGATGGGGTGGAGCACTCGGCTCCCCCATTCCCCACATCAAAACCCATATTTTATTATTATTATTTTTTTCTTTAAAAAAAAATGCATCGAACCAGATTTTTATTTAAATGATGCATATGTGTGTGTGTGTGTGTGTGTGTGTGTGTGTGTGTGTGTGTGTGTGTGTGTGTGTGTGTGTGTGTGTGTGTGTAGACATATTTCAATATTTATTTCTTTAACTCTATCTTTCTCATATTGATGTTTAAAACAACTTTAGTATATCTCTTTGTGTGTGTGTGTGTGTGTGTGTGTGTGTGTGTGTGTGTGTGTGTGTTTCCAGATACATTTGTAGAGAGCAGGCCTAATTTATTTATTAGCAGCATTTATTTATTTATCCATATATGAATTAAAATGAATACATGTTTAATATAAGATGTTTTAATGGGGCTTTCAAAATATCAGCAAGTATTGGATTTCCATAAGCAGGGTTAAATGATGTTCTTGTATTTATTTGAAGATTTGTATTTATGTAATTATCTGCACAACAAATGATTTATAAAATGAAGTTGTCTTCTATGGTTTCTTTCTTAAACAGAGGAAGCAAGTAGAATGTAATGACTAGGAATGTATTTGAATACAAATATTCTCCCATTTCTTTTTCTTTTTCTATTTTTAAAAAAAAAATGTTATAACCTAGATGTGGAAATCTAACTTTCTTTAAATTTCTAGTGATGAAATAAACTAATATTTTAATGCAGATCAGAAAATCACTACGCCTTCAAATGAATTATAAAGTTCAACAAATAGTTATTTTCCTTCCCATACTAGCTAGAAATAAGTATGTAGTAGTAGAGTTGTTAAAAAAAAAAAAAAATTAAACTGATACTAATATAAGAAAACTAAAATCTTATTACAGAAATATATTGAATCTAAACCCTTTTCTTTTTTTCCTTATTCTTTTTGCAAGAATAAATCTACAACTAATTTCATATTAACAATTAATCCAACATCCATAATAGAACTTCACAATAACAAATAGAAAATGGAACTTGAATGCTTCTCTTTCTTTTGATAAAAGGAATCTTCGAATATTTTATTTCCTTCCTTCAACATAGAATTACAACTAAAAATAGAAATACATCCCTAACTATTTTAAAAGTTTTTGAATAAACTAACTAAGGAAAGTAATGCACTTTTCTTTCTTTTTTACTTTCAATAATAGAAGGACAAACTTTCAAGTCTCTTTTTTGGTACACAATAAAGGCAAGAATATTAGCCTTAATACAACTTATTTTCAGAATTCTTCAAGATGCACAAATGGTACTCAATCAGCAATACACATGCAGAACACATTTCTTCAAGTCTACCACAAGGATAACATCATTTCTCTCAAGCTTGACTTTACTCCATCCTTTATTCCCAAAGCAAACCTGCAAATAAAGTTTGTAGGTTGTGACCATGGAGACTCACCTCCCAACCTAGGCTTACATGAAGCCACCCCTGAGCTAGGAGAACCAAGGCTAAACGGCTTACAAACATCTCAAACACAAAACAAGAAGAAACTCAAAAATACTTGAACTCCCAACCCAAGGATAAACAATGTCACCAAGTGACCATTTTTTTGTGAAGGTGGACCAAGTACCTAGAGGAGATCTACAAGAAGGAGAAACCAATGCCTTTATAAGGCTACCAAAGTAAGACCATCACAAGTCACATACTTGTCCCAAAATACTCTTATGTCCCCCATGGCATACAAGCTCATATCTCCCCTTATGACCCCTTTTGCATTAACATAAAAATATTGCAACAAGGGTCCCATAACCCTTGTGTATCTCTCTCTTCTAAGAAGAGAGTCTCTACACTCTTAGGCTGTCAAGCAGCCCTTCACCCCCAAGGCTACTCTACCCTCTCAAGGGTGAGTATGGCCTTGAAACACCCAAAATACATAAAAAGAACACAATGAAGAATTCTAAAACTGAACTTCCCAATCTACATAAACAAGCAGCGAAATGCACATACAATATTTCCTTCACAATGACAATAAAATGCAATATGCAAGGAAGAAATACTACCAACCTTAATCCTACAAATGGAATGAGGAAAGGTTGAAGGAGAGCTACCCAATCCACTATTCTTTTCTTTCCAAAGCTTAGAAATGCAACTCAAAAACCAAAACTTCCAACAATAATTCTAAGTCTCCAAAAATGGAGAGTGGGTGATCCAAAATCCTAAGTTTGAATCCCTTCCCTAAGTAGACTCTTCTTACACTTTCCAACCTCTTAGAAAGGGTGTGAGATTTCATAGGTTGGTCTTCCCAACCTCTTACATGCTTTCTAAAAAAGGCAACTCAAAAAGGTAAGGGAAAATGGGGAAGAGCAACTATCACTCAATTGGAAGGTTGTCTAACCTAAGAGAAATCCTCAAAAGTTGAATTTCGTCCATCTTGGAAAACTCAACTTTTGAGGTGACTTGATAGTCACATGTGAATGGTCACATGGTTAAAATTGACGTTTACCCATAGGTATAACATATGGACCTTTAAATATACCCCTAACCTAACCTTAGGAGTTATTTTGACCCTCTAAAAACTCACCTAAAGTTTACCTACGGGTCAAACTTGAGTTGACCTTTCTAATGGCTCTCTATCCAAGAGTCTTTTGGGACCACACTAAGATATTTTATGCATTGGTTATACAAATTCCCTCCAAGGGACATGTCACTGCCAACTCACTTCACAATACAAGTGTCAAGTGACACCATAAAAATACACAATACTTAAATACACATGGAAATGTCCCTTTTTGGAATTAACAAATTTAACAAATACAATTTAAACACACATTCAAGCATTCACATTTACAAATAAAACATATTACACACGATGTGTTTTCTCTCCAAATAGACAACCCTTGGCTTCACAAACGCACATAGGTTTAGCTTGATTCTCTAAATAGTTTCCATGGGCACATGGATTAGTTTTCCTGCACATCTCATTTCGCACATTAGTAATCTTAAATACTCATATGCAATATTAATATATTAAAAGACTACAAATCAAACACTTTGCATACACCTTAAACCATAACAATCAAATTATCAATTATCCAATAAAATCCACATGAAATAATTTACTCAAAGGCATCATCATAATCATCATGAAATTCAATCATTCATAAGGCATGCATCCCTATTTTCTAACATCATAATGAAGCACTGTAAATTCTAGGATAAATGGCATACATCATATCAAGGTTATCCAAATCAGTGGATCATATAGAATCTAAATCCATAACGCATCAAAATATACACCGCAAGGTAAAATGATTCCATAACATGGTTCAATTACTTTTCTCACTAATTTATCCATCTAACATAGCCCATCCTATTGAATTATAATATCTTTACATAGTGTACCAATCATCCATGCAAACTATTAATAAAGGCAACCATGGTCAAATTAGGTTAACTAGGGCTTGATCAGGGAGGGGCTCTACAAATCCCACTTCCCATGTTGTTCTTTGTTGGCAATTGACACTCTATTGGTTGGTTTCACTATGTTGTCATTTATGGAAACATGATTTTGGGTTTAGGCTTCATATGGTGTACCAACAGGCACTTCATAGACTCTACACTGGCACCAGCACCGACAGGATAGAAGATTTCTTTAGTCACCGGCAATGCAGGCCGACATGGTATAGTAAAGGTTATCAGTATTGGAGGCCGACACATCTTGGATCCGGCATCAACAAATTGTTTTAATGCTTATTCATTTATGTTATATGGCCAACATGTAAATATGATATTGTATATATCTTTGTAAGTCGACATAAGGAATAAATTTGTATAGGGTATATAGCGAAGATCGAATAGATCATTTTGTAAGAAGGATAAAAAACATGGTGATGGATATGTAAATGTGATAGGATGTGAAATATATCAGAGAGACTATGTATGTGAGGAATTTATTGTAAGGGTTATTCTAGTACTGAAGTTTAGGGTTTTAACCAGAACAGATAGAGCTTAAACCGGAACTGTATTCTGGCATAAAAGATGTTATCCTAGCAGTTCACTATTCTCTAGATTGTTGTCTGGAATTTTATGTAGTTAGTGAGGCTCCTATTGTTATTGAGCAGTGTGCTTTAGGTTGTAAGTCTTCTTGCAAGTGCAAGCCCATCATATATTGTAATATCTCTTAATCCCACCGTGGTTTTTCCTCTTTGAGGTTTTCCACGTATAAATTTATGTGTTATGTTTCTTATTTATGTGTTTGGCTTATTGGTTGCATTACTTCTTTCAATTATGTTTATACCAGTATACCAATTGGTGAATGAATGTTTTGTTAAGGCTAAAATCTACTATTTCAGTATAACACTGATTCACCCCCCCCCCCCCTCTCAGTGTTATTGCTTTCCAACAATTGGTATCAGAGTCTTATGCCTCAGAGGAAGTTTAACAACTTGAGGAAGATTCTGAAACCGGAATCATTGAATATGGCTTTGGAGAAGCAACTTGAGATGGCACTTGAAGATTATGATGTTGAAAGATTGAAGAACTTAAAGCTAAAAGATGAGTTGAATTCTACTAAAGAATTTATTCTTGTCCTACAAGAGAGGCTTTCGTCGGTTCAAGCTAGGAGGAAGGAACTTTCGCAAAATCAGGATGATGAAGAGAAAAATGCACTTAAGGAACAATGTCAGAAATTGAGTCAGGAGAACATGGTTATGAAGAATGAAATGCAAGCTATAACTATGAGGATGTCTAAGGAGATTGAGGATAGAAAGAAAAAGGAAGAAAATCATGTTGTATCCCTGAGAAACAAATTTGAAGAATGTGGTAGGTTGGTTCATGAAAATGATATGTTGAGGTCTGATTTGGTACAATCACAGAGCAATAAGAAAGAGCTTGAGAGACAAATGATAATACTAAGAGATGACTTAACTGTTGCAAGTGAGTACAAAGAAAAATTCAAGATCAGCTCAGTACAGCTTTAAGATTTATCGAAGAGACAAAGGCATATTGGAGATTCCAGTGGACTTGGATTTGAGCGAGGATAGAGTTTTGGTACTGCTAATGAAGATCAAAATCATAAGGCACCGGTAAGGAAATTCAATGGTAGATGTTTTGTTTGCAATAGATTTAGTCACATGGCTAGGCAATGTAGAAATAGAGTAAATTAGAACCCTGATTCTTCTCCCGATAAATGTTCTAAATGCAATAAAATTGGTCATAAGATAGAAGACTATAGAATGAATGTAAAATTCTATGCTTGTGGAAAATTTGGACATATGGCTAATCAGTGCAGGTCAAGCAATTTCATCGGTTTTAGCAAGGCAATTCAAAAGAACAATGTTACATGTTATGCATGCAATGAAATTGGACATATTGCTAAGTTCTGCAGAAGCATAAATTTACCAGTTGGTAATGGAGGATAAAATGAAAAAGGAAAAGAGAAGGTTAGTGAAATTCGGCAAGATCATACTCAAAGATAGGTTAGGAAGATTGGAGAACAATCATCAAATGGGAATTTCCCAGTTACCTATCTGGCAGAAGAGGTTGCTCCTACACCGGCAGTGAGCTCATCCGGTAACTAAGGTAGATACCTTAGGGGTAGGCAAATTTCATGGAAGATGATGCATATGCCCCTGGAAGAGATTCGGGAAGACGTTCTAGATATTGAAGAGGATTATCCAACATTGATATGTTCAAAGCGAGATCCAGTATCATTCAACGACAGTCACTTATGTCAATAGAAGATTAGGAATTTCTTGATGGATGAAAGGTCGATTACACTTCATTGTTAATCACCCAACATTCAGAGTGATTCAGAGCGACTTAGTGAAATCAAAAGCTATTCAGAGGTGATCAGATTTCTTCTTGAGCGATCACACCAGCATCTGGAAGGATTTGTTAGAGATTTTCACCAAAAGCGCTCTAAAGGTTTTTTTCTTGAATCATGGAATCGGGATCATCTTTTGCTCCTATTTTCATTGAAAATCCAACTATAGTAGAGGTTAAGGACCACCCCAGGCCAACTTTCAAATGGAATCCACATGTGGCTACCAAGGAAGATTCGGTTGGAGCATTTTCTCGCATTCCAGAGGGAGTGGTAAATGTGGAAGATGTTAGGGCCTATATTCATTGTCATATAGAGGACTTAGCACTTCACAGATCAAAGGGATGTATATGAATGAACTCATGGGAGAATCTGATAAGATCAAACCGACATATCAAAACATCAAAGATCTAGGGTTCACGTATATTTTGGATATTCTGGAGTTCGAGGATGAGATAGTCAGATATATACTGAGCAGAGTACATGGGGAATCCATATGGCTGGACCGACCCTACAAAATCACTAAGGAAGCCATCCGAGCAATTACTGGCTTATCATCGATAGGGCCACATCTAGATAAGAAAGTATCAAATGACTTTGTAAGAAATATCATCAGCGCTACATCATACAAAAGAATGATGAAGGTGAGCACCATCACCGACACCGACATCAAATTTGGAAGCATGGTCATAGACTACAAGGTAACTCAGTGTAACCGACTAAATTCAGTTTCAAGTTCATGTATTTTGGATGCATATAGGATGATGACAGAAAATATCAAGTTAGATCTTTGTGGTTGGATGCTTGAAGAATTATTGATCAATTTAGGGAAGATTAAAGGTGAGAAGAAGGGAAGCTTCTAGTATGGAAATTTGTTAGTCTTCTTAATGCTATACTTTTTGAATGATACTCCTGGTTTTGGAGGGAAGCAATGGGATTTTGACATCCTGGTAGGAAGACAGCTAAAACAATCAATTTATGCATTGGGAAGTCTTAGAGATAATAAGGTATGGGCTTACTTCAAAGATTTTCAAAAATCTATGAGGTCTAGAATAAGAGTACATGAGCACATAGTAGATAAATACTCTATCGACATATGTTTCATGGTCAAAAAAGATGAGACCCTCATGGAGGCAATCAAGCCCCAGAAGATTTGGATATCTAAAATGGGATATCAGGTGGATGCATTAATTATTGATGCATATGCAAATATTCTACTTGATGCAGATATAGAAAAGGTAGAGAAACCTTGCGGAAAAGCATAGCAAAAGACTCTTGAGGTTGAAACTAAGTTCGACCAAAAGAAGAGGGAAAAACAAGAAGGTAAGGCAAGCAAGTTTATACAAGAAGTTTCAAAAGACATTAAGGCAGTCATTGATATTGTCTCGAAGAAAGGAAGAAAGGGGAAGGATTCGGTAGTTCACACTAAACCTGTGACTGTAGATTTTGAGTCAGAGGATGATACACCTTTAGCTTTCAAAAGGGTTGTGAGGAAGAAACTGGAAGAACCTAAAGTGGAAGAAAAGAAACAACTGGTTAGGAATGTTACCATCAAGTTACTGGCACAAAAGCAGGCACCTAAGGCCACATCAACAGCTGCATCTAGTACCGCCAGAAGGATGAAGAAGAGTAACATTGATTTGGCACTAGAGACTTGTAATGTGACTATCATACCACCTATGACTTTTGTTGAAATTGTTGATGAAATAACTAAGGATTGGATGCTGAAAAATGTTAAGTCTTATTATGATACATTAGAAGTTGATGAACAGAGAGAGGTAGATGAAGAAATTCTTCTATATTTAGATATCTATAAGAAAGCATTAATCGAGATAGAAAATTAAATACCGATAGAGTTATATAACATGTTGGATGCTAGAAGGTTATCTACAATGCAAGAAGACAAACACATTAAGATGCAAGAACTTTTAGCTATCTGTGTTAGCATAACTCCAGATGAGATGGAGAAGACAATTGTGGTTGCAGATAGGAAGGTATTCAATAGCAAACATAGAATAACTAGTCTGATTTTAGGAAGGATGAATGAGATAATAAAAGAAACACAAAAGGCTTGGATCAAATTTTTGGGATAGCATAGAGGAATCTTTACTTCACCAAAGACAAAGACAGAAACTGTAGAAACACTGGTTGAAGGGAAAGGAAAAGGGATCATGGGTACTCCACCCTCAGTTTTGAAGAATATCAAGATAGTGTAAATTGAGCCACCAGTCAACACAAATGTACAGACAAACACAGAGACACCAGTTAATGCTGAGAACATTGTATAGGATACTAATATTGAGGACAATTTTCCTCTAGATACTAATGTACAGGTTGAGGTATTGTTCCTAGAGAGGAACCGATAGTTGCGCAGATTGCACCAAGTGGCAAAGCCACTGGTGCAAGTGAGGATGTATTAAAGGATAAATAACCAAAGAAAATAGGGGAATCTGTTAGGGAACCAGTTGCTCACATATCATTATTGACAATTGACACTTCTCTAGTTGAAAAGAAAATTGTCACAGAGATGAGCCCCACAGAACTAATGATGATGGCTACTCAGAAACTGATGAAGGAGGGAACCACAGATAAAGGGATTATAGATCAATCAATAACTATTTTACATAGATTGGTCCCAGATTGTAAGATTGAAAAATAAGTGAGCCCTTCCGGAAAGCTTAAGGTAATAATTGAGCACATATCAAAATACTTTCAATCCTTACAGCAAATCCCTAACCGGCAAGCACTTGAAAAATTCACTTTGGCTAAGAGAGTCACTTTTGATTAGATCATTGAGAGAGAGAAGAAAAAGATTGAGGAGAAGCTAATTTTGATAGAAAATTCTTTGAAACAATTTACTAATATATACAGGGTATATTGCAATATTGAGATACTTACAGCAAATGTAGATAAAAAGATAAAAAGATATACAGGAGAAAATTGCTAATATTGCTAACTCTTTTGATGGACTAATTTCACTGACAACATCTATTGATGGAAAAATTTTGACCTTGGGGAATCAAATTTCTTCTCTTGAAAAGGAAAGAGATAAGATCATTTGGAGAGCTAGAAGTCTCAGAGGTTTGGTCAGTCCAAGATTGGATTCACTTGGTCTACATAAGAGGGAATCCATGGATATGCTTGGTAAGCCCACACCGGCAGAAGTCACTGAGAAAGAATCACTTGCATATTTATTGAATGGACTTGTATCTATCTTTGACACATTCAAAACCTATTGGGATACTTATGTGGAGTTACTTGAGAAAGCTTATCCAGAAATCTTGAAATTGGTCAAGCTCTGGTAAGACATTTTTTTTGAGGTATTCAGTGTACAGTACTTATTCTTTGACATATTTTTTTTGGGCATTGATGTCAAAGGGGGAGTAGTATACATGTGAAAAATAATGAAGAGTTGCATACATTAGGGGGAGTTATAGAGATTTTGGAGATCTGGAGTGTTTTGCATATTCAGCTCAAGGGGAGCAGGGAAGGATGAAACCGACAGTTGAAACCATGACCATTTTTCACATGAGTGTTGCCATCAATGCCAAAGGGGGACATTATTGGCAATTGACAATCTATTAGTTGGTTTCACTATGTTTTCATTGATGGAAACATGATTTTGGGTTTTGGATTCATATGGTGTACCGGCAGGCACTTCACATACTCTACACCGGCACCGGCACCGGCACCGGCAGGATGGAAGATTTCTTTGGTCACCGACAATGCAAGCCAATATGGTATAGTAAAGGTTATCAGTATTGGAGGCCGACACATCTTGGATCCAGCATCAGCAAATTATTTTAATGCTTATTCATTTATATTATATGGCCGACATGTAAATATGATATTGTATATATCTTTGTAAGCCAACATAAGGCATAAATTTCTATAGGGTATATAGGGCAAATTGAATAAATCATTTTGTAAGAAGGATAAAAAACATGGTGATGGATATGTAATTGTGATAGGATAGAAAATATATCAAAGAGACTATGTACGTGAGGAATTTATTGTAAGGGTTATTCTGGTACTAAGGTTTAGGGTTTTAACTGGAATAGACAAAGCTTAAACCGAAACTATATTCTGGTATAAAAGATGATATCCTAGAAGTTCACTATTCTCGATTTTTGTCTAGAATTTTATGTAGTCAGTGAGGCTCCTATTGTGATTGAACAGTGTACTCTAGGTTGTAAGCCTTCTTGCAAGTGCAAGCCCATCATATATTGTAATATCTCTTCATATGGCCAGTGGATTGATATTGTGGGTCACAAATCCCACCATGATTTTTCCTCTTTGAGGTTTTCCATGTATAAATCTATGTGTTATGGTTCTCATTTATGTGTTTGTCTTATTGGTTGCATTACTTCTTTCAATTCTTTTCATATCGGTATATCGGTTGGTGAATGAATGTTTTGTTAAGGCTAAAATCTACTATTCTGATATAACACTGATTCACCCCCCCCCCTCTCAGTGTTATTTCTTTCCAACAGTTCTTAATGTCTTTAATTCAAACTCAATTGGCATAATAGGATTTTTTCCATATACCAATTCATATGGAGAAAATCCTGTAGTAGTTTTCCATGTTGTGTTGTAAGCCCAGACTGCTTCATCTAACCTATCTAACCAATCTGATTTCCTCAGAGAAACCGTCTTTGTAATGATATTTTTTAATTCATGATTGGTAGCCTCCACCTAACCATTAGCTTGTGGATGATATGGTGAAGACTTCTGGTGTGTCATCTTATATTTATGCATGAAAGCCTTCATCATAATGGACATAAACTGAGGTCCTTGATCAGAAACTATCTCCCTCAGAGCAACAAATGTTTGAAGGATTTGTTTGTATAGGAAGTCAGCAACTTTATCTTATTTAGCTACTTGCAATGCTTTCACTTCAGCCCATTTGGTAACATAATCTATGCAGATCAGAATGCAGTGGTGTCCTCTGGAAGGAGGATCTATAGGTCCTATGATGTCAATTCCCCACTTCTCAAATGGTTCAAGAACTATCTGAAGTTGAAGAGGCATCTCCATTGTTTCTATTGGTTTCCCCATGTGTTGGCATTCATCACAATGTTTCACATAAAATGAAACATCCTTTTTCATAGAAGGCCAAAATTATCATGCTCCTAAGATCTTATGAATTGTTCTGATCACTGAATAATGTCCTCCTTGTGGCTCATTATGACATGCATGTATAATGTCATAAGCATCAATTTCTTGTACACACTTGCGAAGAACATGTTCAGGACATGTTTTAAACAAGAGACCATCAATCCATTGAAATATGGAGCTTTCACGAATTAATATTTTCTTTTGTTTAGGATCGAAGTGACTAGGACACTTCCCTGTTACAAGATAATGTGCAATATCAACAAACCAAGGTGATCGAATAGAAATGGAAAACAAGTGTTCATCTAGAAAAGTGTCATCCACTAGTTCATTATTCCCCTGCAAAACCATTATTGAGATAAAATAAACTACAACTCTATCCTTACCTAGCTTATCCACTATGGTTATATCAAATTCCTGCAAAAACAACAACCATCTGATTATTCATCCTCCTATAACAACTTTATTCATTAAATAACGAATGGCTACATGATCTGTGTGGATAAAAATTTAATAACCTATAATATAATGTCTAAACTTGTTTATTGCATATACAACTGCTAAAAATTCCTTCTCGATGGTTGTATAATTTCTCTCAGCTGGACTCAAATTCTTGTTGATATTGTATATAGCATGCATTGCTCCGTTTTCATCCTTTTGTCCCAAAACTGCACCAATAGAAAAATTGGAAGCATCAGTATGTATATGAAATGGTTCTCCCTATATAGGTCCTTTGATTATTGGTGATGTAGTCAAAGCATATTTAATATCTTCAAATTACTTCTAGCAGTTATCTATCCACAAAAATTCTAAGTCATTTTTAAGTAATGTGAATAGTGGTTTGGTGATTCTACTGAACCCTTCAATGAATCTTCTATAGTAACTTGCATGACCAAGAAAAATTCTAACATAAGTTTAAATTTTTGGAACCTCAATTTAGTGGATGACCTCCACCTTCTTTGGATCAACTTTAATGCCCTCTTTAGAAATATGGTGTCCTAAAACAATCCCTCCAGTCATCATAAGAGAACATTTTTCATGATTGAGTGACAACCTATGATCTTTGTATCTTTGCAACACCTTATCTAAACTCTCCAATACCTCATCAGAAGTTTTCCCATAGATTGAAAATTCATCCGTATAAACTTCTCGACATGAAGTAGTTAGGTCAACGAAAATGGCTAAAACAGCTTTTTAAAAAGTGGTTGCTACATTAAAAAGTCAAATGGAAGGACTCTATATGCAAAATTTCCCCAAGGACATGTAAATTTTGTCTTATCTTGGTCCTCAGGAGCCACTTGTATTTGGTTATAACTACTAAAACCATCCAAGAAATAGAAATAACTACTACAAGCTAGGTTATCAAGAACCTGATCAATAAATGGTAAGGGAAAATAATCTCTTTTAGTGGCCTTATTTAATTCATTATATTCAACACAAACACACCACTTCCCATTCTTCTTTGGTACAATAACCAAAGTTGAAGCCCATTGACTATTAGAAATTGGGTAGATAAACCCTACTTGCAGCAATTTTTCTATTTCAGTCTTACAAAATCTCTCAAAGCTGGGTTGATTCGTCTTTGTCCTTGCCTTACAGGCTTGACATCTTTAGTGTAGATGTGATGAGTGCAAATTGAAGGATGAATTCCTTGCATATCCTTGTATTCCCAAGCAAATGCTTCTGAATGTTTTTCAAGTGTGAGTTTTAACTTCTCTTCTTCTGTGGGAGGTAAAGTTGAACTAATAAAGAGAGATTTGTCTGTTGAAATTAATATTTCCTTGGTATCGTTCTTCCCTTCACCTATATTTCCAATGACTGTATTAAGAGTAAAAGGATGTGAATTAGTATGATGAAAAATTTTATTATTATTTTCTCTGTTATCTTTCTTTTGGAAGGGATTTTCCTTCATTTCCTCATAGTGCTCTTCCTTATCTCTCAATTTGTCTCCTTGCTATACATATTCCTCATATTCTTTAACATGTTTAGTCAAAGTGACCATGGATAATTAAACAACCTCATCCCCTTCTGAATCCATGTCATCATCAATTTTTTGTTGAGTGTTAGAATGAATTGATGGTTTAGCTCAAGGGTAAAGTATCAATTCCTTATGTTTCTGACCATTAGAAATAGTCATACTACCAGATCTGCAGTCTATTAGGGTTTTTGTTGTTGCTAACTAAGGTCTCCCTAGAATTATTGGATATCTTGATACCTTCTTCCTAGCTTTAAATACTAGAAAGTCTACTAGATAATCCTAGGTATCAATAGTAACCATGACATCTTCGGAACCCCTTCAAGTTTAGCAGTAGACCGATCTGCTAATTGAAGTACAGTTGTTGTTGGTTGAACTTGGGTCATTCCTAACAAATTTATGTCATATCTGTTGTAATAACATTTATGGTTTCTCCTAGATCAATTAACATATTAGGTATCTCAACTTCTCCTATGCTCAAGGTAATTACAGGACTTCCAAGATCACTATATTTTTTACGAAGCAACCTTCCTGAAAAAATATCAGTAAGTTTGGTTCCTACCTAAATAGTGGGTGGAAATTTTGTTTCCTCCTAGGTGTCTTTACACAAAGTGATTTGATAAGCCGGTTTATTTATGGAATATCCTTGATAGCTTGTAACAAAGGGATTTCAATGTTAATGTTTTTCAACTCCCAAAGAAGTGGAGAGTCTTCCATATTGATATGATCAGATCAGGAGATGTGAGGAGCTTTCTGTGGTGTTTCTAAACATTTTGGATATGGGGATTTACCAGTCATTTTGTTTTCTTCACCAGATTCGTGACTTTCTTCATTCATTTCCTCGGTCTTTTCCTTCTCCTTAGTATCAATTTTTGAAGGCACATTGTGATTCTTTAATTGAATATCATTTACTTCTATAACATTCAACCAAGGAGGATTGATATCAACATTAAATGTTTGTTGAGGATGGTTGTTCTAAGGATTTGGGACTAGTTGTGCTAGGATCTAAGGTTGGTTCACCAGATCATTTGTAGTATTTGGACCAGTGATAATAGGTGGAGTTTATCCCCAAGTTTATTTTGGCCGTTGATTTTGCCACGGTTGAAATTGATTTTGTTGCCATGATTGTGGATTAGGTTGCTATTGAGGTTGGTTTTACTACCATGGTGGATTCTATTGTGGGCTAACCCACTCTAGAGGTCCCTATTGTCACAAAAGTTTGCACCCGTGGTGATCAGGATTGATCACCAACCTTGTGAAAAATGGAAACAACCTCTCAAGTGTGGGACCTTGCGTTAATGTGACTTTGGGTCTCTAGAGAAGGTCGACTTCCTCTTCAATCTAAAATGCAAGTCCTTTGACCAACCCAACACCAATAAAACTAATCTATGATCTGACAAGGAAAAGAGAGAGAGAGAAGGATTGCATGAAACAAGGAAAAAAGGTTTGCACCCAAACTGAAAGTTGATCTACCCCCACCTATAACTACACAAGACATCAACAAAACCACCCAAAGATACACTAGTTCCTATCTAATTCTAGCTTTCTGAGACTGGGTCAAAGTTGGAATTATTAACAATGGTAGAGGAACAAACAATATTCTCATATTCCACTCCAAGAGGGATCAACACTATTACAGATGCTAAGAAAGAAAGAAAAAATGCATTCACACAACCAGGTAAAGGGAATACACAATTTGCATAAAATGAAACTAGGTAAGGCAAGTGAATTTTATTGATGAGAGGTAACGTGATTTTACAGTTGCAGAAATCATGGATTACTACTCGAGAAAAAGAGGACATCCTGAGAAAATTACAAAAATTGCCTTTATAGTTCAGGCATAACTTTGGATTGTTACCATTGAGAAAACCCTAACCCTACTCGGGTTAGGTTACAAAAAATCAAAGAGGAGGAATAAAGATCAGATTGAAGATTGATCTAATAAAGTGTTGCATCAAGCTCTAGGAGTGTCCTCTGCCTCCGGAAAAGTGAAAACCACTCTTTGGTGAAGAAAAATTTGTCGGCAAGCATGGTCGAGCACACTTGCAAGGACAAAAAGTCTTTGTTCTACATTGAAGAGGGCATGGTGGTGTCTGAAATCAGCCCATAGAAGTCACCTTTGGAGTAATGGCATATGAAAATCGGTGGTTGGTAGAAAATATGACCAAGATTGAGCGTCGACTAAGAAAAAATATCCTCGACCAATGGCTTGACAACCACCGCGCATAGAAAAATAAATGCCAATGACCATTGTGAATTTGAACCTTCATTGTCATTTAAGAGATCTTGCGCACAGATGGATGTGCGAGATCTCACCATGTAAGCACGCTCAAAATCCCAATAGAAGATTAAAACATCATTGTTGGATCGAGCTTTATGAAGATCCAATGGTCGTGGATACCTAATGTGGCACCCCGGGTCCATGCTTCCCTCACTATGTTTGACTGTTGAGCGGTCTTGCATTCTTACCCAACAACATCTCTACGGGTCTATCTTTACCCCGTAGGATAAGACTTTCCATGTTTCAGCTTCATTTCTTATCCTATGGGTCCCTTTCACTATCGACTCGACCCTACAAGATAAGCCTTTGTTTTTCCATGTTTGCTTATCACGCAGCATCCCTTGCTATCTCTATTTACCCCATAGGATAAGCCTTTAAGCTTTTCCATAACACCTCCTTATCCTGAGGGATGTTATCACTACCCTAGAAACCTCACAGGATAAGCCAAAAGTCATCCCATCTTCAGCCTTTCTTATCTCACGGTTCTTTGCACTCCTTCATTTTACCTCATGGGATAATGAGGAAACACATTCCTCACACATCTTTCTTATCCCATGGTGTCATTCATGTCTTCACTTTCCTTCACAAGATAAGAGTCTCCTCTTGCTTCTTCCCTTCCTTGTTCCATTCCTTATCCCATGAACCGTCGTCGATGCCTTTTGCTCCCCGTGGGATAAGGGTTAATTCCCCACTAACATAGAGAGAAGACTACCATCAACCAGTGAGAGGAAAGGGGGAAACCGGCCCACCATCGACCTTCAAACCCTCCAACCAGTAGACTTAAGTGAGTTGACCGGCCGACCCGGTCAACTCAAAAATAGAGTTGGGGCCCCATTGAACCTTTGACTCCATGTTGTTCTTTGATGCCAACTAGGGCCCGCCCTGGTGCCAAATAACACGCTGCAAACTGAGGCAATCAATAACACAACCCATTCAATAATATGACCCGTTATTGACATGGGTCGTTAGTATAGCATATTAGGCATGGGGGCAATAACACTCGTGTTATTGACACATCATATAACCCTCATGTTATATGACTCCGCAAAACTATAAAAATGAGCTAAATTTGTTGAGACCGATAAGACAACATATTATCGGTATTGACTAACACGAAATATTAGTCACACTGAAATCTTGGATCTGAGCTCTGCTAAGGTTGGCACAAAAATTGCCAACATTTCTAGCGACTCGACAGGGATGGCAAGCCTGCTTGGCACATTGATCAGTAGCCCTAAAGTCCATTGGGCATAGAGTCAAAACCTAAAGAAAAAGATAATCTCTACCCCTGAAAAATACTTTTGGCTATTCTAGAAGAGATGACCTATGCACGTGCACTTGTTGGAAAGAAGAAGAACATAAATTACAATATTTACAACAGAATCTACAACAACAACCCCTAAGTGCATGCTTTAAGGTGAATCCCATTCACTGCAATGGGGAGATCTTCCTCATTCAACCTAGCTAACCTGAAAGCATTATCCTCCTTGCAGTCTATGATTACATAAGGAATGCTCCATATTGCATCAAATTTTGAGTGCCTTGCAGGTTTTACTCTATCAACATCTTATTTTAGGACAAAATCTCTGACCTAGAAGGTCCTCAACTTGGCCCTCTTACCAAAATACCTCTTGAATTATTCCTAATGGACATTTAAAGCCTTCTTGGATTTTTCCCTAACCTCCTCAAGCTCTATAAGCTCAACATTCCTTACTGACGAGGCATCATTCTCCTAGAGCTCCAACTGATGTGCTAGGTCTAGAGATGGCAACTCGAGGGATAGGGGGAGCCTAGCTTCCCTCCCACATACTAGTATGAAGGGTGAGTTGCCCAAATCCCTCTTGGGATTAATTCTATCATCCCATAGGGTTGTTATTGACTTGAGGTGCCATGACCTCTAATTGTCCTCAGGAGTCCTCTTGATGATTCTAATGAGATTTTTGTTAGAGGACTCACCTAAGACATTGCCCTAGGGATAATAATTTGATGATATTTTTAGAAACACATCATGTTGGACTCCCCATAGACTAATCTGAGATCCCACAAAGGCCTTAGAATTATCTAATATAATGGTGGAAGGGGTCCCAAATATGGTTGCAATCCCCTCAATGAATTGAACCAGTGAATTTCCAGTTGCATCCTTCAAAGCAACAGCCTCTATCCACCTTGTGAAATAGGGTAGCCAAAATCCACTTGTGACCTGCACTTGACATTGGATTGATAGGGCCAATGAAATCAAGCCCCCATTATACAAAAGGTTGATCAACAGAGATGGGATGAATGGGAAGAGCTGCTAATCTCTACTTAACTGCAAAAAGTGCACATTCTTTGCACTGTCTAACCCATTTGTGAGAATCATTGAATAGAGATGGCTGATAATAGCCTGCTCTCATGATCTTCATAGCTATAGTTTTCACTGAGAAATGACCACCAAAGGGCCCATTATGAAATTCCTCTAACAGCCGATTGGTCTGGTCTCCATGGATGCACCTTAGCAAGACACCATACAAACTCCTTTTGAATAATATGCCATCCACTAAGGCATAAGGGATGGACTGCAATATAAGATGCCTTCTCTTGGTTCTATCAAAGTGAGGAGGATAGTTTCCATCCCATAGGAAGGAAGACATAACTTCCAACCAATCGGTTTGTGCATCTCCCTAGCTATCAACCTATTTTTCTTCTTGCAGCAAAAGGGAGGTCTCTGACTCCATTCCAAAAACTAAATTGAACTGCTCATAGAGTCCTCTTCCCCTCACCAACCTAGTAATTTTGATGTCAAGGTCATACTCCATGACCTTAGTGATCCATCCAGCTCTCTTCTCACCCATATCCTTGTTTAGAAGGAAATCCTTAACATTAGCATGTGGGACTAGGCGCTCAATGTTGTTGTTTGAGAGCATGTGTCTAAATGTTTTTAGTGCTCTCACAATTGTGATGACTTTTTTTTCCACATAATTGTACCTAAGTTCATATAATTTCAAGACTTCACTGAAAAAAGCTATGGGTTTCTCCAAATTATCCTAATTTAATTGTGTCAGGATAGTAGATATACTTGCATCTCCTCCTAGGGTGTAAAGGATGAGATCCTTCTCATAGTTTAGATTTACTAGGGCAGGAACCTAAGAAATGGCCTATTTAATCTGATCAAAGCCTTCCTTCCCCTCTCTAGTCCATTTGAAGGGTAGGTCCTTCCTTAGCATGGTTGTGAGAGGCTTGATCAAGGCTGCAAGGTTTGGGATAAACTTTCTAACAAACTTGATTCTTCCAAGGAAGCTTTGAAGTCCTTTCTTGTGATGTGGAAGTGGAAGAGACACAATGGCTTCCACCCTCTCTGGGTCATTGGCTAGACCATCTTTGGATACAATGTGTTGAAGTAATTTTCCCTGATCAGTGGCAAATACACATTTCCTGGGGTTCAAGGACACACCATATTCTCTGCACTTTTTGAAAACTTTCTCAAGATGAGAAAAATGATATGATGCATGCTTGGAGTATACAGTAATATCATCAAGGTATACTAGTAGAAATTCTACTAATACTCCCTTAAAATCCATATCCATGGCCCTTTGAAAAGTTACACCTACATTTGTTAGTCCAAAGGGCATCTTACAATAGGCATAAGTGCCCCATTTAGTAGTGAATGTAGTCTTGTATTGGTTGGATTCTTGGACTAAGATTTGGTTAACCCTGAGTATCCATCCAAGAATGAAAATATTTTTGAGTCACTAACTTTGGCCAAAATTTGTTCCATGGAAGGGAGGGGATAATGATCCTTAAGGGAGGCTCTGTTGAGATCCCTAAAGTCTACACACGGTCTGATTTCCTCATTTTTCTTCCTAATTGGAACAAGATTAGCTACCCAAGAAGAATGCTTAATTGGAAAAATAATGCTAGACTCTATAAGCTTGGATAGTTCTTTCCTCATCAAAGGTTAAATTTTGGGGTTTATAGGCCTTTGCTTTTGTCTGATTGGTTTAGCATTAGGATCTAACTCTATGGTATGTTGAGCTAGACTAGGATCGAACCCTTTTAGATCCTCATAGGTAAAAGTAAAAATATCATTATACTCTTGATAGAGATTAATAAAAGTATTTTGATCTGACTAGGAACATACCTTCCCCAAATTGAGAGCTTTTCTTTCTGTCATGGCTATTGATTTGTAGTCTCCTTTCTTGGCAGCCAAGTTCATTGCTCTTCCTTTCATTTGATCATCATGGTTGAAGATCCCCTCTAAGGTGATCAACCCCTTGGGTAGCTTGTTAGAACCAAGCTTCATGATTTTATCTCCATATTGGTCTTGTAGCATGTCATGCTTCCTATGGGAAAACTCTGGTTCATCTTGCAGGAAGTTCACAATCTACTGATCAGAATCAAAGACCTACCAATTAACTTGGTTATTAGGCACTACAGGTCTCACCACTAGTATGATCTATTGTTCTTTCTTTGCTGCAACATGAGATGAAATATCATGTTAGGAACCTATTGTTGTCAGTCTATCAGCATGTTTATTTTGATTTTTAGGGACATTATAAATATTGAAGGCCTCAAATCCCTCAATTAGGTCCCATGCTTTATGCTTGTAGGACTTGAGAAGGTTTATCTTGGTAATATTCTGAGCTCTGGCTTGATTTACAACCAACTCACTATCTCCATGCACCTTCAAATATTTTATCCCTCTCCTCTATGTTGTTTAAAGACCAAAAATCAAAGCTTCATACTCAGCTACATTGTTAGTGCAACTAAACTGAAGTCTCAAAGAAAAGAATTATTTCTCCCCTTTGGGAGATATCAGCAATACATTGGCCCCTACACCATTTTTGTTCCTTGAACCATCAAAGAACATGTCCCATGTCCCCTACATATCATTGTCTTCCTTTGAAATATTGGGGATGGGGGTGTCTTCTTCATGTATACATTATGTACCTAGGCTAGTACCATTGACCTCATCAATGGGGTCAAACTAAAATGCATTTTCCCACTCATCAATAAGGCAATCAGGAACCTCATCCAACTAAATTTTGGGCTCTCTTACTAAAATTTCTTCCTTCTCCTCATGGAGAGTACAATTCATGTTGATAGGAATTGGGGTATAGGGCTCTATATGATCATTGGCAATAGCTTCAGCCCTAATGATGACTTTGGTACCATATCTTTTCCTAAATAACATGTGAGACCAGTTAGAAGATAGGTAGCCACCTATCTTGGTAGTGAATTCCCTAGATAAACAAATGGAAAAATAAGAAGGGAGGTCAATCATTGAGATGTCTTGCAACACACTACAACCCGAGTAAGCATGCAAGGTTAGATTTAAATCTTTAATGACTCCCACAGTCTGAACTAGTGTGCCATCAATTTGCACCACCACTCTTGTTATAAGTTCATACTTGATACCTAGGTGGTCAACTATATCCTTAGGCATGACTGAACTACTAGCCCTACTATCTATCTTGCAATTATGAACAATTTTGTGTCCTATGATTAATGGCAGACAAAAGGGGGGAAGCTTACTGATTTTCTTTGAATTCTCTACCTCCAAAGGTTGCACCAAGCTTGTAGAAGTTCAAGAACTGCAATCTTGACTAGTACGTTCTGCAACCTCCATACCCTTTAGGGCTTCCTGAAGTAGGTCTCTTTGAGATGTGATAGCAAGAGCATCCCACATAGATACATTGAGGCTATCCCTCTTCATCTATTCAATAATATTGAAGGGAATGGCAGCCTTAACAAGGACCTTTGCCACAACAAGGTCCAGTTTTTATATTATAGGAGTCTTAGGTGGCTCTCCCTCCTTGACATATTGTGTCAAGTCTCGCTCTTTGTTTGGAGAAGTCACCTTATCAAGGGTCTTAGGCACTATATTTTGTAGGACATGTTTTGAAGCTTGAGCTACATATGGAGTCTGAGATGCTATTGCAGAACTTGCACTAGGATCTATGGCCCTCCTTTTTGATCTTGTGTTGTTGGCCACATTGTCCCCTCTTGTTTGATTCATTCCACAAAAATTGGCCTCTAGCCAATTCATAAAATTTGTATCTCCCTATGTATGACTGGGACAGCAAATTGTTGTTGCTCTGATGTTGTTGGCTCCTCCTATGTTGTTAGGTCCTAATAAAACTCACCATTATGACATGAGGCCTAATTATGTGGTTGGTAGCATGGAACACACCTATCTTGTTCCTGAGCAAGATTGTTCTGAAATGGCACTATAGCCTTTGAGATTCCTGCAGTTGTGGGATTCAAATTGTTCAAGGGCTAACATTGCTCCATTGGTTCTGCCCTTGAAAATTAGGCCTCTATTGTTGATGATTCTAGTTTTGGGGCTGATAATGCCTATTGTTAGCCTACGACAACTATCTCTTGACTGAGACCAAATCATTTCCAAACTACTACATCTATTGGCTAATAAACTCTAAAACCTTGAGCTCCTAAATCTCGGAAGGTGGAGGAGGTGCAGGTGTAAGCATCTGACTTGCAGACGTCATTGATATAGGTGTTTAGGCAGGTTGTTGTACAAGAATTTCTTAGAATAGAGGCATTGGAGGCCTTGGAGTTAACTTTCCTGCCTGTATTAAGCAGTTTTCTGCCCTTGTGGGAGTCTCATAAGCTAATGGAAGATTATTTCCCCCCATGGATTGAATCATTGCAGCTATATCACTAATCAAAGCCTTAAGATAATATAGAAAAGCATGGTTTGATAAAGGCTTCACTACTGGGGGCATTCTATCCCGTGTCTTTTGAAATCTATAATTTAAATCACCCATGAACTCATGGGGTGCTCTTTTTATTGTGGTCAGTTGCTCCATAAGTGACAGATGGTCACTTTTGTCCCTAAAATGCTTGCATAGCTTTTCTCCTAACTAATCTCAATTGTGAATGGAGTTAGGAGCTATCCCCCTATACCATTGGAGGGATTTTCCCTTGAAATAGGAGGCAAGAAGCCTCACTACAACATTATCCTCAGTGACATCAAACACTATGCAGATACTTGCCACATCTTGGATATGTTCTTTAGGGGAGGTAGATGTTTCTCCAATAAAAAATGGTATAGCCTTCAAGGCTGCTACTAGAATATCATTCTTTTGGGCAAGGACTAAGGGACTGCCACCATTGAAGGTGACAAAGATATGTTCTCTTAGCACTATCATAGCAAATAGGGGTCTATTAATATGAATGGCAAGGCCCCTAGATTGAGAAGGTCTAATAAAAGGTGGGGTAGACTGAGACCTTAGGGGTGTGGATGTTTCTTCTTGGGTTCCCCTAACAGGTGATAAAGAATGTCTACCTCTCATTCTTCTAGAATTTTAATATGAAAGCTCAGAGTACTGGAAATTACCTCTAGAAGATACTCCAGTTTGTATTATTGGCATGTAAGTGGAAGTTGGTCCTCACCAAGAGTCTAAATTTTATCCTCAAAGTCGCCAAGTGCTTGATTGATTGCCTCCAAAGGCTGAATTGCTCAGGAAAAGCACCGAATCCTCAGCAAGTGTGTTGAAATTGTGTCCCACCGGGCATGAAAAAAATTGTTGTCACAAAATTTTGCACCCTTGGTGATCGGGCTTGATCACCAACCTTGTGAAACATTGAAAAAACCTCTCAAGTGTGGGACCTTGCATTATTGTGAGTTTGAATCTCCAGAGAAAGTCGGCTTCCTCTTCAATCTAAAATGTAGGGTGTTGGACCAACCCAACACCAATGAAACTAATCTTTGATCTGACAGAGAAAAGAAAGAGAGAGAAGGGTTGTATGAAAGAAGGGAAAAAAGGTTTGCACCAAACTGAAAGTTGATCTACCCCCACCTGTAACTGCACAAGACATCAACAAAACCGCCCAAAGATACACTATTCCTATCTAAGTCTAGCTTTCTAAGACTAAGTCAAGGTTGGAATTTTTAACAATTGAAGAGGAACAAACAATATTCTCAGATGCCACTCCAAGAGGGATCAAGACTATTACAAATGCTAAGAAAGCAAGAAAAGATGTATTCACACAACCAGGTAAAGAGAATACACAATTTGCATAAAATGAAACTAGGTAAGGCAAGTGAATTTTATTGATGAGAGGCAAGGTGATTTTACAGTTGCATAAATCATGGATTACTTCCCAACAAAAAGAGGAAATCTTGAGAAAATTACAAAAATTGTCTTTATAGTTCAGGCATAACACTAGATTGTTACCACTGAGAAAACCCTAATCCTACCCAGGTTAGGTTACAAAAAATCAGAGAGGAGGAGAAGAGATCAGATCGAAGATTGATCTAATAGAGTGTTGCATCGAGCTCTGGGAATGTCCTCTGCCTTTGGAAAAGTGAAAACCACTCTTTGGTGAAGAAAACCCTACCGACAAGCATGGCCAAGCACACTTGAAGGGACAAAAAGTCTCTATTTTGCATTGAAGAGGGCATGGTGGCATCTAAAATCAACCCGTAAAAGTCACCTTTGGAGTAATGGCATCTGAAAATCGTTGGTTGGAAGAAAATCTTACCAAGATCGGGCGTCGACTGAGCAAAAAACGTCCTTGGCCAATGGGTTGACAACCACCACGTGTAGAGAAAATAAATGCCAAAGGCCACTGTGAATTTGAACCTTCGTCGTCGATCAAGAGATCTCACGTGTAGATGGACGCACGAGATCTCACCATGTAAACACTCAAAATCCCAACAGAAGATTAAAACATCATCATTAGATTGAGCTTTATGAAGATTTAACGGTCGTGGATAGCTGACGTGGCACCTCGGGTCCACACTTTCTTCACTGTGTTTGACCATTGAGCGGTCTTGCATTCTTACCCTGCAGCATCTCTATGGGTCTATCTTTACCCCATGGGATAAGACTTTCCATGTTTCAGCTTCATTTCTTATCCCACAGCATCTCTTGTTGTCTTTGTCTACCCCAAGGATAAGCCTTTGAACTTTGCCATAACACCTCCTTATCCCACGGGATGTTGTCGTTGCCCTAGAAACCTTGATGAATAAGCCAAAATTCCTCCCACCTTTGACCTTTCTTATCTCATGGTGCTTTTCACTCCTTCATTTGAACTCGCGGGATAACAAGGAAACACATTCCTCACACATCTTTCTTATCCAGCGACATCATTTGTGTCTTCGCTTTCCTTCGTGAGATAAGAGTCTCCTCTTGTTTCTTCTCTTACTTGTTCAATTCCTTATCCCATGAACCATTGTTGATGCATTCCTCTCCCTGCGGCATAAGGGTTAATGCCTTGTTTCCGCTGAGAGAAGACTGCCATCAACCAGTGAGAGGAAAAGGGGAAACTGACTCACCATCGACCATCAAACCCTCCAGCCGGTAGTCCCCCAATGGAAGACAGCCAACAATCTCCCACTCAAATATATAGCAATGAAGTTCTGAAACAAATACCAAACTCCCCCTGTGAATGATATCTCTGTAAATCTTTGTATTACACATATATCTCTCCCCCTAATGTATACAACTCCTTAAGTTTTTCATATCAATATCTCTCCCCCTTTGACATCAATGCCAGAAATTTGACCAAAATATCAAAGAAAAAAAAAACACTGAATCACAAGGCTAACTATTCCCCCTGAGCAGTAGCATCCCCACATTAGTGTCGGAATGAATAATATCTAATAATGCATGTTAGAATGATGCCAAAAAGCATCAATCAGTTCTCTATCAGAGGGGCAGAAACCCCTAACCTGTTTCTCAGGTACTCAAATGATTCTTTAGGCAAAGGTTTAGTGAAAATATTTGCAATCCGCTCTTTAGTGTTCATATAAACCAGTCTAACTTCATTTTCTTCCACCTTCTCCTTCAAAAAGTTATACTTGATAGATATGTGCTTAGTCTTAGAATGAAATACCAGATTCTTTGATATGTCAATAGCAGTAGAATTATCACAGTGAATAACTACCAGTCCAGTGCAATGCACTTTAATATCCTTCAACATTTGCTTTATCCATAGAACCTGTGTATAGTTAGTAGCAGCAACAACATACTCAGCTTCAATAGTAGATAAAGAAGTACATGATTGTTTCTTGTTGATCCATGAAACCAATTTCTTTCCAAGAAAGAAATCTCCACAAAAAGTACTTTTTCGGTCATCAACATCTCTAGCCCAATCAGCATTTGTATATGCACATAAAGTAAAGTCATCATCCTTAGGGTACCACAAACCATATTCAGATGTACCTTGCAAGTATCTAAAAATTATTTTCACTGCACTCTCGTGATTTTCTCTAGGATCACTTTGATATCTAGATGCAATACAAAAAGCATTCATTATGTCAGGCCTAGTCTAAGTCAAATAAAGTAGACCTTCAATCATAGATTTGTATCTTGTAGGATTTGCCAGTGCAGAAACATCTTTCCTTGTCAATTTCTCACTAGTAACCATATGAGTACTTACCGGTTTAGAATCTCTCATACCAAATTTCTTCAACAATTCCCTAGCATACTTAGTTTAACAGATGAAAATACCTTTATCAGTCTGAGTAATCTGCAAACCTAAGAAAAATTTCATTTCCCCAATCATAGACATTTCAAATTCCTTCTCCATATTCTTAGAAAATTCCATGCACAACTTATCTTCACCTCCAAAAATGATGTCATCAACAAATAATTCAATAAGCAGTATATCATCATTAGTGACTTTATAATATAAATTACTATCAGCATTACCCTTAGTAAAACCAAGCTTCAAAAGATATTTATCCAACCTTGCATACCAAGCTCTAGGTGTCTGTTTCAATCCATATAAAGCTTTCCTTAACTTGCAAACCATGTTTGTATCATCTGAAAGTGAAAAACCATTAGGTTTCTCAATAAAAACTTCCTCATCAAGATCCCCATTCAAATATGCACACTTGACATCCATCTGATAAACCTTGTAGTTCTTATGGGCAACATATGCAAGAAATAATCTTATAGCTTCAATCCTATCTATAGGTGCAAAAGTCTCTCCATAATCAATTCCTTCCTTTTGAGAATACCTGTTACAAACCAATCTAGCCTTATTCCCTACAACTTGACCATCCTCATTCAAAGTATTCCTAAAAACCCATTTAGTTCCAATAACATTCTTATTTTTAGGCCAGGGAACTAAAGTCCATGTGTTATTCTTCTCAATTTGATCCAATTCTTCTTCCTTAGCTTTTAACCACCATTCATCTTTACATGCTTCAATTATTGATATCAGTTCAACTTGAGAAATTAAACATACCTCATTAGTTGTCAGTCTTCTTCTTGTCATCACTCCATTGTTCTTATCCCCAATGATCTGATCTTCTAAATGATTCAATCTCACATACCTAGGAGTCTTCTAACTCTTTGTTCCTCTTCTCGGTTCTTCAGTTACTGTTGAATTTTTCTTATATTGTCGGAGTAACTGGTTCAACACTCTATTTCGGTAAAGGTGCTACCAGCTCAGATATAATCATTTTCACTGTCGATTCTTGCTCATAAACTCTAATTTGACTTCTATTCAGCTCATCCACCTTGACATTAGCACTCTCCACAATTCTCTACAATCTCTTGTTATAACATCTATATTCCTTGCTTTCATTATAATAATGAAGAAATATGCCTTCATCACATCTAGGATCAAATTTGCCAATGATATCATCTCTCCTGATATAACATTTACTACCAAAGATTCTGAAATACTTAATTGTAGGTGTATTGCCAAACCATAAGGCATAAGGTGTCTTACCAGTTTCTCCTTTGATATGTACTCTATTGAATGTATAAACCAATGTGCTCACTCTTTTTCTCTAGTAGATATGAGGTAGAATAGCTTCCATCATCATTGTTCTAGCAACATCCAAGATAGTTTTGTTCTTCCTTTCCACAACTCCATTCTGTTGAGGTGTCTGAGGAGCAAAAAAATTGTCTCCTAATACCATGCTTCTCACAAAATTTATTAAACTCATCGGATGTAAATTCTCCACCATGATCTGACCTCAAACACCTAATCTTCAATCCCATCTCATTTTCCACTTTAGCTTTATAGATTTTAAACTTTTCAAAAGCCTCAAATTTCTCCCTTATAAAAGTAACCCACATCATTCTAGAATAATCATCAATGATTAGCATAAAATATCTATCACCTTGAAAAAAATTTAACTCTAGTAGGGCCACACAAATTAGTATGAATAAGATCAAGAACATCATTAGCTTTATCATGTATACTCCTAAAAGAAGTTCTGACCTGTTTTCCCATTTGACATTCTTTACATACCAGATTATATGGCTTCACAATCTTAGGTATATCTCTAACTGCCTTAGTTGAACTGATCTTTACAATTCAATCAAAATTCACATGACATAGCCTCTTATGCCATACCCAACTCTCATCAATTTGTCCAATCAAACATGTCTTCTCACCAGAATTCAAATGAAATATATTACCTTTTGTCTATGTACCGGTTGCAATCTCCAAACTAGATCTGTTAATGATTTTACATTTTCCATCCTTGACCTATAATTGAAATCCCTTATCCACCAATTATCCTACACTCAAAAGATTATACTTCAAACCTTCAACAAAATAAACATTATCAGTATTGTGCTTACCATCCAAAGATATAGTTCCTTTTCCCTTGATCATACATGCTTTGTCATCTCCAAATCTAACCAGACTGCCATCAAATTCTTGCAAAGATAGAAACTTCCTTTTATCTCCAGTCATATGATGTGAACATCCACTGTCAATTACCCATTCATCCTTGTCTTCAATTTTAGTAGCAAGTGCCTTCTCTTTAGGTACATTCTCTTCCAGTGTCAGAAAATATTCCTTGATAGCCAAGAACACCCATTCCTTCCCATTGTCAGAACCACTAGCAGAGTCTTTTGTCAGTTCATCATCGGAATTAGTCACACCTTCCTCATCCACTATGTAGCACGATTTATCTATGTTTTTCATGTACTTATACTTGTTCTAATATCCAAGGTTAGGCTTAAATAATCTTCTAACTCTTTCTTCAAATCTTGAATTCCCTTCAGGACATCTAGATGTAAAATGACCAGTTTTATTACTTGCAAAACATTTAAAAGGTCCCTTTCCTTCATACTTACTTCCCACCGGTCCTTTAGGTACTCTTCTAGCAAATAGTGCTTCAAGTTTCTCAAACTCATCATCTTCTCTTTTCATATCATCCAATTCCTTTGCATATAAAGATTTCCAATCTTGCTTACCAGTTGATGATGCAGATGCATGAAAAGTAGGTTCAGACTCCATAGCTCCAGAAGGTCTAAATTCCTCAATCTCAAAAGCAGATAATTTCCCAACCAAGGTATCTCTATTGATAGAAGTATTAGCCATTGTTCTCAATTCATTAATTGCAGTAGCCTTCATCTTGTAAGTCAGTGGTAGGGCTCTCAGAACTTTAGAAATAATTTCATCTTCACTCAGAGTTCCATCACAACATTGAATTCCTATAACAATCTCATTTACCCTTTCCATGAATGCAGTAATCCTTTCGTCTTCTTCCATATTTAAGTTTTCATATCTAATATGGTAACCATCAAGTTTAACAATCTTCACAGTAGGTTCACCTTCATTAAGAGTCTCCAACTTATCCCATATAACCTTTGCAGATGATTTGTCAGTTAATCTCATTATTTGTTGATCAGAAAGTGCACACAAGAGGGCTTTTCTTTCTCTACAATCATTCTCAAGCTCCTTATCCAAGTTTGTCGGAGAAGGATTGCCAGATGTGGCATAGAAATTAGGATTCATCACAAGATAAGTAAATCAAATCAAA
This sequence comes from Cryptomeria japonica, assembly GCF_030272615.1. Lineage (NCBI taxonomy): Eukaryota > Viridiplantae > Streptophyta > Pinopsida > Cupressales > Cupressaceae > Cryptomeria > Cryptomeria japonica. The sequence goes on from NC_081413.1 coordinate 170,944,178, forward strand.
ACATTAAACATGATAGCTCAATCATAAGAAAACTCATTGAAATGAACCTAATTCTAAAGCACATTCAATGGAGGTATGAAAACAAAGCATTCAAGAGTAAAATTATGCAAACCAGACGTAGAGTTGAATACTCCTTCCATGCGGCTCCATTGTTGTTCTTTCCTCTTCAATAATTTTGTGGATCTCACCTACAAGTGCTCTCACAATTGAAAGCAAAAAGCTCAAGAGTACTAGAACTAAAATTTGATAGTTTGACAGCAATTCGGATTTCAAGAAGTAATTGAAGGGGTTGAAGGATTCGAAGGGTTATTAGAAGGGGTTTGATTGAAAAAAACATCCAATTTATAGAGAAATTGGATAAATGACAAGATTGGCATGATGCAATTCAAATGGAAATTGCCAATCAACATGACAAAATATGACAAATTATGCACTTTCCATGCACAATTTGATTGATTGATTATGACACAATTCATGTCAAAATTGATTGATTAATCAATTATGACAATTTCATGACAAATTGAAATGCCACTCCCATAGAATTAGGAGATGAAATAGGAGGGAAAAAGAATTAGAAATTTGAAAATTAGGAAATTGAAATTGATGACAAATTAGGAAATTGGAATTAGAAATTGATGAAAAATAGGATTTAGGAAAATTAGTGAATTAATTAATAATTTTTCATTTATTAATCAATTCACAAAGAGGAATAATTAGCCAATTAAATAAAGATTTAATTGTAATAAGAAGACTTAGGATAAATAAGTAATTTATTTAATCCTAAAGGAAGAAATGACAAATTAGGTTAAATGACTAAATCATAAAACCCTAGAAGACGAATTAGAAATGCGAAGATGACAATTAGGTCTTGATTAGAGATAATTAATGTCATGATTTGATTTTGGATTGATAAATGACCAATGATTGATAAATGATTTGATTGATAAATGTGCCAATTGACGAGGAACAATGACAAATTGATCCAAATTGACATAATTGAGATAGACAATGATCGATAGCGAAATGATCGCAAAATGACAAGATTGAAGGATTGATGATAAATCGACAAGAGGACAAAACCCTAATTAGGATTGACGATGTCCGAAATGATAAGATTGATGATAAAATTGATAAGAGAACAATGATTGATGACAAATTGATCGCAAGATTGACAGGAGGACAAAACCCTAATTAGGATTGACGATGTCCAAAATGATGACAAATAAGCATGCTCATTGATGCAATAAGATAAAATCGATCAAAATCATGACTGGATAATGTTGTCAACAAGACCAAATTCGAAGACGAGATGATTGAAGAATATAGAAGAATGACTCGATGTTCGCAAATGATAAAGACCAAGTGCGTGACATAGGAGAAATGTTAATGCGACGCAAAAACCTAAAATGAGGCAATGCGCAAATGTTAAAGTATGACTTCGCAAGCGTTGACCATTTTTGGGTGTCTACATTTTGCCCCTCTTTGAGACAATGCAATTCTGAGCGTTGTTTCAAAGAACAATAACTAAATGCCCCAGACAATAATAATGACATATGCATGCCCCCTCGAGGAATTGGCCGGAAACATGCGGAAAAGAGGCCAATTGATCGATAAGAATGATAGAATCGAACGGACTGACAATCGGAGATCGGATGCATGATAGACGTCAGGTTCACCATTTAATGTGGCATAGAAATTAGGATTCATCACAAGATAAGTAAATCAAATCAAAACATTAAACATGATAGCTCAATCATAAGAAAACTCATTGAAATGAACCTAATTCTAAAGCACATTCAATGGAGGTATGAAAACAAAGCATTCAAGAGTAAAATTATGCAAACTAGACGTAGAGTTAAAATTATTGGATTATAAGGTGTAAAACCATTCTGTGTAATCTCCCAAATCTCCTTACCAAGACATCTCAGATGAGTCTCCATCTGAATCTTCCATACTGAGTAATTTGTTCCATCAAGCGTAGGAATATCTCTTCAAAAGATAGCTCTAGATGAACTTGAACTGTTAGTTTCCATAGGATCTTCCTCAAGTAGTTAAGCTTTTTGCAAAGAGGACTAGAGCTCTGATACCAATTGTTAGAGATTTCAAATAACCGGAAGACAACTAAGAGAGGGGGGTGAATTATTTGTCACAGATTACCAGAACATTTAGCAATTAAAACTTTAATACCAGAACCCAAAACATTAATACCAGAATGCTTAAACCAAATAATGGAGTAACATATAAATCAACTAAGCATAAACAATAATCAAAGAATAAATACCATCCACATAACACCAAGATTTATATGTGGAAAACCCGGTAAAGGGAAAAACTACGGTGGGAAGCCTACCCATAGTCAAATAATACTTATGCAGTAAGTATGTGAATTACAATTGAGGGGCCTACACTTGCAGAAAGGCCAACAGCCTAGAGCACACTGCTCATCACAAAAGGAGTCTCACTGAATACATAGAAATCCATACTACAATCTGGAAGAATGAATGAACTGAAAAGATAGCATCTCCTTTGCCTGAATACAATTTTGGTTAAGCTCAATACCAGAGGACTAAATCCTTTTACATAAACCCAACTCAATCTCCAATGATCGACCAAATCCTCTTCCTAAATGATATTACATTATTCATACATTACATATCCATATCTCATTCCCACGACCATGATATACAATGATATCTTACATCATATATATATACAAACCCTCGACCATAAACAATCAGGTCAGCCACCAGACAATAAACCAATTACATAATTACAAAACATGTCAGCCTTAGACCAAACAAATAATATCCAACCCATAAGACATCCTGGAAACACATCGAGAGGTCCAATCCACACGTTACATTATGTCGGTCCATAACCTAGATCAACTAGGACCCAATATAGGTCCACATGCTAAAGCAATGATCTGAATCCACCAAGTCTTGAACATGATCACCATCAACATCCTGAAACCATACCAAAAGCCGCACCAGCACCACTTATTCAATTCATCAAAGATCTTCATCAAAGCTCTATCAGTGAAACCCTCGTCGAAACCACAAACCAAGCTTCCAAGCAAATAGGATAGCATCCGATCACCAGACCAAAACCAACTGATTGAATATGAACATGAATAAGACAATTCCATAACCCAATCATACCAGAGCATACTAGATCATGTCGGATCCAATCCAACTAGAAACCCTACAACCTATCGGGACCAGAAGGGTGCCAGTAAAGCATCCAAAATGCCTAGTGTTGACATCAATGACAAAACATCAATGCAACACATAATCAATTCCTCCAAATGGCCAACAACCCAGTCAACTCAAAAATAGAGTTGGAGCCCCATTGAACCTTTGACTCCATGTTGTTCTTTGATGTCGACTGGGGCCCGCCTCAGTGCCAAATAACATGCTGCAAACTGAGGCGGTCAATAACATGACTCAGTCAATAACACCACCTGTTATTGATATGAGTCATTGGTATAGCATATTAGGCATGGAAGAAATAACACTCGTGTTATTAACACATCACATAACCCTCATGTTATATGACTCTACAAAACTAAAAAAAGAACCAACTTTGCTGAGACCGGTAACACAACATGTTATCAGTATTGACTAACACGAAATGTTAGTCACACTGAAATCCTGGAACTGAGCTTTGCTAAGGTTGGCACAAAAAATTCAAACAATCCATTTATGTTCCCATCAATTGTTAAAATTTCCCTTATCAACACTAAAGCTCTAACTTAAATAGCCAGATCTATTTATGTTCCCCAACAACGACACCAAAAAAGGTGGGCAAGGTCATTGATATGTCAACTTGCACCATTTAAATTCTCTTCAAATATCAAATCGGGGTGTGTCTAAAGTTGTCTGTGATAAGGAATGATTTGGTACAATTTTGGGGGGTTTTGCATTGATAAACAGTGACTGGGGTGTGATCATACTCCATCAATTTCAAGGCTAAAAAAATCCTTTACAATCTAAACTAAAGAATCCAAACTTGTCCTACGAAGATTCAGATTTGTTGACAAGAATTCGAACTAGGTAAATTTAAGACTTAACCATGGAATTATCTTGAAAACTTAAATAACTTCTAAATCCTAAGAATTCAATTTTATACTAAGTGCTGGAAAATAAACCTATCTTATGCTTGCTGAAAAGGAAATCTAAATTACATTTGCAGATAATGAAATCTAGCTTATCAAAAAATAAGAACGACTAAATCCATAGGTTCATCTAACAACAGTTCTGCTCTCATTCTAATCTTCAAATTCATCATCTCATTAACTAATTTAATAGAAAAACACATCTAATGTAAATGTATTCTAACAAGGTTGTATATTGAAGCTAACTAACATTCATCTACCAAACAATGTCTGCATGAAATAAACACTTAACTTCTAAAATTACCTTCCTAATTACTCAAAACTTAACATCACATTAACTGAATAAAAATAAACAAATCTCAATGCTCCAACTAAAAATGAAACAAAAATAACTCAAGGATCACCTCCCTTCAGTTGAGTGGGCCCTACTCTTCCTCTGGAGGGATCCCAAACACAAAATTTCAAATCAACTTTCAATTTTCATTGAAATAAACTTCCAAGAGGAAGTAAAACAAAACTTATTGATTACAGAATGTAAGGCTCTACTATCAACTATCTTACTGTCTATTTTTTCTATTACATACTACAGAGAACATCAGGATATTTATATATCCTTTATTCAAATTCAAACTATGGTTACCCGCCTAAAGCAAAGTAATGGATACAAAACCAAACTGGAGAAAACTTAACAAGAATAATTTTAACTTCAGAAGGAATTTAATTTATAGAAGGCCACCAATGGAACAGGTGTAAATAAGATCAAGAAGATCTTATCAACTAGAGTGATCAGGAGTTGTAATTGATCTTGTGGCAACCAACTTGGATTTGTCTGTTGAGTCTGCTTGTTTAGTCATAACATATTCAAAAATACATTTATGAAGATAAAACAGAACATGGTGACGTTATTCTTATTATCATGATATTCACACATATAAACAAGCAAAAATTGAAACATTATACCACAAGAGATCATTTCTAATATTACTTCAAATAAGTAGAATATAACAGCAAAAACGAGTAAATATGAGTGCAATAAGGATGTCGCCAGGCATATTAGCTCACAGACTATTAAAAGTTTAAATTATAAACTATAATAAAAATTATTATAATGGAGCACCCATCACAAGGTATCATGATTCTAAATTCAATTCCAAAAGGATGCGACAGTTCAAGGTGTTTAGGTATGCGAAGTTAGGCCTTGAAGGTCGAAATATGACATAATTAGGGATTTTAATGAATTAATTAATTGAAAGAATAAAATAAAAAGGGGCACACTTAGAGTAAAGGGCCCAATTTTATGATCTATGGAGGGATAAAAGAATAATTTAGATTCAATTAAATTAATTAGTTAAATGCTTAAAGGTAATTTAAAATGCAACATGCAAACACACTAAGGCGGGTGCTAACCCTTAGCGTGGAATTGTACCACCAATTAAGAGTGTACAATTTATGACGTTACATTTAGCCCCCTCTTTAGCAGTCATATGACACTACGTACATATGCAAGCTAAAGTATATAAAAGTAAACATTTATGAAAAAGAATATATCCATAAGGTGTCGAACGAATCCCCCAGTGGCATTTGCAATACACTGTTAGGAACTGCACCCTACAAAACCACATTGTTAGATAAAATCACAAAATCACCTAAATTCTTACTAGGGAAGTGATGAAATTTACGAGTAGCTATATGCCCACCCCCCCCCCTATTTTGTCTTGCTAATTAGTGAGTTGAAACAGGGTATCATGTTTACTGCATCGAATTGTGAAGGAAAAATTGATGGCAAATGCTCACAACAAGGTTTGATACAAGATCAAAACTAATGGAGAATAATTTGGTAAGAAAGAGAACTAAGCCGCAATTCCAACACAACCAAGAGTGTGAGAATTGGAGCTCCCTAATACAAGATGAAAGATTAAGTAAAAAATGCAGAGTTAGGGTTTGGAAAAAAATTACCTTTTAAAAATTAGGGATCTTTTTGATAAATAAATAGAAGAAGAGATCCTTATCCAAATACATCCACCTTTGAGAATAGAGGGGATCTTTGATAAGAATTGTAGACATCTAAAATTAATTAAATTAATATTTAATTAATTTAAGCCTGTCCACATAATTAATTAATTTAATTGTGTTGGCCCCTTTCTTATTAAAATTAATTAAATCAAATTTAATTAATTTTATCACTATAGTCCGATAATTAATTTGCCAATAAATTAAGTATTTATCATTCTTTTAAAGTCATTTCAATCATTAATTCTTCTAAATTCCTTTTAGTTAATTAATTCTAATTAATTAACTTAAGTCATGTGACACATACAAATCATTTCTTCTAATCCTCACTTAACTTAATTAATTCTTCTAGAAGCATGATTATCATTATTCCTCAATTTTAAATTCCTCCACTCATTCTCTCTCCTCATGTCACATCCTCCTAACTTTCCCACTTTCACTCTAATTCACTCATTAAGCCGCCTAATCAATCCCCTTAATCATTTACACATCCCTAATCACCTTGATTAGGGATGGGTCAACTTTGATCCTTTCAAGAAAATTCAAATTCCTTGAATCTCCCCATGCATCCTCTTCCCAAGGAATTTTTAATTCCTTTTCTCATTTAGTCTTCCCACACATCCTCTTATTTTGGAATTAGTAATTCCTCCTCTCTTCTCCCAATGAATTTTATATTCCTTTTCTCTTCCCAATGTACTTGGGAGCTCTTCCCCATGAATCTTGAGAAGTGTGGAGAAAAGAAATGTCTTGGTTCTCGCACCTTGTCCTCTCAATCCTCTCCCACTCTTTCTTTCAATCCTAGACCTTCATCTCAAATTAATCTTGGCCCTCCATTTTGGCCTCCTCAAATCTATAAATTGGGGTCTCTTCCCCTCATTTCTATATCCACTTTTCATCTAATCTTATGTTGTCCATTTGAGATCCAAAATCATCCATCATTCCATCATAATGCCCAAATATTCCCTCATCTAAGCCAAATCCTTCTCATCCATCATCATCATTAAAGTCCAATCCAAATCCAATCTTATTGTGTAGTGGAGAGAAATCCACAATCCACCATAAAAGGAGCAAATCAAGTAGAGCGACAACTTTGGCTCTACTTCATCAAGCTCAATCGGAGGAAGAGTAGAGGCTAAGGTATAATGGTTTATTTGTGTACTTGAATGCATTATTTTGTGTTTTATTTGGTTTATACACTAACCATTAGGTTTTAGATTTTCCCCTCTTCAAGGATAACATCTTGAAGGAGAGGAGAAGGAAAATAAGAATACACACCTTCTCCAATATGTAGAAAAATGGGATTCTTATTGCACCCTTTTACTAAGGAGAGATTGTTCATGAAAGATGTATTATTTCAAACAAAGAATGGGTCCTAGATAAGGAAGATGAATATTCTATGCAAGAAATGATGTCAAATGAAAAATACAATGCAAAAAAGGAAAGGTGAATCATTGAAGAGTAGATAGAAGATTAAATATCACCCTTTCTCCCCAAGCATAGAGGAACAAACACTCTTCTAAAAGAAGGAAAGATGTCCTCATCGGGGATAAACACATCCTCAACATAGAAGGGTTCATTATAAAAGATGCCACTCAATGAAGAAAAAAAATTTGATGAATGATTAGAGACTTCCAACACCAAGGAAGAGGTCCTAATTAAGGATATATACTTAAGATCCTTATTATGGATACTTGTTCCAATATGAGAGATTGAATTCCCAATAGGAATATACACCTCTATGATCAATAAGAGATCCTTATAGAAGATACTACTTTACAAAGGGGAAAGTTTCAATCTTAATAATAAGATCTATGTTTGAAATCACTCTTGCCCCCACACATAGAGACAAAAGATGGGACAGAAATATAGGCTATTATGTTGCTTCCAAAGTATTATTGTACGTGAAATTGTACTATCTTGAATGACAATGAGCCCCCGAAAAGTGAGCTACCAATGTCACATAATGATGAGCAACATAATAGACATCAATACTTTTTCTCTAAGAGAAGTATCATGTATGGAAAGTAAGGTAACATAAAGAAAGGTGTTTATAATATCATCCTCTTCCTCTAAGATAGTTTCATGGGAGAGGCACATTTTAGGAGAAATATCAACGTCATTCTTCAAATCTTCATCCTTAGAACATGGGAGAGTTTTGAAGGAATTTTTAACAACTCTTCTTTGCACCAAAATGTCCTCGTGGATAGGAGGATCTTTAAGAGAGGGGTAAATTGAAACAAGGGAGGTTATCCCATTACCACATCTATGAAATGAATGCATTATAACAACAATTTTCCTTTTTCAAATGTTAACATATGTAAAATAGAAAACAATGTTCAATTATTATGATGTAACAATAAGTTTATAAGCTATATGTTACAAATATGAATCAATTAATTGCATATGAATCAAACCTGAAAATGAAAATCAGATTTAAGCAAAGGACAAGGCGGGCTCACCAAAATGTGTAGGATGAAAATGGAATCAAGTAAACTAAGACCTAATCCCACTCTCATGCACACATTAGAATATAAAAGAGCCTAAGAAGATGATTTTCTTTGAATAAGAGAGTCAAGGAATATCTTTAGGGTTTCTATTCCTTTACTGCTATGAAGAGGAGATGTGTAAAATATAATGAGATGATCAACTAGGCTAGGGCAATGACAAAAAATGTAAATATAAACTGAAAACACTGAAACTTGCAAATCTAAAACTAAGAGATTGAGTACATATTAGGAAAATGAACTCATATGTGCACCTCGTTGGCAACAAGGCAAAAAACTAAGAGGGGCGGGTGAATCAGTTTTCTCAAAATCACTATTTAACTCAAACACAATTTCAGATCTGATAATTAATAGTGAAAGCATAAATCAACACCACATCAATAACACACATAACACCAAGATTTTTGACATGGAAAACCTAGTCAAGGGAAAAACCACGGTGGGAATCTACCCACGATATGATGATACCATGTTAGAAGTATATGAAATATTACAATGGGGAATGTACATGCATTCAGGCACACTGCCTAGAGATCACTGCTCAAAAACAACAATCAACAAGGGCTACAACCATAGGAAGACTCGCTATCTTACAGAAACATTCGGATTACATCCAAAAGATCATGAACTGATAGAATAGCATCTCCTCATGTCTGATTATATTTTCAATTAAGTACATAACTCATATACTGCTCCTTTGCACTTCTTCACACTTCTTCATTGCTTCTGAAAGATAAAGCATTATTCACACACAGACACCTCTCTCACATGAGTATTACATTTATTTATACATATCATCAACCTATATTTCAAGGTAAGCTCAACATACATCACAAATTATAGGGATATAACCATACACGATACAATATTACATACGGACCAAAACAATGTTGGCTAAGACATAGTATGGACCTAAACAAACACCTCGAACATGAAACACCTCCAAGAATTATGCCTTGAATATCTGCAATATGCTACAATCATCATGTCGGCCAAGAACATGAAGAACACCGCCAGATCAAGGAAAATCATCAATTGCAACAACAACGATCAATGTGGACCACCAACACAAATAGGACATGATCTAGAAACATCCACAAGCATCATGAATTATCACAAAAACAACCACACCATCACAACTTACTAGAATCTTCACCATCATTATACCGAACTTCAAGAACACTAACTGCAATAACTATCAAACTGAAAGATTCACTTGCGGACCTCCAAATCATGAACCATCTGAATTCAAGACACACCAGAACATCCCAAACACTCTACCAAACCCGCAAACCAAGATATTACAACGTGAAGTAATGCAGAGAAAAATCTAGAACACTGATCAACACTGAACAATTTAAAAGCCAACCGTAATACAGGATCTCATAACTCGATCAAATCTCCATGCAGACCACTAAAACTATAGCTCAATCAACTAGAGATACTTATCTCAAAACACTTTAATCCTTAACAACACATCTGCAACACACTGGCCAAACCAACTTACTTAAATCTAACAGCAACATTGGAACACACAGAGGAATATGTTGACATCGATGACAACACATCACTCAATCAATCCAAACGCATATTTGCACATTATCCCAACAATCTCCCCCTTTGGCATTGATGGCAACATATGATGTGAAAAATAATCAATATCAAAGAAATCAACAACTCTCTCAGATAATTGTTTCCCACTGCAAATATTCTCTACTCTTTTGCAGATAATTTCTCTCCTTGAAGTCACTATAGGTTTTTCACATGAATCTCTCCCCCTTTGACATCAATGGAAAATGCACATATTTGCACCACAAAGTTGAATCTCTCTCCCAAAATTGAATAACTAAACCACAATACTAACTACTCCCCCTTAGTAGCATCCACCACTCATCAATTTGAATCACAAGATATGACTGCGAAATTCACGGGACTGATGCTAATCCATGCATCTTAGTTCTTATCAGGAGAGGCAATCACCCCTATCTTCTCTCTGAGATACTCAAAAGTATCCTTGGGCAAAGGCTTCATGAAGATATCTGCATTTTGTTCATTTGTATATACATAATCCAATCTGACTTCCTTCTCATTCACCTTTTCTCTCAAGAAATGAAACTTGATTGATATATGCTTAGTATTTGAATGCAACACTTGATTCTTAGAAATGTTGATAGCAAATAGCACTTGAATTATCATAGTATATAGTAGTAGGCTCATCATAAACAACTCCGATATCTTTTAACATCTTCTTCATCCATACAACTTGAGTACAATTTCTAGCAGCAACAATATATTCAGCCTCTGCAGTAGATAAAGATATAGCATTTTGTTTCTTACTCATCCAAAAGACCAATCTCTTTCCCAAGAAAAATGTACCACAACTAGTACTCTTTTGGTCATCAACATCACCTACCCAATCAACATCTGTAAAAGCATTCAAAGTAAAATCATCATCTTTAGAATACCACAAGCCAAAATCAACTGTCCCTTTCAAATATCTAAAAATCCTTTTCATGGCTACAACATGAGATTCCTTAGGATCAGCTTGAAATCTAGCAACAAGACATAAAACATTCATGATATCTGATCTAGTCTAAGTTAAATATAGAAATCCACCAATCATAGATTTGTATTTGGTCAAATTTTCTTTCGGAGAATCATCATCCTTTGTCAACTTACACTTGGTCACCATAGGAGTACCAACTGGATTTGAATCATCTAAACCAAACTTCTTCAACAATTCCTTCACATACTTGGACTGAGATATAAAACTACCTTTATCTGACTGATTAATTTGCAATCCCAAAAATAATTTCATCTCACCAATCATAGACATCTCAAACTCATTTTCCATGTCATCAGCAAACTTCTTGCACAAACTATCATTCCCTCCAAAAATAATGTAATCAATAAAAACTTCAACAATCAAAATGTTATCATTATCAATCTTGAAATACAGATTACTATCAGCAATACCTTTATTGAATCCAAGCTTCAGCAAATACTTATCTAATCTTGCATACCAGGTGTCATGCTTTGTGAAGTGTACCTGTACCTGCAACCACAATGCACTCAATAAATCATTACAAGCAATTGTTAGCGAATTAAAATAAGTAAATGTAAAACCATAGCTAATCGACTTATTGCCTCCTAGTAAATGTGAGTATAAAAAATGCTCTCAGATCTGATTATGCATATTCCAGTCACTTGATTACACTTAGATGGAGGATTTGAATGATCAAAATGCAGGATCTATTAAGAATAGCATGATTAAGCTATATGATTTCATGATTATTCTAGAAAATAAGCTAGAATGAAGATGCAATTAAGCTAAAATTGAGCATGATAACATTGCTAAAGAATGATAAGCTATATACTAGATGCCTATAGTAACAATGCATAAGATGAGAATGAGATGGGATGAATCGGGATGCAAAAATGATATGAAATTGGGACCCTTTGTGCTCCAAAATGAGGTTTATTTATAGGATTTCCCAAGGCTAGGGGTGATGTGGCATGAATCAATGATCCAGATTGATCTGAAGATATCAATGGTTAAATTGGAGGTTGGTTGAAGAAGGGGTTGGATGAAAGGGAACATATGTCATATCTATGGTGACAAGTGTCAAGAGGCTTCTAGAAGAGGTTATATGAAAGGGAACACTTAGTGACAAGTGTCACAAAGCTTCTAGAAGAGGTTGGATGAAAGGGGACATGGTGGGTAGGTAGAATGGGTTAGGTTTAGGAATGGTTAGGTTTAGGAGTGGTAGAAGTTAGGAGAATTTGAATTTAAAAATTCAAATAATAGGAAAAGGCTAATTAATCTAAACAACTCATGAATTTGATTTGTTTTAATTAATTAGGGGATTCAAAAGAAATGAATTTGATGAGGGGAATTAATTAATTAAAGGGGATTATTGATATGAACCTATTAAATAAATCCTTAGATTTATTAATAAGTAGATGAAAAGGGGAATTTAATCAAATTGCTTATGAATTGAATTAAATTGGGAAGGGAGATTAATTAAATAATTGCTTATTCAATTAATTATCTTCAGACCATTTTTAGGTGTATACATTTTTCCTCTCTTTGAAGCGAGGTGTGATGATGCGTTGATTCAAAGAATAATCTCATTTTGATGTTGATATTGATTTGATAGGATGCCCCAGCTCTTGATTACTAAATTTTGGTACGATGATGCCCCCTCGGGAGATCAATTGAGATAATTGATCTTTGGAGTTTTTGTGAAATTGATATCCCGATAGATTTGATCTAATTTCTGCAACTATGGTTTGATGAAAATGCGAGTTCTTCGATTAACTTGATTGCTTAGATTGGTAAGATTGAAAAATCTTGATTGATTAGATTGAGATTCAATCTGGTTTTAGGAAGGATTCATCTTGTATAAGACAATGATGATCAAAGTGTTTGGTTTAAGGAAGGATTCATCTTGTATAAGACATGATCAGAACGTCTGGTTTCAGGAAGGATACATCCTGTATAAGACATGAATCAGAATCAGATAGTCTGGTTTCAGGAAGGATTCATCCTGTATAAGACATGATCAAAATTGATTAGGTTTGATTGATTGATTTGATTTGATAAGGTTGATAGATAAAGAATTGATAGTTTGTTGATATCAAGTTGCATAAATATTTGGATATGTTGATTGTTGATTCTATTGAGAGAGATAGCATAAGATTTGGGCTAGGTAGATAATATCATGAGAGAGATATGAGTCATTATCCTGATTGTGTATACACTTGTGATGATACTTTGATGATTCCTGCGATAGATTTAACCTTGGATAAAAGTAGCATGTGGGATCCCATGCAAGAATGAAATGCAAGCTAAAATGCAAATGGAAATGCAATGGAGATGCAAACTATGACCGGACTAGTCACTAGATTATTTTGCATTTTTGTCATCATTGAGCTTTTGAAATATGGGAAGTGAGTGCAAACATCGATGGTATAATTAAACCATGATGACCTAAGCACTTCTTTCCTGGATTTTGATACAGCAAGTTAGCACAAGCATCGAGGTATAATTGAACTGAGATGGCCTAAGTGTTGCTTGTGTAAAATAGGTAGTATTAATCATTTCAATACGCAAATCAGAAATGTCTTCAATGATATTCTGATGATCATGTCCTAAGACAAATTTGCACATATTAATGATTAATTTTCAAACAGCATACAAGAAAAATATCATGTTCCTTCCTTGTTCCTCTAGTCAAAGACATCCTCGAGTCACTCAGAAATCATGATAGCGAAAAGCAATATAGAAAAGTTAAACAATCATGTTAAAATCATTATCCAAAAGATATATCATCCATTGAAAAGTGTGTGATGTGCTTAGATTGATTTTGTGATAGCTTGATAGTTGATAGTTTGATCTCATGTTCAACGTTGGATGTGTCTCAGTTTTTGCTTGATAAGAGTTGTCTAACTGTTTGTTCTATCTATTTGATTAAGCTCAAAATGATCAAGAGTTTTGCCCCCAGCTAAGTGTAGGATTTTGCCCCAAGCCTAGAAATAAAGTGGTTACAATATATCCAATGATCCAAACCATGGCAAGAAGCCACCTAGGATGTCTGCATATGTACAAAGGCTTATGATGGATATGGACAGTGCTGATGGAAAATGAATGCAAGTAGAAAAATGCATGAACTAATAGATGGAAGAGCTAGCAGACAGATAGCACCTGTTTGCCAGGTTTTCACCATCTGTTTTTATTGCACTTTTTCTGATATTTGATTTTTTTTTGGATTTTGATTTTTTTCTGATTTTTCACTTCTTTTTTTTTTTTACTTTTTTTTTTCTTTTTTTTTCACTGTTTTTTATTTTTTCTTGATTTTTCAGACATAGAATTTCTTCAGGTGCATGTTATTGATAGGTTCCTCGAGTTGATCGTTGTCCTGTGTTGATAGCTGATATGCTCCTGATCCAAATATTGTTGTCACCACAAATGGACCTAACCAGTTTGGTTCAAACTTTCCTTTCTTTTCTCGATCTGCCTGATTGCGTGGATTTTCCTTAAGCACTAGTTCTCCAACTTGAAAGATTTGTGGTTTAACATGTTGGCAAATTCACACTCCAATGAGACATTGTAGGTGATTGAAGGTTTTGTCATTGATGGAAACCTTATAATCCTATGACACCAGCAAAGACAATTCACTGGCAAAGATAGACTCTACACTGGCACAGAGACCACCGGCAGCAAAAGGAAGCATACCGGCACAGAAGCCGATAGGAATTTTGTTTGTAACATATTTTGTTTATTATTGTAAAATCATTGTAAGCCGACTTGGCAAGTTGTAAAATGACTCTTATATATAAGAGATCATTGTAGGACATTTTGGAATAGTAGGAAGGAAATATATAGGCAAAATAAGGCAGACCTATTATGCGAATTATACGTTAAGGGTTTATGTATGAAGTAGAGCTATAAACCGGTACTGGATCTGGCATAGTAGATGCTATTTTGAAGCAGTACAAGACATTGTATTTATATAATCCATTTTGTAAGTCAGTGAGACTTCCCATTTTGTAATTGAGCAGTGAGCTCTAGGCACTTGGCCTTCCTGCATGTGCAGGCCCCTCTTGTAGCAGTTATATTCTCTTATTGGCCAGTAAGTGAATATTATGGGTCACAAATCACACTGAGTTTTTTCCCACACTGGGTTTCCTTGTTAAACTACTATGTTATGGTGTGTTTTTCATGTGGTTGTTGTTATCTTTGTTTATTGCATTATTTCTTGTTTACCAGTATTCAGTATTAATATGTTCTACATGTTTTAAGTTGAGAAAATCTAATAACCAGTTAGATACCGATTCACCCCCCCCCCCCCCCACCCTCTTAGTATCTGTGGGAATCCTAACAATTGGTATCAGAGCTTGGTCCTCTATTTTCAGAAGCTTAACAACTTGAGGAAGATCTTGACATCGGTAAAGATGGAAAACTTGATGAAGCAATTAGAAGCAGCTCTCTTAGACTATGATGCAAAAAAATTAAAAAATATCAAACTTGAAGATGATCTAAAAGCTGCACAGGATATTTTTCAAGCACTTCAAGAAAATCTTACCATTTCAAGAAACAAGAGAAGAGAACTTTGTGAAAAGATGCAAAATAAGAATGATGAAAAGGAAACTCTTAATGACCTAATGAATAAGATGAAACAAGAAAACATGACAACAAAGAATGAGATGCAGGATATGACTATGAGATTTTGTAAAGAAATTGAAGATAGAAAGAAGAATAAAGAAGACTTGACTAGAAGACTGAATGAAGCTGCACATGAAAACACAAGACTTAGTTATGAAAATGATATGTTGAAGACAGATCCGATGCATGCACAGAATGACTCAAATGAACTCATGAGACAAAAAGGTATCTTGGAAGGAGAACTGGCTGCTGCAAATCAACATAAAGAAAAATTCAAGAAAAGCTCAGAAGAACTTGGTGACTTGTTGAAGAATCAGAAACCTAATGGTGACACTAATGGTCTTGGATTTGAAGCTGGTGAAAGCTCCGGTACTCCAAACACACAAGATCATGGTAAACTGGTAAGACAACCTACTGCTTACAAATTTAATGGCAAAGGCTTTAACTGTAACAAGTATGGTCATAGAGAAAATCAATGTAGATCTAAAAATTATCATAATTCCAATACACCCACCGGTCAATGTTCAAAATGCAACAAAGTTGGTCATAATTCTGAGAATTGCAGAATGAATGTAAGATGTTATGTTTGTGGAAGATTTGGACACTTATCTAATCAATGCAGAACACAAACCGGCATAGGATATGGAAAAGCTATTCAGAAAAATAATGTGACTTGCTATGCCTATAACAAGATTGGACATATTGCAAAATTTTGTAGAAGCAAGTCCTCACCGGTAAATAACAAAGGTCCTAGTTTGAAAGGTAAAGAAAAAGTTGAAGAAGTCAAGCAGGAATTTTCAAAACAATGGATCAAGAAATCAGGACTAAATGTTGATAGGAATACTCCTCCACCGGAAGAACAGAGTAACACTCCACCGGCAAAAGAGAGTAACACTCCACCGGCAGGAGACTCTTCGTCTAACTAAAGAAAATTTCCTTGAGGGTTTAGCAATCAAATGTGAAACATGCTATTATTCCCTCGGTTGATGGTGAGAAGTTAAAATTACTTCTATACCAGCAGATAAGTTAAGTCATTACTTAACCGGCAAGCATTAAATGTGGTGGTTGGAAAAAATAACATTATAAATCAGTGTTTTGGCTCCAATTTCATTTCACCAAGCATTCAAACAATCAAAGAGCGTGAAAATTCCTAAGCAAAGACATTTCGAGCAAAGAAGCAAAGCAATTCAGCAAGCAATCTTTCCTAAGGAAGATAAAGGTATTTATATCCATGGCTTCTTCATATGTTCCTAAATTCATAGCAAACCCTACTGTAGTCAAAGTGATTAAATGCCCTAGACCCGTATTTCAGTTAGTTCCCGAAATTGCTAAGAAGGATGATAATGTTGGTGCATTTTATCAAATCCCCAAAGGAGTAGTTTTTGCAGAAGACCCTAGAATGTACATTCATTGTCACATAGAAGAATTAGGTGATGAGGAAATCAAGAGCATGTATAAGACTGTAATTTATGACAATTCTGGTAATGTGAAACCTGAACACAAAATAGTTGAAACCCTAAGATTCACTGAAATTCTCAGTATTCCAGATTTCCCTAAGGATGTTATAAGGATAGTTTTAAGCAGGGTTCATGGTGAATTCTTCTGGTTAGACTCAGTTCACAAAATTACTAAAGAGGCAGTAAAGGTTGTGACAGGGTTACCCTCCACCGATAACAGACCTAATAAAACAAAGAAGGTCTAAAATGACCTAGTGACTAACCTAACAGGTGCAACATCTGACAAGAGATCTTTAAGAGTGAATGATGTAACCGACATCAATGTCAGATTCATTAGCATGATTTTAGGGTATAAAACCACACATGCAAATAGGTTAAACTTAGTCTCTAGCCTATGCATAAAGAGTGCCTATGATATGATCAAGGATAATGCAAAAATAAATGTGTGTGAATGGTTGAAAGATGAGCTTATTGATAATCTTGGAAAAATTAAGAAAGATAAAAAGGGGACATTTAGATTTGGAAACCTACTTGTCTGTTTAATGCTGCACATAACAAAACAAGTGCCCAGTATTGGTAATAAGAATCTTGGTTTTGATATACCGGTAGGCAAACAATTGTCTGGTTTACTAAATAACATGGGTGAAAATAGAGAAAAGAATATAAATGAGTACTTTCAGGCATTGAAGGCCCGGATAAATACTAGAGTCAGACTTTCACAAGAAACTGTAAATAAGTATAAGGATGAAATATGCTTTGTTGTTAAGAAGGATGAGATTTGGATGGAGGCAGTTGTCCTAAGAACCATTTGGGTTACTGAAATAAGTTATGAAACTGATGACAACATAATTGAAACATATGCAAAAGCCCTTCTGGAAGCACCCAAGGAACCTAAAGAAGAGGTATTTGGCAGTGCTGAGACTATTGAAAACCAAATCCAATCAAAGAAAAGGGTAAAGAAGGTAGAAGCAATAGTAAGAAGAGGATCTAGGAAAGCAAAGGCTATCAAAGAATATGTACTTTAAAAAACCGGTATCACTGAAGATGAGTTAGAAGCACAACAGCCAGAAACTCACCTTTCACCAATAGCAACTTCTTCAAAAAATGACATGCCAGTTGCATTTAAAAGAGTTGTGAGGAAAAGAGAACCTTCACCAGTATCTACACCTTCTCCTAGAAGAACCAGATAGAAACAATAGGCAGTAAGGCCCTCGGCTAAGAAGATAACTCCTAAGAAGAAGAAGTTAACACCCAAGAAGAAGACTCAATAAAACATTACTCCAATTGACAAACTATTAGATGAAATAACAGAGGATGGAAAACTAAAAAACATCAATAAATTATCTGATTCATTATCAGTTTTTTAGCAGAAAATAACAGGTTTTGAGGAAGAACTACTAAAGTTGGAAAGAGACAAAGAAAGAATAAAAGGAAAGGCTAAAGATCTTAAATGGAGACTTAGTCCAAAATTGGACTATCTTGCCTCCTTAAGGAAAGAAATATCTGATGCCTTGGTTCAAGGACAGAAAACACCAACAGAGCAAATGCAACACCTCACCGGTACAGTTCAGAGGACAGAGGTTGCAATAAAAGACAGCAAAAAGTTGATTGAGAGCTTGAATCTGGTTTTACCAGATCTTTTTCAGATTGTAACCAACCGGTTACAAGGATGAAGTAGGAAACCACACTCTATTGACACTTTGACAACCTTTGTCATTGATGCCAAAGGGGGAGTAGTGGTATGAGAAAAATCCAATAACTTAGGGATCATCTACTCAGGGGAGCACACATTTTTGGTAACAATTTTTGGACTTCAATTTTTGGATACACTTTTGATTTTTTCTCGAGTGTTGCCATCAATACCAAAGGGGGAGATTGTTGGCAAATGCACACTCCAATGAGACATTGTAGGTGATTGAAGGTTTTTTCATTGATGGCAACCTTACAATCCTATGACACCGGCAAAGACAATTCACTGGCAAAGACAGACTCTACACTAGCACAGAGACCACCGGCAGCAAAAGGAAGCATACCGGCACAGAAGCCGATAGGAATTTTGTTTGTAACATATTTTGTTTATTATTGTAAAATCATTGTAAGCCGACTTGGCAAGTTGTAAAATGACTCTTATATATAAGAGATCATTGTAGGACATTTTGGAATAGTAGGAAGGAAATATATAGGCAAAATAAGGCAGACCTATTATGCGAATTATAGGTTAAGGGTTTATGTATGAAGTAGAGCTATAAACCGGTACTGGATCTGGCATAGTAGATGCTATTTTGAAGTAGTACAAGACATTGGATTTATATAATCCATTTTGTAAGTCAGTGAGACTTCCCATTTTGTAATTGAGCAGTGAGCTCTAGGCACTTAGCCTTCCTGCATGTGCAGGCCCCTCTTGTAGCAGTAATATTCTCTTATTGGCCAGTAAGTGAATATTGTGGGTTACAAATCCCACCAAGGTTTTTTCCACACTGGGTTTCCTCATTAAACTACTGCGTTATGGTATGTTTTTCATGTGGTTGTTGTTATCTTTGTTTATTGCATTATTTCTTATTTACCGGTATTCAGTATTAATATGTTCTACATGTTTTAAGTTGAGAAAATCTAATAACCGGTTAGATACTGATTCACCCCCCCCCTTCTCAATATCTGTGGGAATCCTAACATAACCTTATGATTATATCCCTTGCACATTCTTTGCTAATATACCCTTAGATGACCAAAGGCATTTTGTCTTCATTCATGGATCAGTTCTAACTCTTGTAGTCTAGATACTCTTTGTTCTTCATCTAGGATGAGACCTTTTAGTGACACACATAGAGAGGGTATCTCTACTTTGATTGGTAATATGGCTTCTGATCCATATACAAGAGAGAAAGGTGTGGCACCTGTTGGTGTGCGAATACTGGTGCGGTAGGCCCCAAAGAGCAGGGTTTAGTTGAATATGCCAATCTTTCCTAGCATCATTCACTGTCTTTTTGAGGATTTTAAGAATAGTTTTGTTAGATGCTTCTGCCTGCCCATTTCCCTGTGGATAATATGGTGTGGAGAATCTGTGCTGGATTTTGAACTGCTCACATAGCTCTTGTGCATCCTAATTCTTGAATGGTCACCCATTATCCGTGATAATGGTCATTGGTATTCCATAGCAATAGATGATGTAATTCAAGATAAATGCAGCAATTTGTTTTCCCATGATATTGATGAGAGGTACCGCCTCAATCCATTTTGTAAAATATTATGTATCTACAAGGATGAATTTGTGACCATTAGATGAAGAAGGATTTATCTTTCCTACTAGATTAAGACCCCATTGATGAAAAGGTCATGAAGTTGCTAAAGCATGAAGTTCTTGTGTTGGTGCATGAATCAAATTCCCATGGATCTGACATTGTTTGCATGTTCTAGCTATCTGAAAAGAATCTCGTTCCATAGTCGGCCAATAATAGTCCAAGCGTATGAGTTTTTTTGAAAGGGTAAGACCACTTGAATGAGTGCCACAAATATCATTATGGACTTCATGTAAGTCTTTCTTAGATTCTTCTTGTTCGATACATCTTAAGAGAGTACCGTCTAGACCTCGTTTAAACAGGGTATCTGTGACAAGAGTAAAATGGGAAGATTGGCGAATAAAGTTTCTCTTTTGGTTTTTTGATAATTCGGGAGGTAAGATGTTATCTTTCAGGTATGTGTAGGTTTGACCATAGCGGGAGGAATCATGTCCAATAAGTTGACAAATGGTTTGGGAATCAAGACGATGAAAGGTGGGATGAAACAACTCTTCTACCAGGATTTCATAATGCTGTTGATTTTCCTGTGTCTGCAATAGAGAAGCAAGTGTAGCCATGGCGTCTACTGCTTTGTTGTCATTTCTTGGAATCTGTTCAAAAGTTATTTCTACAAAGTACTTCTTGAAATCATCCACCATCTTTTTGTAAGGCATGAGTTTGTCATCTTTTGTTTGATAGTCATCATTGATTTGATTAATGACGAGCTGAGAGTCTCCAAAGACTTGAAGTTGTGTTATATTTCATTCTACAACCATTTTGATACCTGTTACCAATGCTTCATACTCTGCTATATTTTTTGTGCACGAAAATCTTAATTTGTATGCTTTTGGGATTGTATGCCCTTGTGGTGTGATGAATAGAATTCCTGCTCCTGATCCGTGTTGTGTATATGAACCATCAAAGTATAGTTGTCATGCTTTTGTTGTGACTATTAGGATATCAGCATCGGGAAACTCAATCTATAGAGGATGGTCATCTTGAAGTGGTGTTTTTGCTAGTTGATCTACGATGACTTGTCCCTTGATAGCTTTTCTATCAACATATTCGATATCAAACTCACTTAGAATCATGATCCATTTTGCTAGTCATCCTATCAATGTGGCTTTGCTGAGCAAATACTTCAGAGGATCTATTTTAGCTATTAACTTGATGGAGTGAGATAGTAGATAGTGTTCTAATTTTTGAGACGCAAAAACTACTGCCAAGCATGCTTTTTTTGTTGATGAATAGTTAACCTCGTATCCCACTAGTGTTCTGCTAATGTAGTAGATGGCTCATTTTTTCCTTCCTTATCCTGTTGTGTGAGCAAAACTCCCAATGATGCTTCGGTAGTTGATACATAGAGTAATAATGGTTTTCCTGAAATTGGTGACATTAGAACAGGTGGTTGCATGAGATATGCCTTGATCTTGTTGAATGCTTCTTCACATTGATGGTCCCATTTAAAATTAACATGTTTGTGCAATAGGTGAGTAAATGGTTGACATTTATCTGCTAATTGAGCCACAAATCTTCTGATTGACTGGAGTCTTCCTTGTAGTGATCTTAGTTGACCGATATTCTTAGGAGATGCCATTTCCATGATTGCTTTAACCTTAGCTGGATCTACTTCATTTCCTCTTGCTGAAACAATGTATCCCAATAGCTTTCCTGAAGTAACACCAAAGACACATTTCTTAGGATTTAGCTTTAGCTTGTATTGTTCTAACCTATCAAAGATATTTTCTAGTATCTCTATATGTTCTTTTCTGTTGTAGGATTTAGCTAATATGTCATCCACATAGTCTTCCATGAATGTATGCATCATGTCATGAAATATAGTTGTCATATCTCTTTGATATGTAGCACCTGCGTTCTTTAATCCAAAAGGCATGATGTTCCAACAGAAAGTACCCCATGGACATGTGAAAGCTATCTTTTCTTGATCTTCGAGTGCTATTTTGATTTGATTGTATCCGGAGAAACCATCCATTAGAGAAAACATGGAGTTTCCATCAGTTAAATCTACAATGATGTAGATGTTAGGCAAAGGAAAGTCATCCTTTGGACATGCGTTATTAAGATCTCTGAAGTCTATGCATATTTTGATGCTTTTATCTAGTTTTGAAATAGGAACGATGTTGGATACCCATTGAGGATAAGCTACAAGTCTGATGAATCCGACATCTAGTAATTTCTTTAGTTCTACTTTGACTAGGAGAGCGATATGTGGATGCACTTTCCTTAAATTTTGTTTGACTGGTTTGGCTCCTGGATTAACATTTAAGGGATGCATAGTAAGCTCTGGATCTAACCCTGGCATGTTTGCATATGACCATGCAAAATTGATTTGTTGTCATTTGAAGAATTCCACATATTGTTGCATTTCTACCTCTGATAAAGATGTTGTTGGATGAAGAATCTTTGATTGCTCTGCTGTGCCAATGTTAACAGCCTCTGTTGGTTCGATCAAAATGGATGATCTTTCTTGATAGTGCTTAGGTAAAGTGTCAAATCTCCCATCTTCTGGTGCCTCAAGGAGGTTTTCACCATTAGATGCGTCCTTTGTTTTTACTTTGTCTTGGTCTAATGTTGCCAAGAAATGGTTTTCAGTATTAGACCTAATATGGTTTTCCTTATTTTCACTTTTGCGACTAGAAGATTTGGCACCCACTTGACTGGAAGATGTGTTGCTAAAATTCCTGGTGAGAGTTGTTACGGGTTTGATTGCGTTAAGATATATAGATATGGCATGGTCATTTGGAAATGTATCAATAGCAGTATGTCCTTCATTTTCCTAATCAATAAGCTCAGGATGGATTAGAGGTAGAGGGTCTTCAGGTTGGTATGTTTCAAGGGTTTCAAGGGTCACGATGGATGTATCAAAGTTTTCAATATGTGTGTCAATGTCTAGAACGGTACTCTCATTAGAATGATCTCATGTAAGAAGTTCCTGATCGTCCTCGGTTAATTCCAAGTTAGCTGAATGTGATTCTAATTCAAGTGAACTAGTTCCTGACATTTGTCCTACATATGTGTGAACTATATCGACTTCTATATCTCCTTCAAAGCATTTTTCTTCAACTGATTCTTCAGAGTGATAGGAATCTCATTCCCATTCATTAGAATCAGTATCACTTGTAGCTTGTAGTCTACAGATTTTATCATATAGCATTTCTTCTACTTTTTTGGTTATTATTTTCCTTCTTTCATATTCACCTTCTTCAGGACTGAGATTGAGTTTTGTCAACTTTTCTATGAGTTCTCCTAGACTTATATTAGCTTCTTTCTTGTTTTGATTGATATTTAATGCTTCTTGAGAGATGTTTTTAGTTTGTTTCTCTTGTTGATTTGAAGCTTGATTCTTTTCCCATTTCATGTTTTCTTGTGCTTGTTGCTTAGCTGATGTTTCTTCCCTTTCAATTGTTAGTTGTTCTTGTCTATTTTCATATTCCTCTTGTTGTTGACTAAAATATGTGTCTTCCAGTAGAGTGACTTGTCCATACCCTAAGCCTGTTTTGTCATTGGTCTACTGAGTGTGAGGCTGAATAGGTTCTGAGATACCTTCTTTTCTTTTTCCTATAGGGCTTGTTCCAGTATATCCCATTCTTCTGAGAATGTTGAATCTTTTTCCATATTTTTTTGTAGGTATTCTGACATTGTTGACCTTTTGTTGAACTTCTTCATCTTTGTATAGCCATTGTAATACATCTTTGTCTTTTGTCTCCTCTGATAAGGTTCCAGCACCAATAAGTGCTCCATCAAATATCAGAAGATGTTTCACAGTTGGTTGTTGTTTAGAGCTTGATGGTTTTCCCAAGGATTTAGGAGAAAGTGGTAATTGTGATATTGAGTATTCTCTATTCCCTCAATCTCTTAGCTGCATTTGTTTTTCCATACTTGATAGAATAGAGGCGAATGATTTTTCCTTGGATTGTGTGTTTGAAGATGTTGCTTCCTTGTTATGAGGAACAATTACTTCCTAAGCCATTTTTAGGTTGCTACAATATTGAAATGGATTTGCATCTGCAGAGATTTTGATTTCCTGTCCTTCGTATGGAAATTTGACACATTGATGATAGGTTGATGGGACAGCTTGCAAGTCATGTATCCATGGTCTCCCTAGGAGCACATTATATGATAGGTCCAAGTCTAGAACTTGGCATGTTGTGTCTTTTTGTAGAGGTCCCACTCTGATTGGTAGTATCACAATTCCCTTGGAGGAACGTTCTTCTTCATCATAAGCTTTTATGGTGATCCTTTTCCGGACATCAACTGCATCTTCTGAATATCCTAAGGCACAAACAAGACTCAATGAACAAATATTTAGGCCAAATCCACCATCTATTAGAACACGCTTGACTCGCATTTTGTGAATAAGGACTTCAATATGCAAAGGAGCGTTGTGAGGGTGTTGCAAGGAAATGTCATCTTCTTCAGTGAATGATAAGCAATGAGGGGTTATGAGGTGTCCCACCATGGTTTGGAATTGATCAATATCAAGGTATTTGGATATTGTTGTATCTATTAATGCTCGTTCAAGAATTTCTTTATGTGTGGGTGAAAGCTTTAAATGTTCCAAGATTGATATTTGCGCAGGTGTTTTCTGCAATTGTTCCACTAGATTGTATTGTTTTGTTGTAGCGGATGATGTGTTTTTTGTAGGACCCAGAAAAACAACTTTGTCTTTGCTTCTTGTGATAGCCTGAGCATGTTCTTGATTTTGTTTTTCTTTAACTACAATCACATTCACCACATTGTCATATGTATGAGCATAGTTTACCTTTGCTTTACCCTTACCATTGTTTGTTGTTGATGACTCACCTTTCTCATAGTTTGGAAGTGGAGTTTTAAAGGTGGTATGAGATTCATTTGTTGTATTTCCATCCACAGTTATTACACCATTATCAATTAAGTCTTGTATGACATGTTTCAACGTTTGACAATTATTTGTGAGATGTCCCTTGTTTCGATGGAAATTGCAATACTGATTATCATTCCACCAAGGTGTTTTGATTTGAGGTTCGTAGTTCCTTTCTTCTGGTAAAGTGATCAATTTGTTTGCGAGAAGTGATTTAAGTGTTGATCCAAGGGGTTCACCAATGTTTGTGAGTTGTCTTCGAAAGAAAGTTTTGATAGTTTCTCTTTGGTGATTGTTGTTTTGTTGTCCTGTTGCCGAGTGAGTAGATAAATTGAAAACCGGTTGCTTTGGTTTCACATTGTTGTTATCTACTATTCCATCATTGACGAAATTTTGATTTCTATTCCAAAAATTTGGCTTATCATTGTGATTGTTGTTATTGTTGTTGTTAGGAGGATGGACTCCTTCTTTGTATATTTTCAACTCACCCTTCTTTATCATGGCTTCTTCCATTCTGATTCCATTATCAACCATTGTTTCCAAAGCTTTGATTTCCTTTCATTTTTAAATAATAAATCATTTGATCATTTAAGTTGTCAATGAATATGTCCATTTTTTCGTACTCTGGCAATGTACGAGGATACTGCAATGCTAGGTGTCTCCATCGTTGTAAGAATGTCATGAAGGGTTCTCCACTTTTTTGTTTAGTGTTACATAGGTCTAGCATTGTTACTTCATGTTGTATGTTGTAGGAGTATTTTGAAACAAACTTATCCACCAACTCTGAAAATGATCTAATTCCGGGTGTAAGTTTGGAGAACCATTCCATAGCTAGTCTAGTTAAGCTTTTTGGAAATAGTCTCATTAAGTAAGTATCCTCGTGTGCAAACTCCATACTCATTGTGCAAAATTCTCATATATGATCTTGAGGGTCAGTGCTTCCATCATATTTTTCGTATCTCAGAGTTTCAAAACCTATAGGAAATGGTATCATGTTTAGATTTATGTCAAATGGATAAGGACAGATTTCTTGAAGTGAGTATCGTCTAACATTTCCTCTTTACATCTCTTGGATTTGTGTTTGCATTGCTTGTAGTTGTTGTGTGAGAGTCTTGATAGGATTATCAACATGATTTGTTCTTGCATGACCATGATTTTTCATTCTAGGAGGATTGGGATCTCTTCTTGTTTCATCTCTAGCTCTTCTTGTATCCTCATTGAATTGAATGTTATTCAGGATTTCTACTTCATCTCTTCTAGGTATGTTGGTTTCTTCATTGATTCCGGTGTTATTGGGAATTGATGTGTCATTCATGCGGAGACTAAAGATGTCCTCATATTGTTCGTTATTAGGAGGAAGGTCACTTTTATTTTGTGTCAATTTATTCACATCAAAATCTTGGGGAAGTGTACCACCAGATTTGGCTAGCATTAGAAAGTATTTTTCTTTTCTTCCTCCAATAATTTTTGCATAAATTTGCCGAATTGGGGATCTTTCTTGATGTCTCTAATGTTTTGTCCTGTTATTTCTCCTTCAACTTATATTTCATCTTCATGTTCCATGATTATATGTTCTTTGATTGTTTCCAATGTTTCAATTTTTGTCTCTACGATCCTTCATTTCTGAGCTCTAGTTAGAATGGGCATACACGTGTGTTATTTTTCTTAGGATTCGATTGTCCAAAAGGTTGTTTTGGGTAAGTGATCAATAGTCAATTTCAAGGCAATAAAGTGATATGACACTAAAAGAGAATTCAAGTGTTTAAAAGTTTGCAAGTTTTTCGATCTTCGGTTTAGGAGTGCAATGGTGATAATTTGATAAGAACCAAGTCCATTAGGAACAATATATCCTACAATGTGGGACAAGGTTATCCTGACCAAACGTTTTAGTTTTGTGATAAAGGATGATTGAACCTGATGAGAAACTATGTTTGAGTGATCAGTTTATCAAAGAGGGTGATAATGCACTTTGAGATGTTTAGATCTTGAACTTGTTGGGGGTGAGCACTTTGAAAATATTGAGGTGTTTATCTTCTAGAGTCTGATTTTAACATGTGATAACTTGACCGAGAAAACCGAGCAGACAATCTAAGCACAGACTGACAGATAACAGGTGTTTATGTTTACTGCAAATTGATCAGGCAGAAATGACAAATCTGAAACAGGCATACAGGACACAACTCTGGATTGACAAATGAAGAGTTTCGTACAACAGATTATAAAGCTTGAAATGACAAGAGATATACTACAGAATGATAGACTAGTGATTTCATGTGAAAAGTCATGATTCGTACAACATAGAATATTGACTCGTATGATAAAAGATCAAATAATACGACATAGAATCCTGACTCGTACGACAGGTATTTGAACAGGGATAAAAATTGTTTGCTTGTTTGAGTTTTTGATCATTGAATTTTGATATTTTACTTTGGTTTTCTAGTGTTTAAGTGTCTGATTTTTCAATTTAGGGATGAATACACAGCAAACACATGATGTGATACATGAATCACAATCAAGCTAAACCTTAAGGAAGTTGGTTGAGAATGAAAACCTTTGCTTGCTGACTTAGGTACACACCCAATAGCTAATCAGAATACAGTCGCTGAGTCTCACGCAATGGATTCTCAACGTCGTATTATCCGAATCCAAACGCTAATGGGGGCACAATATGGCAAGTGTCTTAGGAGAATTACTATCTCTCTTGAACAAAGATTATCACCCTTTCGGAGGTGAATCGGGTAGCTTCTATTTTAACTGGAACTAGTAAGGGCTTCGTTCGGTGCATCTGGGTATAAACTCAATTAAGAGGTCTCCCAGCCTTGAAAACCAAGGTTTGATATACCCGAAGGAATGGAGGAGAGCTATTCCCGAGCACTATCGTTGCTTTGATTTTCATCAAAAACACATTTATTTTATAGTGGGTTGGATTACTTGGCGTTAGTCATTCCCCTCTCACCGGCCTTAATGGCTAAGAGTTATTACTCCTCTAGAGGGTAGGCCTACTAAAGAAATGCACTAATGAAAGCAAAAGATGAGTCTAGCTTTCTGATCACCTAAGAAAGGTGAGAGTATACTCGCCTATCATCAAAGACACAAAATACATGATTGTTCATTTCCTTTAGCAAAATTGAAGTGTGCCTAGAAAACTTTAATGAATACACAAAGTTTAGTTGGATTCATAGGAAACCTGCAAAATAGATCCATTAGTAGTCATTGATTATTTTTGAATTATGTCTTTGACAAGCGTATCTTCGTCAATCATCCTGCAGGAAAGAGTTAGGCTACCAAAAATCTCACAAACCAGTTAGGGTTAATGTTAGAAAATCTCAGATTAGAATCAGAAAACCCTAACTTGCAGTTTATCAAAAATCACATATGCAAAAACTCGTACAACATGATTTATCATATAGTATGACAAATATTTAGATCTCTGACACAAGCCAAAACTAGCTCGTACGACACAAAATTATGCTTAGTACGAGTAAAGAATTTGCAATAAATAGACTCATACGACACATCTTTAGACCTAGTATGAATAAAGAATTTGCAACATAAACCTCATACGACATAGAATTATACCTAGTACGAGTCAAGATGAGGTGTCGTTCTAGGCTGAAAGGAAGTTTGTACGAGCTAAAAAGGCAACTCGTACAAATGTCTGAACTAGAGCTGGACAGAGATGAAGTTTGTTGAAGATTAAGAGGCCAAAAGAGATTATTTTGGCCCCACGGTGGGTGCCAAAATGTCATGCTCTATGAAGTGTACCTGTACCTGCAACCACAATGCACTCAATAAATCATTACAAGCAATGGTTAGAAAATTAAAACAAGGAAATGTAAAACCATAGATAATTGACTTATTGCCTCCTAGTAAATGTGAGTATAAAAAATGCTCTCAAATTTGATTATGCATATTCTAGTGACTTGACTACACTTAGATGGAGGATTTGAATGATGAAAATGCATGATCTAGCAAGAATAGCATGATTAATCTATATGATTTCATAATTATTCTAGAAAATAAGCTAGAATGAAGATGCAATTAAGCTAAAATTGATCATGATAACATTGCTAAAGAATGATAAGCTATATACTAGATGTCTATAGTAACAATGCATAAGATGAGAATGAGATGGGATCAATCAAGATGCAAAAATGATATGAAATTGGGATCCTTTGTGCTCCAAAATGAGGTCTATTTATAGGATTTCCCAAGGCTAGGGGTGATGTGGCATGAGTCAACGGTCCAGATTGATCTAAAGATATCAATGGTTAAATTGGAGGTTGGTTGAAGAAGGGGTTGGATTAAAGGGAACATCTGTCATCTCTATGGTGACAAGTGTCAAGAGGCTTCTAGAAGAGGTTAGATGAAAGGGAATACTTAGTGACAAGTGTCACAAAGCTTCTAAAAGAGGTTTGATGAAAGGGGACATGGTGGGTAGGTTGAATGGATTAGGTTTAGGAATGGTTAGGTTTAGGAGTGGTAGAAGTTAGGAGAATTTGAATTTAAAAATTTAAATAATAGGAAAAGGCTAATTAATCTCAACAACTCATGAATTTGATTTGTTTTAATTAATTAGGGGATTTAGAAGAAATGAATTTGAAGAGGGGAATTAATTGATTTGAATTAATTAATTAAAGGGGATATTGAAATGAACCTATTAAATAAATCCTTAGATTTATTAATAAGTAGATGAAAAGGGGAATTTAATCAAATTGCTTATGAATTCAATTAAATTTGGAAGGGAGATTAATTAAATAATTGCTTATTCAATTAATTATCTTCAGACCATTTTTAGGTGTATACACCAGGCTCTTGGGGCTTGCTTCAATCCATATAGTGTTTTCTTCAATCTGCAAACCATATTTTCCTTATCCGTCAACTGAAATCCATTTGGTTGCTCAATATAAACTTCCTCTTCCAACTCACCATTAAGAAAGGCTAACTTGACATCCATCCGGTAAACTTTGAAATCTTTGTAAGCAGCATAAGCAAGAAATAATCTAACAACTTCAATTCTTGCCACCAGAGCAAAAGTCTCCTCAAAATCAATTCTTTCATCTAAGAATATCTATTACAAACAAGTCTTTATTTGTTCCTAACAACTTCACCTTGTTCATTCAATTTGTTTTGAAAGACCCATTTAGTTCCAATTACATTTTTATCCTTAGGTCTAGGAACAAGAATCCATGTATTATTCTTTTCAATTTGGTTCAATTCTTCTTCCATTTCTTTAACCCAATTTTCATCTTTGCAAGATTCACTAACATCTTTAGGTTCAATCTTATAAATCATGCAATACTCTTTTTAAATTCTTCTCCTATTCATCACAACTTTATTCTTATCTCCTATGATCTGATTTTCTGAATGATTCAATCTCACATACCTAGGAGTCTTAGGATTTTCTTGATTTTCAGACTCTTGAGTTCTTCCTTTTGCACTAGCACTAGTCTCTCCTTGATTTTTTGGCTTTTCTAGTGAAATTTGAATTAGGTTTTGGGTCTACACTTGCTTTCCTTTATCAGAGCTATCAATCTGACCATTTGAATCATATCCGGAGCAGCTGGGTTGATACTCATTACCTTCTTCAACTGATCAACACCAAACAACTAAAAACTCAGTCGCAATACCGGATCTCATAAATTGATCAAATCTCCATATGAACCATTGAAGCTATAGCTGAATCAACTAGAGATACTTATCTCAAAACCCTTTAATCCGCAACAACCCATCTGCAACACACTAGCCAAACTGGAACTTACTTAACTTTATCGCAACATTGGAACACACAGAGGAATATGTTGGCATCAATGACAACACATCACTCAATAAATCCGAACACATATATTCACATTATCCCAACAATCTCCTCATACATCCAACCCACCTACCACTGAAATTTGAGACTGACTAAGCAGGACTAGGGCACCAAGTCCTGGTCTCTGATATTGCAGAGAGTTGTTCTTCTAGAATCTGGATCTTGAAGCTCTGTAATGTTGAACTGCCATAGGAAGCAGAAAAACACAGAGGACCAGGGTGCCATGCCTTGATCCTAGACTAGGGCACTATGCCCTGGTCTCAAAAAACTAAGATTTGCCTTTGATCTTGAGTCTACACCTATGTGCTCTGCTAGTTTTGAAGATCCTGCGTCTGTTGGATTTATGTACCTGCATTTGCAACTTGGAAAATGTAATGCCCCGCCAGGAAACCCCAAAGGGTTTAAGTTAAAAACACTCAAATAGAGTGTAAAAAAAATTATTTTTTTTTTACATCATAATAATTAAGAGCGTTAATGAAAAGTTACAACATTAAGATCGGTTGAAGTTATCTCAAGGTTATCTGTCAACTTAGATATCACAGCGGAAGGCTCAAACAATCCTAAGGAGTTTCCCAACGCGATTACATAACCTTACACCTAACTCAACTTGCATCGTTAGATCCATTAAATAGAATATCTTATTAACGAGATTCTGCATAGCTCTTGATTATATATGTGATCTATGGTTTGACAACTTATAATATTAGGAAGCGTTCAATTGCTTTGGTTAGTGAGGGGGCTGTCGAGAGGTTAATTACTCAAGCACTTTGATTCGCAATTTCATTAGGAGGTCTCCAAATAGGTTCAAGCGTTTTAAATTTAACAAAGTTCATTCATTAGAGTTTTAAAATAACCATCCACACTTGACATCATCCTTTAATGCTATAGATATGCTTAATGAGATTCATTCGTTTAGGGTTAAACTACGATTAGTAAAACGAGGGCCCCATCATTTGATTTTAAAGTATTCACTCACATTTGATATTTTTTTTTTTTTTAAATATTAAAAGGCATGGTTAATGAGAGAAATTCATTCCTTAAAGATTAACTACAATTATTAGAGTGAGGTCTCTTCATTTGATTTCGTGCATAGCCAACTAATGAGTTGCAGTTCTTAAAAGAAAGATAAAATGTGAGTAGCCATAGATTTCATTGAAGTTTTAATAATGCTAATAGATGGCTGAATTCATTAAGATGAGAGTGTATTAGGAACCCATGAGTTCATCCTTTAAACTAAGATATATTTAGCAAAGTGATATTCATCATTTCAAGATTAGAGTAATAAGATCAAACGACGTTCTTCTTTTAGAATTAAAATACAATTATCTTATTGCATGTCTTTTTTTTTGATAAATGAAAGTAATATGCGAGGGATACTTTTACTAAGTTTTAATGTATACACAATAAATCAACTTATTTCCCATTTTAGATCAACTTTAGCAATCATGAGGGATTCCTATTATAAGGATTAAAATATGGGTACCTAACTGAGTTCACCCAATTATAAAATAAACCTGGTGAGGATTATTGTTAAGATTAAAACGCGAAACAACTTAACAAATTCATCCAATGCAATGAAGTATAATTAACATGGCGAGAATTCATTCACTAAGGTATAAGATAGATGTTTATATGATGTTCAACCTTTTAATCTCAGTCTGGGAATTGTGACATAAGTTTCAACTTTGTTTTTTTTTCCTTTTTACATTCAATCCATTAACATACTTATTAACAAATTAATCCAATGTAGTAATTCTAACTAGATTTCTTCCACCATTACAATTTAAATTAACATTATCAAATTACTCTTTTTTTTTTTTTACAACTTTAATTACAATATTTTAAATATTTTGCCATAATCGTAGATCACAATGTTTATGAACTTAAATAACTACATTTATCCAGCTGTTTAATAATATGCACTTAAATTTGAATTCATTAAAATACCACCATACTCTTATGCAAGAATTCAACCATTCATGATAATTTAGAACATAAAACAATGCACGCTATAAACATCACATAACACAGAGATGATCTCGTAGTTCACCCCGGATGGGCTACATCTCCGGGTCTGCTCAACTGCAAGACCCCTTTGGTATTATCTCGTTAGGAATACATGATTTATAAGTCTTTACATTTTGCCACTTAGGCGAATACATTCAATAAACAATAGACACCTCCTTCGGGTTTTACATAATGGTCCCTTCTAGAGTGGCTCCAACTGAAACACTTCAAGCAATTTACAAGTTCTAATGACTGACGATATTTTGACTAGGGCACATTCCGGATATGACCGACACAATTATCTAGATGACAAGGTCTGAAAAACAAATACACCAAGGTATGACGCCTCCCCAAACCAGGCAAATATGGAACTTATACTTACAACATTTTCCTTTTATATCGATACAATATCCAATTTACATGCGTACTACTAACATACCGAAGAAGTAATAACAAAATATACAAGGATAATTTCGATTCAAATTTCATACTCTCCTATACTTTAGTTTTCTTTTGTAAAAATTTTCGGGAGATCTTATTCATTAAATTCGAAAGACGATGACCTTTTTTTTTTAAAAGAAGAACAACGTCTTATTCAGATATATTTCATGACGTTAGCAATGGTGTTTTATTTCAAAGGTCTTCAAATACGATCATTATTTGGATCTCTTATCCAAGTATACTTTCCGATTAGATTTGGTTCCAAAGTTAAATGTGATCAAAATAGATTTATCAATACCTGGCTAATAAAATGCTATTTTCTTAGATAAATCCACAATTTTATATTTACACAAACTTCGTATTTTATATATATATATATATATATATATATATATATATATATATATATATATATATATATATATATATATATATATATATATATATATATATATATATATATTTAGCGAACTAAAAATTGAATTAACTAATTTCCAAATTCAATGGAACTTCTTACCAAAAATCTTTCTTTCAATTACTTTCCCCACGGCATATATCACAATACATATTTTTTTTTTGTTTTAAAACATTCACAAAGGAAATATCGTAAACTCCACATTTTAAACATCACGCAGGAAACCCTAACAACACGCAGGGAAAAACCCTAAACAACTCGCAGGAGTTTCCATGGCGGCGGCGCCACTGCGGCCACCGCGGCCCCTGCGGCCACCGCAGTGCCGCGGCCGCGGGCGGACTGCGAGCGAAGGAAGCGATGCGGGCGTAGGGAGGGGAGTAAGGGGAACGAGCGGGGGAGAGGGGAGGAGGAGCGGGTGGAGCTCCACTCCCCGCCCTCCAACCCCAAACCCTTCAGTTCGTTTTTTATCAACACAAAAAAAAAACTTGCCCAGTTTCGGAAAAAACAAAGACGCTTTACACAGCGTTGGTTGTCATATGCACAGCGATAAAAATACATATATTTTTTTGATTTAATACACAGATTCGAACAATAACAACCAAAATGACCACCACCAATAAGATAATAAATTTGAACAAAAACGCACAGAGGTAAAATAATAAGTTCGTTTTAAACGAACTGTGCTTTGGGTTCCATGATTTTTTTGATGATAACATTTTTTTTTAAACACAAACAGGTTTAAAACACACAAAGATATGAGGAAATTACAACACTTCAAAACATTTCCAGATTTATACCAAAATCTCTATTATGGGAGAAAGTTTTCCTAACAAATTTGAAATCACAAAAATCCATCAAGAATGAGGGTTTGATTCAAGAACAACCAAGATTGAGAGTAAACTGAAAACTAACCCCAAATCATTCATGGATAAGACTATTTTTTTTTGTATTCAACAAATAAATAAGGTAGTGGATTTGAATCCTACCTCATAATGCAAATCCGGGCATGAATGTTGATGAAGAGCTTCCCCAATCTGCTGCTTCAATGCAAAACCCCTCCATTTTTCTCCAAAAAGCAACTCCCAAGCCAAAGACCCCCCAAAATGCTTACAAAACTAGGTTAAAAGAAAAACCCTAATTTTACCCTAATTTTTAATTTCGAATTTAGGCATTTGTTTTTAAAATAAAATGAATGAAAATCCCAAATGGAAGTCATTCATTACCATTATTTATTAATCTTATATGTTTTCCCTTATTAAAATTAAAATGCTTCTTTCTTTTTCTTTTTTTTCTCATTGAGTTTTTTAAATTTTTAATTCCTCAGTATTAATTTTAGAGCCACTTTTATATTTCGGGACTATTGACCCGGGGTAAGGCATTTGATTAATTTAATTTTCTAAAAGTCAAACTTTTATACTTTATCGACTTTACAAGTAAAAAGGAAATAATCTCGTTTAATAATAATAATTTACCCCTTTTTTCTTCCAAAATGCGAAAATGAGTAATTTATTTCTATCCCCCAAACGACTTTAAATTTTTTCCTTTCTAAAATGTATAACTCAATAAATTCGTTATTTTAAAATTAGCTATTAAATTAACTCGCTATAACATAATAAAGCGACATTTTTAAATAAATGACTAATCTAATGCAAGGGTCTTGTTTATTCAAATTTCTCAACTACAAATGCATAAATGTTACAAATGCGTAAATGAGCACACTAACCCCAGTTAAATACCTTAAGCTAGCTACAATAATAATTTAAAGCAAATTTCTTTAATTACTGATTAATCGTATAAAAGAAACTACCTATTTAAATTTCTATATCTCTAATGTGTACGTTTAATCATAATTTTAAATTTAATACTTAGGATAACAAACCTCACTTACCTCGCGCAAGGCACGCAAATCGAGGAAGTCCTCCAAATCTCTTGACACGCATCCCAATGAAAGGCAAGCCCCATGAATCCACACACGATGCTCACCTAACCATGGCTAAGACAAGACGAGAGTTATATGACCACTAAATCCGAATTCAAAAGATGAAGGAGCATACTCAACCTTGCAAATTCCAAAGGGGATAAACCTTGCCCTAAGCGGTGTTGTACCTGCAATCCCCTGCACCCATGAATTCATACAAGCATGCATATACATATACATATTCAATAAAGGCGTTAGCTCAAGATTTATCTCAAGGGTTAGGAATCAATTACATTTACACGAAAATCGATGCAAAAGCACAATAATAAGTATGCACAATTTATTTATATTATCTAAACTACACATTGCATATCGGTTAATCTACCATTCAAGAATGCCACATAGGAAGTCAATCAAGGTTAAACAGGTTTTAAAAGTCCGACTAGGGTATGGGCATTACAAAAAATGGTGTCCAAGTGGCTATTTAGGGTTTTGCCTTAGTCAAGCCCCTTGTTTTGGTGATTTCCACCTCCACAAATAGTCGATAATGTATTGATAATATGTTTGCAAGATACGAAATGAACAATTAAATCTAGAGTTATATCCTATGCTTGGAGAGTAAACCCTAAATGAATGTAAATGTAAATATAAATGCTTCAAATCACAAATGCAATAATGGATCAAAAGCATGAATGTAAATCTGAAAATAATTGTTATGAAACTCATACAAAGATATGAAAATAACATGAAATCATACCAAACCCTAAGGGAGAGGTACAACTCAATCAATAGTTGGTGATCTCCTATTATTCTTCAATGTCTTCAAAGCTTAAATTGATGATGAAAATGATTGATGTAGACTTGATAGATGCTTGATTTGTTGATTGAAGACTTCACATAAACCTGCACTTGAATCACTTCATCAAAGTCTTTTTCAAAATTGTTAGATGGATCCTTCAAATGAGGAAAGAGAAGGCTATATGTATGAAACCATAACTTTGTTTTTAATCATAGGTTGACCTAGAATCAATATAATTTTGCAATCCTTTGGATTTAAACATAAAAATACTGCCAAAATGTGCTCCTGAAATTCGGGGAGAAAAAGTGGGGATCAAGAGGCATCATCCCAATCCGACCAAATTTTTCTGAAATTTATAGGGAAGCAAGGTATCGTTGTTCTAAAGTCAATTCCAAAAGGATGTGATGATTCAAGGTGTTTAGGTATGTGAAATCAAGCCTTGAAGGTCAAAATAGGACATAATTAGGGCTTTTGATGAATTAATTAATTGAAAGAATAAAATAAAAAGGGGCACACTTAGGGTAAAGTGCCCAATTTTATGATTTATGGAGGGATAAAAGAAGACTTTAGATTTAATTTAATTAATTAATTAAATGCTTCAAGGGAATTTAAAATGCAACATGCAAACACACTAAGGCAGGTGCTAACCTGAGCGTGGAATTGTACCACCCAATTAAGGGTGTACAATTTACGATGCTACACTTCCTAGCAATATTTCTCACCCTTTGACAATAATGACAAAGAGGAACTCTTTAAACTAAAACGCATCCTAAACAAAATTGCAACTCCCCCTAATAGAAATCTCTAGAAAGAAAATAGAAATACTTGTCAAACATTTCTATGCCAAATATACTTGAATTGTTTCCTCAAACTCATAAAGGAAGAATTGCATTAACAAATAGTAGTTGTTAGAATTCTACTCTTACACTCACAATCAATGCACAAGTTCACCACAACATCAAAGACATCAGCATTAGCCACACTCCATTCAACTTTTTCTGCTTCAACCAATAATCTAAGAAAAGAAGACACACAATTTCATGGCATCCTTGAGTCCACACACTAAATTTTCATATTCATCTCTCTTCTTTTGTCGTAATGACAATTGAGAATGGAGATATCGAACCTTATATTTCACTTCACCATTAGCATCCTTGTAAATGTTAAAAGATTGGGCTAACTCAGTAAGCTAAAACTAAATAGAGTCTATCTCATCTTTAATTTTTTTTGTATCCATAGGCCACATTAGCATTATTCCTCATCTTTCTGAAACCAATCAAATGAAGCTTAAGATCTTGATGTGCCCTTAGGAACTTCTCTATGATTTTCTCTGTCAATTTTCCTTTTGTAAAAGGTTCACTAGAGTCATTTCCATCATTACCAACTGTAGCCATATGCTCAATTAACAATTCTATTAGAACTTCTAGAAAAACATCAACAACATCAATGGGAAGAAGATTATTCCAGAGAAAATATGTTGCATATGCCTGTTCAATGGTATCTTGATCATTATGATGGAACAGTAAGGTATAACTCACCAACACTTTATAGGACATCTGGTCTCCCAAGCAACTCAAGCACTTTGTCTTCATCAAAATAAATTTCCTCTGAAGAAACAAGGGAAGCAATCACCTTCATTCTTGCTACAACACTTTCCTACATTTACTTTCTCTGGTTCTTCATCACTTTCAACAATTACTGCTTTTCCACACTCTTTTGTCACTTGCTTAGATTTTAGTACCTTAGATGTAAAAGAAGATGCTTTTGTAGATAATTTCCTTTCTTTTTTACCTTTTGTCACTTTTTCACTTTTGCTAGATTTCTTTCCAACATATATTTCCAAAAATCTCATCATATGTTTCAAATATCTCTTCATTCAAATCCTTTGGCATTTTAAGAATTATCTCTACAACACTCATACATTCATCTTTTGACACTTCATAAGGAAGCTTAGCCACCCATGAAGTTATTGGAATAATAGCTTCAATGAAACAATTGTCCTTCTCAACTAAGAAAGTAATGTCATGCTTATACCATTCAACAACTTTTGAAGGAATCTAGTTCCACACAACTAACTCTTTCTAAATATTCATAAAGAACTTGTGACAAGAAGCATCACAATCATCCAAACTTTCCAAATATCCCTTCATTTGAGCCCCAACTCAGTCTCTTCTCCATACAACATTATTTATTCCAGACAATGTATTAAGAAAATAAAATACCGAGCACATGATAAGAGATCCATATCGGGAGGGGTATGTCTGAGTCTTTGTCAACCTAAGGTTATACAACAATTGTTGCATCAATATCTCACATAGATCATAGTCATTATCTTCTTTCGCCATTTTATAGGCCACATATATCATTGTGGAAGAAGATGAACCTTCCGAATTCCTATAATACACCTTGTATCAAATTCCCATAGTTTTTTTATCTCACTACCAAGTCAACAATACTATCAATCTGAAGGTCTCTCTTCTCAGACAAAATACCGGTCAATCTATTCACTTCATCATTATTCTCAGACTTCAAAGCGAGTATGATTTCAATCGAGCATAAACCAGTCATATCCCTTAGGGATTTCTTTGAAATCAAATATGGATGATTCAGCCATAAACAATCTTCATGAATTCTGCTTGTCACAATATTGATTATATCCTCATCATCAAAAATGGGAAATGTAACACCCTGCTAAGGAACCCTAGTGGATGACAGTTAACTAACCAATTAAAGATAGCAATACTTTTTTCTTAAACAAATCACATTACATTAATAATTCATTATGAAATTAATTATGATGAATGCACATATGGAAGATAAA
Organism: Cryptomeria japonica; assembly: GCF_030272615.1. Lineage (NCBI taxonomy): Eukaryota > Viridiplantae > Streptophyta > Pinopsida > Cupressales > Cupressaceae > Cryptomeria > Cryptomeria japonica. The sequence continues at coordinate 170,983,792 of NC_081413.1, forward strand.
TATTCACATAAACTAAGTTTTCTTGTGGGTTCCCCAATGTCACTACTTATGCAATGTTTCTAAACAAGATCTAAGAATCGTAATTCATAATGAAATATCAATAACATTACATAATGAAAGAACATACATATCTACCACCAGGTTAATTATAAACACCAAACTAAGTGTTCCTATGATAACCAATCACATGAGAGCAATCGGTACCAACAACGAACCACTTAACACTACTATAGAATTACATTTATTTTTATTACTTCTAAATTAAATTACATTAATCTCCCTAAGGGAATTTACAAAATGCATCAATAATGATATAATTACAATGATATCCGATGATACATATCATCTACTAATACATCAACTAAATCATTAAATAAGAGATGGTAGAAAGAAGATACAAGGTCCATCTGATGCACATGAACATGTCCATTGGTCCCCAATCGAGGTTAGAAATTACCACCTGACCATGTGGAACCCTTAGATCCATCCCACCATGCTCTAGAGATAGACACAAGGCCCCACACAACATAAGCAAACTAGGCCAATAATACCAACTTCCTCAAAACAAAAAAGATACACATGGATAGACAAAACTCACAACAAGATTTCACTAAAGGCTTCTATACACAACCACTTAGGATAGGGTCCTAGGGTACAAATAGGGAAGAGTGTCATCACATGCCATCAACATGAGTTTCCATAGTAGCTTCTCTAGGCCCTGGTGCCCATTTCAAGTCACATGTGGAACCGAATAATCCTTTCAGGGTGACAAGGAAGTTCGATCATGTCAGATCAATGTCCCCAGGATGGACAAGCCTTCCCAATCCCATCCTTAGTCTAAACAAGCACTGAAGGCCATGGGTGGTGCAAAAAAAATATCTTTTTAGTATGGTTTTTCCCCCTTAGGTCAATTTATTAGGTAATCACTTTTTTAAGGAAACTCTCAATGAGATTCCCTAGTAGCCACTTTAAGGCCAGGACACCCATTAAGAGCCACTCCTTCTAAATTGAAACTAGAAACCTATAACATAGGGTTTCATTTCAATATATGATGAATACATATGGCATAAAAAATGCATATGAATGTTGCATACTTGAAAAATCGGGAATTTGAAACATATATAGGCCTCTCCCTAGACCTTCATCAAGATACATCATTGAATGCACTACCAATGTAACAAAAATTGACTATCCAAGTATCCAAGCATAGAGAAATATAAGTAGATATGAGACAACTCCAGTCAAGCCATACAGACCCCTAAACATAGATACAATAGAGAGAATACTCGTGGAAAGCCTCTGGAAACTACTCGAACACCTCGAACTAGGCAACATGGCCAAACATGCCTAAACCCCAACTCTTGTGCATATGGCCTGGAAATTGTGCAATCGGGGCTTCAACTTGCATATTTGGGACCTCAACCTATGTATTTGGGATTCCCTATAATGCAATTAAAGGCTCCTACTATGTAGTTGGGCCAAACCCTATGTAGTTGATTAGGGTCAACTTGGGAGACATAATTGGCCAACCAACATGCCCTGAAAGTGAAAATAGGTGAAGACCCATTTGATAGGAACCTATTTTCCTCCCAAAATCTATTAAATTATTTCCCAAGACATACAAATTACAAGACTCAAAACTCATAAATCAAGCTCTTAAAAACTCAATTTGGAGAGGGTATACCAACTCAAAACCACAAATACATAACCAGAATCCAAATTCTCATAAGGATGTCATTAAAATATATTTAATACATTGTTTTAACTACCAAAATAAAATAAACAACATTTATTTACAAGAGGGCTATAAACCCTAAGACAATCTTTCAAAAGGCAAAGAGAAGGAGAATGCAATCAAAGCTATTTTCACAAATACATGACCAACAATTAAAAAAGATTTAAATTACATCAAATGCACTAAAAACATCCTTATTCCTTTCCAAAACAAAGATAAATCGTATAAAAATCAATGGGGTTTCAAACCCTACCTCGGGTCTTGTAGAGACAACAAAACTGAAGGAGAAAGAAAGAGAAACAATGCATTAAAGCAATCCATGCACAACCAGAAGTTTCCAATAAAAAGCAAGCCAAGAATACTAGCAAATAATCTAGAAAATTCTATATTTTATTGAGATATGCAAAAATTTTCCCTAAAGTGCTTAATGTTTGGTTTGTATCTTCATCGTTTAAGCTCAAATCCTTAAACCCTAAACCCTAGGGCTCATTGTAAATCTCCTTCTCTTTTGTATAATCGACCATTGACTTGTTCTAGCTAGTTTCTAGTTCTTTAAGTTATAACTTATGCCTTTTAAGTTGTGGTTGTGACCAGTCCTACATGTTAGTGAGCCCATCACCATGGTCATAAGTCTTTGTACTTTTTCATGCATGTTCCTTGAGATTGATGGCTGAGATCTTCACTTAGTTGTGTGATTAGCCAAAAGTGCTTGCTCAACCTAACTATGCAACCTCGCCCTCAAACGTGGCACATGGGCCTCACTAAGGATGACACTGCATGCATGGACCAATAAAAGTGTGACATGAAGGAGACTATGTGGAATGACGCAAACATGGGTCTGGCCTATATGTCTTTCAATCATAATAAATTGCATTTTTATCTTACAAGATCTACAGCTCAATTCTTTGCATGATTGTGCAATTAGCTGAAGGTGCTCATGGAACTTAACTTCACATCTCTGAAAGGGCTTGCAAAATGGTGGCAACTAAATAATAATAATAAGGGTTACATGTTCATTTCTTATTCATCACCATCTGACAAGGATTTTGATGTTAGGGCCACAAATTTCAATGTCTAGTTTGTGCCATCAAACTTGCATACGTGCATGCAATTAATCTGCCCAATTTGTCATTGCAGCCTAGATTTCTAAATATATTTTCTGCACTCTGATCTCATTATGCATTTTCTATGCCTCTAAAATACTCTGTATGATCTTTGCTACTCTTTTCTTATGTTTCTAGTGTTTTTTGCTCTAGCATTTTTACATAAGTTACTTTCAATATTTATGCTTCCTAGAAAAGCTCTAGATAGCTCCATAAATTGTCATGTTATACAGTGATGCAAAGAGCTTCATTCTATAGAATTATGTTCTGAAGCTCAAAACCATTGTTTATATCTGTTTATTTAAACTCTAATTCTAAGAAATGGTTGAATCTTCCAACCTAGGCAAGAGGAAGTTCTCAGAAGAGATAATTGCACAACTTCCAGGGTCAACAGAGACACAAAAGAGGTCTAGGTCAGGTGCTAGGCTGGATGAGTTTGTAATTGACCATGCCAATTGATGCAGGGACCCTTTAATTTAGTCATCGGGACTCAACCTCTAGAGGACGGGCTATAACAAGATGAAGGAAAGGGTGCATGTGTCAAATATATAGAATTACAATTTGGCGAGGTTAGTTGTCCCAAAATTTTATGTGAACATTGATTTGGTCACAGCAATTGCCCAAAATTATAGGCCTAAAACATGAGATTGTAGCCAAAGAGGGTGGAAGATTGGTGGCCATCACCAAGGAGGCAATTGATATTTTTTTTATGCTTAATCCCAATTTAGATTAACCTATCAACCCAAAGGAGTTGTAAGAGGAATATAAAACTCATGAAAGGCTATATAGGGATAAGCTTACATCCTTAAGGCCTAGACACCTGAGGGATGAGAGACCGTAGATGTTTCCCCTTATAATACCAATTTATTTGTTGGTTATTTCATAGATGCTTATTATACCTTATTCCAGGTTTGTGGGGTTGATTCCTGGAGCATGATCCCTAATTGAATGCTTGTTTTGTGTATGAATATCCAAGACATAAATATAAATAGGCCCTTTGGTTATGCTAGTTTGGTGGCCAAGGAACTTCATAAAGCCCTCTATGATTTTAAGAAGGGTCCTTCACTAAATTTTAGGTATTATTCTCCTTTGATGCATATATTATTGTATAAAGGCCTTAAGGTTTGGCACTTTGACTTTCAAGTTAATCTTGTTTTAAGAGGTGAATCACTCCGAGTCCAAGAATGAACTTACATTTGGGACATGCATTTGAAATAATCTAGTTATCTTACTTTTGAAAATCATTTTGTTAGAAATATGTTGAGTATCCTACTGGGAGAAGTAAGATGGGGTTTGAGTAAGGATGTGAAAGAATTTCTGAGGCTCGACGATCTTGTGCCTACATTAGGAATCATCCATAATTGGGATCATGATTCTATTTCAAAGATAATACAATTATTAGGGTCTTTGGTAGCCCTATTACTCCTAGGCTCCTCCCCATTACTATGTTAGATAAAATTTCTTTCTTAGAAGTTATGCATCAGTCAGCTGAAGTAGAGAGATCCTTGGTTGGTGGAGCTCACAAGAAAGGTTCATTCCTCCCATCACAAGTAGTTGCAGGAATGTATCACTTTAAAAAAATAAAGGCCTATGATATTTTAGATGCTATGCTGAATAAGTATAACCTTTCCAAGGCCCAATATAGATATTATGATTCTGAATGGTTCATTCAAGGAATTGGGAAGGTCAAGCTTTAACAACATCAATGGGATGATGAGGAAGACCTCATCAGAAATGTTGTTGATTACAATGAAGTGTTGAAGATAAAGGAGAGATGGTATAAAATTTAGTACAAGGAGAACAAGAAGAAGAGAGTAGACAAATCATACTCCCCTTTATGGGACATGTTATTTATACCAGAGGCAAGACTGAGGGCAATATTTAGTGCATACAAGGATGTTAATCAAATGCCTCTGCCTCATGAGAGGCCTAGGGTGGTGGTTGAACCTTAGGTTCAACAAGTAGAGGAAGAGGATCTTGGTTCTTCTCAATCTATTGGTTCCCCAATCAGTCCTGCTTCCCCTCCACCATCTCCCCCAATTGCTTTTGATTAGCCACCATCTTCCATTCCTTCCACTACTAGATCACCATTGTCACCATCTCAAGAACTCCTTCCACCACCTAAGCTACTTGTTGAGGCTTCCATGAAGGAGCCAATGGTTTCATCCTCTTCCTCAAGTGATTAACCTTACCAAATTCCAAAGGGTCCCAAAGAAATGACTCCCTTGCATAATTTGTCTCCAGGCAGAGACATTCCCTTCCAATCTTATGAAGGGTTTGATTTTCTAGGAGAGGCACCTTTTGTTTCTACATAGGTTTGATACCATATTGCATGTAACAATTTGGGACCCCTCTCAAGAATGGGCCCTCGATGCCTCTAAGCTAGGTGGAGAACTTAGTGAGGACATAAGGCTTAATGCTTATGAGCAATTCATGAGTGATGATGAATTCATAAACACAAAGGAATTTTAACAGTTCATGATCAGTAATATGGTTGATGATGGAAAGAAGGAATGGTGTTAAGCTTGATATCTTAAGAGAAGAGGAATAATTAAGGATGAATGATGAACTCCTAAGAGCTTCCAAGGGGCATTTGACCATTATGACTGCAAAAATAGGAAGACAAATAGTGAATAAGAGTAGTGAGCTACTCCTGGAAGGGTGGGACATTTCTTCTACAATTGCATTTGATGCCTTAAGGTGAAGGCATGACATTGATCTAGATACCATGGATCCTAGAAAGAGGGATAAGTTGCTCTTTGGAATAATTTTTTATGATCAATTGGTTTTTTGGTGTTTACATCCAGTCATAAGGAGGCCAACATTGAAGAGCAGTTGTATTCAGGACCAACATACAAACCTCCTTCCCTACAAGAGTATCCTTCTGAGGAAGGTATTGGGTTGAGAAGAGACCTAGCTTGGAATAGAATTGATATCACAAAGATGAGAAACTAAATTGATATGTTAAGGTCAGATGCTTCAAGAATGGAAAAGAAAGTAGTGACAGAGATTACTCAAACTTTGCTTGAGTCTAAGTTTATTACAATTCTTGATCATGCAGATGCAGCATGGGATAAGCACATGGAGCTTTTAGGGTTTCTTCAAGAGCATTTATGGTGGCAAAGGCTCCTGAACCAAGGGAAAACTAGAGAGGAGGGAAATGGTTAGTTTGAATCGAAATATGCATAAAATATCAAACAAATGCAACAAACACCATTATACCTCATAGTTGTCTCTTATTCCTCGGATTGAGTTTTATGAAGTGGAAGATGTGCCCCTTTGATGCTCCACTTGATGCACTCCTTGCTTGATGTGGATGTGGATTTCTCTCATTTTCTCAACAAGAGGGATTGGATTGACTTGGATATGGATTTGAGTTTGGGATTAGGATGGATTTGGATATATTTGGATTAGAAGATTGAAGGATTATGAAGACATGATAAGGATATGATAGAAGAGAATAGAAGAGGAAATTAGTAGCATGAGGATTCTATAGAGGAAGTGGATCCATTTGTAAGGATAAGAGGCTCCAATTTATAGAGAGAAGGCCAATGGAGGGCCAAGATTTATTTGGTTATAAAGGGTTGAGATTAATTTGAAATGGAAGGCATGGATCAAGGGTGCATTGGGAGAGGAATTAAAAATTCCAAAATAAAGGATGCATGGAGGGATTCAAAGAAATTTTAATTTCTTTGAGGCTCAATGTTGATGTGACATGAGTGTGGAATATAAAATTGTGAAATAATGATAAGTGGGATTAAGAGAGACTCTAGAAGAATTAATTAGGTTAAGTGGGATGAGGAAACGTGATTAGTAGGAATCACATGACTAGGTTAATTAATTAAAATTAATTAACTAAGTGAGTTTAGAGGAAATAATTATTGAAGGGACTTTAGAAGAATAGGGAAATAATTAATTTATTTGATAAATTAATTATTGGATAATAGTGACATAATTAATTAAATTAGATTTAATTAACACTGAGAAGAATAAGGATAACACAATTAAGTCAATTGATTATTTTGACAAGCTTAAATTAATTAAATATTAATTTTAGGTGTCTACATTTTGCCCCTCTTTGATATAGTATCGTGAAATGATGTTATATCAAAGAAGAATAGAACATAGTGGAAGAAAAGGATAAGGACTAGTAGCATGATGCCCTAGTCATAAGATGAGGAAGAATGATGAGGAAGAATGAAGAGGAGGAAGGATGGTGAGGAAGTAATTGTATGTCCCCTTGAGAGGACATGCGAGTTTGAAGAAAATGAGTGTGCTCTCAAAATGGATTAGAAGACTAGCTGATAAAAGAATGAGAGTGATGAAGAGGGAAAGAGGATGGATTGGAGTCTTGTGAATGAAATGAGATAAAGAAATGATAAATGGATGTGATTCCTTGTTGAGCAAATATATAGAGAAAACCTAGGTTTGATATTGCCATGGATAGTCGGCACCACCGATTATAAGAACCAGGATGATATGAAGATCTGAGGCGTGGACTGACTCTTAGTCAAACAGGAATCTCTTGCACACAACCATGAAAGTGTTGATAAACACTAATGCAAGGTTGTTGGTTCATACAAGGAAAACCTTCAAACATGTCATGCCATAAAAACTATGCCCCATTATACCCAAGTTGAGACATACCAAGATATAGGATGATCAAGGCAGTCCTGAACAAGTATAGTCTTGGGATACAAGATGAAAATCAAAGCAAAAAGCTCAAGCATGCAAACAATATGCACATGACCAACTGACATCTCTTGCCAAGAGTAGGACATGGATTTGGATAAACTATCAGACTGGGGAAGGATGCATCCCGATGGGCAGGTGGTTGATTTGGATAAACTGCCAGACATGGAAAGGATTTATACCAATGAGTAGGGTGCGGATAGATTGATGAATGACACAAGACAAGTTGGATGTGCAAGGTCTACAGATGAGAGGATTGTTGTTTTGATTTGATTAGCACAGTATGGATGGGTGCTTGGATTAGGCACAAGTCAGTGCAAGCTCAGGTAGATGGGAAAAGCTCAGTTTGATGGATTGGATAGGATGGAAGAAGGATAAATGATTAGATAGGATGAAAAAGGGGGATGGATGATTGAGTAGGATTAGATTGGGGATGGGAATAATGATTGAATTGGAAGAGATGGAGAATATGATTGGATGAGATAGGATTGGATTAGAAATTGGATAGGATGGGGTGGATTGGTGGATAGGATTTGATTGACTGAAACCAATGACAAGGGATAACCAAGGATTGGTAAGATAATGGATGGGTGGATGGAGGGAGATATTGTTTGGATAGGAGACAAATGGATTGAGTGGATGGATATGGGTAGGAAATGGAGGAATTGAGGGTAGGGTGATGGAGACCTAAGGACTATGTTGCAAAGGAGGAAAATGCCCCACTAAGGGTAGTGGAATGAAGGATAGGAAAGATGATGGATAATAATGTATGAGATGGAAGAATAATGTGTGAGATGGATGGATAATGTGTAATGGATATGGATGGTAGAGGATTAAGACTTGTATTTTTCCTACATGAATATACATTATTTTATATTTATATGATCAAGACCAAAGATAAGAATGGAGGATTTGATTTGGATATGATGAGGGATATGAGATGGAGGATATGGATAGGATAGTCAAGATCAAAGATAGGAAAGGAGGATGAACTTGAATAGGATGCAGATGGATGGGAGGATTGCATGGATGAAGCTTGCCCCCAAGTGTAGAGTGCAAGAGGATGAGTGGATTACACATGAAACTTTTTTTCCAAGTTTCCATCATGGTACTTACCCAAGGCGCCACAAGGAGTGGTTTTCACCATTGGATAAAATGGTTTTTCTTTACTTTTTTTTATTTTTTAATTTTTTTTATGAATTTTTTGAATTTTTTGGAATAGTTTGGATGGATAAGGATGAGGATGAGTGGATATGGAAGATAGTGGATGCGTGAAGGAGGAATGGAGGACTCAAGCATCTATCTCCATGGATGGTATCCCTTAGTATTGCTTTGAACTGGAGGTATGCTCATAGATGTTGGTAAAAAATAATTGGGGAGATGAAACGGATATTGCAAGATAGGATTTGCAAAGGATTGGACTAACGGAAAGGGATTGTGAAAAATGGATGGGGTTCTAAAAAATTTGTGGAAGATCAACATTGGCACACACCTTGAAGGGTGGTGGAGGAGAGTGTTTTGAATTAGATAGAGGATAAAGTGTGGATTTTGGGACATGAAGACCCAAAATAGAAGAAGGGGGTGATGGGGTTGGGATGGTGGATTTTGGGACATAAGGATCCAAAATGGATTTTGAAGATGGAGGAGCGTTAGATGGAGGATTGGAGGACTTATGAATGGATGGAGCTTTTGTATTAGCAAGTTTGGATGCCAATTTTAATTGTTCTGCTTCTAGAAGTATCTTAGGAATCCACATAGTTTTTTTATTTTTTCTTTTGGGGCCTTTGTGGCCTTTTTGGTTTTTCTTTCTTTCGGATCATATTTATCTTTTGAGCATGTTGTTTTGAGGGGCCATGTTGATCCTTTGATTTTTTGTGGATTTTGAGCTTTATGCTTTTTAGATTGGGCATCCAAATTGCTTCCAATAGCAATGGGATAGGTGTATGAAGATGAATGACTTAAGGATTTTATGGATGGTAAGATGATGAAAGGAGAGTGTTGGGAGACATTAAATGATGTGTGGGTATCACTTAGGGATTATTTGAGGTGATGGGGTAGTGGATGGAGGGATGTAAGGACCCAAAATGTATGGAAGGAATGGAGGATTTAGCTTTTGAATATAGGGTCCCAAAATGGATGTGGATGATGGGGGATGACGAGATTTTGATTTGCATGAAGGTTTTTTGGATTTAGGAGGAATAGAGTATGTACCAACATCTTGAGCATTAGCTTGAGGACCCTTATTATTTCAAAAAAAAAGATGTGAGTCCATTGTGAGGGGGATGGGTTGTAGAAGGAGGGTTAGGATCTTTAGATGGATTGGGATCATGACATGGAGATAGGGGAATATTTTGATCTTGACTAGGGAGGGTATTATGAGATGGAGTGGAAGAGGTGATTGGATCATGAGATGGAAGAGGATCATGCGATGGTGGGAGATGATTGGGTGTAGAGATCATATGATCATGAGAGGAAGTGGAGGGCAGGGGACTATTAGATGGAGTGGAGGGAGATTCATCATGAGATGGAGAGGATTCTATGCTAGCATGATTTGGAATAAGCTTTTGGCATGTTTGGAGTTGTGGGGATTGTGTGATGGAGGAGGATACAGAAGCTTCGATGTGAGTAGATGGAGGAATGGGGGTATCATGAAGTATGGGGGATTGGGATTTTTTTTTAGGTGGAGGTGATGGAGGTGGATGGAGGACTTGAGGAGATTTGGAAACTATTTTGATGTGGGGATTTTGTCTCCTTTGCTAGCATGTCTTGGATAAGATTATGGATCATGGACTCGGAGGATGTGGATAATATAGATTTTGGAGGATTAGGATTAGATGGATTGGGATAATGGATTGGGCGATTAGGATTAATGCTTGAATGATTATGGAGTAAATGATTTGGATGGGGAGTAGAGGTAATTAATGTGTTGTAAAAGGATGGGGATTGGGATATGGATGGGAGGGGAGATGAGGGATAATATGGAGACACGGATGGGGTTCCCTTCTTAAAGATAAAAGAAGGGTAAGAGATATGATATAGATTGGGATTGGATATAGTGTGTTGAGATGAAAGGGATGGGGATATGATAGATGGATGGGAGGTCATGGGTTTGACTTGGTAGGTAGGTTGAGGTGGTTTGTGAACTTCCATGAGCATCTTCTCATACCAAGCTTTGAAATTCTGGGTAGCCATGTTGAGAATGAGGGATTAGATTGGAATTGGATGAATATGTTTTCGAGGAGAAAGATGATGAAGATAATGTTAAATGAAGATGAGGATTAGAACTTGGCTTCGAATGATGATGGATTGGATTTTATTAGATTTGAATTGGATTTTATTTGGATTGGACTTGATTTGATTGTATTAGTCCTTGGATTAGGACTTGTTATGATTGGATTGGTCCTTGGATTAGGATTGGATTGAATTCGATTGGATTGAATTAGATTGAACTGGATTAGATTGAATTGGATTGGATTTGATTGAGGACAGGATTGATTTGGATTAGGACTTAGATGGGAATTGATGATGGATTAGATTTGATTGGATTAAAGGATTGGATGATTGATTGATGAGGGATTGGATAACCGGATTAGAAAGATGGATTTATCAATTGATTGGAATTTTGGAGATTTGATTGAATTAGAAGAAGAATGAATATGGAATAATGGATAGATAATAGGAAGGAGAAAGGGGAAGGCTACCCAAAGTTGGATGAATGATTTGGACAGAAATATTGGTTGAGGAAAGATGATTGTTCGAATGGATGAAAGTGGATTGGGGATTGGAGAATTGCTTAGATAGATAGAAATGGATAGGGATTTGATGATGATAAGATGAAATTTTGAAAGAGGGAGGATTGATTGGTTGGAGGAAGGATGGGCTTGGCAAGAGATATCAAATGATGAATACACGTTGGCCACACAATGCACTATCCTAGGAAGTTGGATGAGGAGGAAAACCTTTGCTTGCTGACTCGGGTACACACTCAATATCAAAATATGACCACTGAGTCTCACGCAATGGATTCTTAATGTTGTATTATCTGACTCCAAATGCTAATGGGGGCAGGAAATGACAAGTCTCTTGGGGGAGTTACTATCTCACTTGCACAAAGATTATCCACCTTTCGAAGGTGAACCAGGTGGTCTCTAATCCTAGAGATCTTAGTTTGGATTTTCATTCAAAGACTACTCCTTGTAGTCGTGCAAGAGCGATTGAGGCCTATATCCCTACAAAGTACCTAGCAAAATGTAGTCACGCAAGCATGATTGAGACCTAAAGGCCCTACAAAATGCCCAATATGAGAGTGAACTCTCAAATAGCTCCGTCCTCCCGAATTTTCATCCCAAGAGTCATATTTATTATAGTGAGTTGGAATGCTTGGGTTTTATCCGTACTCACTTGGGTCATTCCCCTCTCACCAAATCGGGAAGGCAGGCCTGCTAAGGGTAAAAGCATGCAAGCAAACAAGAAAAGTTTCAAGGGTTTGGATTTCTCATTGTCTATATAGACAAGAGCATACTCTCCTACCTCTACGCTTTCCTCAAACACAAAAAGCAAGTTGTTCTTTCACCCCTAATTAGATCTAGGTGCCTACAAAATTATTGAAAAGACACAATGTTTGGTTGGATTTCCTTATGCAACCTATAAAATATCAGATTGGTAGTTTTTATTATGTCTTGGACCACTCGGGTAGGACTTGTAAAACTCAAAAATTTGATTAATAGACAAAATTCTGCAGAAAAACACGCTCGCGTTGTTCTACAGACACTCGTGCTAAAGCGCCTGTGTAGGCACTGAAATGCCTGTGTATGTGTTGCAGGGGGTCAAAAAAGCCAAAAATAGGAAAATATAGAGAATGAGAAAATTCCTGAAAATGATGGATTATACTTGCAGTCGGACACGCTGCTTGGATGACGGTCGCACTGAAGCATGTGTGCTCGCGCCAAAACAAAAAAGCAGGTTAGCAGTTAGACAGAAGTTTGAAAATTCAAATTTTGAAAATGAGTGGGATACATTCGAAGTGCTCGCGCTAATCACAGAGCGCTCATGCTAAAGCGGTGCGTCTAGAAAATAGAAAAGCTAGATAAGGAATTTAACTAATTTTCTATGATTTCTTTTAGATTATTTCCTTTTTATGTGTTTTTAGATGACTAATTATGGAATAAAACAGGATGTAGAAGAATAGAAGAGAGGAAAATGGATGAGATGATGTTGTAGGCAGACACGTTGTTCCCGCAGCGCTCGCACTAATCTGCAGACCTGCAAAAGGGTGGGCTAAAATTTTGAAATTTGAATCACCCGTGCTAAAGCATGTGCACACGCGTCGAAGTAGGTAGCGCTCGCACTGATCCCGTGGTGTGTTCCCGCAGCACTCGCACTAATCTGCAGACCTGCAAAAGGGTGGGCTAAAATTTTGAAATTTGAATCACCAGCGCTAAAGCGTGTGCACACGCATCGAAGTAGGTAGCACTCGCACTGATCCCGTGGCGATCGCTCGAGTTGTTCCGACACCTACAACTAAAAACTCACAAAAAACTTAACAAAACGTTAAATAAGGGACGTGCGTCCCACTAGGCGTGCCAAAATGAACCAAGGGAAAACTAGAGAGGAGGAAAATGGTTAGTTTGAATCGAAATATGCATAAATATCAAACAAATGAAAAAAACACCATTATACCTCATAGTTGTCTCTTATTCCTCGGATTGAGCTTGATGAAGTGGAAGATGCACCCCTTTGATGCTCCACTTGATGTGCTCCTGGCTTGATATGAATGCGGATTGCTCTCCTTTGCTCAACAAGAGGGATTGTATTGACTTGGATATGGATTTGAGTTTGAGATTAGGATGGATTTGGATAGATTTGGATTAGAAGATTGAAGGATTATGAAGACATGATAAGGATATGATAAAAGAGAATAGAAGAGGAAATTAGCAGCATGAGGATGCTATAGAGGAAGTGGATCCATTTGTGAGGAGAAGAGGCTCTAATTTATAGACTGGAGAAGGCCAATGGAGGGCCAAGATCGATCTGGTTATGGAGGGTTGAGATTGAATTGAAATGGAAGGAATGGATCAATGGGTGCCTTGGGAGAATAAAAAGGAATATAAAAATCCTTGGGGAAATGGGAGAGGAATTAAAAATTCCAAAATAAAGGATGTATGGAGGGATTTCAAAGAAATTTGAATTTTTTTGAGAGGCTCAATGTTGATGTGACATGAGTGGGGAATATAAAATTGTGAAATAATGATAAGTGGGATTAAGAGAGATTCTAGAAGAACTAATTAGGTTAAGTGGGATTAGGAAAAGTGATTTGCAGGAATCACATGACTAGGTTAATCAATTAAAATTAATTAACTGAGTGGTTTTAGAGGAAATAATTATTGGAGGGACTTTAGAAGAATAGGGAAATAATTAATTTATTTGATAAACTAATTATTGGACAATAGTGACAGGATTAATTAAATTAGATTTAATTAACACTCAGAAGAATAAGGATAACACAATTAAGTTAATTAATTATGTTGACAATCTTAAATTAATTAAATATTAATTTAGGTGTCTACAACCCCTTGCTTGTTCTCTATCTTAGTTAATTAAGACAATTGCACTATTGGAGATTGCTCTAATTAAACCTCTCCCTCTCCATTTGCATGACATCATGATGTAGTTCAAGACAAGGTTTGAGGTGATGAAACAAATTTTTATCATCCACAAAATGTATACATAGAGAATCAAATCAGAAATCATAAGATTTCAATGTGTGGTTACATGCCACATGTTATTCCTATTTGATAGAGAAAGGAGTGGCCTTGAAGGGAGAAAGGTATTGAGGCAAAAATTCAATTGGAAGGTAGAGATCAGGACTACCTTATATCCTATGTAGATTGATATCTTTGTAGATGAGGCACAGATATTGAAGAAATTAGAGTCTTACACGGATGCACTATCAAGATTTGACAATGGTATGACAAGGATTGAGGTGGCTAAGATAGAGATAAATGATGAAGACTACAAACAAAACATTTGGAGACTTCAACAATACAAGCAAAATGGATTGGGATCCCTTTGATTCTTTCTTCTCTCTATTTCTATGTTTTTTAATTGTTGAATTTTTTAATTTCTTGTCATTTAAAAAAAAAAAATTATACATTCTCAACATGAATATATGAAAGAAGATATAGGATTTGATTAGGTGGTCTATTCATGACATTTTCAGAGGATATTGACTTTCATCTTCTCTATTTAATACATATCTTTTATAAAAATATGGTAAGTCTGAGAGCTAGCCTGGGCTCTCCTTGTCACCTGCACCTGGGTTTGCCCATCCACTAGAAGGACCTACTGGTGGTTACCTCGGCACCCTCATCCCTACTGACTCCCCCAAAGTCTATGTCTAGATTTGTTTTGATTGTGTCCTCTCTCTGAAGGTAGGTGCTTGTTGATCAGGAGGTACTACATCTTGATATAACCCCTAATAGTATTATGCCTCTCAGAGAGCTCTCTCTGAAGCTCTCCTCGCATCCATGGCCACCATAAGTAAAATCATCATCTGTCCCAACTCTATGGCTCAGAAAGATATGTCTCTCTCCCCTCATAACCAAATAGCATCTACCTCTACTCGAGATACTTGAGCCTCAGTGCTTGTATCTCATCAGCCATCTTTTGCATCTCTTGTGCCATATCCCCTCCCTTGGCTACCTTTATAATATTTGTAGTCTTTGCCTCGATCCTGTAGCTATCTCTCTCAGCTATGGTAGCCTTGAGATCTATCCTCAAGGCATCCCCCTCTACCCTCACTTTGTCCAGCTTGACCTACAAACTCTCTGCTCGGGCCCGCTCTTGCTCTGCCCTCCCACTATCTATCACCACCTCATCTTATAGGCTTTGTGCCCAAGCTCTCTCCAGGTCTCTATCCAAAATGGCTCAAGAAATCTATTCATGTGCCTTTTCTCCCTACACCTATACATCTATTGGCTTTGGTTGTGGTTTTACTAGTGGCATAAGTCCCTAAACCAATGGATTTTGTCTTGCCTTCCTTGTCGGATCCTACACTTGTCTCTATACTAATACCTATGTCTATCCTCTCCCTCCTCTTTATGGGACCCATCATCTAACCCTGGCTCCCCTAGTCATTGCTCCCTCCCCTACTCCATATGTCTCCCCACCCACTACCTAATCCACTGACAACATGATCTCATCTACCTCTAGCACCCTCGATATGGTCAATCACACTAGTTTGCATGCCTCCCACCAAGCCGCATACACCCTTGTACACCAAGGATTCATAATCTTTGGTCACTCCTCCCATACAATAGTCATAGCTGTTAACCAACAGAGACAAACCTCAAAAGGCCCGATAACATCTCCCCATGTGGTTGTCTCCCTAGTGATGTGGGGATTTGTCCTCTCCTCACCCACAATATCCTACTATACTCCAAATTTCCTCATAACCCTGTGTGGCAGGTACTAATCAATAATATATACAGTGCACACTAATAACCAACACTATGTCTGGGCCCAAGCAAGAAAGATATCTCGACCCCACTGCTTGCAATCTCTAAATGGATGTCAGGTGAAGTCCATCTCATAAAAATATGATGCCAAAACCAAATGGCTCCTACTCGAGTATAATGTAATAATCCCATGTATCTATCAACATATAGATATCGCCTACTTTGAGCCTATACCTCAAGTGGTCGAGTCACTACTATATGCTCCCATGCCCATATGTGTAGGAGTGTAACACCCATTATGAGGTTCTTATAACCTCGATATACACACATATGCATGTCATGATACAACTGGCCCAAAATAGCTTCACCCAATGCATAGTGGATGTCATCCTATAACATATATTATAAACACCAAGACCATCCTATAGAAAATTTGTTCCCACTCAAGTCAAGCATCATCCTACCACTAATCAAACCACAAATGAACAAAACAAGTCATGGGATCCATTGATGACGCTTCGTCTCTCACTCAAGAATCATTTGTGTCTGGTCCATAGGGAGATCATGTCTATCACAAATGCTCTATAAATGCCAGTACCCGTGCTCTAGCATGTACTTTGGATGACCCCGCGAATAGGCACCTTCAAGATCTGCCAAACATCTAGTAGTGTGATGTTGGCATCACTTGTTGGTAAGTGGAATATACATGTCTTGTTGTGCTAGCACTCAACCAATATTGTCTTCATGGTTGTGTGGCATCAAATTTGAGGCCACTGTGACACAAACCTGAGACCAAGCCATGATAGCAGGGTTCGCTCATTGCCATTCAACTGACTCCATAGTGCCATGGTGGGAGTCTAATTCTCTCGTGATCCTAAGTAATGGGATCCTCCCACAACTATTCAAACCATTTCATTAGCTCTTTATCCTAACATTCTATCCAATCTCAAAGGCTGGGGAATCTTATTGATGCTCCTTGATCCCATTGCCATTCCTTTTCTTCCTATTTTCCTAACCTAGGTGGAGATGGCATTTCCCCAATGGAGACATCAAAACTACACCCCTTGTGTCATTCCACAGAGTGGAGACAATGTTCTGTAGTATAAGCCCCCTCCCATCCCCTACCCGCAGTGTAGACATTGATCCATCGATCAACGTTTGTGATGCATTTCCATGCCTATGTATGCGGGGATCATCTCTGCAAATGATGATCCCTGGGCACAAACGTCGATTTGGTGATCACAGTCTACACCCCGCTGACTCTTCCCCCTCATTAATTACACCTAATTAATTTTAAATTTACTAAATGACTAGGTTGGGACTAGGGTACATACTGGTGGTCTGTACTTTGATGGCCTCTGGTACATTTGGACCCTCTCGCTTTGGTGCTCATGTCGTAGAATGTGCAGCATGATATCTTTTTCACTCTAATCACCAAGGGCTTGATGAACTATGTGTGTGACAATGACCTCTCCTTGGGCCCCGTTTGGCTTATATAGGCCTTTCATTTGCCCCTCTATCACTCTTTCTCCATCCTCTCTTTCTCTTTCCTCCAAAATTTCTTCTCACTTGCCCTTTTTTCTATCTTTCTTATATTTTTCCTATCATTTTCTTCTTTTTGGACAATTTTCTCGAAAAAATTTAAATTTTCCAATTAAATTCTCGAGGGGACAAACCTCACCCATGTCTTTACACTGGGGCATCTTTCTTCATCTTTTTCCACATAATTAATTAATTTAATTGTGTTGGTCATGTTCTTATTAAAATTAATTAAATCAAATTTAATTAATTTTATCACTATAGTCCTATAATTAATTTATCAATAAATTAATTATTTCCCCATTCTTCTAAAGTCATCTCAATCATTATTTCTTCTAAATCTCTATTAGTTAATTAATTTTAATTAACTAAACTAACCATGTGGTTCCTACAAATTACCTTTTCTAATCATGTCATCTAGCCTAATTAATTCTTCTTTAATCATGCTTATCATTATCCTCCAATTTTATATTCCTCCACTCATTATCTCCCCTCATGTCACATCCACCTAACTTTCCCACTTACACTCTAACCCTCATTAACCCACCTAATCACTCTTCCTAATCATTTGCACATCCCTAAGCACCTTGATTAGGGATGGGTCAACTCTTTTCCATAAATGGCTCTCCCATCTCACCCTCCAAATCTTAAATGCACCAACTTTGGTCATTTCAAGGAATTTCAAATCTCTTGAGTCTCTCCATGCCTCCTCTTCCCAAGGAATTTTTTAATTCTTGTATTCCTTTATTCTTCCCACGCAATCTCTTATTTAGAAATTTTTATTTCCTTTGTTCTCCCCCAAGGATTTTTAAATTATGTTTTATTCTTCCAATGTACTTGGGGAAATCTTCACCATGTACTTGAGGAGTGTGGAGACAAGAAATGCCTTTATGGCAAATCTCTTGAATCCCACACCTTGTCCTCTAAATCCTCTCCCACTTTCTTTCAATCTCAGCTCTTCATTCTAAATCAATCTTGGTCCTCCATTTTGGCCTCCTCCAATCTACATATTGGAGTCTCTTCCCTTTACAATTCATCCACAACTTGAGTAATCTTATGTTGCTAATTTGAGTCTTGAAATCATCTATTGCATCTTTATCATGCCCAATTGTTGACTCATATCACCCATCCATTCCACACTTAGCCTCTTGATCATACTTCATCTTGTTGTGTAGTGGAGAGCAATCCACAATCCATCCAAACAAGAAAATCAAGTAAAGTGGAGCAAGGGTGCATTTCCACTTCATCACCTAGCTCAATCGGAGGAGGAAGAGGAAAGTATAAAAGGCTCTTTGCATGTTTTTATGTGATTTACTTTTGTTTTATGATTATTGTATGCAACTAACCCTTTAACCATTTTCTCATATTCAGAAGTATTAGATGCTATTCTCATTTCTCATTAAAAAAGTAAAGACAAAAGTGGACTTGACTTTGAGGAAGGTGAATATTCGAAAAAGGATAAAGGAAAAGACAAAGTTGATGATAATTTGAATAACACAACCAAATATAAGAAAATTTTCATTCCAGACAAAAGGTTCAAAAATCCAAAGAATGTCTAAAGTGTTGGATATTAGAGTTGTCGGAATGTGTTGTTTTCATTGATGTCAACATATTCATGTGTTTCTTGTGCTTCAGTGTTGCAGAGAATTGGTTTGTTGTAGTGAGTTGGTTTGGTTGTATATGTGCTGATGCAAAGTAATGGGTTTTGAGATACATATCTCTAGATGACTCAATATAAGTTTCAATGTTCTAGAAGATGATCTAACTAAGTTATGTGATTTGGTGTGATGGTTGGTTTTTTTGTTGGTTATGTATTGCAAAGTTGTGATTTCTAGATTGTATTGCTTTGGAATTGATTCCTTATGTTGTGTGGATTTTGGAGAGTGTTTGGGATGTTCATCTGTATCCTCAATTCAGATGGTTCGTGATTTCTAACTTCACAAGCATATCTTTCAATTTGTTATTGGTGTTCTTGAGCTCTGGTGATGAAATAATGATGATTCTTGTTATCCGAGTTGTTGCGGTCGTTGCAGAGGAATTCATGTTGCTTGTTGATGTTCTTCATCGTGTTCTATGCATTTTGGTGGTCCGCATTGATCGTGGTCCACGTTATTGAATATTTTATTGGTTTGATGGTATTCTTCGTATCATACGACTTTCTAGTTGACCCAATGGTTGTTGTGTGTTGCAGATGATCTTGGCATGCGTGGTGTTGTGTGTTCAAGGATTTTATTTGGGTCCATGCGATGTCCTTGCCAACATTGTGTTGGTCTGCATATGTATTTATGTATCGTGTGATGTAATTTTGTAATTAGGTCTTATGTGTTGAGCTAACCTTGAGGTTAAGATTGATTATTTGTATAAATAAGTGTTGTAATCATGTAAGATGTATGTTTGTGGTTGTGTCTACAATATTTGAGAGTATTGTATGTGTGAACAAGTGAAATTATCTTTTGGTAAGTGTGGAGAAGAGCAAAGAAGTGTTGCAATGCAGATAATGTGCTTAACTGGAACTGTGATCAGGCATTTGGAGATTCTATTCTTTCAGTTCATGTAATCTGGATTGTTGTCTGATCTTTGTAAGGCAGTGAGCCTTCCCAAGGTTGCAACCTTGTGTTGTTTTTGAGCAGTGAGCTCTAGGCAGTGTGCCTGAATGCATGTGCATACCCCATTGTAATATTTACACATACTACTGTAGAGTATCATCATATTGTGAGTAGGTTCTCACTATGGTTTTTCCCTTAACTAGGTTTTCCACATCAAAAATTTATGTGTTATGTGTGTTGTTGATGTGGTCTTTATCTTTGCTATTGTTGTTCCTGATTAGATTTGAAGTTGAGGTTAATTTGTTTAAGTTTGGTGAAAACTGATTCACCCCTCCTCTTTGTTTTCCTACATTGTTGTTGCCAACATAAAGACATCATCTTGTTCCTACCAAGCATAATTCTTTTAATGGTAACTATTTTTCATGCAATAGATTTGGACATAAATCTGGTGAATGTATAAATCAGACCCAAAATTAATATTTTAATGGAAATTGTCATTATTATAGTAAGTTTGGTCATAAAGCAAGTGAGTGCAGAAGTAGGATGAATTGGAATAGAAATTGAAATTCTAGCAAAGGTAATCAATTTGTTGGTTGATACTTCTATATATGCAAAGCCTATAGGCATAAAGCTATTAATTGTAGAACAAATTGGAGATTTAAAAATGATAAAATGAATGGTAGTGAACCTCAGAGAAGCTTGGTATGCTATAAGAGTAACATAATGGGACACATTTCGAGATATTGCAAAAGCAGAATTGAGAAACCTGATGATCTAGAAAAGAAAATCAATATCAATGAAGAAAAGAAGAAGATGAAGGTGAAATTGGTAAATAAATTAGATGATAATATTGAAGAAAATATTGAGGATGGATCCACACCTTCTATGAGTGTAGACCCTTCTTTCGTTAACTTACTCAGACAACTATGTCTGAGGGGGAGAGATTAACACTTATCTTTTGTTCCCTCGTGGTATGGCACTAACTTGTTCTTAGCATGACAGATATTTAGAAGACATTTCTGGTGGATTCCAAGCAAAAATGATGATCTATTTCAGTGACTTCGAGTAAATAATGTATCCACTTTTTTGAGGAAACCCTACATGATGACTATATTATTTTTTTGGAATTCATTTGTGAAAATTCAATCAAAGAGTTGTAGAGTGTGAAGAGGAGTGAAGGATATCAATAGAGGTATTTCTCTTATTTGTGATTGTTTCTAATGGAAAATTCTAAGATTATCAATATTCATAGTGAAGCTAAACCTAGTGCTGAGATTGGACCATTTGTTTCAGTGATGAGTGACCATGTTGGTTCATTTTTAGTTATTCTTGACAAGGTGATGTTGGAGATTGTTATTAGAATGAGCTTGTATAGTTGTCATTAATGTTAAACTTGGTTATTCAGATGGATGTTGGTCTGGATATGCTTTGTCAAACCTTGGTTATCTGGATGTATGTTAGTCCAGATACTCTTTTGGTGTTAGTTGTGTCATCTTGTACTTAGGGTGGTCTAGAATGCTTTTGGTGCTCTCCAGATATGTTGTTAACTGCATTGCGATTTAGTAGATCATATTCTTTTGGTTCGAATATGTGTGGGAAGATTTGTTGATATGTTTATTTGGATTTCACATTGGCATGTGGAGATCCACATGGAGTATTTTGCATCAAAAGTAGTTATGTGGCTGACTGGTTGATTATGTCTACACATTATGATTTGTAACATCCTTTGGAGTATGTGTTAATGTGTGTAGATTGACAAATCATTCATGTAATTATGCATTATGATATGTTTTGGTTCTCCGTTTCTCCTGGAGTGGACCAATCTAATTATTTTAGGTCGGGACCTGGCTTATTTTGTGTCACATTGCTTATTTTATTTTGGCCAACCCTTAATTCGGATTTCAATATTGTATTTCATATTTAAGATGCATGGATGGATGAATTGGGTGCAAATGAGAAATGAATTGTGTGAGAAGTGTATGTGAATAATTTGCAAGTAGAATTGAGTTTGTGGTGATGTGAATGTCAATTTGACAGGAGCTTTGAAGTTGATATATTTTGCAAGACAGTGTGTCATGATAGTGAAGATTATTAAAGATGTTTGTCATGTTATTGATCGCTTGATTGTTGTTCAAGGATAGTTTCATGATTAGAAGAATCCTTCTCAATTTTAGTTCAGCTATTTCATTCAATGTTGATTGTGATAGTTCTGATACTTAATATAAGTATAGATCCAATAGCCAACAAGATGAGAGGGGGGGGGTGAATCATACAAACTTAATCTTCCATAAAAACATCAGATTCAACCTCGGTAACATATACTTTAGTAATATAACCAAAACTATTAAACATGCAAACTCAAAAGCATATAAACATCATAAACCTCATAACACCAGATTTAACGTGGAAAGCCAAATAGGGAAAAACCACTGTGGGATTTCGGACCCACTAAGAAATATACTCTTCTAGAGTATGCTCAGTTAAAAGCAAATCCTATTAAAGATTACAAACACATTGCTAGATGTGACCCGGTTAAGGGATTTCCCTCAGATCTGTTAGGATCTTCACTTTGTTAGAAATGACCTTGTTAAAGGATTTCAAACACTCAATCAGAATGTCACCTTGCTAGAGGGTTTTACAAATAAGACTGTTAAGTCCACTCGGTTAAGAGATTTTTTGTCACTTTCACAAAATAACAGTAATAAAAATCTATCTGCAACTTCACATCTAAAATGCTAAAGCAGATTCTTATTTGTTCAATACAATCTAGACATAGAACTAATCTTGTCAATCTGTCGGGCTTCTATACTTTGTTATTCAAACAGGTCTTCAAGCTTCTGTGCTCGGTAATCACTATGTAGCATCCCTATGCATACACTTGCATGCATACATTGTTTATTAACAGTTTCCTATTTATAAACAACTAGTTAACCGCTTAATCTCCTTGATCACATTTCCCATGATCAATCATAGCCATCAGATCTTCAATCTTGTCCAGGTTCAATGCATCTTTCGATCTGAAAAATGTTTTACCCCGCCTTGGAACTTGCATACATTTCTTGGAACTTGTGCTAGGGTATTGCGGTTCAATCTGTGTTGTAGATCTTCATGTCAACTTTCCTTTTCCATAGATTCATTAACAAACTTCATGCATGGCATACCAATCATTTAATCAGTTCCAGCTCATCAGCTTCCTTCATTAAATAACGCATGTAAACATTTAATGCATTTTGTTATAGCTCGGTTACAACTCAGTAACAACTCGGTGAATACTAAACTTCACTCGGTAGACATTCTGCCTTCATTAACCGATAGCGATAACCTTAGGGTTTACCGACTAGGTTCCTTAGGGTTTACCAACTAGGTTCTTTGCTTGGTAACATAGTATAGTATTAACCTTACAATTTACAACATATGTATGATGCCAAAACAATCTAAACATCATGATCTCATTATTGTCTGACTCAGTAATAGTTGCCCATTGAATACCTTATCCATCCCCTTATTCATCATAATCTTTTTGTGTCTTTTACCGACATCTTTATACTCTTCAAATCATACTTCTCAAGATATGGCAACATCATACTGAATTAGAAAATCAATTTCTTGACATCAATGACAAAATAATAATATCAAGATAGTAAACATCCTTAATCAGTTATATCCATAATCATCAACAACCTTCTCAATATCCTTATTGAAATGCCAACAATCTCCCATTGTCTGTTATAATGCCAAATGCTAACAGATTGATATGGAGTCCTTCAGTAGCAATTTGTATCTTGTCCTAAAAAAGTACTCTTCAGTTGTACAAGTCCTTTTGTATCTTGCCTAAGGCAGTGCACCTTAATTTTGCAAGTACTTTGAGTGTTGGTGCTACTTGGGTGCAAGCCTAAAATGTTGTAAACATTGTTATTCATGTTGTGAGTTAGATTCTCACCATGGTTTCTCCCTATTTGGGTTTTCCACATAAATATGGTGTTCATGTGTTTATGCATGATGTGTTAATGATTAAAGTTTTGTTGTTAAATAAGTTGATTAATAATTGTTTTTGAAGTTTTAGACTCATTCACCCCCCTCTTAGTTATATTGGGTGTTCAATAGGTGATTTGCAAAGAAGATATTTTTAGCTACATTCATGTTTCTTTGGAAGAGTATAATCACACAAAGCTTAATGATTTTAAGATAATTCATCTAGTATATGGTGCAAAAAGATTTAAGGAAGATTATGCATGTTTAGAGGATAAGGGTTTGGATGCTTGGAGTAATTTTCCTATAATACCCTTCTATGTTTGGTCCTTATCTTGCTTCTGTTGGACACTTGGTGACTATTTGTGTGTGTGGTTATTTTTTTGTTCAATGTGTGGATAAATTTATTTGATTCATGTTTATGGATTATTCATGACATTCCTATGTTTCACAATTTATTGATGCCATGATG
The DNA here is from genome assembly GCF_030272615.1 of Cryptomeria japonica. NCBI lineage: Eukaryota > Viridiplantae > Streptophyta > Pinopsida > Cupressales > Cupressaceae > Cryptomeria > Cryptomeria japonica. The sequence goes on from NC_081413.1 coordinate 171,008,304, forward strand.
TTTTATGCTCATGAGTACTTATAATGATATTAGGGTTTCATATTTATTATATCTTGATGATTATAAGCTAGATGATGTAATATGTTTATGATGGTTTATGATGTAATATGTTTATGATGGTTTATGATGCTTATGGTTACTAATTTTATTTGCCAGATGTATATTGTACATTAGGAAATAGGAAATCATCACAAGAAAGATAAACATACTAGCTCAATCACAAATGCATTCATTGCAATGAATCTATCCTAAGACACATTCAATAGAGACATGAAAACAAAGCATACAAAACTAGAAATTATGCAAACCATAGGTACGATTTGAATGCTCCTTCATGCGGCTCCATTGTTCTTCTTTCCTCTCCAAATAGTTGTGGATATCACCTACAAGTGCACACACAATTGAAAGCAAGTAGACGGGATTTTTGATCAAGAGTACTAGAAGCTTAGATTCGATAGCCTGATTATCAATTACCAATTACCAATTAGCCTTGATTGATGAAGATCATCCAATTTATAGAAGAATTGGAGAGATGAACAAATTAGCATGATAGTGATTCGAATGGAAATTCAAATCAAGAATAGCAAAATTATGACATGTCTATGACAAATTGCTATGCAAGGATTTATGACAATTTATGACAAATTCTATGTCAAGAATTTATGACAAATTTCTATGCAAGGATTGATTGATTGTCAATTATGACAAATTGTGACAAATTTCTATGTCATTTCCATGAATTTAGGAGAGAAATAGGAGGAATTTGAAATTAGGAAATTAGAAAATTAAGAAATTAGAAAATGAGGAATTTAGGAATTTGAAATTAGGTAAAAATTAGAAATTAGGTAAATTAATTAATAACTTATCATTTATTGATTAATTCACAAAGAGGAATAATTAACCAATCAAATGAACATTTAATTGTGACAAGAAGACTTAGGATAAATAAATAATTTATTAATCCTAGAGGAAGAAATGACAAACCAGGTTAAATGATGAAATCATGAAACCCTAGAAGATGAATTAGCAATGAGAATGACAATTAGGTCTTAATTGAAGATAATTGATTCGATCATGATTCTGATTAAATGATTTGATTGATAAATACGCCAATTGACGAGGAACAATGACAAATTATTCCAAATTGACATAATTGAGACAGACAAGGATCGATGACAAATCGATCACAGAATGACAAGATCGACAAGAGGACAAGAATCGATGACAAAATAGATTGCAAGACGACCGGATTGAAAATGACCACGATCAATGACAAATTGATCGCAGAATGACAACGATCGATGACAAATCGATCGCAAAATGACAAGATTGAAAATGATAAGGATTGATGACAAAACGACAAGATTGATAAGAGGACAAAACCCTAATTAGGATTGACGATGTCCAAAATGATGACAAATTAGCACGCACATTGATGCAACAGGATAAGATCGATCAAAATCATGATTGGATAGTGTTGTCGACAAGACCAAATTTGAGAGCGAGATGAATGAAGAGTGTAGAGGAATGACTCGATGTTCGCAAATGATAAAAACCAAGTGCGTGACATAGGAGAAATGTTAATGCAACGCAAAAACCTAAAATGAGGCAATGCGCAAATGTTAAAGTATGACCTCACAAGCGTTGACCATTTTTAGGTGTCTACATTTTGCCCCTCTTTGAGACAATGCGATTTTAAGCGTTGTTTCAAAGAACAATAATGAAAATGCCCCGGACGCTGACAATGACATATGAAAATGCCCCAGACAATAACAATGACATATGCATGCCCCCTCGAGGAATTGGCCGGAAACATGCAAAAAAGAGGCCAATTGATCGATAAAAATGATAGGATCGAACGGACTGACAATCAGAGATCGGATGCATGAAGGACAAGTACTTGAAGATGCAAAAGATCATGACCAACATAAGATGGAGAAGATGCACGTCCATCTATGCAATGACAAAGAGCTATAAATGAGACCAAGAGGTGGAAAATTGCTCATTTACACTAGCTAAAGAGGAGGATTTGTTGCTCTGGACAAGGACACTTGCAGAGAGATGGCGAACATTCCAATGGAGGATCACCTTGGAGAACGTGTATGCACATTTAGATGACCGGACGATGCAGGAGCCGTGGTATGGATCTCAAAAACCCATGTTTTCAATTTCATGACTTTTGATTGCTTGCGGGACATTGCGGGGCCCACAAGGGATACAGAAACTGACTCCTGCGCTTGTGTAGGGTGAATCCTGCGCTTGTGTAGGGTCTTTTGCACTTGTGTAGGGAGACACAGGCGCAGGTTACCTGACACAGGCACAGGTTCCTGAACACAGGCGCAAGTGTGCATTGAAAACCCTAATTTTGGTCAAAACGGCATGCAAATGCTCCGGAAAGGGGGGACAAGGATAGGATAGGTCAAATGAGATGAAAAACACCCTGATTAGATATGAAAAAGAGGAAATGCAACTTGTAGGAGAAAACCCTAAAACTGACAAAATTTGCCCCAATTGTGATGCAGAGTCGACAGTATCCGTTGATCACACGGGAGAACCGACCGGATTGCTTCATGCTACGACATAGACTTAGGAGCACAGAGAGAGATACCTTAGCAAGACTGGGGATATACTATGTCACATTCATGCCTGAGATTAGGGCAAACACAAGACTGCTTACCGCATTGGCAGAGCGATGGCATTCAAAGACCTCCTCATTCCATCTGGCGATCGGAGAGGCGACGGTGACACTGGAGGATGTATGGCGTATCCTCCGCATTCTGATTCATGGAGAGATGATAGAGTATGACCCAGTGACAGGGAGAGAGGCATTGTGCATATTGTTTGAGTGCGACGTAGATGAGTTGGATATCGTCGAGAGGGAGATTGGCTGGGAGACTATGGCATCAGAGTATGATCGACGATACGTGGTGATAGCCATGGTGATAGCATGTCTACTAGCAGGAGACAGATTAGGACATGGATTCCCTATTGGATGGGGAAGAGTGCTAGAGCGGATGGCGATAGAAGGGACAGTGTACACATGGGGACCATGTGTACTGGCTATGCTGTATTTTCAGCTGCATCAGATAGCATATCAGGGAGTGCAGACATTGAGCTGTGGAGTTACACTGCTACAGGTATGGGCATTTGAGCACATAGCCATATGTCAACCGATTACAGAGAGACAGGTTGTACCACACCGACCATATGTGTATTGCTATGTTGGAGCACTGAGACAGGGTCCATTTGGATACATATTATACTGGCGACATGAGCTAGACAGACTGAGAGAGTTCATATGGAGGCCATATCGTGATTGTCCGGGATGGTCAGATGATAGTGATGAGCTACCCTATTGTAGACAGGAGAGGTACCTGATTGGGCGACCAGTGAATCGCCAGAGAGTGATTGAGATGTACCTGCCAAAGAGAGTCAGACGATAGTTTGGAGAGACGCAGGACGTACCTAGGAGGACTGCATGCTTTGCCCGATCTCACAGAGAGACGAGTTAGTGGGGGAGTATGATTCAGCCACACATAGCATATGCCGACTTTGCAGAGCTACAGCAGATATAGTGGGATTGGAGGTCAAATGTGGCAGACGTCGGGACGACAGATGAGTATGATAGATGGTTTGCATGACGACGGCCAGTGCCATTGACAGATCCGGGTATTCCTGTACCGAGGAGACAAGAGGACTTCCCACTCAAAGGAGAGGAGGGAGATGATGAGGATGAGGAGGATGAGGACAGGGATGAGGACAGAGACGAGGATGAGGACAGAGATGAGGATGGTGGGGATGAGGATGATGAGGAGCAGGAGGATGAGCCAGATTCAGGCAAGCATGAGGCATTACAAGACATACCCATAGAGCCAGAGACAGCTAGGACGGAGGAGATGGAGATATTCAGGGCTACCATAGCAAGTCAGTAGGACTATATTGCAACATTGGAGAGATAGAATGCCAGCTTGAGGACAGAACAAGATATAGCAATAGCTCAGGCACAGCGAGAGGGACTGAGAGTCATTGAGTTCATTGGGTCGATTAGGGATGCCAGTGCACGGGAGATGGCACAGATGCTGGTAGAGACCGGAGAGGAGAGACTGTATTGGAGGACACTATATGAGAGTGCAGTTCCACCAGAGTGGAGAGCACCTTCATACCGGGCACGATCGAGGACAGAGAGCAGGTCACGCTCTCGGAGGTCACTGAGCAGCATGGGGGTGAGTGGACCTATGAGACCACCATAGCCAGGACCAGGAGGGACATCATCCGCGAGACATGGCAGGGATGAGGAGGATAGAGGGAGCACCCAGTGACAGAGGCACGTGCTCCTTATGACAGACAGTGGACATTATGTAGTTTGACATGTTGTAGTCAGCCTGCGGGCCATACTGAGGACAGACAATCCGATTTTGTACTCCGATATTATTATGATATGTGATATGAAATGCATCGATATGATGGGATGCAATGTGTTATGATTTGCCCTGTATGGATGACTTATGCACTGTTTATGTACCATTGTGGAATATGTATGGATGTATTTTTTTGTTTTATGTGTTTTTGATGCATTTATAATATGAAATGGATAAGATACTTGATGGGATGCTCGATGTAATGCAAGTGTACTAACCAAATGGATGCAGGATGTAGCATATGTGTTTGGATATCAGAGTACTAGACCGAACTGACTATCCGGACTGATGGAAGAAATGTTAGTAAGAAGAAATGAGACAAGGGAGAGTTAGAGACGAAGAAAAACTTGCTTTCAGTAATGCACTTTGTAGGTGAGAACCTTTATTTTGATATAGAAAAATGGATGCGTAGCATCATGGAATTGAAGGCCAGAGCTGAAATGCAACCCTTTTTGCAAAAGACAGACACATCACAGACAAAGGACAATCACAATCAAAAAAGAAAAAGACCATGAGCCATCCCGGTCACTCTAAATCACTCAGTGACATCATCGAGCAACATAGGAACATGACCGAAGCTAGAGATAAATCAATAAAAGGATAAGATGCACAAATTCAAGCTAATCAAACAAACATCTTGATCTTCATTGTCAAAAGTTGAAAGTGCTGATAGGACAATCATGTTGTCTGGTTTCAGGGAATGTGGTACCCCGTCTAAGACAGGACACAGTCTGGTTTCGAGTATACCACACCCTATATAAGACTCATGATAGTGTGCCAAGGACGAATGATTTTGATGGTAACGTTCGATTGATAAGACAATTTTGATCAGTTTGAATGTCTGGTTTGAATGAAAAAGTTCATCTGTTTAAGCGTGATTTCATTAAAGCATAATGTTGGATTGCGTGTCGTTGGAGGGATGCTCAGTGATCTGCTTATGCATAGAGGGATCATTTATTGACAAAATGCTTGTTTTTGGATTTTAATGTTTTGAAAAAAAAATTGTTCATTTTTTCAGGACTTTTTATGATTTTTAGGGATTTTTATTTTTCAATTTTTAGATACTTTTTTCAGGACTTTTTTCAATTTTTTTTAGGGAGTTTTTTTTTTTCAGGACATTTTTGAATTTTTTTGAATTTTTTTCAAGACATTATTTGATTTTTTGAATTTTTTTCAGGACATTATTTGATTTTTTGAATTTTTTCAGGACATTTTTCAATTTTTTTGGATTATTTCAGGACATTTTTTTATTTTTAAGATTTTGCCCCTAGTGTCTAGCAAGGAAAGGAATATGACAGGTGAATAAATAGGCTTGCTGAAATGATGGTGGATAGAGGGAAGACAAAGGCCTTTTATTACGGAGACAATGCGGATGCAATTTTCAAGGGCTATGGCATGATGGGACAAGAGACTGGATATGACAATGTAAAGCAAGAACATGGCATGAGGGACATGTCAAGAGGTTTTTGAAACCATGTTTAAATTTTGCGTCCTTATGTCAGATTAAGATCAAGGAATGAAAAAGAGTGTTTGGATAGTGATAAAATATGGATAGGATAAGCAAGACCAAGAATGGATAAGGGACATGGACTGAAGGTCGGGATTGGCTAAGGGATAGTGGCAGAAAGTTGCAATAAGCTAGGGAATATGGATGAAAAGTTATAATAAGCAAATGGATAAAGACCAAAAGCTATGATAGACTGAAAGCTGCAAACAAGATACATGATGTTCATGATGATCCTCAGCCTTGTCAAGATCAAAGGTGGAAAAGGGGATATGTACATGAGGGACAATAGGATATGAAGGGTAATGATAGGGGTTCGATAGGATAATGAAGGGCAATAGGATATGAAGGAGGAAACCTGCCCCCAAGTGTGGTATGCAAGAAGTTCATAGATTACGCATGATGCCTGTTTGCCAGGTTTTCATCACGGTACTTGCCCAAGGCGCCTGTTTGCCAAGTTTTCACCAGTGGACGAATTATTTTTCTTTACTTTTTTCTTTTCTTTTCTTTTCTCTTTTTTTTTTTTTTGTATTTTTGACTTTTTCAATAGAAGATGGACACATGATAGGGGATGGAAGAAGGACTCAAGCACCTTTTTTGTTTGGATAGTAGCCTTGAAATAAATGGACCATGACCTTTAAAAGTATGCTCAAAGACGTTGGTAGGATAAGGACATGAAAATGAGATGAAACTAAGGCAAGGATTTATGCAAAGGATGGGATCAAAGGGATGGAAGGATGGAAAATATGCATTGGATAATGGATAGGGTATTGGAAGAACTGAGCTTTAGTGGATGGAAATGAAGGCAAGATCAACATTGGCACACACCTTGACGGGTGATGGACTGATGGAGAAAAAAAGTATTTTGGATATTGAGATTTGGATGGAGGAAAGGCTATGGATTTTGGGACATAAGGGCCCAAAATGGATGAAGAAGGTGATGGAGGAATAGACTTGGAAGGTTTGGATGGAGGAATAGCAATTTTGGATGCCAAGTTGGATTTTTCTTTTTGTGCTTCAAGGAGCTTCTTGGGGATCCACATGGTTTTTGACTTTTCATGCTTTTGTGGTTCCTTGGAGTGCATTACTTGCACAAGGGATTTAGGAACCCATATATATTTTGACTTTGCTTTATTTTTCTCAGTGGGTCGTTGTGGCCTTTTGGATATTTCTTTTTCTTTATAGATCATAGTATTCTTTGTTTTGACATGTTGATTATATTGGACATGTTGATCCTTGAATACATGTGGATTTTTAGACTTATGACTTTTATACTTGGCATCCAAATTGCTTGGAGGGGGAAAGGAATGCATGGATGGATATGAATGAAATGGATTTCTTTTGGATGGATGAAATTTACTCAAGGATGTGTGCCTTTGTTGACCTTGCATAGAGAATGAAGGAATATAAGGACCTAAGATGGATGGAAAGTATGATGGGGAAGGTGTATGCTTGGATTTTGAAGGGATGTTGGATTTAGCAGGGGTACCAGCGCCTTGAGTGTGAGTTGTGTAGACATGACCCTTAATATCTTCTTTGATATGGAGAGATTCTTGCTTATGGAGATCTACTCCTTTGCCGTTATGGATATCTTGACTTGTAGGATACTCTTTTCTTTGGGAAGAAGAAACGAGTCCATTATGAGGTGGATATGATATGAGAGAAATAATGAGATCTTGAAGTGGATCGGATTGCACCAAAGTGGAAGAACCCATTATGCATGTCGAGGGTTCATGAACATCTTGCACTGACATGTCAGAATCATAAAGGGGATTAGGATCATGAGGGCGATTAGGATCATGTAGCGGACATGGTTCAATGACAGGCTCTTCAAGAGATGGAATGGGAGAAATAATGGGATCATCAAAAGAAATGCGATCTTGGAGTAGATATGCTGGATTAGGACATGGAGATGGAGGAACAAAAGGATCTTGTGGAGGATTTAAAGGAGTAATTTGATCTTGACAAGGAGGAAGATCATTGGAATCCTCTTTAAAGGTTCTTTGCTCTTGACTTTTAATGGGATCATCGGAAATAATGGAAGGGATATCTTGATCCTTCTTAGGAAGTGGAATGTCAATGGGATTTGAAAGGATATTGTGTTCTTGGATAGAATTGACAGGAATAAGTGGATCATTGCGAGTGTTTGGGGAAATGGGATCTTGGTCAACAATTGGATGGAATGATAAGGTTTCGGGATCTTGATCTTGATCTGTTTTAAGACACATTTCTTCATGCTCTAAATTATCCTCTTGACATGGGGTTGGACTTTTGATATGCATGGAGGATTCTGGCAAGGGATTAATGCTTTGGCATGAAGGAAATGCACTTTGAACGTTTGTGATAGATTCTGGCAAGGAATCAATGCTTGAACATGAGGAAGAGGGACTTCGAATGGGGTCCTCTAAAATAGGTAATGGCAATAAAGTGCATGGTTGCATTGGGTCTTGTATTTCTGAAACATGACAAGGATGTGCATCATGAATTGGATTATCTTGGCAATCAATTATGGATAGCCCTTGAATAATTTCATCCTTGGGTGCATTGTTTGATGAGGACAATATGGAAGGTTCTTGTGAAACTTCTAGAGGTGTAGGGATAGATGCCACTGGAGAGTCAATTTGTTTGTGGGGGGATGAGGCATTGCTAGACATAGTTGTATTATCTTGATCTTCCTCAAAGAACTCACTTGGTAATTTCCTTAAGAGCATTGCAATAAAGCCACCTTTCTTTCGAGGTTTTGACATGGTTGTATCTGGAATTTGAACTTGTTTGACAAGAAGTTGGTTCTGATCTGATGTCATGTTTTGATATTGGACTTGGTTCAATTGTTCTGACATGTTTGAAACTTGGGTTGGTGTGTGTTGCAACCTTTGTTTTTGAATGTTTGGTTGGTGTTGTTGACATTGATATGTTGATTGAACTTGTTGATATTCCACCATTGGTTGAACTATTTGTTGACATTGTATAGTTGGTTGGACATATTGTTGAAATTGGACCATTGGTTGTATTGGTTGTATATGTTGAACAATTGGTTGAACCATTGGTTGTATTGGTTGAAAATCTGATTGATAGTAAACACCTTCTTGTTCTTGTTGTGGAGGCACATAATGTTGAAATTGATGTTGTCTCTTTTCTTGAAATTGTTTCATCATCTCTATTTGGGAGAGGAGAGCTGGTATGTCTGATCGTTCAAGAAGAGATCTTACATCAATTGGCTCAATATTTGGATTTCGACCTGGAAGTTTTCGAAACATTTTGGACATTTGCGATCTATTCTTCTCAATGTTTTTCACTCTTTGTTCCAATATCTCCTCTTCTTGAGCTAGTTTCTCCTCTAGTTTTTGTATTTGGAGACTTGTTTCATCATAAAAAGTTTGATCAATGTTGCTTTGTTGTTGGGTTGAATAGAATTGTGATTGCCTTGGATTAAAATTTGATTGCATTGTCGGTTGATACGTCAAACTTTGTTGCATCATTGGTGCTTGGAACCTTGTTTCAATAGACATGTCACTATGCAAATGCAATATTTTTGGAATTTTTCAAGGATAATGTATGATATGCAACTAAATGCAAACTAAATGAATGAAAATGCAATATATGGCAAGAATGCACTCTAAAATCAATTAAATGAATAAATTATATTTATTTAATTCAACCCCCTTTCCTCTTTTAAATAAATAATTAAAGCATTTATTTAAATCCCTAAACTACCCACCCCCCCCCCACTTGCATTCTCCTACAAATGAAAGTTGCAACCACAATTGAAATAAATTAATTTTATTTAAGTAAAATCCTATTTTCCCTCACCCACCAAACCCACTTGCAATCCTAAATCCCCTTCTAGCCTCTTCTAACCGCTTTCTAAGTTCTTCTAATCATTCCTAATTAGCCTAATCTCATTTCCTAAATATTGTCACATTCCTAAGAAACTTGAAGTCACTTCTCAAAGCCTCCAAAGTCTTTGAAAAGCATTTAATTCTTTATGTGTTCAACGAGCTAACCCCTAAAGTCTTCCAAACCACTAATGGCTCTTACATGACCATTAATGGCTCTAACATAACCATTTATGGTTAAGTCAACTCACCCACATGGTTGGGACTTTCTCTCTAACTCAACCCCCATTTGACTCATGGGTCTCTTCAAGCATTTATTGCTTTGACCATGGTTATCCTCACTAACTCTTGCACAAGAGTTTATCCATTGGATAAAGGCATTATTTATTGGATAATGGCTTTATTCATTCAACTCAACATTAACCTTACCTCCCAAGTTAACCTTCAAGTCATGTCAAACATTTAATGCTTCTTCCCTCTCCCATCAACCCATCTCATGATGACATTTGTCATCCTAGGATTGGGTTGAAAGCCCTCACATGGATCATTAACCCATCAATCCTGACCCTTGTTGAGATTACTCAATCTCAACCATCCATTGCTCCATTTTACCTATAAATAGAGCTCACATACCTCATTTTCAAATCCTCAAGCACTCTCAAGCATCTAAGATCATCTAACCATAATCCAGAAATCTTGCATGCATCTAAGTTATAGTGAATTTAGGAGAGCATTTTAGCATAATCTACATTTGTCTTTTTGGTTAAAATTAACAATAGCATTTAATTAACTCATATTTCTCTAGTTGTTAGCTTGCATTTGCATACTTTCATAATCATCTTTCAATCTTGAATCTCCATAAGAATTCCATAGCAGTGCACAGCTGAGAGCTACACTCATGTGGAACTTGGAGAGGAGAGGAACAAGGGAGGAGCAGCTATAAGCATGCTGGAGGGCATTTGGGGATGTTTTATTGCATTCCTTCATTTTGTTATGCTTTATATTAGATGTTTGATATCTCTATTGATATGCTTGCTTAGGATAGTGATTTCCTTTGTCTTTCGTTTCTGATTTAAGACTAACATCATTAACATTTGATATTTGTAGCGTCGTAAATTGTACGCACTTGCTAGGGTGGTACAATTTCACACCTAGTTTAGCACCCGCCTTGGCGCATTTTGCATTTTGCATTACATTTCCCCTTTAGCGCTTAATTAATTAAATTAATTAGGTCTAAGGTTCTATTTCATCATCTTCCATATCATAAAGTTGGGCCCTTTTCATTAAAGTGTGCCCCTTTCATTTTATTCTTCCAATACATCATTTAATCAAAAACCCTAATTAGGTCCTATTTTGAACTTGGGGGCTTGATTTCGGGGGTCAAAACATCTTGAAATTAGTTGTAACTTTGGGATTCTCTCTAAAATCATCATATCCGACGGCCCTGAAAATTTGGTGAAAAGTTGTCGGGACCATGGCGCCCGGCGTGCACATGGTCCCGGACATTTTTCCCGAAATTTTTGGAGCACGATCCAATCATAAAATAAAGCTTAACCCCAAGAAATTGGTGGGAGATTCAATCTCTAGGTCAGCCAAAAGTTGAAATTAAGACCTAGGGTTTCATATATAAGAGCTCTCTTTCTTCATTTGAAAGGATCAGAATTTTTGGTTTAAAGGGCCTTCTACGCAGTGAAAGATCAGATCTTTGAAGACTTCAACAACATTCAACATCCATCCATCAAGCATTCATCAAATTCATTCATCCATTTAGGGCTTTGAAGACATTGAAGAGCAATAAGGGATCACCGACTGAAGATTGGCTTGTACCCCTCCCTTGGGGTTGGGTATGATTTCATGTTGTTTTCATGTCTTTGCATAAGCCTCATTATATCATTTGTATTCATGCTTTAGATCACTTTGCATCTTGATTTAGAGCATTTACATTATCATTTGCAAGCAATTAGGGTTTACTTTCTAGGTTGCTCTAGTTTGCTTACTTGCATTTTAGGATCTTGCACACACACAAGGTCTGCACACACACTACTTTTACAATACAACTTGGCTATTCATGGAAGTGGAAATCACCAAAGTGGGGGTTTGACTAAGGCAAAACCCTATATATCCACCCACCATACCTTTTCAGATATAAGTGCAGGTTTCGGGATTCGGACGACGTCGCAAGTTGCAGATCCGACGGAAGCAGACTGAGACGGAACAACACACCAAATTTTAGAGCAAAAGACCAGGATAGGGGTGTGGGGCACCCTGGTCCTGCCAGGACAGGGGTGTTGGGTGCCCTGGTCCTTGGGATAGGGATGCTGGGCGCCCTGGTCCTTCTGTCAGACAACAAGTTTCAGACAGCTTTTCAGGTTACCAAACAGTAGTCTCAGGAGCAGAATCAATACAGAGGCGCCTGCGCCCCTGTCCTGAACATTTTCACTCAGATTTTAACTCTAGGTACGCATTTGCATTCTTGTCTTGTCCTTGTGTTTATAGCTTTCCATTGTTTACTCTTAATTCTACAATCTTGTTACTAGTTCATACTTGCACTTTGGGATTAGGAATTGAACTTGTATCATTTTATCTTTCAATTACAACAAAGGAATAGAAACCCTAATAGGTAGCCTGTGGCTCTCTCTTTCACAAAAAGAAGTACCAATTGTGTGATACCTCTAGGCTCTTTCGTATTCCACAATGTGTGTCAAAAGGTAGGATTAGGACATGTTAGCCTAGTCTCGCTTTTTCCCCTACATACACAATATTGTGTGTTTTGTGTCCCCTAACATATCCTTTTTGCAAAGCATCAATGCTTATGAGTTGATAATATAATTTTAGGTGTAAGTATTTATGATCATTAATATTATTGTTATTATTATTTAATTATATGATATAAATTTACTTATGTTAATAGTATAATATTTGTTCTCATTTTATTATTTATGAGCATAGCATGTTAATGCATTGTGGTGGTGATATAATATCTATATTATAGTTTTAATGGTGTAATTATATTTGAGTGGTGAATGATTTTATTCTTTATTTTTGTTGGTGGGAATTGGTTGTCCATTTGGGAGTTTAATCTTTGTTTTATGTGTTATTGGTAAGTTTTATTTGTTGGGATGGTTGGAATTTTCGTACACCATTTTTTAGGGAACTTTATTAGTTTATCTTGGGTTTTTGGAGGGAAGAGGGCTAGTTATTTTTTGGAGTTTTTGGAAGAGATTGTGTGGCAGATATGTTGAGAGAGGCTTTTGGAAGAGTTTTCCATTGATTTTTGTGCAAGTTTGAAAGGGGCTCCTTTCGAGATTTCTTTGGGTGATGATTGAAGAATTCGCTAGATTATTTGTTGTTGCTCTTGGCTTTTTGCTGATTGGGAACTCTTGGTTGTGCATGGATTTCTTCCATGCATAATTTCTCCTTCTTTCTCCTTTATTTTTGTTGCCTCAATAGGTTTCTAGGTAGGGTTTTAAACCCCATTAATTTTTATATGATTCGGTTTTGTTTTGGAAAGGAATAAGGATGTTTTCAGTACATTTGATTGTAATTTGAATTTGTTTTAGTTGTTGGTCATGTATGTGTGAAAATAGAATTGATTGCATTCTCCTTCTCTTTTCCTTTTGGTGGATTGTCTTAGGTTTTATTTCCTTCTTGTAAATAAATATTGTTTCAAATGTCTTTTAATGATATCCTTATGATAATTTTGATTTTGGTTATGTATTTGTTATTTTGAGTTGCTAGGCCCTATCCAAATTTAGTTTTTAAGGTTTATTTCTAAGTTTTGAGTCTCATAATATTTTTCAGTATCTTGGGGGCCAATTGAAGATCTTTCTGGAAAGAAAATAGGACCCTCTCAGGTGGGTCTTTTATTATTTTAACTTTCAAGGCATGTTGGTTGGCCAATTATGTCTCCCAAGTTTACCCTAATCAACTGCACAGGGTTTGGGCCAATTGTGCAATTATAAGGCTTAATTGCACAACAAGAGCCTTCAAATGCATAATAGGGACTCCAAAATGCATAGGTTGAGGTCTTGGTTGTATAAGGTGAGGCCCCAACTATGCAGTTGCTAGGCCATATGCGCAAGAGTTGGGGTTTGGGCTTGTTTGGCCATGTTGTCCAGTTTAGGGTGTCCAAGTGGTTGCTAGAGGCTTGTCATGGGTCTAATCTCTATTGTATCTATTTTTGGGGATTTGTATGGCCTAATTGGATTCATCTCATGTCTACTTATGTTTGTCCATTCTTGGATACTTGGATGTTCAGTTGTTATTACATTGGAAGTGCATTCAATGATTTATCTTGATGAAGGTCTAAGGAAACACCTATGTATGTTTCAGATTCCTACTTTTTGGAGTATCTATCATTCATATGATTTATTTATATCGTTTATGTTTATCATATCTTGAAATGAAACCCTAAGTTAGAGGTGTATAGGTGCAAGGTAGGAGGAGTGGCTCTAAATGGGTGTCGAGGCCCTAAAGTGGTTGTAAAGGAATCTCATTGAGATTTTCCTTAAACAAGTGAAAACCTAATAAATGAACTAAGGGAGGGGAACACACATTAAAAAGATAATTTTTGTGCCCCACCCATGGCCTCGAGTGCTTGTTTAGAGTAAGGATTGGATTGGGAAGGCTTGTCCATCTTGGACATGTTTATCTGGCATGATCGAACTTCCTTTTCTCCATGAAAGGATTGTTTGGTTCCACGTGCATTGTCAAATGGGCATCATGGCCTAGAGAGGCTACTAGGAAAAATTGTGTTGATGCCATGTGATGACACTCTTCCCTATTTGTACCCTAGGACCCTATCCTAATTGGTTGTGTATAGAAGCCTCTGGTGAAACCTTGTTGTGAGTCTTATCTATCCATGTGTACCTTTTGTGTTCCAAGGATGTTGGTATTTTAAGCCTAGTTTTCTTATGGTGTGTGGGGCCTTGTGTTTATCTCTAGAGCATAGTGGGGTAGACCTAAGGGTTTCACATGGTCTGGTGGTTGTTGCCAACCTCCATTGGGGACCGATGGACATCTTCATGTGCATCAGTTGGACCTTGTATCTTCTTTCCAGCATCTCTTCATGATTCAGTTGATGTATTAGTAGATAATATGTATTATTGGATATCATTATAATTGTATCATTTTTTATGTATTTAGGACATTCCCTTAGGGATATTGATGTAATGTAATTTAGATGTAATAAGAAGAAATGTAATTCTATATTAGTGTTAACTAGTTCAGTGTTGGTATTGCCCACTCTTATGTCATTGGTTATCAAAGGAACACTTACTTGGTGTTTAAAATGAACTTGGTGATAGATATGTATGTTCTTGCATTAGGTAATGTTAATGATATTTAATTAATTTTTATGATAGATATGTATGTTATTGCATAATGTAATGTTAATGATATTTCTTTATGTATAAATATTCTTAGATTTTGTTTAGAAGCATTACATAAGTAGTGATGTTAAGGAATTTGCAAGAGGACTTAGTTTATGTGAATATTTATCTTTCTTATGTGCATTTATTGTAATTAATTTCACATCGAGTTATTAAGGTAATGTGATTTGTTAAAAAAGATAAAGTATTACTATGTGTAGATAGAAATTTGGAAATCATCAAAGCAAATAGGAATTTAGACTAGTTCAATCACGAAAACTAAATTGCAATGATAACAAAACCTACAAACATTCAATAGAGATATGAAAACAAGACATTCAAATCAAATGCAAACCATCACAAATGCGAATGCCTCCTCCATGATTCTCCATTGTCCTTCTTTCTCCTTCAAATGGCTTTGTTTTGTGGATCTCACCTACAAGTGCATAAGCATAATATGAAAGCAAGATTGACAAGACGGCAATGTAAGAATACTAGAAGCATGATTGATTCGGGGATCCGGGACCATGATTGAAGAAATTCATCCAATTTATAGATAAATTGGAGAGTGACAAGATTAGCATGAAGAGATTTGAAAGGAAATTTCAAATCAAGAATGACAAATGTGACAAATTATGACAAATTGACACTTTCTATGCAAGATTGATTGATTGACAAATTATGACAAATTATGACAAATTGCTATGTCAAAATTGATTGATTGACAAATTATGACAAAATTGACATGTCATTCCCATGAAATTAGGAGAAATATTAGAGAAAATAAGAAAATTAGAAAATTAAGAATTAGGAGAAATTAGTAAATTGGAAAATTAGGTAAATTAATTAATAATTTTTCATTCATTAATTAATTCACAAAAAGAGGAAAGAATTAATTAGCCAAATAAATAAATATTTAATTGTGACAAGAAGACTTAGGATAAATAAATAAATTATTTAACCTAGAGGGAGAAATGACAAACAAGATTAAATGAATAAATCATGAAACCCTAGAAGATGAATTAGAAATGCAAGGATGACAATTAGGTCTTGAAAAAAGATAATTGATGCCGATTCGATTTGATCACGACTAACAAAGGACCAATGTTGATAAATGATTTGATTGATAAAAGCACCAATTGAAGAGGAACAATGACAAATTGATCCAAATTGACATGATTGAGAAAGACGACGATCGATGACAAATCGATCGCCAATATGACAAGATTGAAAAGAGAACAATGATCGATGACAAATCAATCGCAAAATGACAAGATTAAAAATGACAACGATCGACGAGAAATCTATCGCCAAATGATAAGATTGATAAGAGGACAAAACCCTAATTCCATCATCGATTAGGATTGACGATGTCCGAAATGAAATCGAATTGACGATGTCAAAATATGCCAAATGAGCACCCACATTGATGCGACAAGATAAGATCGACCAAAATCATGACTGAAGATTGTTATCAACAAGACCTAATTCGAAAACAATAAAAATGAGGAATGCAGAAGAAGGACTCGATGCTCGCAAATGATAAAGACCAAGTGCGCAACATAGAAGAAATGTTAATGCGACGCAAAATCCCTAAAATAAGGCAATGCGCAAATGTTAAAATATGACTCCGCAAGCGTTGACCATTTTTAGACGTCTACACTATGTTTATTCCTTTAGGGTTCCATAGTGGGTCATTACAACTAGTATCGGAGCCCAAGTTTTTGCACTAGGTCTCTAGCGCATATGTGCCCATTATGCTATCTTATTGTAGGTATCCTTTGATCATGTCCACTGATGCATATCTTTCTTGACCCTTGCATTAGTTTTAGCTTTAGATTATTGCCTTATGGTTGCTTTATGTTTATGATCGGAGAGATGTTTTCTAGGGGTAGGGGCCAACGGTGAGGTATTCATCGAGGCACCTAAGGAAACTTGTATCAAGATGAGTTCTAGGAGTCTCATCAAGAGGACTCCAAAGAGAACTATTAGGAAGATGAGCATACTGACCATTTGATTGATTAGAGGGGAGAAGATCAGAATGACTATCAGAATGATGAGATAGGACGTCCTCATCTGCTTCATCTCTTGCAGGTGATCATTGACCATTTAGGGCCTAAATGGGTTGGTACTCAACATTAGGAGTTCCATCACTCTCAACATCAGCATAGGGAAAGGACTTGTATCCCTCTTTGAGGTAGAGATTGTGGGTTTCACCGCAGGAGAACTACAAAAAAATACGAGGATGCCATTCTAGCCAGTCACATGAGAGATCTCCTCAGGTCTTGACCACCTACCTTTTATGGTTCTAGCAATCGATTGGAGGCAGAGACTTTGATGATATGTGAGGCCCTACCCCGACTTATCCTAACATTTATGTTATTTTCATCTTGAGACTATTATGGATGTTTTATTTAATGCATTATGGATTTAGAACTTATATGATTCCATGATTTGGATCACATTGATGTATATTGATGCTCCATTTTATGCGTTATGAATATGAAACTTTATATGTTGCTAGAATAGAATTACTTTGAAATGATGTATGTCATTATTGGATTTTCTGGACTTCATTTTGATGATAGAAATAGGATGCTTATTATATGAATGGTTCAATTTGGAGGATATGATAATTGCTTATGTGGAATCAAATTGGAATATATGAGTTATTGAATTGTTATTGTCAATTGTATGAGTGTTTGATTTGTAATGGAATTCATGTGTTTAATTATATATTTGTGATTATTTGGAATTACTAATGTGTTAATTGAGATGTGCAGGAAAATTATCCATGTGACCATGGAAATAATATGGAGAACCAAACCTAGACCTATGTACATTTGTAATGACAGGGGTTGTCTATTTGGAGAGATAACACCCCGTTTGTATTGTATTTTATTTAGGAAAGTAAATGATGCATGTGTGTTAAATTGATTTTATTAATTTGTGTAATCCTACAAGAGACAAATTCCATGTGTGATTTTTATATTGTATTTTATTGTGTCACTTGACACATGTGCTCATTAGTGTCATTGATTTTGACTTGTCTCTTGGAGGGAGTTTTGTTTCTACCAAAGTCATTCAAACATATGAGTGTGGTCCCAAATTTGCCTTGGGTAGGGAGTTTTGGGAGTGGTCAACTCAGGTTTGACCCGTAGGTTAACTTCAATTGGGTTTCTAAGGGGTCAAATGGACTCCTAGGGTCAGTTTTAGGGCTTTTCCAAAGGTCCAAAGGGTATACCTATGGGTTAGGGGTATTTTTAAACATGTGACTACTCCCATGTGACTGTTTAGTCACCTCAAAAAGTGGTTTTCCCAAGGTGAGCGAAAATTCAACTTAGAAGGTTCCTCCTAGGATAGACAACCTTCCCTTTTGGTGTCAGACTCTCTTCCCCATCCTCTCTTACCTTTTCCCTTTCTAGTTTTAGCAACATGTAAGAGGTTGGGAAGAACAACCAATGGGAACTCTCACTTTACCCAAGGGGTTGGGAAGAGTGAGAGAGGCCTTCTTAGGCAAGGATTAGGGACTTAGTGAGTAATCACCCACTCTCCATTGTTGGAGATTATGCAATTTTTGAAAGAATAGTTGTAGGATAGAATTTTTGGTGAAGGGTTGGTGAAGAGTTTGTGTGGATTTGGGCTGCTCATCCCCAACTAAGTCTATCATACCTTTTGGCAGATTAAGGTTGGTTCTACTTCTTTTTAGTTATGTTGTATATGTTGTTTGAAAAAAAAAATGCTTGTATAAGAAGATGTGTATATGTAATTTGCTTTGTAGGAGAAAGATGTAATTTTCCTTCCTTTGTTCTTTTTATGTTTTCTTGTATTGGGAGTGTCCAAGGCCTCCTACTCTTGGGAGAGTAGGATGGTCTTGGGGTGGAAGAAGTATGACGGCCTTGGGTAAGAAGCTCTCCTTATGGAGAGTGATATCAAGGGTGTTCTTTGCGACCCTTGCTGCATAGCCTTGTGTATGCATTTGGGGGTCATAAGGGGAGAAGATATGGCTTATATGCCTTTGGGGGGCATAAGGGTGTGGAGATGTATTTGTTGTATTTTGATTGCCATGAGGTGGCTTGAGTTGTCCCATGCTTGCAGTCTCCCCAATGGTATTTGGTCCACTTCCACCCGTGGAAAGATCATCACAAGTTGTGGTGAAAGTGTAGCTTGGGTTTGGGAAAATGTATGTTGAATGTTTGCCCTTTGTTTGTTGTGGTTGCTTGTTTGTGACCCGTCTAGTGCTTGGTTCTCCAAGCTCGGGGGTGGCTTCTAGTAAGCCTAGGCTGGGAGGTGAGCTCTCCATGGTCAATTTTGTATTCTATTTGCAGGTTGCTTGGGATGGAAAAGAAAGGGAGAAGAGAATAGTTGTTGTTTTTATGTTGCAGAAAAGATTCAAAAGAAAGTTGTATTTATTATTGTAGCTTTGCAAAGAAAAAGTCAATGATGTATTACTTTCCCAAAAATAAAGAAATGCTTGTATTTTTATTCATAGTTCTCATTCAATGGAAAGGAGAAGTCTAGTAGGGTTTTCAAACCCATTCGTAATGATATTAATATTGTGTGTTAAATGCTCCTAAAAGAAATGTATTCTCCTATTTAGTCATGATTAAAAAAAAAAAAGAAACATGTCTATGTTTGGAATTAAGTTCCTTTTGCTATTGGAATAATATATGTTGCATTTATGTTTATTCTGCAAATAAAAGTTCATTTTATCCCTTATGCAAAATGGAAATAGTAAACTAGATTAGCTTGTAAGTTATTAAACTAGAGATGACCTCTTAACCTTATTTAATTAACTCCAAGTGCAAATTAGAGTTTAGAGTTTAGTAGGGATATTAAATGTGGTATTCTTCTTAGTAAAATAGTTTTACATGATATTCTAGTTTTATTTATGCTGATGTAATTCAATTAAAACTATCATTTGCTCTTTCATTTATTGCAGAAAATAAACCCAATAGTAAAAGCCTATTTTTAAAGTTAGCATCTAGATTCTTTTTTTTTCTTACTAGAAAAGATTACATTAAAGTTTGTTGTTAGTGTCTCTTTCCTTTTAAAAAAAATATATAATCAGAATGCTTATAACAAAAAAAAAATAATAAGGCAGAGTTTAAAACCCACATATTTAGCCTATGAGAAATGAATATAAATCCTAATATCAATCTGCAAATGAAATTATTAATTTTCTGCATATACAACAAGATTAATTAGTAAGAAAACTTGTAGTTTGGCCTAGTGTGTTAATGTATATATATATAGGTTTTAAAAAAAAAGGGATGTATATATATCATACATTAAAATATTCCATTCTGGAAAACCTACATATTAAAATAGAGATATATATATATAAGCAGATTTTATTATTAAAAAAAAAAAATTAAACAAAAAAAAGGGTTGCATGTTCTAACCCCCTCGGCCCTATGAATTTGCACGCAGGCGAGGGTAGGGAGGCACCCCCCGCGCTGTGGGTGGTGACCCCCAGCGGCGGCCGCAACCGCCTCTGTGGGCCGCAACCCACAAACGGGGAAGCTTCGGCTCCCCTCTGTGAGCGGCGCCCCACAGCGGCTATGCAACCAGTCTGCGGGCCGCGTATCGCAGCGGCAGCCTTGGCCGCCTCTGCGGGCCGCGACCCACAGGCATGGCTATGGCCATCCCTACAGGGAGCCCCCACAGGAAGCCACTGCTTCCCCCTTCTCCACTCCCCTCTCCCTCTATGCAAACACGGTCGCTCGACCCCGGCCCTGCGTGCTATAAACCCCGCTCTGTGGTGAAAAAAAAATGATGCCTCTCCCATGGCTGCCGACCTTCACACCTACACACACAAAAAAAAAAAAATGAAAACATACACAAAGCCCTAACCCAATTTTCAGGTTAGGGCAAAACACATATAAGATTATAAAACAAAGAATGTGTGTGGGTTGTATGAAGAGTTATCAGCCACCATGAAAACGGTGGATAATGGATGATGGAGAATGACGTGAGATCGACCCAAGACTGGTGCATTTAATGCAGTATGTTTCAACAGTCAGGATTGAACCGTTTGAATTGCTCAACCTAACAGGTTTAGGGTTTAAGGTTTTTGCTACCAACCTGTATGTTCCCTATAAGGTCGATGTTAGGTTTCTGTCTGAAGTTGTTGGCAAAAGTTGTGAGTGTGTATCCAATGAAAGTGATACGAGATTCTTGCCAGACCATAGGAGAGAAGAGATACCTGCAAAGTGAATGTGCAGAAGGAAAAGAGGAGCCTAAACAGATCTGTATTAGTATTAAGTGTTGTTAATAGATCATTGTAATACCTGTTGATCTCTAACCACTTCAACAGATGTAAAATCCCCTAATAGGGTAGCCTTAACTGGCTTGATTCAAAATCCCTTAAATCGGGTGGTCTTAATCGGCTTGTTGTAAATCCCTTAACTGGGTAACTCGAAGCTAATGAGTTATGAGAAGCTAGAGAAGCTTAGGAGATCCTTTCAGCTATTGAGTTCTTAAAATCCTCTAACAAGGTGACCCTACCGGGTTTAACCCTTAACCGGGTGATCCCTAACAGGATCGGTTCCTACCAAAACCTATTGTAATGTTCTTACCAGATAAGGCTCCTAATAGAGCGGACTTCTAAAGAGTTCAAAAAGCAACTTGTGAGTATTCATCCCCGCCGTGGTTTTTCCCAGTTGGGTTTCCACATGAAAAATATGTGTGTCATGTGAAATGCTTTTGTCCTGTGATGCTTTGTTTTATCTGTTATGCACATGAAGGTTCTATGTTTTATGCCTATCTATACAACATATTGAACTCATTGTTGTGAAGATTTGATGGTTAAGTCTACTAGTTCATGCATGTGAATATTATGATAATGTGGTATTGAGCTAAGAGAAAAGCTTAGTGAGTGACCGATTCATGACTGACTGAGCTATACCAGATGTTACCGATTGCACTCTGTTTTACCGATATCTCTGTTTATCAATCATTGTGAGTGTTTGCTATCAAATCGGTTTTGGACTATATTTGTGTCTGTACTGATTCACCCCCCCTCTCAGTACCGGTTTGGTACTAGTGGTTCATCATTGAGTTATCAGAGTCCACCTCCTAATCCCATAGAGAGTCAGGCTGGGCATGAGCCCGAGTCCGTTCACCTACCAGCACCACCTCCAATAGTAGCACTAGTGTATTATGAGAGGGCACGTCAGGATCTAGGGGATCTAATCAGAGAGGTTATGAATCTTCATCCACCATCTTTTGGGGGATCTACCGATGGGGTAGAAGTAGAGGCATGGCTTTTGAGCCTAGATAGGTGCTTTGCATTGCGCTCTTATGAGAGTAATCTAAAAGCACGTGCAGCAGTCCACCTATTGCGAGGAACAGCCTCCACATGGTGGAGATAGGAGGAATATAAGTGTGGCTTAGTGATAAATACTCTCACTTGGGAGATTTTCACAAAGAGATTTAGGGAGAGGTACTTATCAGAGCATTACAAACAACATAGGGTGGATGAGTTCCATGACCTCCAACAGAAGGGTCTTTCGGTGACCCAGTACGAGAACAAGTTCTTCAAACTCTTACCGTACGTAGACTACCTGAAAGACGAGAAGCTTCTCGTCAACCGATTTATCAGAGGGTTGAATAATGGCATGGCAGGATCGGTGAGGATGGCCACTCCAGGGAGCCTTCGGGTTGCCATGGAGAAGGCATTGATAGCAGAGGAGATTCAGGTCAAACCCCAGGACTCGAGGGATCAGTTCCAGAACTTTAACCCTACACCCCAGACTTACGGGTTTCAGAAACCCCATTGGAAGGGTAACAATAGACACACATCGGGGTTCTCCAAACCCCCTCCTCTGCAGCAGTCACAGCAAAACCAGAGGCAAAGGCCTCCATAGAGTCAGCAGGGCATGAAGCCCAAGCAGTGGTAGTCACAGGGTCAGAGGCGAGATCAGAGATCTCAGGCTCCTTACACACCCCCAGTGAGGACTCAGCAGTCCTCCAGGGGTGGGTACAATGGTTCTAGCAGGACAGGGGGACAGTCTTTCTCCAGGCCACAGGGAGTGCAGTTTCAGGCACATGGCACTTGCTTCACATGTGGAGCCACGGGACACATGACGAGAGAGTGTCCTCAGGGTCAGATGGTAGGTAGTCAGAGGATGGCAGCATCAAAGCCGATAGTTGGGGATATGGGCAAGTCCCATAGGGTCTTTGCAGCGATTGACAACCGCTAGGCAGAGCATCAGGCCACGGTTATTGAGGTTGCAGGTATGATCAGAGGTAGCAGTGTATCTATATTATTTGATTCAGGAGCTACTGACTCTTTTATATCTCCATTGGTTGTGAAGCGTTGCGGGCTAGTGGCAATTAGACAAAAGGTCAGTTGGGAAGTGGAATTAGCCTCAGGGGCTAGAGTGTCAGTGGAATCAGAGGTTAGGGGATGTCAGCTTCAGATTGGTAATACCACCACCTTAGTAGACCTTAGAGTTACACCACTCGGGTCATATGGCATCGTACTTGGCATGGATTGGCTTTATGCCCACAGAGCCAAGATGGATTGTCACCTAAAAAGGATCGAGTGTGAGGATGATCATGGTTCTTCCATAGTAATCACTAGAATTCAGAGACCCGTGTCTCTTCGTATGATCTTCGCCATGCAACTTAAGCGGAGCATGCGAAAGGGATGCCAATTATTTGCCATCACCATTACTGATAGAGAAGAAGAAGAAGAAAAGGAACCATCTATTGGCAACCATCCTATCCTTAAGGGTTTTTCAGACGTATTTCCTTCAGAGTTACCCGGTATGCCACCCCATAGAGAGATTGATTTTCATATAGACCTTGTTTCAAGAGCCAAGCCAGTTTCAAGAGCACCATATAGGATGACCACAAATGAGCTTAATGAGCTCAAGATGAAGCTTCAGGAACTCCTAGAGAAAGGCCACATTCGTCCTAGTGTATCCCCTTGGGGTGCACCAGTCATCTTCATGAAGAAGAAGGATGGATCTCTCCGATTATGCATGGATTACCATCAGTTGAACAAAGTAACCATCAAGAACCGATATCCTTTGCCCAAGATCGACAATTTATTCGACCAACTTCAGGGTGCCAAAGTATTTTCTAAAATTGATCTGAAGTCAGGGTACCATCAGTTGAGGATAGTGGATAGCGATATCCACAAGACCGCATTTCACACTAGATATGGCCACTATGAGTTCACCGTGGTTCCATTCGGTCTCACAAATGCCCCATCTATTTTCATGAGTCTCATGAATGGAGTATTTTGCACATTCCTTGACCGTTTTGTGATTGTGTTTCTCGAAAACATATTGATATATTCACAGAATGAGGAGGAGCATGAGGAGCACTTGAGACAGGTTTTACAGTGTTTGAGGGATAATCAGTTGTATGGCAGTTTGTCGAAGTGTGCTTTCTTTAGAATAGAGGTCAAGTACCTTGGTCATGTTATATCCAATGATGGGATCTCAATAGACCCATCAAAGATCAGAGCCATTATGGATTGGCCAGCGCCAACCAATGTGACAGAGGTCAGGAGCTTCATGGGCTAAGTAGGGTATTATCGACGTTTTGTTGAGGGATTCTCTAGAGTCGCTCATCCTATTACTTCTCTTTAGCGTAAAGGGAAGAAATTTGAGTGGACAGAGAAGTGTGAGAAGGCCTTTCAGGAACTTAAGAAGGCACTTACTAGTGCACCCATCCTTGTAGTGCCAGATCCCTCAGCTGACTTCATGGTTTGCACAAATGCTTCCCTAGAAGGTTTAGGAGCAATCCTTATGCAAGATGGCAAAGCTATAGCTTTTGAGTCTAGGAAACTTAAGACTCACGAGCTTAATTACCCTACTCGTGACCTTGAGCTTGCAGCAGTAGTGCATGCACTTGTGAGGTGGAGACATTTCCTTTTGGGTCATTATTTTGAGTTACACTCAGACCATCAAAGCCTTCAGTACATATTCACTCAGCCGAATCTTAATGCACGCCAGAGGAGATGGATGGAATTCTTGTGCGAGTATGATTTTGACGTTCACTACATCAAAGGGAAGGAAAACGTAGTTGTAGATGCTTTGAGTAGGAGACATCACGAGGTTTACACCATATCTATGGGCGCGGATTTGAGAGATCGGATAATGCAGTAGTTGCCAAAGGATGGATGGTATTTAGAGGTTTGCCAGGCTATACGATCTCAGGAAACTTTAGGAGGGAAATATGTGTATTATTCCTTAGAGTCTGATGGATTATTACGCCATAGAGGGTGCATCTATGTACCTTCTTTTGGGGGATTGCAGGAGTTCATTATCACAGAGGCTCATAGAGCTCCTTATCCAGCACATCTCGAGGTTAAGAAGATGCATGCAGACTTGAGGGAGTTATACCATTGGCCAGGAATGCGGTAGCTTATTGCTGAGTTGGTAGCCCAATGCCTCGAGTGTCAGAGAGTCAAGGCGCAGCACCGCCATCCAGGTGGGTTGCTCCAATCTCATGCTATACCAGAGTGGAAGTGGGATACTATATCCATGGATTTCATCATTGGTCTCCCTATGTCATCTCATCGCCATGATGCCATCTTGGTGATGGTTGACAAGTTGACCAAAGTGGCCCACTTTTCACTAGTTTGTACCACCTTCACAACACCAGCAGTAGCACAGGTGTTCTTGCGAGACATTGTCAGACTTCATGGTGTTCCATGCAAGATCATTTCCGACAGGGATTCCCTCTTCACTTCTTCCTTTTGGAAGGCATTGCAGGCAGCTATGGGCACCAAGCTCAATTTCAGTACAGCCTATCATCCGGAGACGGATGGCCAGACAGAGAGGGTTAATTAGGTGTTAGAAGATATGCTTCGCATGTACGGCATGGATCACCAGACCAGATGGGAAGAGTACCTTCCCTTAGTGGAGTTTGCCTATAATAATGGGCATCACACATCTTTGGGGATGCCACCCTATCAGGCATTATATGGTAGACCTTGTAGGACATCGTTGAGTTGGGACCGCATAGAGGACAGAGTTGCTATTGGTCCTGAGATAGTTCGGGATATGGAGCAGCAGGTGGATTTGACTAGGCAGTGTCTTAGAGAGGCACAGGATAGACAGAAGAAATATGCAGATGCGAAGAGGATAGATCGTAGCTACTTGGTTGGAGACAGAGTCTTCTTGAGAGTGTGACCGCATTAGAGTCCAATCCATTATGGAAAGGGTTCTAAGCTCGCACCTTGATTTGTAGGACCATTTGAGATCCTTGAGAGGATAGGACAAGTTGCCTGCCGTTTAGCATTGCCACCTAGCCTGTCGCGCATCCACGATGTGTTTCATGTTTCAGTTTTGAGGAAGTATATTTATGATGAATCTCATATTCTAGATTGGGATGCCTTGCAGGTGGAGTCAAACGGGCAGCTAGCTTTGGAGCCCATTCACATTTTGGCACGTCGGACGCTGGGCCTTCGAGGTCGAGAGCTAGACTAGGTTAGGGTCCAGTGGGATTGCTATGATGAGGTTACAGCCTCATGGGAGGATGCAGCACATATGAGATCACAGTACCCCCACCTTTTTTATGAACTCTAGGAGGAAGTTCATGCCTAGAGGGGGAGGGTGTGAGGCCCTACCCCGACTCATCCTGACATTTCTGTTATTTTCATCTTGAGACTATTATGGATGCTTTATTTTATGCATTATCGATTTAGAACTTATATGATTCCATGATTTGGATCACATTGACGTATATTGATGCTTTATTTTATGCATTATGAATATGAAACTTTACATGTTGCTAGAATAGAATTACTTTGAAATGATGTATGTCATTATTGGATTTGCAGGACTTCATTTTGATGATAGAAATAGGATACTTATTATATGAATGGTTCAATTTGGAGGATATGATAATTGCTTATGTGGAATCAGATTGGAATATATGAGTTATTGAATTATTATTGTCAATTGTATGAGTGTTTGATGTGTAATGGAATTCATGTGTTTAATTATATATTTGTGATTATTTGGAATTACTAATGTGTTAATTGAGATGCACAGGAAAATTATCCATGTGACCATGGAAATAATATGGAGAACCAAACCTAGACCTATGTACGTTTGTAATGCCAGGGGTTGTCTATTTGGAGAGACAACACCTCGTTTATATTGTATTTTATTTATGAAAGTAAATGATGCATGTGTGTTAAATTGATTTTATTAATATGTGTAATCCTACAAGAGACAAATTCCATGTGTGATTTTTATATTGTATTTTATTGTGTCACTTGACACATGTGCTCATTAGTGTCATTGATTTTGACTTGTCTCTTGGAGGGAGTTTTGTTTCTACCAAAGTCATTCAAATATATGAGTGTGGTCCCAAATTTGCCTTGGGTAGGGAGTCTTGGGAGTGGTCAACTCAGGTTTGACCCGTAGGTTAACTTCAGTTGGGTTTCTAAGGGGTTAAATGGACTCCTAGGGTCAGTTTTAGGGCTTTTCCAAAGGTCCAAAGGGTATACCTATGGGTTAGGGGTATTTTTAAACATGTGACTACTCCCATGTGACTGTTTAGTCACCTCAAAAAGTGGTTTTCCCAAGGTGAGCGAAAATTCAACTAAAAAGGTTCCTCCTAGGATAGACAACCTTCCCTTTTGGTGTCAGACTCTCTTCCCCATCCTCTCTTACCTTTTCCCTTTCTAGTTTTAGCAACATGTAAGAGGTTGGGAAGAACAACCAATGGGAACTCTCACTTTACCCAAGGGGTTGGGAAGAGTGAGAGAGGCCTTCTTAGGAAAGGATTAGGGACTTAGTGAGTAATCACCCACTCTCCATTGTTGGAGATTATGCAATTTTTGAAAGAATAGTTGTAGGATAGAATTTTTGGTGAAGGGTTGGTGAAGAGTTTGTGTGGATTTGGGCTACTTATCCCCAACTAAGTCTATCATACCTTTTGGCAGATTAAGGTTGGTTCTACTTCTTTTTAGTTATGTTGTATATGCTGTTTGAAAAAAAAAAATGCTTGGATGAGAAGATGTGTATATGTAATTTGCTTTGTAGGAGAAAGATGTAATTTTCCTCCCTTTGTTCTTTTTATGTTTTCTTGTATTGGGAGTGTCCAAGGCCTCCTACTCTTGGGAGAGTAGGATGGTCTTGGGGTGGAAGAAGTATGACAGCCTTGGGTGAGAGGCTCTCCTTATGGAGAGTGATCTCAAGGGTGTTCTTTGTGACCCTTGCTACATAGCCTTGTGTATGCATTTGGGGGTCATAAGGGGAGAAGATATGGCTTATATGCCTTTGGGGGGCATAAGGGTGTGGAGATGTATTTGTTGTATTTTGATTGCCATGAGGTGGCTTGAGTTGTCCCATGCTTGCAGTCTCCCCAATGGTATTTGGTCCACTTCCACCCGTGGAAAGATCATCACAAGTTGTGGTGAAAGTGTAGCTTGGGTTTGGGAAAATGTATGTTGAATGTTTGCCCTTTGTTTGTTGTGGTTGCTTGTTTGTGACCCGTCTAGTGCTTGGTTCTCCAAGCTCGGGGGTGGCTTCTAGTAAGCCTAGGCTGGGAGGTGAGCTCTCCATGGTCAATTTTGTATTCTATTTGCAGGTTGCTTGGGATGGAAAAGAAAGGGAGAAGAGAATAGTTGTTGTTTTTATGTTGCAGAAAAGATTCAAAAAGAAAGTTGTATTTATTATTGTAGCTTTGTAAAGAAAAAGTCAATGATGTATTATTTTCCCAAAAATAAAGAAATGCTTGTATTTTTATTCATAGTTCTCATTCAATGGAAAGGAGAAGTCTAGTAGGGTTTTCAAACCCATTCGTAATGATATTAATATTGTGTGTTAAATGCTCTTAAAAGAAATGTATTCTCCTATTTAGTCATGATTTAAAAAAAAAAGAAACATGTCTATGTTTGGAATTAAGTTCCTATTCCTATTGGAATAATATATGTTGCATTTATGTTTATTCTACAATTAAAAGTTCATTTTATCCCTTATGCAAAATGGAAATAGTAAACTAGATTAGCTTGTAAGTTATTAAACTAGAGATGACCTCTTAACCTTATTTAATTAACTCCAAGTGCAAATTAGAGTTTAGAGTTTAGTAGGGATATTAAATGTGGTATTCTTCTTAGTAAAATAGTTTTACATGATATTCTAGTTTTATTTATGTTGTTGTAATTCAATTAAAACTGTCATTTGCTCTTTCATTTATTGCAGAAAATAAACCCAATAGTAAAAGCCTATTTTTAAAGTTAGCATCTAGATTCTTTTTTTTTCTTACCAAAAAAGATTACATTAAAGCTTGTTGTTAGTGTCACTTTCCTTTAAAACATATATATATAATCAGAATGCTTATAACAAAAAAAATAATAATAAGGCAAAGTTTAAAACCCACATATTTAGCCTATGAGAAATGAATATAAATCCTAATATCAATCTGCAAATGAAATTATTAATTTTCTGCATATACAACAAGATTAATTAGTAAGAAAACTTGTAGTTTGGCCTAGTGTGTTAATGTAAAAAATAAATTCATATATATATAGGTTTTTAAAAAAAAGGGATGTATATATATCATACATTAAAATATTCCATTCTGGAAAACTACTTATTAATAAAGAAAAAAAATAGATATATATACATGTTTATATATATATATAAGCATATTTTATTATTAAAAAAAATAAATAAACAAAAAAAAGGGGTTGCATGTTCTAACCCCCTCAGCCCTGCGGATTTGCATGTAGGCGAGGGCAGGGAGGCGCCCCCCCGCGCTGTGGGCAGTGACCCCTAGCAGCGGTGGGCCGCAACCACAAACGGGGAAGCTTCGGCTCCCCCTGTGGATGGCGCCCCGCAGCGGCGGTGCAGCCAGTCTGCGGGCCGCATACCACAGCGGCGGCCTTGGCCGCCTCTAGGGGCCGCGACTCGCAGGCATGGCTACGGCCGTCCCTACAAGGAGCCCCTGCAGGAAGCCGCCGCTTCCCCCTTCTCTGCTCCCCTCTCCCTCTATGCAAACGCAGCCGCTCGACCCCGGCCCTGCATGCTATAAACCCTGCTCTATGGTGAAAAAAAATGACGCCTCTCCCATGGCCACCGACCTTCACACCTACACACACAAAAAAAATAAAAAATGAAAACATACACAAAGCCCTAACCCAATTTTCGGGTTAGGGCAAAACACATATAAGATTATAAAACAAAGAATGTGTGTGGGTTGTATGAAGAGTTAGGGTTGACGTAGAGATTTTTAGATTCTTTTAAAAAAAAAGAGAAATAGAAAAGAAAAGGGGGGCAAATACCCATTCAAATTTTGAATAGGGTTTTCCCCATCCCTTTAACTTAATAACATATGGTAGTTTTGTTTTAATAAAAGAACCTTGCCTCCTTCATATATATATATATATATATAAGGTATACATCTACCTATAGATATATATATATTTATGCATAATTGTATATTTATATATATGAATAAATAATATTTAAATTTTAGATTTATAGTTTTAAGTACTTTTTTTTATTTTGATGCATTAAGTTTAAAACTTTGGAGATTGACCTTTAGGGAGTTATGGTGATTTATTTGTAAGTCAAGATGGCCCTTTAATTTGAATTTATTAGGCATATTTTAATTAATAGTAATTTTGCTTCATAGGTTTATTTAATCTAAGAGCTAGGGCAAATTAATTTAGACCCTAGGCAATTAAAGGACTATTGGAGATTTATATTATCTCTTATCAATTAATTTAGAGATTATTTGTTAAGTGAGGTTAATTACTTATTAATTGGGAGATAATAATAATTCTTTTGGAGAATTATTATTTCGCTTTTAACTTAGATTATTTTTCGCCTAATTGATTTCGTTGTTAGATTTACTCAAAACATAGTTAAGACTAA
The DNA here is from genome assembly GCF_030272615.1 of Cryptomeria japonica. NCBI lineage: Eukaryota > Viridiplantae > Streptophyta > Pinopsida > Cupressales > Cupressaceae > Cryptomeria > Cryptomeria japonica. Next base: position 171,039,288 of record NC_081413.1, read on the forward strand.
ACTAGTTTTGCATTATTTTAGCAAGTTAGTTGTACTAGGTTAAGTATTTTAAAAAAAAATTATTCCGTTTGTGCCCAAAAGTTTGGGCATGACATGATATAATTGAATAGGTGACTTTTTATGGACCCATATGGGAGAAATAGGAAGCTAGGTGCATAACCATGCACATTGAGGGTTTATATCTACTTGGTGGTGCTTGGAGGAGTAGAAGCTCCATCTAGATATTGCTTCCATTTCTTGGGAGACGTTTCTAGAGAGGTTCTGGGCCTATTTTCTATTAGAACATTGCAGGCAAAGATGCGTTGATGAGTTCCATGATTTGCAACAGATGGATATGATTGTAGAGCATTATGACCATAAATTCTTTTAACTCAAGCAGTAAGCAAGTAATAGAGATGATGAGGCCATGTTGGTTCAACACTTTTTTTAGGGGCCTTAATGCTCATATTAGTGGTGGAGTTTAGGTCTTTGAACCCAAGACTATGGAGGTTAGAGTGGAGAAGGATCAATTGGTTGAGGAGAATTTGGCCATGGCTTTGGGAGGTCAGATAGGTGTCTAAATTGGTAGGGCCCTACCCTCAGGTTTAGTTGTGAGGGGGAATTAGTCTCAAGTGGTAGGTTCCTTTAGGAACCACCATGCAACCTCTAAGGGTGGTCAACAATGACAACAATATAGATAGAGGAACTCTTAGGGCTATCAGAATGCTCGTGGTGGTGGATCTCAGTTAGGGAAGGATCATAGTGTTGGCAATTTGGAGAAATTGATTATTTGTTGCATTGATGTTTGTCATTGATGTCAACACTAGTTGTTTAGTTTTCTATTGGGTTCTGGTAGAGTAGTTGGTTTATGATGTTGATCTGGAGATCTTCTCTGGTTTGTTTCGGCTATTGGAATTGGTTTGGATTGGTTATTCATGTGTTCCTGATGCGTATCACATTTAGTTGGTTCGAGATTTGATGATTCAAAATCTATCATATGTTCTACTAAACCTTTTGGTTACCGGTAAGGGTTTTACCGGCAGAGCTTTGTTGAAGATCTTTTGATGAATCCCATAAGTGGTGTAGGTGCACCTTCTAGAAGGTTATCAAGATGCTAATGGTTATCATGTTCATGTTCTTGTTGATCAATGGTGTTGCAGTTAGCACCAAACATATTCTATTCTATTTTATTCTAGTAGGTTATGGACCGATTTATGTAACGTGTTGGTTGATTCTCTCTGAAGAGGGGAAAATAGATTTGAAAGGTAAACTGATCAAAACATAACGAAATAAACATGCAAAATGCTAAAATATCATTAAAAGACCATTTCACCTTGCTATTTTACCTTCTCCTTCGGATTGAGCTTGATGAAGTGAAGGCGCCCCTTGATAATGCTCCACTTGATGTGATCCTTTGATTGTTGGATGTGGATGGCTCTCCAATGTTGTGCACAAATGGAATGGATTTGAAAAATGATAAGGATGAGATAATCAAGTTGCCAAGATGATTTCCTGGGCTCAAAAGGGCAGCATAAGCTTACTGGATTTCAAGATGTTTTGAATGAAGGGATGGAACCCTATTTTATAGGAAGAGGGGAGGAAAACAGATGGCTAGGATGAATTCAAGATGAAGGGCTAAGATTTACTTGTGAGCTCACACAAGGTCCAAGAGAGGGTGTGGAGACCAAGAAATATGCCTTAAAGGCATTTCATATCTCCACACTCTACAAGATGCATTGGAGGAATTAAAAATTCTCCAAAAATGGATATTATGGGGATTAGAAGAATAAAAAGGAATTAAAAAAATCCTTGGGAGAGGGAAATGCCTAGAGGAATGTGAGATTTCGAAAATCTTACATTCATCTAGAAAAAGAGCATTTAAAGCTAGTGGCTGGATGAAAGAACAAAGAGTTGACTTTGTGGCTAGTCATGATGATTAGCCATTAACGACTCATTAGGAGGGGGATTAGAGGAAATGTTGGGTGGGATTTATATTTGTAGGAGAATTTGACTAGGAGAGAGAATGAGTGGAGGGAATAAAAAATTAGAAGAATAATGTTAACTGAGTTTAAGGAGTTTCTAGACGAATTTATTAGGTTAATGATGAATTAAGAAGATGATTTGTAGGAATCATGTAGGTTAACTAATTAATTGAAATTAATTAGCTAAGAGGAAGATTTGTGAGGATTTGATTTTTTAGAAGAATAAAGAAAGGGATTGATTTATTAAATAAATCAATCATATGCTATAGTGACAATATTAATTATATTTAATTAATATTGAGAAGAATTTTAATTAACATAATTAATTAATTAATTATGTGAGGAATTAAAAATAATTAAAATAATTATTTTAAGTATCTACACTCTCTATGCATTACCGATTGGATTTATTGATTGGTTTATGTTGTTTAGGTCTTAGGCCAACTTGGTTTATCATTGGTTTGTGGGATTATGTAACGGATTTATTGTATTATCTTTTAGGTGGTCGACCTAATTTTTTAGGTTCCGGGTTGGTATAAATATGATGTAAGATTTCTTTGTAGATCATGGTGTGTGGGTTATGGGATTATTTGTGTGTGAATAAAGTTGTAATTATATGCAGAGGTTTTGGTCGATCATAGGTGATCGAATTGGGTTTGTGTAAGAGGTTTAAGACCTCTAGTATTGAGCTTAACCGGAACTGTACTCAGGCATAGGAGATGCTATTCTTGTAGTTCATTCATCTTTCTGAATTGTAATCTGGATTTCTTTTGTAGTCAGTGAGGCTCCTTTTGTGATGAGAAGTGCGCTCTAGGTTGTTGGCCTTCCTGCATGTGCAAGCCCCTCTTATTTTAATCACATACTTACCGCAGAAGTATTATATGACTGTGGGTAGGCTTCCCACCGTGGTTTTTCCCTTTACCAAGTTTTTCATGTACAAATTATGATGTTCTGTGTTATGGATGGATGGTAATTGTTCTTTGATTTATGTTTGTGCTTAATTGATATATTTGTTATTCTGGTATTTGGTTTATGCATTCCGGTAAAAGGTTTTGTGTGCTTAAATTTTCATAATTTGTTGACAACTGATTCACCCCCCCCCCTCTTAGTTGTCCATTGGTTATCCTAACAATTGATATCAGAGCCTGGTCCTCTCTGTAGAAGCTTAGCCACTTGAGGAAGATCCTATGGCAACTAATAGTTCATCTGCAGCTATCTTCTGGAGAGACACCCCTAAGCTTAATTCAACAAATTACAGAGTATGGAAGATTCAGATGGAGACTCATTTGAGATGTATTGGGAAAGAGATTTGGGAGATCACTGAAAAAGGCTATACTCCTTATAATCCGGCATCTAGAAATCCTCCTCCGACAAACTTGGATAAGAACATTGAAAATTACTATAGAGCTAGAGAAGCCCTCTTGAGTGCACTTTCTGATCAACAAATAATGGGATTAACTGACCAATCATCTGCAAAGGCTATATGGGATAAGTTGGCGACTCTGAATCAAGATGACCCTACTATTAAAATTGCTAAACTTGATGGTTACCGAGTGAGGTATGAGAACTTGAAGATGGAAGAAGATGAAAGGATTATTGTTTTTATGGAAAGAGTTAATGAAATTGTTATGGGAATTCAGTGTTGTGGTGGATCTCTGAGCGAAGATGAGATTGTTTCTAAAGTATTGAGAGCTTTGCCACCAGCTTATAAGATGAAGGCTACTGGAATCAATGAGATGAGAACAATGTATAACACCTCTGTCAATAGGGATACTTTGGTTGGAAAGTTATCTGCCCTTGATCTTGAAGAATTTGGTCCTCAAGGAGCTACAAAGACTGAATCTGCTTTTCATACATCTACATCATCAACCACCAAGAGTGATTGGAAAGCCTTATATGCGAAGGAACTAGAGGAAATGAAGAAAGAAGATGAAGAGTTTGAGCAACTTGAAGCCCTATTTGCTAGAAGAGTAACTAAAGGTCTAGCGGGAAGTAAGTATGAAGGAAAATCACCTTTTAAATGTTTTGCATGTAACAAGATAGGTCATTTTGCATCTAGATGTCCTGAAAGGAATTCAAGATTTGAGGAGAAATATGGAAGATCTTTTAGGCCTAACCATGATTATCAAAACAAGCATAAGTACAAGAGAAAAAAGACAAATCATGTTACTATGCGGATGAGGAAGGTGTGACTAATTCTGATGATGAACCGGCACAAGATTCAGCTAGTGGATCCGGTAGTGGAAAGGAATGGGTATTTTTGGCTATCAAGGAAGATGCTCTGGAACCTGTCATTCAAAATCAGGAAAAGGCCCTTGCTACTAAAATTGAAGACAAGGATGAGTGGGTGATAGATAGTGGATGTTCACATCATATGACTGGATATAAAAGGAATTTTCTATCTTTGCAAGAATTTGATGGTGGTCTGGTTAGATTTGGAGATGACAGAGCATGCATGATCAGAGGAAGAGGAACTATATTATTGGATGGTAAGCATAATATTAATTATTTTTATTATGTTGAAGGTTTAAGGCATAATGTTTTGAGTATAGGATAGTTGGTGGATAAGGGATTTCAATTACAGTTCAAGGATGGAAAATGCAAAATCGTCAACAGATCTGGATTGGAGATTGCAACCGGTACTTAGACTAAAGCTAACATCTTTCATTTGAACTTCAGTGAGAAGACATGTTTGATTGCACAAATTGATGAGAGTTGGCTATGGCATAAGAGGTTGTGTCATGTGAATTTTGATTGCATTATAAAGATAAGTTCAACTAAGGTTGTTAGAGATATACCCAAGATTGTGAAGCCCTATAATCCGGTATGTAAGGAATGCCAAATGGGAAAGAAAGCCAGAACTTCTTTTAAGAGTATACAAGACAAATCTAATGATGTTCTTGATCTTATTCATACTAATTTATGTGGTCCTGCTAGAATAAAAAGTCTTCAGGGTGATAGATATTTTATTCTAATCATTGATGACTATTCTAGAATGATGTGGGTTACTTTTCTAAGGGAGAAATCTGAAGCCTTTGAAAAGTTTAATATCTTTAAAGATAAAGTTGAGATAGAGACAAGGTTGAAGATTAAATGCTTAAGGTAAGATCAGAGTGGTAAATTCACATCCAGTGAATTTAACAGTTATTGTGAGAAGTATGGGATAAGGAGACAATTGTCTGCACCATAGACACCTCGACAGAATGGTGTTGTGGAAAGAAAGAATGTTACTATCTTAGATGCAGCTAGAACTATGATTATGGAAGCTAATATTCCTCATAACTACTGGAGAGAAGCTATGAACATGATGGTATATACATTCAACAGAGTTCATATCAATGAAGACATCAGTAAGACACCTTATGAGTTATTGTTTGGTCATACACCTATAGTTAAATATTTCAAAATCTTTGGTAGTAAATGCTATATTAAAAGAGATGATTCCATTGGAAATTTTGATCCTAGATGTGATGAAGGGATATTTATTGGTTATTCTAATGAAAGAAAAACATATAGATGTTATAACAAAAGACTACAGAGAATTGTGGAGAGTGCTAATGTCAAGGTGGATGAGTTGTACAAAGGTCAAATCAGAACTTATGAGAGAGAACCAGAAGTGGAGATGATGATAACTGAACTGGTAGCACCTATACCGGAATAGAATGTTGAACCAGTTACTCTAGCAGTATCAGAAAATTCAACAATAAATGAATATCAGAGCAGAGAAACAGAAAGCCAAAAGACTCCTAGGTATGTAAGGTTAAATCATTCAGAAGATCAGATCATTGGAGACAAGAACAAAAAAGTAATGACAAGAAGAAGGCTGGCAGCTGATGATGTATGTTTAATTTCTTAAATTGAACCGACATCAGTTATTGAAGCTTGTAAAGATGAATGTTGGATGAGAGCTATGGAAGAGGAATTAGATCAGATAAAAAAGAACACATGGACTTTAGTTCCCCGACCTAAAAATAAGAGTGTTATTGGAACTAAATGGTTCTTTAGGAATAAATTGAATGAGGATGGACAATTTGTGAGGAATAAGGCTAGATTGGTATATAAAGGATATTCTCGGAAGGAAGGAATTGATTATGATGAGACTTTTGCTCTAGTAGCTAGAATTAAGTTGTGAGATTATTACTTGCTTATGCTGCCCATAAGAAATACAAGGTTTATCGGATGGATGTCAAGTGTACATTTTTTAATGGAGATCTTGAAGAGGAAGTTTACATTGACCAACCTAATGGATTTTCACTTTCAATTGACAAAAACATGGTTTGCGGGTTAAGGAAAGCTTTATATGGATTGAAACAAGCTCCTAGAGCTTGGTATGCTAGATTGGACACATATATTTTGAAGCTTGGTTTCACTAAAGGTAATGCTGGTAGTAACTTATACTATAAGATCACTGATGATGACATATTAATTGTTGAAGTCTTTGTTGATAATATCATTTTTGGAGGTGAGTATAAGTTATGTATGGAATTCTCTGATAATATGAAGAATGAATTTGAGATGTCTATGACTGGGGAGGTGAAATGTTTCTTAGGTTTGTAGATTACTCAGACTGATAAAGGTATTTTCATCTGTCAAACTAAGTATGCTAGAGAGTTGTTGAAGAAATTTGGTATGGAAAATTCTAAATCGGTTGGTACTCCTATGGTTACAAGTGAGAAATTAACAAAGAATGATGCATCAACACCGATAAATCCTACAAGGTATAAATCTATGATTGGAGGTTTGTTATATCTGACTCATAGTAGACAGGATATAATGAATGAAGTTTGTATTATATCAAGATATTAGAGTGATCCTACAGAGAATCATGAGAGTGTGGTGAAAAATATTTTAAGGTATTCACAAGGAACAACTAAGTATGGTTTGTGGTATCCTAAAAAATGATGACTTTACACTATGTGCATATACAAATACATATTGGGCTGGAGATGTTGATAACAGGAAGAGCGCATCCAGTGGAGCTTTCTTTCTTGGAAAGAAACTTGTTTCATGGATTAGCAAGAAACAATTATGTACTTCTTTATCTACTGTTGAAGTTGAGTATGTTGTTGCTACTACTAACTGTACACAACTTCTATGGATAAAGCAAATGTTGAAAGATATAAGGGTAGTTTACAATGAACTGATAGTTATTCACTGTGATAACTTTGCTACTATTGACATATCAAAGAATCTGGTATTTCATTCCAAGACAAAGCACATTTCTATCAAGTATAATTTTTTGAATGAGAAGGTGAAAGCAAATGAAGTCATAATGGTTTATGTGAATACTAAAGAGTAGATTGCAGATATCTTCACTAAACCTTTGCCTAAGGAATCATTTGAATACTTCAGAGATAGATTGGGAGTTTATGCCCCTCTGGTAGAGACTTGAGTGATGTTGATTGGCATCAGTCCGTTATGCATTTATCAGAACTAACATTCATTTCAGATTGATGTGTTGGTGCTACTACTTAGGGGAGGTAGTCAGTTGTGTGGTTCCAAGGATTTATGATTTTTCTTTGATGATTATGTCATATTTTTGGCATTGGTATCAAAGGGGGAGAGATATTTATGTGAAAAACAGAGCTTAACAGGGATATCATTCATAGGGGGAGTTTGGTCTATTGGTTCAGAACTTCCTTGTCATATCATTTTGGGGAGATTGTTGGATGTCTTCCTTTGGAGGAGACTTGTTTGGCATTTCTTGGCACTTGGATGTTCTTCACATCTAGTGTTGCCATCAATGCCAAAGGGGGAGATTGTTGGCAATTTGGAGGAATTGATTATGTGTTGCATTGATGTTTGTCATTGATGTCAACAATAGATGTTTTGTTGTCTACTGGGTTCCGGTAGAGTGGTTGTTTTATGATGTTGATCTCGAGATCTTCTCCAGTTTGTTCTAGCAGTTGGAATTAGTTTGGATTGGTTATTCATGTGTTCCTGATGCATATCACATTCAGTTGGTTCAGGATTTGATGATCCAGAAGCTATCATATGTTCTAGTAAGCCTTTTGGTTACTAATTAGGGTTTCACCAATAGAGCTTTGTTGAAGACATTCTGATGAATCTGATAAGTGGTGTTGGTGTGGCTTCTAGAAGGTTATCAGGATGTTGATGGTTATCATGTTCATGTTCTAGTTGATCGATGGTGTTGCAGTTAGCACCGAACCTATTCTATTTTATGTTATTCTGGTAGGTTATGGACCAGTTTATGTAACATATTGGTTGATGCTCCTGATGCGTTATCAGTTGGATTTATTGATTGGTTTATATTGTTTCAGTCTTAGTTTGACTTGGTTTATCATTGGTTTACGGGACTATGTAATGGATTTATTGTACTATCTTTTAGGTGGCCGACCTAATTGTTTAGGTCCCGAGTTGGTATAAATATGATTTAAGATCTCTTTGTAGATCATGGTGTGTGGGTTATGGGATTATCTGTGTGCAAATAAAGTTGTAATCATATGTAGAGGTTTTGGTTGATCATAGGTGATTGAATTGGGTTTGTGTAAGAGGTTTAAGACCTTCGGTATTGAGCTTAACCGGAACTGAACACAGGCATAGGAGATGTTATTCTTGCAGTTCACTCATATTTCCGGATTGTAGTCTGAATTTCTTTTGTAGTTAGTGAGGCTCCTTTTGTGATGAGCAGTGCGCTCTAGGTTGTTGGCCTTCCTGCATGTGCAGGCCCCTCTTATTGTAATCACATACTTACTACAGAAGTATTATTTGATTGTGGGTAGGCTTCCCACCATGGTTTTTCCCTTTAATGGTTTTCCACGTACAAATTCTGGTGTTCAGTGTTGTGGATGGATGGTAATTGTTCTGTGATTTATGTTTGTGTTTAATTGATATATCTTTTATTCCGGTATTTGGTTTATGCATTCCGGTAAAAGGTTTTGTGTGCTTAAAGTTTCATAATCTGTTGACAACTGATTCACCCCCCCCCCCTCTCAATTGTCCACTGGTTATCCTAACACATAGTTAGTAGCTCCATAGGCGCTATCATTTTATTAGCCTGCTCAGAGTACACAATAAAACTCTAGGAAAGGTAGTTTCCACCAGTCTAGTGCACCTTTAGTAGGAAGAAGTTTTGGTAGAGGAGATTGTTTTTTGTGTGGCCAACATGGTCATATTGTAGTGTAGTATCCTCAAAGGACTTCTCTTATATCTAGACAGAGACAAGAAACTTCAAATCCCACTGTGGGTGATGTAGGCAGATCTCACAGAGTGTTTGTGGTAGTTGAAAATCATTAGGTAGAGCATCAGGGTACAATGATTGAGACTTTAGGTGTGTTAGGTGGTATCCTGATGCAGGAGCACTAGAGTAGTTAAAATAGGCATTTGGATTTGATTCCAGTGAGATATCGATCCTGGTATTAGTCTGGTATTGGTATGTCTTACTGGTTGGTCTTGTAGTGTATGGAGCGAAGATGAATCGGGTTGCGAGTGGTTTCCGTAACTTGCAGATCGTTAAGAAATGTTGTTTTGGGCCTTGTCCGATGTTTTCGGAGGACTGCGTGAAGTTTTATGCATTTTGAAGATGTTCTTGGTGATTTGGGACGACATGTTATTGCTTACATGTTTTATATTGAACCAGTTGATCTTGGGCCAACCTGATAGAGTTGTTATGACTTGTGGATGGTACAAAGAGAAAGTTTAGAGATTCATTTTCGATGACAAAGGTCCGAGGAAGAAGAGATTGAGCAAAGATTTAGTTTCCAAAGAGATTATGGTCTGGGGGGAATGAAGTATGAATGGACTGAGGTCCTGGATCAGTGTAGAATAGTGTAGACTATTACCAAAGGCTTATTTGTCGAGCAGAAGATCTGTGGATTTTAGATTTGTGTTGTAAAGATTGTTTTATAATCCTAGGCTGTGATCTAGCATGTGTAGTCACTGAAGGCATATGTAATTCATTAAATGGTTATAATGATTGATTTATCTGGTTATCAGTTATATTGTGTGTTACTTCTACCAATTAGAGTTGCTCTTTATCTGTTTACCGGTTAGATCTTGTGTTGTTACCGGTTGCTGGTATCTTGCATGGTGTTTTGTGTTATAGGCTGCAAGGCAGGGATGTCCTTTATTGGATCTCCATACATGTACTGCATCAAGCGATATCAAAGTTGGTTTGTGAACCTGTTGATAAAAGAAGACCTAGTTATGTACTGGTTGGTTGGAAAGGAAGTTGAGGTAGCTTGTAGACTTGTTCAGATCGTCGAACGTGAGGTAGTACAAGGCTTACAAGTAGACCGTTGAACCTAGAGCTTGAGTTTGAGGCAGTTAGTAGGTGGAGACTTGAACAGATCGTTGAATTGAGGCAGGTTGTAGGGTGGACCAATAAATCATCGAGGAGAGGCAACCGAAATCTATAGTAAGCCCGCCAAACCCCTGAGGGACTTGCAAGTACCTACTGATAGATCATCAAACTAGATCAAGTGATGGGACTCACTTTTCAATTAACCTCGAGAGTCTGATACGAGAGCACTAGAGTAGTTCAAACCGTCATTTGGATTTGATCCCAGTGATATATTGATCTAGGTATTAGTCAGGTATTGGTATATTTTATAGTGTATGGAGAGAAGATGAATCGGTTGCAGGTGATTTTTCGTAACTTGTGGATCATTGAGCAATGTTGTTTTGGGCCTTGTTTGATGTTTACGGAGGACCGCGTGAAGTTTTATGCATTTTGAAGATGTTCTTGGTGATTTGGGCCGACATGTTATTATTTACATGCTTCATCTTGAACCAGTTGGTCTTGGGCGGACCTAATCGAGTTGTTATTACTTATGGATGGTATAAAGGGAAATTTTAGAGATTCATTTTCAGTGACAAAGGTCCGAGGAAGAAGAGATCAAGTGAAGATGTAGTTTCCGGAGAGATTCTGGTCTTGGGGGACTGAATTCTAGATGGACTGAGGTCCAGATCAGTGTAGATTGTTACCGAAGGCTTATTTGTCAAGCAGATGATCTACAGATCTTAGATTTTTTTGTAATCCTAGGCTGCAGTCTATCATGTGTAGCCGCTGAAGGTATATGTAATTCATTAAATGGTTGTAATGATTGATTTATCTAGTTATCGGCTATATTATGTGTTACTTCTATCGGTTAGAGTTGCTCTTTATCTATTTATTGGTTAGATCTTGTGTTGTTACCGATTGCTGGTATCTTGCATGGTGTTTTGTGTTATAGGCTGCAAGGCAGGGATGTCCTTCATTGGATCTCCCTACCTTGACTGCATCATATCCCTATCTCTATATTAATCAACTTAAGTGCTTTAGATTCCTTTACATCTCCCTCTCTTGTGGAGTGATTTGGGCTTGCAACAACAAAGCAAGCATATAGGTGGCAGGTTGAGTTGGCTATCAGGTCTAGGGTGGCAGTAGAATCCTTTTTTAGTGGATGTGTGTTGGACTTAGGTTGCTCCACCATTGTAGTGGACCTTTGTATCACTCATTTGGGGTCCTATGGTTTAATTTTAGGGATACATTGGTCAGTTGTGCACCAAGCTTGCATTGATTGATGATGTAATATGCTACAATGTTTTGATGTTGTTGGTAGGAGAGTGGAGCTAGTACGAGTTTAGAGACCCATATCCCTTTGTATGATTTCTACTATGCAGTTAAAGCGGTGAATGCAACAGGGTTGTCAACTGTTTGCAATCTTAGTTAATGATTTTGATAAGGGTGAGTATTGAGAGGTTATATTCATAGTCATCCTCTCCTTCAGGAGTTTGCAAATTTGTTCCCTAGTGATATTCCTTAGGTGTTCTAAGATATGTTGTGTATGTATGTTATGAATCAATAGTCTTATTGTGAGGACTATTTGTACTTGGTTGAGTTTTCTTATAACAATGGATACCATAGTTCGATTAGTATGTCTCCTTTCTAGGCTTTGTATGGTTGTTCGTGTTGTACTCCTTTGAGTTGGGACCATTTGGAGGATCAAGTTCTTTTGGGTCTTAAGATGCTTTAAGAGATGGAGCAGCAAGTGGACCAGATTTGTGAGAATTTGGTTGTAGCCCATGATCGATTGAAGAAATATGCAAATGCTCATCAAGTGGATCATTAGTTCTTTGTGGGTGATCATGTGTTCTTGAGAGTTAACCCATGAAAGATTTTGATCCACTATGGATGTAGTGTCCTAAATTGTACTCCCTTACAATTTTGTCCTCACTTGGGCCCTCGCTTTGGCATTCATCTCCTAAGGCCTTATTGAAGCCTTGATTTGGCTCACACTATGTATTTTTCAAATTTTCATAATTTGCATTTCCTTCCCCAAGATCCTGGGATCTTGATGTCTAGGATGAGGGCACTGGGCACTTTGGTCCTCAAGGACTAGGGTTCCCAATGCCTTCTTCCTCTCCAAAATGGTCTATTTTGGGGCCTCGTAATGGTAACATGATTTGAACAAGAACCTAGATCTCATGTCGGCTCATGTCAAAAAATCATTTTGTTTTTCGAATAGCATGTATAAAAGAAGGTCTATCCCTTTCATTGCAAACATAAGAAATCAATCCAAAAAATTCAAATCCTTAATTACATCCAACAAACTCAAGTGAGCAAGCAATCACTCTTCTTTCAATCATTGGAGCAAAAGTAAAGTCAAGATTCAAGAATTCGAGATGACATTCATCAATTCTATTTCATGGTTAATTCCAAAACTAAGGTTTGACCTAAGGCAAACCCCTATTCCCTACCATTTTCCCTTCTCTATTGTGTGCAGGAACAAGTACAAACTCGTAATTTTTAGGATCAACATTATTCATAGAGATGAATAAATTCCCTTTTGAATGCCGAAAAGTTCAAAGGACCAGGGCAACCAGCAATCCGGTCCCAATAATTTAGGTCGACCTTCTAGGAATAGATCTGAACACTCACATATTTCTTAGATCCAGGTCCATGGCTCTGTTTGACAACTGTAGCTCATTGTTTATGCATAATTGCTTCAATTTACACACATTTGACCTAATTTCAGCACTATTAATTAAATCAATTCAATTCAAAGGGAGAGAAGAGGCACATCTAAAACCCTTGGAATTTGATTAGAATCTTGGTCTTTTAGGCTTAGATCTATCAAATTCCATATTTCCCTAATGTAATGGTCTCTAAGCAAAAATTAGTGATTTTACCACATTAATGGGTGAAACCCTAATTTTTCACTCATTACATTTTGGTGAACCCGAAATCTTACACATTAATTTTTTATTTATGTTCTCATATCTAATTGTTCATGCATTTTCAAATTCTAATTTACATTTACAAGTTTAATTTTCAATTGAATTGCATAAAATTTAGAGGTTAAATTCACAAAAAGCCTAATTTTTAATTCTAAAATTGAACTTGTGGTTTGCTTAATTGGGATTAATTATTTTAGATCTAATTATTCATGCAATTTAAAATTCAAATTTGCACTCATAGATCTCATTTTTAATTTTAATTGCATAAATTTAGAGGTTGATTTCACAAAAAACCTAATTTATAATTCTAAATTTTACTTGTAGGTTACGATTTTTTTTATTTATCTAATCTTTATGATATGCTATGATTTGGAGGCATTTATATTTCAAATTCACAAATCAAATTGCTTAATTAATTGGTTAATCAATCATTTTTACAAAATTTTGCATTGTCTAATCACACTTTTCAATTTCAAATTCAAATTTCCCTCATTTGTGCATGAGTTTTGTTACCATTAGTCCTACCTACAATATTCCTATGAGAAGAAGTTGTAGAATTAAGGCTTCCAAAGGTTTAATTAATAAGGATATGGAGCCTAATTTGGATAACTTATTTCATGAGAATGTTGGTGGTTCCTCTCATCCAACAAATGATGTCATTTATCCTCATTCTTTTTATAATTCCCATGATGTGCTTGAATCACTAACTAGGGTTTCAATTGACCAATTGGAGAAGATTGACAATGATTTTGAAAATCTTCAACAATGGATGAGTCAACAATAATGAGAAAGTGAGGCAAACCCATTAATTGAAGGATTAAGTAGAATGGTTCAAAGTGATACAATTGGTGTTTATTTGTTGTGTGGCCTTTCTCATACTAATATCATGCCTATCTAAAGTTGTGTTGAAGTCCTTATTTACACTCAAACCACTAATCAAGTCAATCATTCTATTCCTATGCCTACATCCTTTCCTAGTGTGCCTACATTCACATCTTCTATCATGACTACTTCCACACAAAATGTTAATCCCACACATGTTATTCAAGGGGGCAACTTTGTTAATCAAAATTCTTTTATACCTACTTTTGTGAGTCTTCCATTTGTGACCCAATCATCTCCTATACCTACATATCATAGTGTTCCACCTCCTTAATCTCAACCTCAACCTACATACAATAATGTTACTCCATCACAATTCAATATGTCCAATTTCAATCCATCCACTGAAGCGACCATCAATAACTTAGCCCAAACTCTTTCATCCATACAACAAAAATTAGCTTCCATTACCCATCCAAGTTTAATATGCCCACATTTGATGTAGTGAGCTGCGCTAGCAGGTAAAAGTACAAAATTGTGTCACATTTCAGGCTAACTTATTAGCACAAGTGAATTTAAGTAATTCTAACTAAAATTTATTTTTAGTCAAACATATGGTCTATATAGATTCATTATAGATAAGTTATATGTGGACCACAACATTTCCAATTGGAAGTGTGTACTAAATATATATTTTATACCACTTTGGGTCTAATTGCAAATAAACTAGCATATATGTCTTAAATTTTAATTTAATCTATATAACATATGCCGAGAGATATCCTTCTTGAGGTGCCTATTTTTAATCAATTTTGAACCCTAAATTGAAATAGGTGCCTCGAGAAGGATATCTCTCGGTGTATGTTATATAGATTAAATTAAAATTTAAGACATATATGCTAGTGGCAGTTGCGCGTCACAACATGGAAAACATAAAATAAATTAATATATAATTATATAGTATCTTTTTATTAAAATAAATTATAGTATAGTATTATTATATATGATATTATTTTATCGTTACAATTTTATATATCTATTTAGACTATTTTTATTAATATATACGTGTTGCAAGATCAAAGCAAATACTAAAAGATCTAAGATATATTAAACTTTGTTTAATGGCATGTATTATGGTTATGGTCGAGGATAAGGTTTACATCATGGTTTGGATTAGGGTTATGATAATGGTTAGGGTTTATATCATGGTTAAGGATAGCATGGTTAGGTTTAGGGCTAGCATAGTTTAGGGTTTATATCATGGTTACGTTTAGGGCTAAGTATTATTGTTAGGGTTAGGGTTTATGGTTATGGTTAGGTTAGGGTTAAGGTCTAGAGTTATGGTTAGGATTATGGTTAGGGTTATGGTTTACATCATGGTTGGTGTTGAAGTTAGGGTTACAGTTATGATTAGGATTATGGCTAGGGTTAGGGTTTACATCATGGTTAGGGTTAGGATTAAGGGTTAGTGTTAGGATTAATATTAGTATTTATATCATGGTTATGGCTAGGGTTAAGATTTACATCATCGTTAGTGTTAGGGTTATTGCTTGGGTTAGGGTTTATGGTTTGGGTTATAGTTAGGTTTAGGATTATAATTATGGTTATGGTTATGGTTATGGTTATGGTTATGGTTATGGTTATGGTTATGGTTAGGGTTAGGGTTAGGGTTAGGGTTAGGGTTAGGGTTAGGGTTTACATCATGGTTAGAATTATTGATAGGGTTAGGGTGTACACCATGGTTAGGGTTAGGTTTAAAGTTATTTTTAGGCAAACAACTATCCAACCCTTTGGATGCAGCAAGATATTAATACCCTTCATATATTATTAATATATTATAATAGATGATTGGTGCATCCTAAGGGTTGTAGAGCCATTCCCCATTTTTAGGGTTAGGGTTCAGGGTTATGATTAGGTTAGGTTAGGGTTAGGGTTATGATAAGGGTAATGGTTTAGAGTTGTGGTTAGGACTATGGTAAAGGTTATGGTTTACATCATGGTTCAATTACATTAAAATTAGGGTTGAATTACTATTAAAGTTCAATTAGGATTAGGGTTTGGGCTAGATTAAGGTTAGGAATATATTAGGATTAAGGTTCAATTTGGGTTAGGGTTAAGTTTAGGGTAAGATTATTGTTAAGGTTAGGGTTTAGGATTATGGTTAGGTTAGCATAATGATTAGGGTTAGGGTAAGGATTATGATTAGGGTTATGGTTTGGGGTTCTGGTAAGTTTATTGTTTAGATAATGGTTGGGGTTAGGGTCATAGTTAGGATTATGGCTAGGGTGAGGGTTTACATCATAGTTAGGGTTAGGCTTAGGTTTGGAGTCATGATCAACATCTTTGTTTAAGGTTAGCATTTACATCATGCTTAGGGTTAGAGTGATGATTATGGTTGGGGTTAGGGTTCAAGATTAAGGTTAGGGTTAGGGTTTAAGGTTAGGATTAGGATTATGGA
Source organism: Cryptomeria japonica (assembly GCF_030272615.1). Classification (NCBI taxonomy): domain Eukaryota; kingdom Viridiplantae; phylum Streptophyta; class Pinopsida; order Cupressales; family Cupressaceae; genus Cryptomeria; species Cryptomeria japonica. The sequence goes on from NC_081413.1 coordinate 171,055,710, forward strand.
TAGGATTTACTCTTAGGATTAGGGATAGGTTTCGAGTTATGGTTATGGTTAGGATTAGGTTGAGGGTCAGGGTTAATGATTATTATTAGGGTTAGGGTTTATGGTAATGGTTAGGTTAGGGTTAAGGTTTAGAGTTATGGTAATAATTATGGTTAGGGTTATGGTTTACATCATGGTTGGGGTTGGAGTTAAGGTTAGGCTTATGGTTAGCCTTAGGGTTACATTTATGGTTAGGATTATGGCTAGGGCTAAGGTTTACATCACGGTTAGGGTAAAGGTTAAGGGTTAGTGTTAGGATTAATGTTAGTGTTTATATCATGGTTATTGTTAGGGTTAGGATTTGCATCGTGGTTAGGGTTAGGTTTATTGCTTGGGTTAGGGTTTAGGGTCTCGGTGATAATTAGGTTTATTAGTTAGGTTAGGGTTTATATCATGGTTAAGGTTAGGGTAACGATTATGATTTAATATTACAATTAAATTTATGGTCATGGTTAGGGTTTAGTGTCATAGTTACAATTATGTTTAGGGTTTACATCAAAGGTAGGGTTAGGGTAAGTACAATCATAGTTACAGTTAGTATTAGAATTATAATTGGGGATATGGTTAGGATTAGGATTTGGTTTATGGTTGTGTTTTGGATTAAATTTAAGGTTAGCATTATGGTCAAGGTTAAGGTTTACATCATGGTTAGGGTTATGATTAGGGTTAGGGTTTAAGGTTAGGCTTATGATAATGGTTAGGGTGTATATCATGGTTAGGGTTACCATCAAGGTTAGGGTTTGGCTTTGGTTTAGGATTATGGTTATGGTTAGGGTTTAGTTGTAAGGTTAAGTTTATGGCTAGGGTATAATGGCAAGGGTATAATGTCAGGGTTACAATTGCGTTAGGGTTACATCAAAGTTAGGGTTAGAATTAGGGTTATGGGTCAATTATATTAAAATTAGGGTTAAATTAGTATTAAAGTTCAATTATGATTAGGGTTTGGGCTAGATTAAGGTTAGGAATAAATTAGGATTAAGGTTCAATTCAAGTTGGGGTTAAGTTTAGGGTAGGATTATTGTTAGGGTTAGGGTTTAGGATTATGATTAGGTTAGTGTTTTGATTAGGATTAGGGTAAGGATTATGGTTAGGGTGATGGTTTGTGTTATGGTTAGGTTTATTGTTTACATCATCATTGGGGTTAGGGTCATAGTTAGGATGATGGCTAGGGTTAGGGTTAGGGTTATGGTTAGTGTATACACCTAAAAATGGTATGAAGATAATTAATTAAATTAGCAATTATTTAATTAATCTCCTCCCCAATTTAATTGAATTCACTAAGCAATTTGATTAAATTCCCCCTTTTCATCTAGTTATTAATAACTCTAAGGATTTATTTAATAGATTCATTTCAATAATCCCCTTTAATTAATTAATTCAAATTAATTAATCCCGCCATCAAATTCATTTCTTCTAAATTCCTTAATTAATTAAAACAAAGCAAATTCATGAGTTGTTGAAATTAATTAGCCTTTTTCCTATTATTTGAATTTTTAAATTTAAATTCTCCTAACTTCTACCACTCCTAAACCTAACCATTCCTAAACCTAACCAATTCTACCTACCACCATGTCCCCTTTCATCCAACATCTTCTAGAACCTTTGTGACACTTGTCACTAAGTGTTCCCTTTCATCTAATTCCTTCTATAAGCCTCTTGACACTTGTCACCATAGAGATGATAGATGTTCCCTTTAATCCAACCCCCTTTTCCAACCTCCTCCAATTTAACCATTGATATCTTCAGATCAATCTTGACTGTTGATTCTTGCCACCTCACCCCTAGCCTTGGATTATCCTATAAATGGACCTCATTTTGGAGCTTAAATGGTCTCAATTTCATATCATTCTTGCATATCATTTGATTCATCTCATTTGCATTCAAGCATTGTTACTATAGGCATCTAGCTTTTAGTTTATCATTCTTAGCAATGTTATCATGCTCAATTTTAGCTTAATTGCATCTTCATTCTAGCTTATTTTCTAGATCAATCATGAACTCATATAGCTTAATCATGCTATTCTTGTTAGATCATGCATTTTCATCATTCAAATCCTCCATATAAGTGTAGTCAAGTCACTGGAATATGCATAATCAGATCTGAGAGCATTTTTCATACTCGCATTTACTAGGAGGCAATAAGTCGATTAGCTATGGTTTTACATTTCATTGTTTTAATTCACTAACCATTGCTTGTAATGATTTATTAAGTGCATTGTGGTTGCAGGTACAAGTACACTTCACAGAGCACGACATTTTGGCACTCACTGTGGGGCCAAAATCATCTCTTTTGGCCTCTTAATCTTTAGTAAACTTCATCTCTGTTAGGCTCTGTTTCAAAAATTTGTACGAGTTATTTTTCCCGCTCGTACAAACCTCCTTTCAGCCCAAGACGATAGGCCATCCTAACTTGTATTAGGTGATTCTTTTGTCATACGACATCATTTTACTCATTGCAAGATAGTTGATCCTATGTCGTATGAGCTCCTTTTCCTTGTCATGTGAGAGCTAAATGTGTGTCGTACGAATTTCTGGCTACAAAAATCCTAACTCGTACGAGTTCATTTTGGTCTTTGTGCGAAATCTAACTTTGTGTCATACTAACGGGAAATTAGTGTCGTACGAGTCTCTAGTTCTGTGAATTTTAACAAGACTGCATGTTAGGGTTTTCTGATTTTAATCCGAACTTCACTAATGCTAACCCTGACTGGTTTGTGAGATTTTTGGCAGCCTAATTCTTTTCTACAGGACGATTGACGAAGATATGCTTGTCAAAGACAAATTTCAAAAACACAATCATGACTACTAAAGGATCTATTTTGTAGGTTGCCTATGAGTTCAACTAAACTTTGTGTATTCATTAAAGTTTTCTAGGCACATTTCAATTTGGGCTAAAAAATGAACTATCATGTCTTATGTGTATTTGATGATAGGCGAGTATGCTCTCACCTTTCTTAGGTGATCAGAAAGCTAGACTCTTCTTTTTCTTTCATTAGTGCATTTCTTTAGTAGGCCTGCCCTCCTGAAGAGTAATAACTCTTAGCCCTTAAGGCCGGTGAGAGGGGAACGACCTAAGAGGGAACGCCTAATGCCAAGTAATCCAACTCACTATAAAATAAATGTATTTTTGATGAAAATCAAAGCAACGGTAGTGCTCAGGAATAGCTCTCCTCTGTACCTTCGGGTATATCAAACCTTGGTTTTCAAGGCTAGGAGACCTCTTAATTGAGTTTATACCCCGACGCACCAAACGGATCCCTTACTAGTGCCAGTTAAAATAGAAGCTACCTGATTCACCTCCGAAAGGGTGATAATCTTTATGCAAGAGAGATAGTAACTCTCCCAAGACACTTGCCATATCGTGCCCCCATTAGAATTTGGAGTCAGATAATACGATGTTGAGAATCCATTGCGTGAGACTCAACGGCCGTATTCTGATTAGCTATTGGGTGTGTACCTAAGTCAGCAAGCAAAGGTTTTCATTCTTAGCCAACTTCCTTAGGGTTTAGCTTGATTGGAGTCATTTATCACATCATGTGTTTGTTGTGTATTCATCCCTAAATCGACAAATCAGACATCCAAAAACTAGAAGACATAAACAAAACATTAAACTTCAGTTATCAAAAATTCAACCAAACAAACATTTTTATCTTTGTCTAGTTATCTGTTGTACGAGTTAGGATCTCTGTCATACGAACCTGTTTGCATAAAATCTTGTGTCGTGCTACACAACATTTTGTGTCATACGAGTAAGTTGTTTTGTCGTATGGTTCAGAAAAGTGTGTCGTACGAGCCTCTGCTTTTTACATGAAAAATTATGCTTTGTCGTACAGACTCATATCTTGTGTCGTTCTAAGCTACATATCTTGTCATACAAAACTCTACATTTGTCAATCCGGAGTTGTGTCCTACATGTTCGTTCCAGATTTGTCATTTCTGCCTGATCAATTTGCAGTAAACATAAACATCTATTATCTGTCAGTCTGTGCTTAGATTGTCCGCTCGGTTTGCTTGGTCAAGTTATCACTCGTCAAAATCAAACTCTAGAAGGTATACACCTCAAGATTTTCAAGTGCTCACCCTCAACAAGTTCAAAATCTAAACATCTCAAAGTGCATTATCACCCTCTTTGATAAATTGATCACTCAAACATAGTTTCTCATCAGGATCAATCATCCTTTATCACGAAATTGAAACGTTTGGTTAGGATAATCTTGTCCCACATCGTAGGATATATCATTCCTACTGGACTTGGTTCTTATCAAATCATCATCATTGCACTCCTAAATCGAAGATCGAAAAACTTGCAAACTTTTAAACACCTGAATTCTCTTTTAGTGTCATATCACTCTATTGCCTTGAAATTGATTGTTGATCACTTATCAAAATGATGCTTAAACAATCAAATCCTAGCACAATATCAAACACAACACCCATTTTGATTAGAGCGCAGAGACATAAGATTGCTGAAACATTTGAAATAGCAAAAGATCATATCAACATGGAATACCAAAGCAAAATACAAGTAACAAGCCAACATATCAGAGAAATCAAACAAGTCCAAAATCAAAATCCAACTATGTTAAAACCTCACAAGGATTCAAATACATCTCAAAAGAAAGGTGGCTCTTTTATGCACCTCTTAAAGAGATCCCTAAAGGATTTGGCTAAAGAAGATCAAAATCGTGCATCCATATCTAACAATGATCCATCCATCCATAAGCAAATTGATTCTCCCAAGGCATCTATTCCTACACCTCTTGAAAGATTGCAAGAACCTTCCATAGCATCCTTGCCAAACAATACATCCAAAGCTAAAGTTCCCCAAGTGATATCCAGGATTGCCATCAAACCTATTTCATAGGATCCCATTCAAAGCTCATCTCCTTCATATCCAAACATTAATTCATTGCAGCATTCCCATAACACTTCCTTGCAAATTGAAGTGCTCATTCATAGAACGCTTGTTAAACATGTCCTGATAGATGGGGGAGCTAGCTTGAAAATTTTCTCTTTGAGTTTTGTCCGTGCTCTAGGATATTTAGAAGATGCAGTTGATCCCCATAAAAGGATAAAAATCAAAGCATCTGGTGAAGAAGAACATTACTCCAAGGGAATTGTGATATTACCTATCAGAGTGGGACCCTTGCAAAAAGATACAACATGCCAAGTTTTAGAATTGGACATACCATATAATATACTCTTGGGAGGACCATGGATACATGATATACAGGCTATTACATCAAAATTTCATCAGTATCTAAAGTTTCCCTATAATGGGCAGGAAATCACAATATCAACAAACTCAAATCTAGTGCAGTGTTGTAGTAATCTGAAATCAGTTCAAGAGGTCATTATTTCACATAACAGAGAGGCGACATCTTCAAGCACACAATCCAAGGAACAATCATTTGCATCAATTTTGTCAAACATGGACAAACAAATGCAGCTAAAAGATCGGGGAAACGGAGAATATTTTCTATCATGGAAAAACAAACAAGAGCAACTTGAAATTGAAAGGGAAGAAGAAGATGTAGAAGTCGATAGAGTTCACACATATGCAGAACAAATGTTAGGAACTAGCCTACTTGAATCAAAATCACATTTGACTGACATGGACTTAACTGAGGACGATTGAGATTTTCTTATACGAGGTCATTCTGACGAGAGTACCATTCTAGACATGGAAATACATACTGAAAGCTCTGACATCTCTATCATGACCCCTAATATCTTTGAAACTATTCAACCTGAAGATCCTTTATCCTTAAGCTATCCTCAACCTATGGACTAGGAAAATGAAGGACATACCACCAATGATACCTCACCTAATGACCATGCCATAACCTTATATCTTGATGAAATCAAACCCACAACAACTTTCACCAGGGATTCTGCCAACATATCTTTGAGCCATGGGGGTGTTAAATCTCCTAGTCGCAAAAGTGAAAATCAAGAAAACAATATCAAGTCTAATGTTGAAAACCATTTATTGGCAACATTAGACCAGGAAAAAGTAAAAATAAAGGACGCATCTAACGGTGAAAACCTCCTCAAGGTGTTGGAAGATGGGAGATTTGACACCTTACCTGAATGTTATCCAGAGATATTATCTATCATAATAGCACCAGCAAAGGCAACTATCATTGGCACAACTGATCTACATCCAACAACTTCTTTATCCGAACTAGCAAGACAAAAATACTTGAAACCATTCAAAAGATGGCAAGTCAACTTTACCTGTTCATATATAGACATTCCAATGTTCGATCCATATCTTACAATACATCAGCTGAATATTAGTCCAGGAGTAGACATCAATAATGGAACACAATATGGATCAGGAGAAGGCATTCTATTCATCACACCACAAGGTCATACAATCCCGAAAGCATACATATTAAGCTTTCCATGCACAAACAATATAGCAGAGTATGAAGCATTGGTAACAGGTATCAAAATGGTTGTAGAATGGAACATTAAACAACTTCAAGTCTTTGGAGACTCTCAACTCGTCATCAATCAAATCAATGATGACTATCAAACAAAAGATGACAAACTCATGCCTTATAAAAAGATAGTGGATGATTTCAAGAAGTACTTTGTAGAAATAACTTTTGAACAGATTCCAAGAAATGATAATAAAGCAGCAGACACCATGGCTACACTTGCTTCTCTATTGCAGACACAGGAAAATCAACACCGTTATGAATTCCTGGTTGAAGAGTTGTTTCATTCTGCCTATAATTATCCCAATTCCCAAACCATCTGTCAACTTATTGGACATGATTCCTCCCGCTATGGCCAAACTTACACATACCTGAAAGACAATATATTACCTCCTGACTTATCAAAAAATCAAAAGAGAAACTTTATTTGCCAATCCTCCCATTTTACTCTCATCGTAGATACCTTATTTAAACGAGGTCTAGATGGTACTCTCTTACGATGTCTTGAACAAGAAGAATCTGAGAAGGTCTTACATGAAGTCCATGATAGCATTTGTGGCACTCACTCAAGTGGTCTTACCCTTTCAAAAAAAACTCACATGCTTGGGCTATTATTGGCCGACTATGGAATGAGATTCTTTTAAAATAGCAAGAACATGCAAACAATGTCAAATCCATGGGATTTTGATCCATGCACCAACACAAGAACTTCATTCTTTAGAAATATCTTGGCCTTTCTACCAATGGGGTCTTGATCTGGTAGGAAAGATAAATCCTTCTTCATCTAATCATCACAAATTTATCCTGGTAGCTACAAAATATTTTACAAATGGATTGAGGTTGTACCTCTCATCAATATCACAGGAAAACAATTTGTTTCATTTATCTTGAACTATATCATCTGTCGCTATGGAATACCAATGACCATTATCACTGATAATGGGCGACCATTCAAGAATCAAGATGTACAAGAGCTATGCGAGAAGTTCAAAATCTAGCACAACTTCTCCACACCATATTATCCATAGGGAAATGGGCAGGCAGAAGCATCTAACAAAACTATTCTGAAAATCCTCAAAAATATAGTGAACGATGCTAGGAAAGATTGGCATATTCAACCGAACCCTGCTCTCTAGGCCTACCGCACTAGTATCCGCACACTGACAGGTGCCACACCTTTCTCTCTTGTATATGGATCAGAAGCCATATTGCCAATTGAAGTAGAGATACCCTCTCTACGTGTATCACTAGAAGGTCTCATCCCAGATGAAGAACAACGAGTATCTAGACTGCAAGAGTTAGAACTAATCCATGAACGAAGACAAAATGTCTTTGATCATCTATAGGTATATCAACAAAGAATGTGTTGGAGCTATAATCATAAGGTTAAACCATGAATATTTCAAGTGGGAGAACTAGTGCTAAAGGAAAATCCACGCAACCAGGCAGATCGAGAAAAGAAAGGAAAGTTTGAACCAAACTAGTTAGGTCCATTTATGGTCATAATAGTATTTGGGTCAGGAGCATATCAGCTATCAACACATAACGAGGATCAACTCGAGGAACCCATCAATAGCATGCACCTGAAGAAGTTCTAGGTCTGAAAAATCAAGAACAGTGAAAAATCAGAAAAAATGAAAAACAGTGAAAAATCAGAAAAAAATCAAAAATAGTGAAAAAGCAGAAAAATCCTAAAAAGTGAAAAAGAAAAAGAAAGAAAAAATCAAATATCAGAAAAAGTGCAATAAAAACAGATGGTGAAAACTTGGCAAACATGCGCTATCTGTCCGCTAGCTCTTCCATCTATTAGTTCATGCATTTTTTCGCTTGCATGCATTCATTTTCCATCAGTGCTATCCATCATAAACATTTTGTACATATTCAGGCATCACAGCTGCTTTCTCACCATGGTTTGGATCATTGGATATATCATAACAACTCTGTTTCTAGGCTTGGGGCAAAATCCTGCACTTAGCTGGGGGCAAAACTTTGGATCATTTTGAGCTTAATCAAATAGTTAGACAACTCTTATCAAGCGAAAACTAAGACACATCCAACGTTGAACACGAGATCAAACTATCAACTATCAAGCTATCATGAAGTCAATCTAAGCACATCACACACTTTTCAATGGATGATATATTTTTGAATAATGATTTTAACATGATTGTTCAACTTTTCTATAATTGCTTTTCACTATCATGATTTATGAGTGACTCCAGGATGTCATTGACTAGAGGAACAAGGAAGGAACATGATATTTTTCTTGTCTGCTATCTAAAAATTAATCATTAATATGTGAAAATTTGTCTCAGGACATGATCATCAAAATATCATTGAAGACATTTCTGATTTGCGTATTGAAATGATTAATACTACCTATTTTACGCAAGCAACACTCGGGTCATCTCGGTTCAATTATACCTCGATGCTTGTGCTAACTTGCTATATCAAAATCCAGGAAAGAAGTGCTCAGGTCATCATGGTTTAATTATACCATCAATGTTTGCACTCACTTCCCACATTCAAAAGCTCAATGATGACAAAAACGCAAAATAATCCAGTGACTAGTCCAGTCATAGTTTGCATCCCATTGCATTTTAGCTTGCATTTCATTCTTGCACGGGATCATAAAGGCTCCTTTTATCCAAGGTTAAATCTATCACACGAATCATCAAAGCATCATCACAAGTATACGCAATCAGAATAATGACTCATATTTCTCTCATGATATTATCGACCTAGCGAAAATCTTATGATATCTCCCTCAACAGAATCAACATCAACATATCCAAAAATTTCTGCACCTTGATATCAACAAACTGTCAGTTCTTTATCTAATCAACCTTATCAAAACAAATCAATCAATCAAACCTAATCGATTCTATCACGTCTTATACAGGATGTATCCTTCCTGAAACTAGACGATCTGATTTTGATTCATGTCTTATACAGGATGTATCCTTCCTAAAACCAGACGTTCTGATCATGTCTTATACAGGAGGAATCCTTCCTGAAACCAGACACTTTGATCATCATTGTCTTATATAGGATGAATCCTTCATGAAACCAGACTAAATTTCAATCTTATCAATCTAAGCAATCAAGCTAATCGAAGAACTCACACTTTCATCAAACCACAGTTGCAGAAATCAAATCAAATCTATTGGGATATCAATCTCACAAAACTCCAAAGATCAATTATCTCAATTGATCTCCCGAGGGGCATCATCATACTAGAATTTAGCAATCAAGAGCTGGGGCATCCTATCAAACCAATATCAGCATCAAAATGAGATTATTCTTTGAATCAACGTGTCATCACATCTCGTTTCAAAGAGGGGCATAATGTATACACCTAAAAATGGTCTGAAGATAATTAATTAAATAAGCAATTATTTAATTAATCTCCTCCCCAATTTAATTGAATTCACTAAGCAATTTGATTAAATTTCCCCTTTTCATCTACTTATTAATAAATCTAAGGATTTATTTAATAGGTTCATTTCAATAATCCCCTTTAATTAAGCCAAAACATATAGCCACCTCATGGCAAACCAAATACATCAAGTATAACAACCCCACATTCCTTATGCCCCCCCTAAGGCATTCATGCCTTATTTCCCTCCTTATGAGCCCCAATGCATAAACAAGCCATGCAGCAAGGGTCACATAAAATCTCTTGTGATCACTCTCATAATGAGAGCCTCTCACTCGAGGGCTGTTACTTCTACCACCCACCAGACCATCCTCTCTCCCAAGAGTAGGAGGTCTTGATTACTCCCAAAACACATAAATTGCATAAGCACAAAACACCAAATAAATTTCCAAGGAATACATCCAAGGGGAACTAGCCTTTAACACAAGCAATTCTTTTAATACAACATGCAATAAGAAAACATTACAAGAAAGGTAGAACCAACCTTAAATTGCCCACAGGTATGCTAGTTTTGTTGAGGATGAGCAGCCCAATTCCACCAGACTTTCCTTTCTACACTTAGCCAAATTCTTAATTCCCAAATCTATCTTTTTCCTTTCAAAATTCTTTGTCTCCAAAAATGGAGAGTGGGTGATTACCCACTAATTTTCTCATTCTTGCTTAAGAAGGCCTTAGTGAGAGTTCTCACAAGTTTCTAAAACTGAAAAGGAAAGGTAGGGTAGAATGGGAAAGGGATCTCACATTCAAAGAGGAAGGTTAACAACTTAGATGATCCTTCTAATTTTCCAATTTTCGCTCAACTTAGGAAACCTACTTTTTAGGGTGTCTAAATGGTCACATGGGTGTTGAAACATGCCTAAAATTACTCCTAACCCTTAGGTATACCTTATGGGCTTTAGGAAAACCTATTAAACTACCCCTAGGTGTCCATTTAACCCTTTTTAAACCCATCTGAAGTTAATTTTCGGGTCAAACTTAAGTTGACCATCCCAAAGATTCTTTTCCCAAGGCAATTATGGATTTACATTAAATTAATTGAAAAAGCTATGGTTAAACAACTCCCTCCAAGAGACAAATTTAAAATCCAAAACCTAAATCAATCACATGTGTCAAGCGACACAATAAAAATACTTTTACGAAATTATACATGAAATCTTGTCTCTTGTTGGATTTACACAAATAAACAAAATTCAATTTAACATTCATGCAACGATCACTTTTATGAATAAAATACGATACAAACGGGGTGTTGTCTCTCCAAATAGACAAACCCTGGTTTTAAGAACGCACATAGGTCTAGGTTTGGTTCTCCATAATATTTCCATGGTCACATGGATAATTTTCCTGCACATCTCAATTACACATTAGTAATTTCAAATAACCTCATATAACATTTAAACACATGAACAAGAATGCACGTCAAACACTCTGCATACCATATACATTTAAACAAATCAATACATCTTACATCCAAATAAATCCACATACGCAGTTATCATAATCCTCATAATTTTATTCATTCATAAGATACGCATCATATTTCCAACATCATAATAAAGTTCTGCAAATCCAGATACAGCTGACATACGTTAGTCCAAGATTATCCAATCAGTGGATCTTTTAGGATTTCAAATTCATAATGCATCAAAATGTACACCTCAAGGTGAAATAACTCTATAACTTGGTTCAATTACTTTTCTCACCAAATCTATCTGTCGAACACAGTCCATTCTATTGAATTATATAGCATTTAATAGGGTCAAACATGGTCAACTAAGTTAATCAAAGCTTGTTTTGGGGAAGGCCTTACATTATCATTCTTAGCAATGTTATCATGCTCAATTTTAGCTTAATTGCATCTTCATTCTAGCTTATTTTCTAGATCAATCATGAACTCATATAGCTTAATCATGCTATTCTTGCTAGATCATGCATTTTCATTATTCAAATCCTCCATCTAAGTGTAGTCAAGTCACTGGAATATGCATAATCAGATCTGAGAGCATTTTTCATACTCGCATTTACTAGGAGGCAATAAGTCGATTATCTATGGTTTTACATTTCATTGTTTTAATTCACTAACCATTGCTTGTAATGATTTATTGAGTGCATTGTGGTTGCAGGTACAAGTACACTTCATAGAGCATGACAATTAGGATTAGGTTTAGAGTTGGGGCTAAGGATTATTGTTAGGGTTAGGGTTTATTTTTATGGTTAGATTAGGTTTAATGTTTAGAGTTGTGGTAAGGATTATGGTTAGGGTTATGGTTTACATCATGGTTGGGGTTGGATTTAGGGTTAGGTTTATGGTTAGGCTTAGGGTTACATTTATGGTTAGGATTATAGCTAGGGTTAAGGTTTACTTCATGGTTAGGTTTAGGGTTAAGGGTCATAGTTAGGATTAATATCCATGTTTATATCATGGTTATTGTTAGGGTTAGGATTTACATCATGGTTAGCATTAGGTTTATTGCTTGGGTTAGGGTTCAGGGTTTGGGTTATTGTTAGGTTTAGGGTTATAATTATTGTTATGGTTATGATTAGAATTTACATCATGGTTAGGATTAGGGTTTACATCTTGCTTAGAATTATGAATAGGCTTAGGGTGTACATCATCATTAGGTTTAGGGTTAATTTTAGGGAAACAACTATCCAACCCTTAGGATGTATCAAGATATCAATACTCTTCATATATTATTAATAAATTGTAATATATGATTGGTGCATCCTAAGGGCAGTAGAGCCATTCCCTATTTTTAGAGTTAGGGTTTAGGGTTATGATTAGTTTAGGTTAGGGTTAGTGTTAGGGTAAGGGTTAGGGTTAAGGTTATGATTAAGGTAATGGTTTAGAGTTGTGGTTAGGACTGTGGTAAAGGTTATGGTTTACATCATGGCTTGGGTAAGGGTTAGGGTTAACATTAGTATTATAGCTCTACGGTTATGTTTTACATCATGGTTGGGGTTAAGGGTTAGTGTTAGGATTAATGGTAATATTTACATCATGGTTATGGTTAGGATTATGGTTAGCGCACACCATTATTAGTGTTATTGTTGGGATTATGGATAGAGTTAGGGCCTAGGACTATGGTTAGGTTTAGGGTTTGAATCATGGTTAGGGTTAGGGTAATGGTTTAGGATAGAGTTTAAGATTAGGATTAGGATAATAGTTAGGGTTTACATCATTATTAGAATTACCTAGGTTAGTTTAGGGTTAGGTTATGGTCAGGGAATTGAGTCTAGATTAAGAATATTGGCAAGGTCAAGGTTTGGTTATGATAAGTGATTGATCATAGTTTTGATTAGTATTAAATTTCAATTAGGGTTAGAATTACAATTATGATTCAATTACTTTAGGCTTATGGCTAAATTAGGGTAAGATTAAGTTTAGGGTTAAGATTATGCTACAATTAGGGTTAATATTGTAGGATTATGCATTCATAAAACTTACTATCTATTTTTTATGAAATATTAATAAAATCTTTATTATTATGTACATTTATTCAATAATTCTATAAAATGAATAACTTTAAACTTTTTCTAATAAAATTAAGACATTTGTAAATAGCTTAAAGCTTTTTTTTAATTAAAATTATTTTCTTTTAACCTTTTAAATTTTTGATAAATTATTTTTGAGATTTCTAAATCAATCATCATATATTATTTTTGAAATATTTTGAACTCAACTAAAATAGAAAAATCACATCTATATGATAAATAAGAAACTTTTAATAATAAATATTTTTATATCTTAAATATTATATAGTATTTTTAAAATATTTGTGCATGCACATAACTTTGATTTTTTGAATATAGAAAAATTATATTTTTATGATTGAAATTTAGAAACATATAAATTCTTTTTGATCTTTCCAAATTGAAAATTAAGATTTTTTCTTTTTTTTTTTCTCATAAAAATATTGCTTCTATTCAGTATTCCAAGCCTTTTTAACCTTTCTAAATTGGATATTAGATTCTTTCCTTTCTTTTTAATATTTCTATTAAACATTCTATGTAGCCATTGTAAACTTAAGAAATTAAAATATAAATAGAATCTTTTGGAATTTTTTTGTAGATATATAAATAATATTTCTTTTATATTTTTGCTCTCTCCATGCAAATCATTTCATGTTCTCCAGTTAAACTAAATCCTATTTATTTTTAATTTTTAATTGAATCACCAATCAATTTTAGAATAAATTAATTTTACAATTGATTTTCGAGATTTACAAATAATATTTAAAAAAAATTAAATAAATAAATTGATCTAAGCTTACATTCATTTTTTTTATGATTCATAATCTATTTGATTTCACTTATTTGACCACCTTATTTTTTGGTTGAAATGATGGATCAATAGCCATTGTATTTCACTTCTATTTATTTGTTCGTGAGTTATATTAGTATTGAAAAGAATGGATGTTGCCCTACGTCTATCAAACATTTGTATTCTCAAAGAATACAGAGAATGCATAAAATATTCTTCTCACATGAATAACATAACCTTATGAATCATAACTAACTTGAATAAAAAAAAACTTTTACAAATTATCAAACTTCAAAAGAAGCACAACTAATTTTTATCTCCTTGAACATAACCCTGATTCTTGAGAAAATTGTGAAAATTTGAGCTTAAAGCTTTTAAGCCACAATTAATTTCTATTTGCTTGATATTTTGGAAAATGGAACTTGGATCATACTAATGTAAATATTTAATCACTCATTGAAATTGTGAATACATTAGCATGGAAATGCAATATTTTCAAAATGACTGAGGACATATAATGGAGGAAGAGGCTTTGAAACAACAAGAAGACGATGAACATAAACTCATAAACTCATCAGAGATTAGGCATAAACTCATTTATCTCCAAAAATTTCACAGTAGAACAAAGAAGTCTTTCGCTTTCCCTAAATCAGTAAATAAGTTGTAGAAATAAAACTTCAAAACATCTAATTCAGCAATTTACTCTCTCAATTTCTCCAATCTGCAAGCAATCATGGAATTTGTAAAGAAAACATAATAGCAAAACACATACATAGCTATGACATATATGAAACGACTGACCTTTCAAATTCCATACTCATAAAAATTTAATAAGTCAATGCGATTGTAACTGCTTAATATTTTTTTTCTTTTATCAATGTGCTGAGACTGTATAGGAATGCCTCTCATCGTAATCATTAATCGTAAAAGTGAATACTCCATGTTTCCAACCCTATATGTTGTCAAAATAAAGGATGTTAATGTTTTCATATTCCAACAAATATAATAGAATAAAGTTCATATGAAGTGAATCAAATCAAAACACAAGCATGATTTTTATCTGCATAAAATCTGAAAAAGTCGCTGAAGGATTGTAAAAACTGCTACAAATAATTTTTGCCAAAAAAACATCCCAACTTGTGCACGGATCAAAAATGCATTTTTGAACAAAAATAGGTACATTACCTACCAAACAAACCCCAAAAATAAGCTCTTCGACTGAGACTGCTAAGTTCCAAATGGACCGTATAGATTGAAAAAGACAACGATACAAATTAGTTTTTAAATTAATATTTCCATATGTCAAAAAATAAGGGAATGGGGTTAAAAGCCTGCAGTAATAGAAAATTCGACGTGGGCGGAAAACAGTGGAGGAAAACAGTCCTACCATGAGAAGAAATATAAAATTCTGATAAGGGTTTCTGGAAACCAAAGCCTCTATATTGTGTTACACGCAGAGATAAAACATTTATTTTAAATTTAGGTTTTCGTTCACATTTAAGTTTCGAAGCATTTGACAGAGAAATCCAAAATTTTGTTAGCTCACGAAGCCTCTACACTCACAGAAAGTTTGGAGAGAGAAGAGAGGAGGGAGCCATGTCAATGAATGAACAAACTAATAGGCTTTTCAGAATCCAGCGCACTGTTTTGTAGATGCTCCATGACAGGAGTTATCTTGTGGCTGAATTGGAAATCAACATGTCCAAAGAACAGTTTCTTGATAAGTTTGGGGAAGATCCCAAGAAATATGATCTTGTTATCAATAAAACTAAGCGCAACGAACCTGGTGATCAGGCGATTGGATTACTACCATCCTCAGTTTTTTTTTAATTAGTGGTGTTGAGCTCCGTCGTCAACCATTCTTTTTCCTCTGTTTTGTTGTGACATGGGTTTTCAGTTGGAGGGATTTTGACATATGAAGGACTCATCCTCCCTTTGCAGATATATGTACTTTTCCCTGATGAAGCTAAGGTAGGGGTAAAGACCATTAAAACTTATGTTGAGCA
Organism: Cryptomeria japonica; assembly: GCF_030272615.1. Lineage (NCBI taxonomy): Eukaryota > Viridiplantae > Streptophyta > Pinopsida > Cupressales > Cupressaceae > Cryptomeria > Cryptomeria japonica. Next base: position 171,071,907 of record NC_081413.1, read on the forward strand.
AATGAAGTTTGAAAGTGTGTTTCGGACTATATTAGTTATCCAGCAGAACTTGACTCATGGAAATTGAAATGCTTAGTGTGCCTTTGGTCAGTTACATGCAAGAAGAAATGGATGCTCCTATCGATGCAAGGCTCTTGGAATTTCATACTCTGCGATTGTAACTATCGGGAATGTCAAACATTTCTATTTTCTTACATGGAATATTCCATCCCGATGACCTCCTATTGATGCCATTGTAGGTTACGCCTCTCGGCGTAAAAATAAAAAATAAAAAAACTCAATGTTTTAACAACTCCTGCTCTTATAAATTTTTTTTTTTTTTAAATGTAAAAATACCCTTTTATAGATCTATAAGTGAGTTTTCAAAAATATATATCTTTTAATATTTTAATTGCATTTTATATTTTATATTTTATTTTTATTGAAAGTAGGTCATCAGCACTAAAATATAAAGTTGATTATCTTGTTAAGGAAAAATACTAAAATTTATTTAAAATTTTTGAAAAAAAATATGATGCAGTAGAGAAAGGAATCTATGTCAAGATGATATAATTCTTTTCTAATTTGGATAAATAATTAAGAGAAAACTAGTGGGAATTGGAAAGAGTTATATTTCAACACACACAACTTTTCAAATTTATTGAAAAATATATATTTATAAAAAATAGTAAAAAATATATCCATGCACTAAAGTTTCAAGTTATCAATATACACAAAAAAATTGATTAAAAAAAAGTAAAATTTACTAATTAAAGTGTGGTGACTTGTGTAACTTCAATTTCAACATTTTATCAGCAACTAAATTATGGTGTTTACTTTATAAAAAACTACATTCAAATAATTTTTTAAAATTTTGTTAAAATTACAAACATAAAATAGACAAAAGAATATAAATTTTATTAGTTTACATCATTTCAAAATTCAAAACATATATTTTAGTTTCTATTGATTTACTTTAAAAATTTGAATCAACATTGACCATTTCCTTTATAAAAATGTGACACAACTTTGTACTTTTACTTGCCCATTATCTGATGATATTGTCCATGTTGTCCCTCCTAAACATATGGAAGTCCCTCTATTGGAGATTTATTATGGAAAAAGTGATCCCTTGACTCATGTGAAAACATTTTAGACTTTGTGTAGTGCCTTTTATCATGATCAAAGACTTATGGCTAGATTATTTACTCGAACCTTTAGGGATAAAGCTTTGCAATGGTATTGTTATTTACCTCCGTATTCTATCATATTATTTCAACAATTAGCTAATGCTTTCATTCAACAAGTTCACAATAATATCGGTCCTAAGATTACTTTGACTGATTTGATTTATTGGAAGCAAGGTGTAAAAGAAAAAGTGACTGATTTTATTAATAAATATAAACATTTGTATTCTCAAATTGCTTAACCTATGCTTGATCAATATGTTCAACATATTTTTATTGCTAATTTACAAAAAGAGATTAGGGATAAGCTTCTCTTTTCTGAGTTTACTTCCTTTATGTAGTTGTGCGTAGTGCTTCATAATTATCAGCTTCAAGTGAGTCAATTTGAATTATCTTCTTCAATGGCTCTGATTGATAAGAATGAGAGTGCTCAACAATCATTTGTGAAATTTAAACCAAACAAAGGATACATAAAGATCAATGACAAAATAATTACTCAAGTGGTAGCCACGACATCTGGTGTGGCCCCTTTATCCAAATACTTTAGAAAAAATTACTCCTCTTTTTGAGTCTTTGCATAGAATAATGACACATTTGATAAATAAAAATGTGTTGAAACTTCTTCCCATCAAGCCAATTGATACCTCCAAACCTTTGCCACCCTATCATGATCCCAAAGCCTTTTGCCAATTTTATCATCAACCTGGTCATGATACTGATAACAATACCATATATATAGCTTGTGCGAATGAAAAAGGAAATAAATCCTTAGATCCTCCTAATCAAAACCTTCAAATATTTACTAATCCTTTGCCTTCCCATTCTACTAATGTGGTTGAGTCTGAGCCTCTTATATATTCTCCCAATGAGTTTGGTGTTGAGTCCAATAATGTGGTGAATCTTGTTGTCATCCCTCCTCCCTTGATTTTTGTGCCTCCTCCCTCCCTATTTTTAGCTCCCTTGGTCTGCTTCTTGATCATTTTTCACTTTGCATGCTCTCTAGCTCTACATCCTGATGATGGATCACAAAGTGTGATCCGAAATATTAATGCAAAAATTTACACACAATCTACTCCGGAAGCAGCTGATTACTATTTCATGGATTGTGGAAACTTGGTGTCTGTTGTTTAAACCTACACCTCCTAAGGAACTATGCATCACCTTTGATCCTAGTGAGACTATTGTTGTACTTGATGGCCCACTATATATCATTGCGAAGATAAAAAAACAAACTCTCTACTAACCCACTATTCCCAACCATTTTCCCTTCTCTACTGTGTGCAGGAACAAGTGCAAAGTAATAATTTTTCAGGATTGACATTATTCACAGAGATGAATAGGTTCCCTTTTGGATGTCGAAAAGTTTGGAGGACCAAAGCGACCAACACTCTGGTCCCAACAATTCAGGTCAAATTTCTAGGAATAGATCCGAACACTCACATATTGCTCAAATTCAGGTTTGTGGACCTGTTTGATCACTATAGCTCACTGTTTATGCATAATTGCTTCAATTTACACATATTTAACCTAATTTCAACATTATTATTTAAATCAATTCAATTTAAAGGGAAATAAGAGGCACATCTAAAACTCCTAAAATTTGATTAGAATCTTGATCTTTTAGGCTTAGATCTATCAAATTCCATCTTTCCCTAATGCAATGGTCTCTACGCAATAATTAGTGGTCTTCTTACATTTAATGGTGGAAACCCTAATTTTCCACCCATTATAATGGAAAGGGTTTTAAATTGGTGCCTTAGTTTGTTAGGACTTTTGATATTTTGGAGAGGATAGGTCCTCTATCTTTCATCCATGATGTTTTCCATGTTTTTGTGCTTAGACAATATATTCCAAATGTGACCCATGTGTTTGATTGGAATGCCTTGTAGGTCGAGGAGAGGAAAATTTCTTTGGAGGTCATACACATACTACAACATCAGAGGCTGACCCTCAAGGGTTAAGACATAGAGAAAGAAAGGGTCCAATGGGACCCTAATGATGAGGCTTTAGCCACATGGGAGGATGCATCGAGATTGAGAGAGTTGTACCCCTATACATTTATAGGCTTCTAGGAGTAAGCCTAGTTCTAGGGGGAGTACGTAGTACCCTTCCATGTTTCATCTTTATCTTGCTTCTATTGGACTCTTGGTGACTATTTGTGTGTGTGGTTATGTTTTGGTTCAGTGTATCAACATATTTATTTGATTCACACTGATGGATTATTCTTGACATTTCTATGTTCCAGTAATTATTGTTGACTATGATGTTTTATGCTCAGGAGTACTTATGATATATTAGGGTTTCATGTTTATGATACCTTGATGATTATATGTTAGATAATGTAATATTTTTATGATGGTTTATGATGTACTAACATATTTTTAGATGATTTTATATGAGGAATGCTTATGGTTACTAATGTTATTTGTCAAATGTATATATATGGATGTGTATGTGTGCAAGTGTTTTGTGTTTTGTTTTGATGCAGGTACTAGACATTGACTCCACCTAGCTTCACATATTTGAGTGTGCCTAACAATCCCTAATGGTGGTAATAGAGATAGCATAAAATCCCAAGTTGACTTAGCCCCAACTATTGTCCCGTATTAGGAAAATCACATTTGGTCTTGAGTTTACCTATTCGAATTGACATAAAAACAATATTCATATCCCTAAGTCAATTGTCTTTTGTGTTGAATGATGTTCTATATCTTGGCATAACATATACATATCTCTAAGTCATGTGTGGTATTTTAATTATGTTTATCATTTTAGGTGTAAGTATTCATGATAATTATATGATTATTTAATAGGCATAACATATACATACACACCCACGCACACATATGTGTGTATTGTTGGCATTTTTAGATTGTTGGCATTTTGCATATAGATTGCATTAATGATATGTTGTCATTGATGTCAATTGAACCGGTGAATGGTATTCATGATATTGCTGATGTTATTGTTGTTATTGCTATTGTCTTGTAACCGGTATGATAAACTTTGAGGAAGATGTTGTAAACCGGTATATGGTAGTTTGTAAGTTGAACCGGTGTAAAGGGTTAAACATGTTTTGTTAACCGGTAAACCCTACCAGTTGTTAAACCCTAACCGATCAAGTTTGATGATTTAAGATCTGATGTTGAGCGGTAATGATAGAGACACATGTGATCATTGTATGAGGATAAAGTTCATATTGTTTTGGCACATTTGTTTGATTGTCTTGGGAAGGAGCAAAGTGGATTGCATCAAAAGCATAGCGCGTGATGAGTTACAAGTCCGATGAAGCAGTGATCATGGAGCGGTTGGAATTTTCTTGAAGAATGTGAAGAGATTGTTATGATTTCTAACGGTCAAGATTGTACCAACTTGTTTGTAATCTTGATGATGAGAATTGGGTTTTTGTTGTGTTACCGACCTGGTTGATTTGTATTTAAGGTCGATGAAGTTGTTTGTAAAGGAGTTGGCAAAGTTGGTAGAAACTAGTTGAGTGTGTGGTTGACAAACCGGTGGATGGATCTGCAATTTGTGTAGAAGCAGATTGAAGCTTGAGAAGGATCTGATCAAGTAGATGTAGTGCTATTTAGACAGATCAAGAAAACCTGTTATTTTCTCACAATTACAGCAGAAATCAAAATCCTCTAACTGGGTAAGCTCTAACAAGCTTGGTTACTTCTTAAATCCTCTAACAAGGTGGTCCATTAGTTTGGATCCTCAAATCCTCCAACGAGGTTACTCCTAACAAGGTATTGTGCCTTTCATCAAGGCATATTTGTAAATCCCTTAACCAAGTGATTCCTAACAGAATCAATTCTTAACAGGACTTATTGTAAAGCTTTAATAGGCTTGGCTCCTAACAGGGCAAACTTCAGAAGAGTTCAGATAGCTATCCTTGTGAGTCTCATCTCACCGTGGTTTTTACCTATTTGGGTTTTACCACGTATAAATATTTGTGTCAAGTGGTGAATGCTTTTGTGGTTATGATCTTATTTGTTGATTTGATTAACTACTTAACTATTTTGATAAGGCACGATAACTGGAAGCATTGAGAGATGAATATGTTGATATTTGATTAAGCATTGTTGATGTTTACAAGATTGAAGTTGTTTACTGTCAAGTTGGTATAATAGTCAAACCGGTTGATGTTGATAATCTTTGAGACATTATCTTGATAGAACTATTTTGTTGATAAGTTTATTTTGAGTTTGGGAGTTTGTATTAGTTTTTGAGTATACCGATTCACCCCCCCCTCTCAGTATTCTACCGGATCCTTATTCTTTCATCATATCATCAGTGTATATATATATATACATATATACACATATATATTTATGTGTATATACATGTATATGTTTATATATACATGTATACACACACACACAAATATATATGTATATATATATACATACACACATATATATACACATATGTGTATATATATGTACATATATATGTATGTGTGTAGAGATATATATACACATATGTGTATATATATAGAGATATTTATATGTGTGTGTGTATATATATATATACATATACATATATACATAGACATATACATACATATATATATGCATATATATACATATATACACATATGTGTATATATATATATGTACATACACATATGTGTATATATGTACATGTGTATATATATACACATATATGTGTATATATATGTGTGTGTATATATATACACATGTACATATATACACATATGTGTATGTACATATATATATACACATATTTATATACACACACAAATGTGTATATATATATGTACATACACATATATGTGTATATATATATATATATGTACACACATATATGTGTATCTATATATGTACATACATATATGTGTATATACATATACATATACACACATATATATGTACACACATATATGTGTATCTATATATGTACATACATATATGTGTATATACATATACATATACACACATATATATGTACACATATGTATATATATATATGCATGTGTATATATATATGTACATACATATATATATATATACACATATGTGTATATATATATACATGGAAATATACACACATGTGTATATATATGTATGTGTGTATAGATATATACACATATGTGTATATATATGTGTGTATGTATATGTAGATATATGTATATATACACACATATATATACACATATGTGTATATGTACATGTATATATATACACATGTATATATATATATGTACATATATATATACACACTCATACACACACACACATATATATATACATATACATATATGTGTATGTACATATATATATACACATGTATATATATATATATACACAAATGTGTATATATATATATATATGTACATACACATATATGTGTATGTATATGTACATATATATACATGTGTACATATATATATGTGTATATATATGTGTGTGTGTGTGTATGTATATATTTATGTGTGTATATATATATCCATATACATATACATATACATATACATATACATATATATGTGTGTGTGTGTGTGTGTGTACATATATATGCATACATATATGTATATATATGTATACGTACATGTATATATAAATATAACATACATATATACATATACATACATGTATACATATATATGTATGTATATGTATATATAACATACATATACATGTATGTATACATACATGTATATGTATGTATACATACATGTATATGTATGTTATATATACATATACATACATATATATGTATACATACATGTATATGTATATGTATATATAACATACATATATATATACATACATATACATACATGTGTATATATATACATATACATACATATATACATGTATATACATACATATATACATATATGTATATATGTGTATATATATGTATGTATATATGTTACATACATACATATATATATATATATACATATATGTATGTATATATGTATATACATGTGTGTGTGTGTATATATATATATATATACATACATATATACAATGCATATACGTACATGTATACAAAAAAATAACATAATTAAACAAGAAAAAGGGTAATTTTGTGTGTCTGGAACAATGTAGGTCGAATGGCGAGTGCTGATGGGAGTCACTGATGAAAAGTACAAGGGGGTTCACTCTAACTACCTTAGTGGAGCCTAGATTGACAATTTAGAATGACATCTAAACTATCATTTTGGACTTATATAGAAGTCATTAAAAAAAAAATTAATAGCGGTTCACTTGAAGGGGGGGTTTGAGTGAACCCCTTAAAATATAATATTTTTTTAGGTTCAAACGAACCTAATTTCGGGTTTGGGTTCATTGGAACCCCAACCCGAAATCAAGTTTGTTCAAACCCCCCTGGGTAGTTCGAGCGATATACATATACATATACATGTACATATATACATATACATATATATGTACATATACATGCATATACACATATATATACATATACACATATATATACATATACATGTATATACATACATACATATATACATATACATATATATGTATACACACACACATATACACATACACACATATACATATACATACATACATATATATATCTATACACACACACATATGTATGTATGTATATATATACATACATATGTGTGTGTGTGTATACATATATGTGTGTGTATATATATATGTATGTGTGTGTGTGTGTGTACATAGATATGTATGTATGTATGTATGTATATGTATATGTGTGTGTGTGTGTGTGTGTGTGTGTATGTGTGTGTGTGTGTACACACACACACACACACACACACACACACACACACACACATACATACATACATACATATAGTTTTAATGATGTAATTATATTTGAGTGGTGAATGATTTTATACTTTGGTAATTGATTATTATATGTTATTTTTGTTGGTGGGAATTGGTTGTCCATTTAGGAGTTTAATCTTTGTTTTATGTCTTATTTGGTAAGTTTTATTTGGTGGGTTGGTTGGAATACCCATACATGTTTTTGTGAGGAAATTTTAATAGTTTATCTTGGGTTTTTTGAGGGAAGAGGGTTGGTTATTTTCTAGAGTTTTTGGGAGAGATTGTTTGGGGGACATGTTGAGAGAGGGTTTTGGAAGAGTTTTTCATTGGACTCCTTTGGAGATTTCTTTGGGTGATTAATTGTGTTGGTGTTATAAATTAATGGTTCCAAATATCCTCTATGAGAAGCCAACCTCAATGCTCAAGGGTTTGGATCAATGGAAATTAATAGGATAATAACCAGGGATAAGGTACTAGTTATATCCTCTACACTTTAAGCTCTATTAGACCTAGGTGGGTATCCCTTCAACAATACTTTAATAATCCTAATTCTCTCTTTTGAAGTACTACAACATATATTCTCTCAATATACAAAGTGAATCAGATAAATTCTTGAATTTACTAGATATAGCTTTTATCAATAACTTATATATTTCGAGTCACTGTGAGAGCCAATTTATCCTACTACTCAAAAATCAAATTCACAAAACAAAAACTGAATATAAATATTGATAGATCTTCTTGATTTTAAGTGCCACGGTTAGCAATACAATCCTATGACTAGTGTTTATCCATTGGGAGCTAGATGAACCATTATTACAATATGAAATTTGCAAGCACTGCAACATCTTTTGCCTTATACAACTAACATTTGATATTAATCATAGCATACATGAATTTCCCAATTGCAACTCAATCAAATTTGATCTCTACATAATCCTTCTAAATTAATAAAGCACATTAATCTTCTACTTTAGAAGAAGCTCATATTGACACAAATTCAACAATACAATGCAATTCAGTAAAACCAAAAAATCCTTGACTTGTTGATTTAGACAAGATTCTGGAGCAAAAGATGAAGAGAATAACTTGGAAATAATTGAATTTGATTTCAAGATGCTTTCTAACTGCAAAGTAATACATATCCATTTGCAAAGAGACTGCAATTAGGACATAAAACTGGTAATAGTACTATATTGCAAAACCTAGGAACTTTTTGAGTGCAGATTTGCTCTTAGTGAAAAAACTTATACAATGCTCAAATAATACTTCTAATATGAACCTAGAGACTCGACACAAGGCCTTGAATATCCTTTTATAAAAAAATAATGATGCAACAAGCTTTGGGCCTTTTACATTTCCAAAAAGTGTTAGGTGACCGCTTGACAAAATAAGATAAATAACTTTTTGGATTTTTTGACAAGGAAAAACATTCTCCTTTTGTAATCTATAGGTGGTAGCTATTGTAGATGATCTATAATTCCTCTTTTCTCCAGAAAGCACAATAATGTGTCAATTCCTCCATGTAGAAAGGGGCACCAAATCAAGAATATAGTACATCTCAATATCTTGCCACCTTTGAAACTCTAACCATCTCAACTCCTATGCCCCAGAGGAGTAATTCTCAATCCGAAGGAGATGGAGAACAATCAGAGGGTAATGCAAAGCTAAAATATGTGTTTGAAGAGGTTGAACCAACCTCTTCTAAGGGAAAGGTGAACAAAGAAGCTTTTGTTCCTGCTACCCTCACTTATGACAATCAGTCAACTATTGCGAGCAATGCCAAAGAAAATGTTTCTCTTATCTTCAACCAAATCAGTGGAGATAACATTACCAATAATTTTTTTGATAGTTATGATTTCTCCTTGGTGATTATACCCCTATTGATCATGTACCTCTAACACCAACAAATGCAATAACCAATGTTCCTAGTTTTTTTGCTCTCGCCTTGCCTCCATGGCTAAAGAAAGTCATGGAAAAGAAAAAGAGATATACATCTATGCTAGATACATAAATAGACACAGTGGCTAAATTATTGCAAGGAAGTCTCATGCCTAAAAAGGCTAGAAGAATGTCTAGAATGAGTTCCAATCCCATTTTAGGCCATATACTTTTGGAGATTGAAGAACCCATTGGTGACAAAAATGAACATGAAGTCACTGAATTGGGCTTCAACTTGAGTAGAGTAGATATGGGTCCGACTACAATCAAAGGAGGCATTTATCACACTAAATTCTCTGTAGGAGCTCTATAAAAAGGGTCAAGCTTGAAGTACAAAAGAATCTAGTGCTACAAAATTAGGTGAGTACTTTGACTTCATCCAATCTATTTTGCAAATCTTCCTATTGAGGGGTTGGACCCCAATAAGTAGAAGCAAATTAAAAGAAATTAGTCTATCGCTTTAACCATAGATAATTGGGCCAACAAAGTTATATTAGATGGAATGGTATGCATAGAAGAATCTTTCAAAGCTTATGCTCTAATATCGAAGAAAATTGAGGCTTGGAACAATGAGTTACAAAATGTGAAAAGAGAGAAAAATAATTTCTCCATGATCCTTCACGAGTTGTAGGAAGTTTCGAAGTTACCCTGGCCCTTTTTATCAATGAAGGAATAATCAATAATTAAGGCAATAATGAATCAGACTCATGGGTAAATATGCTAGAGTGGAAAATATTTATAATTGATGAATTGGATACCCAAATAAGGTCAACCATAATGCAATTTCAACTAGACATGAGGGATTTAAAGAATCACTTGTCATTTCTCGAGATAAACATATTCGAGGAAGATGGAGATAAGATACAAAAGAATACAAATGTGATTCAAAGCTTCAGGGAGAGAATAAATGAAGAATTGATTGTTGAAAAAGTGAGTGAGAGGACAATGAAAACTCTAAAGAACCTAGCAACCTACCTCCTAGGATTTAAAAACCAGATTGATGATGTATGTCCAAAGGTTGTAGAGGTAGATCAAAAGTTGAGAAGGTATAAGCTAAGGGTGAATATTATAGGCAACCCAAACACCAAAACAATTACATCGATCATTTATAAATATAAGGCATACAAAACAAAGGTGCAAGGATGAGTGACACAAGAGGGATTTATGAATAATGCTGCAAAAGAAGCACCATGTGGAGGAGTTGAAGATGGAGAGCCCATTGTCATTTCATAAATCTTGTTTTATTACTTTTCTTTATTTCTTCCCTGATGGGGGTGCTAAAAAACTATTGGCTCTAGAGGGTTGTTATCTTGTTTAATTTATATTAGAGCTTTTTAGTTGCTTTTAAAAATGGTCATCTTGGAGAGACCATTAGTTTCAAGACAGCTAGAAGGCTATCTTTATATGTTAGATGGATGCTTGTGAAATGGATCTTTATTTTTACTACTTTTCATATACTTAGACTACTTTTGAATGGATATGAAGGACAAAAATCTGGATGCAGATTCATAGATTGTAAAATTTGAATTATGGTTGATGAATTAGTCATTCTTCTTATGTTGAATTATTTGTCATTTGGATTATCTCTTCTGGATATCTATTATATGGTTTATGTAAACTATTATATACACATTACTATAGATGTTTTGGCTTTGAATAAAATGGAACAATGATGTTTTGAATATGATCAATCTTAGTATTTTCAGGTAGAATCTTAGTATTCTATTTAGTTATAATTTTGTTATGATTTCTTGCCTTTTAGATATTTATAGTTAAAGGCTCTACCTTATTTGTTTTTTTGGTTAAAAGCATATTTGGAATCTATTCTTTGTATATTATTAGAAGGTAGTTGCGCCTTATAAAATAAGCATAGAGTGGGTGTAAAACATCATTACATTTGTCTCGGCTATTGGTTTTGAATTGCCACTTCCATGAGTGAAAGAATATAGAGTTAGGTGGCAAATATGTCAACCAACAATATTGATTAAGATTCGTGATGATTACATGTATTTGGACAAGTCTTACATGATTACAAATGATGTTATTAGGGCATTGATTGGACTTTGTGCCATGAAACAACCTCTTCCAGTGATGAAGGCAGTAAAGAATACAACTATTACAAAATTTATTGGCTCGTAGATTGACAATAAAAGTATGACAATTGAAGACATCGTGGGGCTCGGGTGTTTGGTATGCATCAAATGGAATCACATGTAAAATCTACTATTCAAGTAAAGAAGGATCCACGACTAATACTACCATTCAAACGACATATCTAACAGTGAAGGAAGGAGTGACATTTTACTTATGTGAGTTATAGAGGGTGCAACTACTGGAAAACCTATAGAGGACAAAGAATATAAAATATAATTTAAAGTGGTTGGTTAATGAGATATTAAAAGTCTTGTAGGAAGGCCTTCTGAAAGTAACCACTGATGCATCACTGCCAAGAATATAATAGTTGAAGTTGCTGACTAGTTTGTTCAAGGATCATGTATCTAATTTGGAGGCAAAAATAGACAAGGATACTGAGAAAAAGGTGATGACAAGAGATTAGTTGATGTCTCTGACAAATGTACAGTTGCATGACAACTTGAAAGATTATAAGGGGTGTGTAGATGAAGCCATTGTGCTATATCAATTTCGTCAGAGATGGTCGAATCCTACAAAGCACATAAAGGATCAAATAAACTCTCTCGAGTCTCAGATTGCAGTAAACCAATGTATATGCCTTGAAAAAGGATAAGGACGGATTAACTAGAGTGCAAATTGAAAATCTTTACTTGTAGTTGTCACTTCTTGTGAACCAAAAAGAACAAATAAAAATTAGTACAACCAACTTCAAGACATTGTTGAGATAAAGTTTATCTCCCTCTCTAAGTTACTTGATGCATTAGAGAAGGTTGATCAGGAGATGACAACTTTAGGTTCCTTGGATGAAGAAGAGAACCTTTTGTTGAAAATTGAATGTTAGAATCGTATTCTTGCCTTGATAAAAGAAGAGTAGAAATCAATTGTGATACAACTTAGAGTTATCTACTAGAGTTATATTATATTTTCAGTAAGACAATTTGTCTGTGTATGTTTAGAGATCTATATGAGTGTCATGGTACATTTTTTTTGGTTCTCAAAATTTTGTTTAGACAATGGAGAAATAACACAATCAAGGGGAGAATTTTTGAAGGGCACATTCTTTGGGAAAGTATGTATAATTTTATTTTTGATTGTTGTAAATATCATGCCCTTTGTCCTTGATGTCAAAGGGGGAGATTATATAGATATTTAGCTATGAGAAATTTACCTATGTTGTTTCATGTATCCAAGAAAAGGATGCATACTCGATGTTGGTTAAAGAAGTTTCAAGACTAACGTGTGCTACATTTCTATTTTATCTTTTGTGACTTCCAGGAGTAAGTCGAGTCAAAGGGGGCAAGGATGTAACACCTCTCTAACCCTAACACAATAAAGTAGGTATTATGATATTGAACCTACACTTGCAAATGAAGTAAATATTGAAATGATAATCAAGGTAGATGGAGAAAATTGTTAGATCGAGTGGTTGCTATAAAGACAATGTTTCTACTAATATAGTTAATTATTGAAAGTAGCATGGCTATGTTTCTATGGATGTTAGATGGGAAAGGTATGGCATCACATCATTTGAATAGATGAGAATGGATGTGATATTAAAAATCCCCTTCCAGAAAAATTAATATTTTGGTTTTTTATATATGTATATGAGGATGTCTAGAAATAATGTGTAAATATCCTAATTTTGTTAGTTAAGAGGTGGTAATTTGATGATACTCTGATAATGATGTAATGTGTAGTTGACAAGTGGGTTTTCTAACAATGTTTACTATTTGATTTTTGTTTGGGAAATGAATAATGATCTTTGGTAACACTTTCCACATTCGTTTCTTGATTGTGTTTCTTTTGGACTTATGTTGACTTTAGTTGCATGTTGTATGTTAGGAGTAGACGCACTCAGTTGATCTATTGGAGGTTGTTCATGTTAATCCTATGAGGATTCGGTTAATAGTGAGAGGGGGGGGTGAATCAGTATTAACACCAATTGAAACTTTAAACCAAAATTAAACTTATATCGGATCTGAAATCATTTAACAAATATCTCAACTTCTTTTATCAGATCTAACAACCTCTTTATCAGATTTTCTAACACATTAATCAGATCATTTACCACATCTATCAATTCTTTCACCACTCAAGCAATCATATAAATTTGATCATTTACCAACTCATAATCCTTATCTATCAGATCAAACACTTTCTCTACCAAATCTTATTAGTACTGGTAACCTTTGATAAACCTCTGATAAAACATCATAACAAGTGTACTCATAAATAATGCATGAAATGTAACATAAACAAGGACATCACAAGAAAAGCATTCTACACATGAACACCATAATTTTTTGACGTAGAAACCCAAATAGGGAAAAACCACAGTGGGAGTTGGCACCCACAAATATTTGTACTCTTTTGAAGTACGCCCTGTTAGGAGCTTACAATATGCCCTGTTAGGAGCAGACCTTGTTAGGAGTCACCCAGTTAAGGGATTTGCCTAGCAGCCCGATTAGGAGCTTGATGATATGTTAGGATCAACCTTGTGAGAGGATTTACCACTCTTTTTGAGAGCTGCCTTGTTAGGGGACTTAAATGTTTAAGGCTAGTTAGGACCTACCCGGTTAAGGGATTTAACCTGCTGCAACTGTTAGGGAACGACAGTGAAAAAGTGATTTGTTACTTGCACTTCTCTTCTTGCTAAATCAAATCCAGTTATGCTCAACACTTTGCAACTCTCAGGAAGATCTCACACTTCTCTTGGATGGCTCAACACATTCTCCTAAGACCACCAACACAATAAACATCAACTGTGCCATCTTAAATAGCCATCTCAACTAGGTCGACCACTAAACCCTAATTACATCATGAAATTACAATACAAATCATAAGGGATCATCTCAGTTCAATATACAGATCATTACATCAAATTACAATGCAATATCAACTGTTGGTTGATCGAAACCTATCACGAAAATCCGATCTGTACAAAAGTCAAAACCTCAAAACACTCCACTAAGCGTTTCACTGTTTCCCAAGAAATTCTTCCTTAAATCACGCCAAAACAATAATCAAATCATTCACGCGGGTTGTGTCATGTTACCACCTTCATGTAGACTCGTCGTTGATCACTGCCATGACAAAAATCATTACCGGTTTGATGATTTCTTCACCGGTCCTTAAACCCTACTAAAACCTTAGCAAAACTTCATCAAAAATTTGAAACAAGCCTTCCGGTAGTCATCACAAGTTTTGGTTCTTGTCAGATACTTCTTTCCATGATACAAGATCACATTCCAAACCGCAAATCACCAATCATCGCCAATCTTCCAATTCAATCAAAACATCTCTACTTTACCAATAAAATTCCTATTTCACAAACTTCAGTTCATTGCCTGTAAACCCTGTCTTCTGGTAAACCAAATCACTTAGATGACAAAACAAAACATCAGGAACATTAGTAATAATCATTTGACATTAGTTGCCATCAATTGCCATCAATGGCAACACAAATAACTGATCAAGTCATCTAATCACAAAATCTCAATCTCTTCATCACAAATAGTCTTCTATCTTTACCGGTGCAATCATCAATTTTTAATTGCATCATCTCATTCTGCATTAGTTATGCCAAATGCCAATAGTTAATGCATAATGGCTCTATATGTGTGTGAGATTCTATTAGGTGTGTGTGTGTGCGCGTGAACATACTCATTTGATTTGTGATGGTGGACTATTCACGAACTCTATATTTTAGGACTTAATGATGTTGATGATTTATGCATATGAGGATATGTTGATGATATTAGGGTTTATTTCTTATGGTTTTGTATTATGATTATAATAGTTCATGATGTTCTAACATGTGTTTTAGGTGATCTTATTGGAGAATCAATTATGATTTTTGACACTCTTATGTATATATCATGATTAGGTGTATATGTATGTTGTGCAGGTGTTGTGTGTTTTGGTTGAAGTGAGTACAAGGCATCGAATTCACCTAGCTTTGTAGGTCTGAGCGTGTCTATACAATTTCTGATGGCGGTTTATATGGAGATAGCATTAAGGCCCATCTGACCTAACCCTAGCCATCGACCTAAATTAGGGCAATAATCTTGGTCTTGGAGTCTACCTTCTTAGGTTGTCGTGAAGGCAACTTTTGTGTACCCTATGTCAGTGATCTTTGATTGTATGAATTTTTTTGGATTTATCTTGGTGATAATTATTATCATTTATGCCATATTTTTATTAGTAATATTTATGTTATTAATAATATTATTTATAATGTAAATAATTCTTACCTTTATTATAATTATTATCACCCTTATGCACGATATAATTGTTATTGTTAGTATTGCCATATTTTTATGTATATTTATGTGAGCACAATTATAGTGCAACTATATTTTATGTTTGGCAGGGGTAAATAATTATTAAATAAATAAAATGTTTTTTTGGTGGGAGTTGGTTGTGTAACGTCGTAAATTACACCCTGTGCAATTCCATGCTACACAAATATCTTCTCTTACACTGATTGGAGAACATCTTCACCTTCTTATCATTTTCATTCGCATGGCTGGCCTAGTCAACATTCACCTTGGCTTTTTCCCGACTTGATTGACTGTTGACTCATGGACACTAGTGTGTCACATAGATTTCCATGTGTTGTGCTAGCGTCCTGGGAATATATAAACTAAACGTGGTCATTTGAGCATTATGTTTGTGATTGGTAGGGTTTCTAACACCTCTATGTGCACCCACCGACATCTGATTTGAGCCTAATGTGTTTATTTGGACTTGAGAGCTTTATTTTTGTCTCTAGCAATAGATTCAAACTTCTTAGACACTCTTTGAGCTCTCAACACTAGTCTGCAACTTCTTGATCACAGTTCTTCCATTACACCATTATTGCATGCCATTTATCTCACCACTATCTTTGCAACTATATATCGAAGGAGTTCTTGGTGCTCACCTTCGCACCGACATGCTCTTGTTTTCTTGGTGTTAAAGGGTAGTTTCTTCCTCCTTATTTTCCATTGAAACATTGTATCTCCAATAGCCTATTATCTGTTTTGTATTATTTTTGTTCATTTCTTTAGCCAATCTTATATGCTTTTGGTTGTCCATTGAGGTGGAAACACCAAAACAGGGGTCTGACTATGATAGACCTTTATACACAACCCCAATTTTTTCTCTTTATTGTGTGTACAGGTTTTCGAAGTAAGCTTAGGAGATAGTAAGAGGCTTTAATCTTGGACCAACTATGAGGCATCCTTCTTCTCTTCTTTTAGTTTATATTTAGCGTTACACTCATTTGTGCTCTATGTCATTCTTTTATTTAGCTCAAAAGTTCATTTGATATACCTGTGTATCACTCTGTACTTTCTATGCATGTCTCTGTATTTTGTCTGTATGAGACATTAGTGCATCACATTATCCTCTTGAATCCATGTATGTGTCCTCGAGGAGAATTTGTGCAGAGACCCCCAGAGAGTCTCTATGACTTGTCTTTTCAATTTGATAATTTGACAAACCTTTTATCCATTAAAACTCCATTTTAGGTTTGGGCAGTTAAGTAGTCTGTATGTCTTGGATCACCAAAGCGCCAGTTTAGTGAGGTGTAGTAGACTTATTTGCTTCTCTGGGATTTCATCATTTTGAGGGTGTCAAATTTCCTCCTCCACAGGTTGTAATTTGTGAAATTAATTAATGAATTACTTAATAAATGATTTATGTTTTGCTATGTTTTTGGGTTATAGTTTTGGTTGGGATGGTTACATTCCCTTACAAGTTTTGTGAGGGAAATTCATTTGTTTTACTATTGGTTTTTGGAGAGTTTTGGCTGCAACATTTTGTTGGAAATTTTGGAGGAAGGTTTTGGTGTGAAAATTGGGTGAAACTCTTGCAATTTTGGACTATATTTTTTGTGGAGATTTTGGTTGGTGATTTCTTGGATTTGTTTGAGGCTTGGATTGTGAGAGGGATTTTCTGGGAATTGATTGAATTTTCTGTTGTTCAAAGAGGTTTTTGACTGGAACATTTTGGTGGAGGCTTCTTCATTTCTTTTCAAGCTTCTCCATTTCTTTTATTTTTCAAATTTCAAAGTAGGTTTCTTCTTATTCCTTGTATTTTATTTGAAGTTATTGCTTTGAAATAAAAATGTGGCACATTTAATATCATTTTTATCAATTTGAAAGTTGCTTATATTTTTGATTTAAAATTGATAGTTTTTGTTTTGAAAAGCACTCGCTTTCATTCTGCAAATTGGGGGTTGTTTGAGGGTTTATTGTCTTGTTCTTTGTGTATGGGTGTTGGGGCTAGTTTGATTGAGTTTAAGAAAGTAATCAAACACATCTCAAATGGGTTGTGCTTTGATTTTCAATCCAAAATTTTTTTGTTACTCAATCAAGAACTCAAAATCACCCTTATGCAAATGCACAGGGTTTTGTGCAACTACATAGTTTCTAGCTTCAAATATGGAGTGCTGGGTTGAAAATGTGTAGGTTTGGGCTTAAAATGTACAACATTAGCCTACAAATGTGCAAAATTATCTTGCAAGTGCATATGAATTGGGCTTAATTACCCAACTTTTTATTTGATCCTATTTTGTTGATGATGTATCATGCTTGAGGATGGTTGTGCCTTGTCACATGTTTCACTTATTAGGTCCTATTGAGCTGACCTACTTGATATGTTTGGATGTTGTGAAGGGCAAATCATTATGAATAGTGTGATTGCGTAATCCTTCCTAGAGATGTGAGAATTGATGTGAAGTTTACGAAGTGTGCAAAGTTAGTATGATAGATTTAGATTTGTGCTACAAAGAGGAATGCACCATCACCATTTGAGATGCTCCTTCTACAATAGTTCACCTAATTTGATTCATTGTAACTTTGTGATGTTGTATCTTGTCTCAAAGAAGTGATCTTTAGGCTACGTCTTTATATCTTGCCCTAGGGCAATGGGCCTTAGCCTACAAGTCTAGGTGGCAGTGAGCCTAAAATAGACATTGTAATACTTGTTTTATATATTGTGAGTTGATCTCCACCGTGGTTTTTCCCTCATTAAGTTTTCAACGTAAAAATCTTGGTGTCCTTGTGTGATGAATGCTCTATTTTGTTCTTTGTTTTTGCATATCTAAATTTAATGTTTTAAGTATTAATGAATGGATGATTTTAACCTAACTCGCCACCCACATGCCCAATAAACACCATAACATTTGCTCTAATAATTACCTTCAATCACCAACTTAATGATCTCCACAAGACCCTAAAGAAAAACAACTTCAATTCTTTAAGGGGGTTTAAAAGCTAACATTTCGGCCAATCTTAACCAAGATTCAATCAACTCACTAATGAAAGTTGAAAACGACTCTTGATCCACTCCAACATTTGCTAACAGTTCTCTACTGAATTAATTTCTTTGAAATATCATAAAAACATTGCTTCCTCAAACAAATTTATAAACACTAAAACTTCCTCTAAAAAATACTATTTATTCTAATCAAACAAAAACCATTAATCGTGATTAACAATTTCTCTCCACTACCAATGTCCCACATTTAGGTAGTTAAGACCATTCAAGTAACTAACTAAACGTGCCTTCTCTTTATTAAGAAGTTGAAACACCCAAAAATAAAAGTGACCCCATAAACAAAATCACTCCTCTCAATTGTACCACATTTAGATAACTAAGACCATTCAAATAACTAACTACCTACATACCTTCTCTTTATTAAAAAATTGAAACGCCCAAAACTGAAAGTGAACCCCCATAAACAAAAGCACTCCTCTCAATTGTACCTAATTATCAAACCTAATTTCTTATGCTAAAAAAAATACCGGTAGAGAGAGGTGTG
This sequence comes from Cryptomeria japonica, assembly GCF_030272615.1. Lineage (NCBI taxonomy): Eukaryota > Viridiplantae > Streptophyta > Pinopsida > Cupressales > Cupressaceae > Cryptomeria > Cryptomeria japonica. The sequence continues at coordinate 171,091,757 of NC_081413.1, forward strand.
AGAGATTGAGCTTTAAAAAACAAAGAGGTTCATAAAATATACATTCTTTCTAGCTAACTATTACTATTATCTCTTAGCCCTTTATCGGAGAATTTTTGAAAATGCTTTTTTATATTAAGGGCAAAAGCAAATTATCTGCTAAAAGACAGATTGACGTATCCAAAGCCCTCACAAAACCCACAACCTTAGAGAATTTTGTCATGCTTCCCTCCGCAAGCCGAGCCTTATCCTCTCTCATTCATTCAGAGGGAGGTTAAAGCTCACCCACCAGAACAATGGACGCATTTTCTTGCACTCTGTTTTTCTCTGTCTAAATTCAAAGCAAGCCCTCTTTCTTCGAGAAACTTAAGGTATTTAAATCCTTATTCCTATTTACATTTTATGTTTTTATACTTTCGTAAAGATTTCTTTTGTTATATTATCGTGAGTTGATTTGTTAAGGAGTTTTTCATTTCAATCCGCGTGTTAATACGGTTGAATCTAATATGTAGAGTTAAAACATGAAAGCAACAGGATAATTTATGCTGTAGGAAAAAGCATGCACGGAATTTGTATTTTGCAAACTCATTTGAGATTTCTTACAAATTTGCAGAGCATTTGAAGAATGGCAAAGCCAGATGAGGATGCTGATAAGGCAGAAGTAGAGGATGCCGATAAGGAAGAAGTAGAGGATGCTGATGAGGAAGAAGTAGAGGATAGTGATTATGATTCATCAGGTGAATATGGTAATCCGGCTCCGGGCTTTGAGGACTACAACTTCCCTGAGGATCCGGAGGAATGGACTGTAGAAGACTTGGGAGAGGCTTGGATTAATGAAAAACTATCAGAGTCTGAGGATACAGAAGATGATGATATGCTAGATGACAGAGATAGTTCATCAGATGACACTGATGATACTGATGATCTTTCAACAGACATTTCAGAAGGAGAAGAAGAAGAACAAGAAGAAGAAGAAGGAGAAGAAGAAGAAGAAGGAGAAGAAGAAGAAGATATATCAGACGATGACAAATCTGACACATCTTCAAGTGACCTATCATCAGAAAAAGGCGCATTGTCGGATTCTGATTCAAACACAGACCCATATGAACAGCAAGATTTAAATGCGGGCTTTGGATGGGACCCTGATTTGGTAGGCAAAGAATCAAAGAAGGTAAAAAGGATTATGGAAAAAAATCAACTAAGGGGATACTATTCCAGCGATGAAGAAGAAGTAGAATTTGAAGATGAAGAAGAAGAAGACTACGATAAAGTACTTAATTATGTGCCATATCATAGAACGTTTCCTTGTGTTCCAGAAAATTGGTTTGAAATTAGCGATGAGCATGAAGTGGTGGAGGAATTGGATCGTATTGAAGAATCTCTGAAATGGTTTAGCTTTGTTTTTGATGATGGATGCACGTAAGTTTTTCTAGATGCATTGAATTTCACGGAAACTTACTTAGATATTCTTTTGCTAGTGGCTATCTAGATCATTTTTTGAAGATTAAATCGTCTAATTTGTAAAATTTGCGATGAGAAGGAAGCCACATTTTTTTATTAAATATACCTAAGTTGACATATTGAAATAGAATAGTTATGTTTCTTTTTAATCAAATAGAAACACTCACAAACTATAATATATTAATATTCCTATATAAATAATTCATCTACTTGAGGTATTCCATGTATTTTCTCCATTCTTGCGCTATTTGTGAGATTTTGTGCTTTAGGGAGATAATTTTAATTTTTCTAAAAAGGTTTCAGTTTTCATGAAAGGTAACTGTACTATTCCTACTTATGTTTCATGTCGATTGCATGGTGAGGGGGCTTTATCTTCTGTGATGTCATACAAAATGCATTAAATGACAGAGCTTATGCTTTGTGCTTAACAGTATGCTGCATTGTAATATTAATATATAATCAAATTAGCCCAAAGTAGCTAAGCCTATTATGGTTCACTGTGGCATTTTTTCCCTTTTCCATTCATTCCTTAGCTTGTGATTTTCTTAATTCCTTGTATTTTGTTTGACGTGATTTCTTACTTTACTTTCCCTTTTTACTTTGCTTATTGGTTTTCAAGTACTTTCTACTCTTGAAGTGGAGGAGCTTGTATTAGCATAAGGGCTATGTTCTTTGTTGGTAAACTTACAATCTTAGCGATTTCATCAATAACTCTGCACCAATACTCTAATCTCCCAATTCATGGCTGTTACCCTTGCTATCATGTTTGAGTGTTATAAATAATTGCAGCATTTGTTTCATCTTAATTTCTTTTATTTGATGTTTGTAATTACTGATAAAAATGTTATTTTTGTGTCCATATGCACAAAGACAGTGCAGGTAAATTATTTCAACATTAAATAAACTGCTTTGCTATTTGAATTTATTTCCTTTTTGTTACAGTTTAGTTGTGATGATTTCTGTACATAATAAGAGTAATTTGGTTGTGTATTGCCATTAAAATACTCCATTTTCAATTTCAATTTTTTATTTGGAAGAGCAAATTTGAAGCCTGTATCTGATGATTGTTTTTCATACTGTTTCCTCTATTTTGTACCAGGTATGAAGGAACCATTTGGGATGATCTTGCTCAAGGGAAAGGTGTATTTACCACTCCTTTGGAAATTTGCAGGTTTGTTAAAAACTGAAAACTCCAATGGCCTATGCTAATAGACAAGGAGAAGAAACGCATTGTTGACAGCATCTGATGAATTGAAGTGTGTTTTGCATGTGCAGTATCATGGAATAAAAAATTTGCCCAAGATTTTACTTAAAAGAAATTATATACTGTTTGGAAGACATGATTGATGGAACTTAAATATTGTTTTTTCTATGGATAGATATTTGTTTAAGTTGCAGCCGCAGTTGCCATAAATGATAAAAATGGAACACAACAGACAAATGGAATGGGAGATTTGGGGAGGTTTCATATTTACATGAATTTTTAATAGATTCATCAATCTTGCATGTTAATGGCTCAAATGTTGTAAAAGTAAAAAGTTGGACTTGGAATTTGTTTCAACATGAGAAAGGGCGAGTCAACTAGCAGCCGGCAAACACTGAAGAAAACATGGTTGTCTCAAAAACATGTAAGAAATGAAAAAACACCTGTAATGAGAAATACCCATTCTCAATGTTAGATCTGTTTTGGGGCAAGAAACATGAGCCACTACGGTTGCAGCACGAGAAAGTTTAATTAGTATGTGTGAAGTGCTGGATTATGATTTCTTGGATTTTTACAATTGTTTTACAAAATACCAGCACCCGAAAGTTCTGATTTGGGATGAAATTTAATAAACGTTTGACAAAATTTAGTACAATGAATTACACATAATTTATTTCATCATTATTGAGTATGGGAGCATTACATATACAGATTAGCAGAAAGGAACCTGACCTTTGAATGGTAAAGCCATACAATAAACTGTGGTGGGTTGTTGCTCTCAACAGATGCACTTATTTATCTCTCGCTTCTCAGAATTGAAATCCCTCCAAGTTCTGCTGCAATATAGCCAAACTGCTGCTCTATCACTGTAGGTTGGAAAGCTAGCCAAATGCTCCTATAAACTGCATTAGATTTCTGAGTTAACAGTGTTTAGCTTGAATAGCCTGTTTGCACTAGGCGGCTGGAAGTTTGGCACCTTTTAATCCCTCAAATATGTGCAGCAACCAACTCAAGACCCTCACATCCCTCTCCAAGTTCGTCCCACATTAAATTCCAATACCTCCACCCAAGGGATGTGACTTCCTTTGTATGCTGCAAATTCTTTGTTTGAAGCTTATTATCAACCAATAGGGGTGTGGCAAGGATAGGCCCACCAATCTTCTCCTCCAACTAAGCGATGCTCCTTATAAATTCCCATGTTCATTTCAAATCTGTGAATTTTTTTGTGAAAGGAAGTAGCCTATTTGAACTTCCATGACTCCTTTTATCAGGTGTGGCCAAGTCAAGCAAGTCATAACCAAATAAGAACAACCATCACTGCATTTCTGTTGTTGTGGCCAGCTTCTTAGGAAGTTCGGCTGGTTTTGAAGGCTAATAATCACCTCTAGTAAAGGTGTGGCTAGGAATAGTCACTTAGCTAGTATACAGAGGACAAATACAAAGAATTTATTCTAGAATTTAGATATAAAATTATGTCCAACACAAAAAATCTTCTTACATCCATATACCCATATCAATGTTCCACAAAGTTTCTTGATGCGGGGATGGGGGGATGAGTTTTCGGGATGGGGGGACCAAGGGCCTAAGTTTGGAGACAGTGGCAAGGGGTGGCACATATACATATAGTTTTTGTCACAGGGTTCGCCGAATTTCAGCCATGGAGTTCGAAATTCGACGAACTCCAAAACGCGAGTAAAAATTCGTTAAAATTTGCTCTGTGTTCGTTCGAGTTAAGGGCATAGTTTTTGTTTAATAAAATATATTTATAGAAACATTTTTTTAGGGTTTTTCATGTTGAGCAACGTGACTGTGTTCACCTGCGAAAGATTTTTTAACGCTTTCCAATATCAAACAGCGTGAATAAGCATATCCACGGCTGAACGGGATAAAGTTTCATTCAGTGTTTTTCAATGTCGAAAAACAGGAGCGAAACCTTATACTCCAACTGGCCGAAAGCTTCAGAAAAAAATTAGAATACAGAAATAGGGTCGCTGATTATAGAAATAGCACAACTTTTTATGATCACCGATTATAGAAAATTAGAAATAGCACAACTTTTTATGATTTACGTTTGGAGAAGGGTTGACTTCTCTTTTAATTTTAAATATTTAGATTTAATTTTTAAGACTTGTTTTTATTTTAAATATTAGTTTTTTAAATAAAATTTAATCTCTTTATTTTATGTTTTAAATAATGTAGATTTGTTATTTATTTTTTTCATTAAATATATTAAACTATAATATATGTATTATTTAGTATATCAAATTTGATATAGTTATTATTTGTATTCAAAAGATAATATTATCTTTACGGATTTATGATTTAATTAAAAAAAATTAAATTTATATAAGGGGAATTTAATGATGATTTATTTTTTCGAATTTTTGACCTAGCCGAACTTCATCCGAATTTTATTGTTGTCAAACACGAATTCGAACTCGAACCTTGTGACATAGCATATAGTACTTGAAAAATTAGTCATAAAAAGATGTTTAACGAATAAGTATAAGAACTATAAATGAAACTTTGCCACACTATGTAAAGTTTAAACTAATAAACGTTACAAACACGAGAATGATTGCATTGAAACTTGAACATTAACAATGGTGGACAGAGTTTTGGAACTTTGGGAGTGAACCAAGAATAAGTATAAGAAGTGGAAATGAAACTTTGGCATACTAAGTAAAGTTTAAAGTTAAACTAATAAACGTTAAAAACATGGCAATGATTGCATTAACAATTAGAATGGTTAGTGGAGGTTTGGGGTCAAGGGTTAGTGCCCCTTGTGGGGGTTAGGGGTAGAGCCCCCAATGGGGTCAAGGGGCAGTGCCCCTTGTGGGGGTTTGGGGGTAGAGCCTCTAGCAGGCTCAAGAGGCAGCGCCCCTTGTGGGGGTCTAGGGGTAGAGCCTCCAACAGGGTTGAGGGGCAGCGCCCTCGTGGGGTTTGAGGGCAGCGCCCCTGGCACTCTCCTTGTCGCGATACAGGGTGGGGTCGGGGGGCGGAGCAAAACCTCACAAACCTTCATTATGAATGTCATTTTCAGAAAATTTCACCATTTTCTATTTAGGGTTAATGTTTCTAATTGGGAGCGACAAAAAACGTAGATAGATGTTATTGCCTATGGCGATATAGATTGCTGTTCAGATTTTGCTATGAAAATATGCAAAGGTTATGGTGCTGTTCCTGAATTCTATCTTTGAATGTATGCAGCCTGATTGGCCTTATGAAAGCTACTGCTCAATAGAGCGATTCAATATTGGATGTAGATAAAAATAAAAGACCATCCATGATTAAAGAAATGATTTCCCTCTTCACTAAATACCCTTGGCACTGAGTGGTTGTATCTAATGGGGAATATACATATCCGTTGTCAATGATTGATTAATCTTTATTATTAATATCGCACCTCTTTGGCTTTTAAACTAACTTTCAAATAAATACTCTATATCGCTACCTTGGTGATGCATTATCGCACCCTTTTGACTTAAGATTAATATAATTCCTTGACCGTTCACTTAATTGTTAGCTAAGGTTACTCTTGCTGAGGGATCGTAATTAATGCTCTTTTCTTATGCATCACAATCTATTTTGTATTCACCCAGTGACAGCCTCCCACTGCAAAGACACTTTGATAATAGGCACTAGTGGCATGCCTCAATGCTCCAATCATGTCATGCTCCTTAGCCACGAAATGGTGTTGACTCCTTTTAACATCGATTTAATATTTGTTCGACTTGATTGTATTGACAGGAAGCACATTCCGCAAAATATATATCTCCTTCCGCATATTTACATACATCAGTCAGCTTCACGTTAGCACCAAAGATGATAGAAATATGGATAAGATTTCATCCACGTGGGTTTATTTCTTCAATCTGTAGCGACGTCCTTTTGGTGTTCGCATATGGGGATCACAATCACAGTTAGTACAAAGCCGATGTTTGCTAATCAATCATTAATCTAAACAAAGATTCGATTAAGAGATAATAATAAATTATGAATGTAAACAACTATATTATTACCAAGATTGAATCAGGTTGGTGTACATATTTTCGATTAAGAGATCAAGTGCAACTCATGACAGTATGGGCTATTTCTCTTAAGCTTCTTTGACTTGGGAATCTATTTACAAGCATATAGGACAGCCTTTTTTCATGCTTATCACTCTCATGTTGAACCTTGTTGCATTCTGTTATGGTCCTGCACAAAGTCTTCCAAACCATAGCTGTCCTTTACCATCTTTGCCTTTCTTCATGACTTCAAAACCCTTATCAACCATTGGACTGTCCATGCCAAATTCTCTGTCCAATGCTCAATCTGCCATTTATCATGATGGGCCCTCTTCAACTGTTCCTTGGACTGTCATGTGCTAGGTATATTTTCAGCCCCTATCGTTTCTTGACTTCTCTACGCTTGAAGGCTTGTTTTAGGATCATATTTCCTTTGCTGTCCAAATTTGAGAAGGATCATCTCCCATCTTGATGAAAGGACTGTCCAATGCTAGAAGACTCTGATTATGTGACTGTTTGCTGTACATTCCTGTGCATATCATGACTGTCATGCTTTAGTATTGTTGTTGTCTTGTTCTCTTTGAGACCCATCACACCTTTCTATATGCTTTTTGATAACTATCCTAATGTACTTGTTTCTCACATTTACTCATGATACTGTTGCTGCTACTTTTCTCATGAAGCCACTCTTAAATGTTTCATCTCTAGATTGTCCCTTTGCTGCTCATGAATGCCTTTACATCATTTATTGGCATATACCTATCATCATACTCTATTCTTAGTACCTTTGCACCTGCATTCATGAACCACTTTCATAGAGCTTTGGACAATATTTATTTACTTTACATGACATGTGACTACAAAGTGTAATGGAGACTTGAAATCTTATCTCAATCATACCATATTTGAATGCCCTCTTTCATCAACATTTACATCCACTTACATGGTTGACTGTCACTAATGTGGTGCTCTTAAATTTCTTTGCCAATAAAGCATTTTAACTTAAAAGGAGGTCTTCAAACATGTTTTCACTGTCATCTTCTATACTCTGCCCTTGAAAGATTAAACATATCTTTAGATGACTGTCACTTGTTTGCCAAGAAAATCTGTGATTTCCTGTTGCTTGCTAGTACACCTATCCTTTGTCCACTTATACATGCATGCTCTTTTAGCGACACTGCCACCAAGTCTTCCCTCTTATCACACCATTACCATCAATGTACTGACTATCCTTTGAGATTCCTTATCTGGACCATTTCTTTTCCTTCCTATCAACAAGACATTGTCATACATATGACTGTCATTCAAGCTTGATTGGCTGTCCTTGTGAAGGGTTATCTTTATGATAACTGTCTTTCATGTGTATTGTGTGATGACCATTCCCTTCTGTTATGCATGCCCATTTACTTCCCGTCAAATTGATATCACTGTTCAGTAGATTTTTGTCACGAGATTCCTTTGTTTTTCTGTTATCAACTCCTTGTCTTAGGTTTTGATCTTAATCTCCAAAAGGAACTTTGCATCTTTTTCCACTGTCATTCATATCTCTTCCTATGTCTTTATTGCATGGTTGCTGTCCATATGCATTGGCTTGTGCTACTTTCATGTATTTTACTCTTTAGAGAAATAATTTTAGATGTCTTCAGTGACTGCACTTAAGGGTTGAAGAATTCCTTGTGTTACGTGACAGTTACAGTAGATGTTAAGGACTGTCCTTTCTGTCTTAGTATATCTATCCAAGAATTTCTCAATCAATACTGAGAAGGCAGCAAAGTCTGCACACCCAAGCAAGCAGCTTGTGGACCACTTTCCATTGACTTTGATTGCCCAAGACTATCGTGCTTCTTTTCTTCTTCAACTATTATCCGTTTGCTCTTTTACTTCAGTATCATTAACAGTCATATCTCACTGTCAACAACTTCATCAGAGTCTTCATTTCTGTAATTAGCAATATTATTTGGAGAATGCAAAACAAAACTATCTGCCCTCAATCATTCAGTCATTGTCACCACAGTTTCTCTTTTCAACAGTCGTGAGACTATGATAAGCTAGGATCTTAGGGTTGGAGGAATAAATAAAGTCTCAAGGAGCTCTGTTTATTTTGAAAACTTGGAGATGGAAAATTAATAAGGCACAGGTGAGAGGTAAATGACTTGACCTAAAAACCATGCACAAGGAGGGCTTCACTCTTGGCGCTTCTATCTCCATTTGGGTGTTTACAAGTGACTTTATTTTGAGCAGAGATAAAGAATAACGTGCAGGGATCTCAAGAGTAGTTGACATACCTGTCAAGATGCAATGGTAGAGATGACAGATCTACAATGTATGCCTTATGCAACATGTGCAAACACTGGAACAAACAGTTGCGACCTTTCCTCAATGCCAAACAACAAAACTTTGGAGTTCTTCAATGATGGACAGCAAAAACCCTAAATTCCTCCATGAAATGTGGCTAAGATCTTTCAAAAGAAAACATAACTTGACCTTTTCTCCTCTTCGCATTGAAACATATCCAAAGAAGAAAATTTCTTTTTCCCCTCTGGGTGCCTAAGTCTTCATTAAAATCTTTTGAAAGAGACTTGTAAAACTATTGAAAACCTTTAGACTTTCTAGAGGACATACTTGGCAAAAATTACAAATAATGTTAACACCTTTGTAACAAAATAAAGTACTTAGCATATCTAGAATCCACAAGCTTGAGGAATTTCTTTCTCAAAAAGGTAATAAAAAAAGTAAGGTGTTGTATCAGGACGGATCTATCAAGCAACTTAAATTAGATTGGTAGTCCTCTGGACCAATGCAAACTGATCCATTTCAGATTAATAAAAGGTTGAATCTATACAAACTAAACTCTCGGTAAGGATCAATGATGCAGGTTTTATTGAGAACATCATCTTTTGTTATTTTCAAACAATAAGTAGCAGAACAATTTTTGATGCATGTGGAACAGCAATAATGAACTAGGTTTATGTAGGAGTTGAAATTCTTATTTTGAAATGTCATGATAGTCCAATTTGATGTAGAAGTATTCAATATCTAGATATGAAGGAGAGTGGCATCAGAATATGATGGAAGGCCATGGTGTGCTAGAGGTGGACATTCCTGATGTGGAACCCGCACCAGATTCAAAGTATGTAAATCAATAGTTCTTATACACTTCTTGAATATAGTTTAGTCACTCCTATCATTTTTCCTATATTTCAGGTCTTACTCACAAAATATTTTTGATCTGAGAATTGTGTTTGGTCTCTGGATTTCAATTAGACTTGCAGAAGAGATGCGAGAACAAGGGAAAATATTAAAGGCAGATTATATGAGCCCAGAAGACAGGGAATGGTTGATAATGGATATAAATGATAGCAAGTTAAAAGAACCACGGAGGCATCAAATTTATGATAATCCAGAATGGATAGAATGTTTTGGAGAGATGCCGTGAGTTTCCATTTTTGCCAAGCTTGTAATTTTTCATTGATTGAATTTTCAGCTATTTATGCAATTATTATTGGCTTCTGTGACACTTTTTTTATGTCATTTCACTGATACCATTCATTGAACGGTTGTGTTAGATGCGTTTTATATACTTCAGAATTTTAGCAGTTAATCCTTAAGTCATAAATGCAATATACTTCTATTTATGGCAATGTAACTGAAATTATTCATATTCAAAATAATGAAATATGAAAAAATAAACATATATGGAAAGCGATCATAATGTGTACTCAATTTGTTGAAGACAAGCTCTTTTTTAAGCATTTCCTGAGAAATCTTGCATAAGATGGGCCCCATGAGATTCTTTCTTAGTTGTATATATTATTTTTTTCTTTACTTCAGTCAAAGTTCTTGATGCCCCTTATGTCAAGGGTAGATAGAAATAATTTAGAAGAGAGTAGACCATTTAAAGTTGGAAGTGGGACTTTGAAAATAATAGGTGTCTTTGTAAGATTTTTAGCCTATCTTAGGTTTCTCTTATGCAAATAAGAATTCAGAATTATAATCATATTAGTTGGTATCAAAGTGTGATGATCAGACCGTATATTCCATGTTTCTATGTTTACATACCCTTCTATTCTTGGATTCCGTGTCTCCAATGATGCCCTTGCTTGATATCATAAGTAGAAGTTTGCAGCAAGGTCCCCAAAGTCTAGGGTAGATGGAAATACTTTATAAGGGAGTAGACAATTGAAAGTTGGAAGTGGGACAGAGAAAATAATAGATGTCGTTGTAAGATTTTTAGCCTATGATAGTCTTCTCCTATGCAAATGAGAATTCAGAAATATAATCATATCAATTGGTATCAAAGTGTGATGATGAGGCCGTATTTTTGATGTTTCCACCTTTACATACCCTTGTATTCTTGGATTCTACATCTCAAACGATGCCTTGCTTCATGTGACCATATCATCAGATGGAATTTGACTACTGTTTGAACAGCTGATTTTGTGGTGCATAAATTCTGCTGGCTGAATTATACCCCCTTTGCCTCAATAGAGATCCATCTGTATCTTTTTCCCAGCTCCTTTCCTATATGCCATTGCCACTGTGTCTTAATTGGGTCTGTTCCTTGCTTACAGTTTGTTTGACCTCACCCTCTGCTTTCTCATAAAATGGACAAGACTTTGACTTCCCCCCCTCCTTCCCCCCATGAAATAAATTTAAAAGACAACAAATGGAGACACATAAGCTTGGACTGCAGCTGCAGGGTAGTTCTTTAGTTAATCTTTGGAAGCTAAGTTTCTGCTCTCCAGCCTGCAAAATAGGCAACTTGTGAAGAAATCATGGTTACTCTCCTGGTTCACCATTCACAAATTAATCCATGGAGATAAGCATTAAACACAACCTAAAATATGTTTTCGACTTCTGTAAAAAATATCAAGTACTGTAATTATTTTGGGGAATCCTCCTTCTTCTTAAAAGAAATGTCCTTTTTTTAAATAGAGGGATTTGTCCAGGGGGTTGAGCTTAATTGGTTAAAATGTTGGATTTTCAATGTGGAGACCCAAGTTCAATTCCCCATAAGGAAATTAAAGTGGAATATTAAGTTGTGACTTTTTTTTTTTGGTCGGTAATAATTTTTTATATAATATTAAAAATAAAGTTTGAAATACATATCAGATGTTCAAAAAATCCTGAATTATGCAGGGGATCACTTACAAACCCCTCCCCCTACATCCACCATACCACTAGCACAGTCCTACCACTGGTTGGCATTCTTTAAAAATTGCTAACAATACATCTATTCAACGGGTTTCATATAATATTTACCAAAATTGAAACCCGAACTACCAATGCAACCCAAAACTACAAACTGTCTGAACTCTAGACTTTAGAGACTTCATTACATATGAGTCTACGACTATTAAGCCATGAGAAATTTACATAAAAACAGAGTATACCATAGCGAAATTTACATCATTTTGTAAGCAAAAAGAGAGAAACAAATGCTCAGATCCTCCACGGCGCCATCCCTTCCAAAACTAGGGCACATTTGAGGCGTTTCCGCTTGGCCCTTCACCCACATTGTTCCATACACCACCTCTTGCATCAGCTTCATTGTACACTTTCACCCTTTTTTCCTGCTTTACCCTCCGCACACCCGTCAACTTCCACTTGCCCTTACCCCTGTCATCCTTCATTATAGAAACACCAATTATAGAGCCCCAGGATTCCAGCTCTTTCTCTTTCAAGTAGAGCTTGAGAGAGTCCCATCCAATGGCCGCTTCCGCTCTGCACTCGTCCTTGTCCAACCCAAAGGGCCAACGGATAAAGGGATCCAATTCCCTCAGTTCATGGATTTCGTCAATATCAAGCCCTTCACCCGCATCAAACCCAGCCTCAGGCATAGCCATATCGAGCAGCTCCAATCCACAAAGCCATTCATCCTCCACACACTGCCGCAAGACCTAGACCACAATGTCCTTCTGTTCACTTAGTTTTAAGCCCCAAGCCAAAACCATCGACACCACATCCATGTTCACTCTATATTTATGCATGTCTTGAGGAAGCACCCCCCCAACAACGTCTCCATTAACTAGACAAAGGCGTCATCATAGAACTTAAAAATGCACTTAATTCTCTTTGCAGAGACGTCTCCCACAAACGCCAGCTGCTGCCTTGTGGTATACAATGTAAATGTAGCCTCCATACCTATCAACACCTCAATACAACCTTCACCGGATACATCCAAATTGTGCCCAAACCCTTATAAATAATGCCCCATCACATCCCCACATTTTCGGCCGTACCAAATAATGAATGCATTTAAATGTCTCATCGTACTCCGCCATCCACATCCTCCTCCTTTAGATTTCTGAAATCTTCAACATGCATTTCATGCACTTCCTCAAATGATGTTGCCCATTTGGACAATGCATCAACAACTTCATTGCCTCCCCTTCGCACATGTGAAATGATGTAATTTCTAAACAAATTTAAATCATTTTTGATTTTGCAAATAAATTTATTTAAAAACCATGCATTTGCTTCACCTTTCATGATTGCATTGGTAATAATTTGTGAATCCTCTTCTAGGTGTAAATTTTGCACACCCAGTTTAAACTTTAATCCCCCATTGAACAGCCAATAGGGCCGCTTGAACCTCTGCCTCATTATTTTTACCATGCGCTAGCTTTTGAGCTCCCATCACTAAAATATACCCCATCCAATCTTTGATTACAAACCCTGCTCCTGATACACCCAGATTGCCTTTTGAGGCACCATCAAAATTTGCCTTATACCATTCATGTTGTGGTACTTCCCACTTTACTGGGGGCCTTTCAATTAAGATCGGATTCACCCAATTAGGCCCATGAACGGGCCTTATTAAGTTGTGACTCTTAATCTTCCATAGTTGGCTTCTAATATGGAGATGGTTTCTAAATAAAAGTGGATTCCTAAGTGGTGACTCGTGGTCTTCAATAGGTGATTACTAATGTGTTTACTAATACTCGTAAGGAGCTTGTATTGGTCTAATGTTGATGCTTGTATGAGAAAGATATTTGTAATCGATAGTCAATTTATAAATAAATAGAGGGATCATGCTTAGAACTTTTTTCAATATCAAGTTAATTTATTTCAAATTCTTTAAGTTCGAGGAAGACATTAATAGGCTATGAGGTTGTGTTTAGTTAGGAGTCATTAATATTTTCTATAAAGTTTATATAATAGTTTTCATTTTTTAAAGAGTTTCTTTTTTACTGCACTTTGATTGTGATCTTTGGTTGTATTTATTAGACAAAGGAGAAAATTCAAGGCAAAAGAGGCCCTTGTCTTTGCATTTTTGTTCTTATTTGAAAAATAATAATTGATGCTTCCAACAGTCCCCCCAAGCAACACGTAGAACCAAGACCTGGTATATATACTCACTCATGAATTTCATTAACAGAGTCAAGAGGAAAATGTATTTTATTTCAACCTATATGTTTTTAGCGATTTTGCAGCAGCTGCAATGGGACACCATAGAGCTCCCAATGCAGTTTCCCTGACAAGCACGGTTGCGCATTTGCTTTCAACTTGGACTTGATATCCATTCCTGTAATGTCTTTGTAGAACATTTCTTATTCTTGACTTAAAAAATATTTCTAATTCTAAAAGGATAAATTGAATTTATATTTATAAATATAACTTAAATAAAAATCATGATTTTTATTATAATATTCAAATAATAGTCAATGATTTTCTGCTATGTTTCTTCTTCCAATTTGCTGCTATTTTTCCTTAAATGTTTGTTCTTGATATCTAGTCAAATTGTGGGTTTTTCGTCCAATAACTTGATAGGTGAAATTAAGGGCTTTTGTCCTCGAATCTCTTAGTTTTTCCTTGAAGGGTTTTCCTCCTCTTTAGTTGTAATATTTATTTGAAAGGCACATAATATTTTCTTCCAACTGATCCCTTCTTCTCATGAAGTGATCTCCCATGTATATCTTCTTTTTAAAAGAGACAACATTTCTTACATCATTGCTGCTTTTGAAAACAAAATTTAGTAATAATCAATTATTTTTGCTAGCGCTACTTTTTAAGTATTTTATTTGGTGCCTCTCTGTAATTGCATCCCTCAAAATGGGCAGCTATGTATGCTGCAATTGTTAGAAATTTGGCAAGGGCATGACAGTCCACCCTTCCCAAGATTGCTTGTTTTAAAGCAATGCTGGTTTTAGTCTGTCAAACTGAATCATTTTTGTCAATACTGTAAATGTTATTCAATTTTCAATTCAAGGTGCAAGTTATATTCAAGTTATTCTTCCTTTCAAGTATATGTTAATTCGCAATATAATAAATCTGATTTATATGGTATGTTGCAGATGGAGAAAGAGCATTTATAAATTTCGATGTCCTTCCTACATTTCACCGATCGATATATATATGCAAACATAGGAGATCAAGCAATACCTTGACCGGTCATGTCTATTAGACATGACCGATCAAGATATTACTTGATCGTGCCTCTTCAAACCATAATCGAATTAAACTGATAATCGGTGTGTATGCATTTAACATTAAACCCGATACCAATCGGTGTGTAAGCATTTAACATTAAACCCGATACCAATCGGTGTGTAAGCTTTTACCATTAAACCCGATACCAATCGTTGTTAAACCGGATACCAATCGGTGTGTTAGCATTAACAATAAACCCGATACTAATCGGTATCCTGTGCATTATGATTAGTAACCGATGTTAATCGATATATAGGCATTAGTTAAGAACCCGATTGTTAATCAGGATTTATATGCAAGGTTATATATATGAATTGAAGGATACGATCACAACTAGATCGTATATCATGCATACAATCGATGATAAATATATAATAACTGAATCATGATCATAATCTCATGTGTATATATAAGATAACTGAAGTCTTATCATAGTCTATCGATGAGATAGATGATTGAATGAGAGACTTCATTTATCTCTCATTCAATCATTTATCTTACCGAGGCTATCATGTATCAACACTCCCTCTTAGCTAGGGAAGATAAATGGAAGACAACATATCTAGTATCACATTTCTCATTATGGTCTTATAATCTTACTCTTTAAGGAATCATATCACCTAGACATGTGACATGAAGTATCATCAATCATATGATACAGGAAATCACATCACCTAAGCACGTTACATGAAGTATCACCTAAACGCGTGATACAAAAGTTCATCACATCAACTTGTGATGACAAGAAATCACCTAATCATGTGATATCAGTATTGCCTAAACATGCAATGCTTACGAATAAATACATGAGAATAGTTAAATTCTCAACTTATCCAAGTTGTGGTATGTGCACTAACATTTTATCCAAATGTTTTACCACAACACAATCATGGCACATCCATGGCATACCAGAGATCCAACATGATAACTGGTTTGAACATCATAAGATCGTCACCTTATAATGTCTACATACAAGTGTTCATTATCAGAGAGATTGTCACCTCTTAGACATGAACACAGGGGGTTAAACCCATAAAAGTCCTAACATGACAAATAAGTTTATACATAAAACATCTTAATAAGTATAGGAGTACAAAGCAAATTAAATTTCAATCATACCAAGACCTTTTTTGAAGTGCTCAACTTTCACCCTTGAAAGTGGTTTGGTAAGAATATCTGCTGTCTGATCTCCTGTACAAATGTATTCCAACTGGATCACATTCCTATCTACCATGTCTTGTACATAATGATATGGAATCTCAATATGTTTGGATCTGTCATGAAACACCGGATTCATTGAAAGTTTTATACAACTTTGGTTGTCGCAATGAATAACTGTAGGCTTCATTGGTTCACCAAATAACCCCACAAGCAGCTTCCTAAGCCATACTGCCTCTCGAGCAGCCATGGAGGTTGCACTGTATTCGGCCTCAGTGGAACTCTGTGCTACTGATGACTGTTTTCTGCTAATCCAGGATATCATGGCTGAACCTAAACTGAAACAGCATCCTGAGGTGCTTTTCCTGTTAGTTACACTTCGAGCCCAATCTGAATCTGTGAATCCGTGTAGATCTAGTTCAACTCTCTTATATTTGAGACCAAGTTTTAGGGTACCTTGTAGATATCTCATGATATGTTTTACTGCTACTAGGTGTATCTTCTTTGGTTCACACATAAACTGACTCAAGGCATTAACTGCATAATAGATATCTGGTCTCGTATTTACAAGATACATCAGGGACTCAATCATTTGCCTGTATAGAGTAGGATCCGAGGATTGTGATTTTGCTGCTGCTTCCTTAAGTTTATGAAGGTTTGTTTCCATTGGAGAGGTCATGGGTCTGCAGTTTAGCATTCCAAATCTCTTCAAAATGTCCAAGGTATATTTACCCTGGTTTAGTATAATGCTATCAGTATTCTGCCATACTTCCAAACCTAGGAAGTAACGAAGGAGTCCCAAGTCCTTCATATCAAATTCTTTAGCAAGGTCTTTCTTACACTGATCTATGAGGTGATCTTTTCCTGTGATTAAAAAATCATCAACATATCAAATCAATATCAACATATCACCTTTGTTTTGCTTATAATAGAGATTTGGATCTGCATCATTCTTTGAGAAGCCTAGCCCTGAGAGATAAGTGTCAATTCTTTCATACTAGGCCCTGGGAGCCTGTTTAAGCCCATAAAGAGCTTTCTTGAGTTTACATACATGAGATTCTACATCATGAATCTCAAACCCTTCAGGTTGCTCTAGGTATACTTCTTGTGCAATCTCTCCATTAAGAAATGCTGTCTTTACATCCATTTGATGTACTTTCCATCCTTTTGCTGCTGCAATGGCTAAGACTGTTCTTACTGAGGTATATCTGGCTACAAGTGCAAAGGTTTCTTCATAGTCAATTCCTTCCTTTTGTGAGAACCCTCTGGCTACAAATCTAGCCTTGTGTTTCTCAATGCTGCCATCTGCAGCATGTTTGATTTTGAAGAGCCATTTGGAGGTGACAACAGATTTTCCAGCTGGTCTAGGAACAATCTCCCAAACATCATTTTTCATAATGGACTAGTATTCCTCAGACATGGCATTCTTCCATACTTGATGTTTAAGTGCATCTGATACATTAGTAGGTTCAGCTTTTGAAAGATCATTCATGAGGGCAACGTAGTTGGTAAGTTTGTTAGGCCTTTTGCTTTCTCTGAAGGTTCCTAAAGGAGCAACATACTTTTGAGCTTCTTCTACAGTTTTGGTGGCCCATAGTGGTTTTTTATTGAAATTTTCTCTAGGTGGGTTTTGAGTTTCACCTTCATTTTCCTCAAGACTCTCCCTCTGAAGCTCAGGAGCAGGGTCTTCCTCTATGCTAGGGGTAGGGATATAGACTTCAGGTTCTATTGAGCTTTGGGCTCTTTTGAAGGCTAAGTCTTCTTCAAAGATTACATCCCTACTCAATTCAATATTCCTCTGACTAGGTATATAGATTTTGTAGGCCTTGGAGGTTTCACTATATCCTACAAGTATTCCCCTTTTTCCAGAAGGCTCTAATTTTAATCTTTTCTCCTTAGGTACATGAATATAGACAGGGCACCCAAATATCCTAAGGTGGCTGATATTTGGCTTTGTTTTAGTAAAGACTTCCTCAGGGGTTTTATCTTCAAGATGGGAGTGAGGACATCTATTTTGTATATATACAACAGTGCTGGTTGCTTCTGCCCAAAGATTGGTATTTAGTTTCTGATCAAGAATCATGGCTTTGGCAGCTTCTACAATTGTCCTATTTTTCCTCTCAGCTACCCCATTTTGTTGAGGATAATAAGGTATAGTAAGCTCCCTCTTAATCCCAACATTTTTACAAAAATCTTTAAACAAATCTAAGGTGTATTCCCCCCCCTTGTCAGTTCTTAGGGTTTTAATTTTATTTCCAGAGTAGTTTGCTGTTAGTGACTTAAATTCCTTAAACTTATTAAGGATCTCTTCTGGTTCTTTACATTTCAGAAAGTAGATCCAAGTTTTCCTAGAGTAGTCATCAACAAATATTACATAATACAAAAAGCCCCCTAAAGAAAGTACGAACATAGGTCCACATACATCAGAATGAACTAACTCTAGAACTTTGCTTGTTTTCCTAGTACCATTTTGAAAAACACCCTTAGTATTTTTACCTAGGGCACATCCCTTGCATGCCCCTAAATGATATTGCTTTAATTTAGGTAGACCTGTGACAAGGTTTCCCATTGATGATAAAGCTCTAAAATTCAGGTGACCTAGTCTTCTATGCCAAACTTCATTAGCATCTATAGCTTCATGGATTAGGGCTAGGTTGGGCTTTGTGCACAGCTCATACAAGTAGCCTTGTCTTTGACCAATGGTTTTAGCTTTCTTGATAGATGAATTCTTTGGCCAAGCCAACACTTTGTTGTCCATGAAGGTCACTCTGTACCCATTATCCTCTAGTGCTGATATGGAGACTAGATTTCTCTTGATGCCTGGGACATATAGTACTCCTTTAAGTTGCAATGATACGCCTGACTTCAGTTTGATGGTGCAGGTTCCAACTCCTCTGACTGGATGTGTGGAGTCATCTTCGATAGTCACTTCCTCATCATTCTCCTCTATCATGGAGTCTAGCCCTTCTCTAAACCCTGTAATGTGTCTGGATGAGCCACTGTCGATCACCCAATAGTTAACCTTGTTTGATGCTTGGTTTGTAAGTGTTGAGTAGAGTACATACTTCTCGGAGTCATCTTCCCCTTTAGATTTTCCTGCTTTGGCAAATGTGGCTTGTTGTTTCGCTTTTTTCGGACATTTGGCAACATAGTGTCCGAATTTGTCACATCTGTAACATTGAATCCGTGAAAGATCCTTCTTGAAAGTATTCTTGCCATGACGACCTTTCCTCTTCCTAAATTGTTTCTGCTTGCTTTTCTTATTGGAGTTTGTATTTAGGACTTGAAGATTTTCATCTATATTCTTTTGTTTGATCCCTTTCTTATTTAACCTTGATTCTTCTTGGAGACAGTCTACCTTTAGCCTTTCAAACTTTGGAAATTTATCCCTTGCATTGATGCCTTGGACGAATGTTTCGCATATACTAGGCAACCCATCTAGAGCAATGAGTGTTAATTCTTTGCTTTGGATCTCATATCCAAGGGTTGCTAGCTCATCCCTTAGGGCTGATATCCGCATGAAGTAGGCATTGACTGACTCCCCTTTGATCATAGCTATATGATTTATTTCTCTCTTTAAGGCCAAGGTTCTACTAGCATTGGATATCTCAAATGCATCTTCAAGTGCTTTGAACATGTTGTAGGCCGTTTCATGTTTCTTTATGATGGGCATAATATTATTCCTCACCCCATCAACTATGACTTTGATGGCCTTTTCATTTCCCTCTATCCAAGTTGCTTTGTCAGGTTCAGTCTCAAGTTCTATAGTTTCAGTTTTTACAAATGATTCAACTTTATTTTCTCTTAGAATCATCTTAATTCTGAACTTCCATGCTGAGAAGTCATCGCCTCCTCCGAGTCTATCTTCGAATCTGATAGTGCTAGCCATTTGGAGAAATGTGATGTTGAATATATGCTTGTCTTGAATTTTCCACAAAATTGAATAGCCTCAGGTTCAATTTAACTATAGCTCTGATACCATGTAAATGTTATTCAATTTTCAATTCAAGGTGCAAGTTATATTCAAGTTATTCTTCCTTTCAAGTATATGTTAATTCGCAATATAATAAATCTGATTTATATGGTATGTTGCAGATGGAGAAAGAGCATTTATAAATTTTGATGTCCTTCCTACATTTCACTGATCGATATATATATGCAAACATAGGAGATCAAGCAATACCTTGACCGGTCATGTCTATTAGACATGACCGATCAAGATATTACTTGATCGTGCCTCATCAAACCATAATCGAATTAACCCGATACCAATCGGTGTGTAAGCATTTAACATTAAACCCGATACCAATCGGTGTGTAAGCATTTAACATTAAACCCGATACCAATCGGTGTGTTAGCATTAACAATAAACCCGATACTAATTGGTATCTTGTGCATTATGATTAGTAACCGATGTTAATCGGTATATAGACATTAGTTAAGAACCCGATTGTTAATTGGGATTTATATGCAAGGTTATATATATGAATCGAAGGATACGATCACAACTAGATCGTATATCATGCATACAATCGATGATAAATATATAATAACTGAATCATGATCATAATCTCATGTGTATATATAAGATAACTGAAGTCTTATCATAGTCTATCGATGAGATAGATGATTGAATGAGAGACTTCATTTATCTCTTATTCAATCATTTATCTTACCGAGGCTATCATGTATCAACAAATACCAGGATCCCAGGTCAACTTTGGAGATTTGTAATCCACAGATCCTCCTTGGGATGTAATTAGCTTCTGCTACGATACTTCCATATAATTAGGAACTGGAAATTCTACACCAAGTGATTTTTTCTCATTGTCTTGGTTATGTCCAACTCTGTAGTACAATGATGTCCTTGAAGAGTTGTTAATGTATTGCAAGAGGTTTATAGCATCAGCTTAAGTGTGAAGACAATTTATTGTCCAATATTCTTTGGGCTTATGTATTGGTATTTCCCAATAACTCTTAACAACAAAACCAAGTGTTGGTAGCTGACAAGGTTTGTAATTTAATAAAAGTTTTCTCTCATCCTCTAAGAGAAGAAACAAAAAGACATTTGCAGGTCTACAATTCTTCCTTCCAACTTCACCTTACAAACATTGAACAAAAGACCATTTCCAATCATTTTCTCTTGTAATTCCTTATCTATATCATTAAACTCTTTCAATGTGTTTTCCAATTTTTTTTTCTTGTCTTAGCTTTGTGCATATCTTGTCCCTGGCTCAATACTCTTGTTTTATTAAGCTTAGTTTGTAGTTCCACAATTTTTCCTTCTAAATCCAGCCTGTTAGAGTCCTATATTTGCTTATCCTTGACCATCTTTGCTTTTAATTTAGCCTCTTTGTGCATTTTCTCAATTTATTTTTATCAAAGATCCTGGGCAATGAATACAAACTCTTGATTGTCATTGCTTACATCCAAAATTATTGCTAAATGTTGCATCTTCCGTCATGATGAATTATGGGAGTGTTGTGAATACTAGGATCCCACTCCTTTGTGCAAAGACGATTTTGTATTTGAGTAAAGGGATCTAGGTGTTCTTCACTATAGGTTATATCTTTCACTTCAATTAGCATCAAGCTCCTCAAGGTGACTATCCATTTTAAATTTAAGCGTTATGGGATGACAACGTGATGAATGTGTCCATTGTTATTCAATGACTATGTTGGTCTCTCCAAGATGTAAACCAAAATCTCATTTTCATGACTACAAACTAACCCATCAACAAACTCATTGGTCTTGGAACAAGGGAGTTCAAATGCCTTCTGGTCAGCTTCCATGTAGTCAGTATGTATTCTCATAGAGTTTTCTTCATAAACTTGCAATTCCTCCTCATGGGGGTTAATCCTAGACAAACTAATCTTCACAACAACATAACTAATATCTTGCACATCATCATCATGTGGTCCAGTCATTTCCATACCTTTTAAATCATATTTATGGATCCTTTACTGCCATACCTGAAAATTGGATAGATGTTTTTTGGACATCATTTACAATAATTGACATGCTTTTGCCCCATAATATTGACTCTTCTTCTTTTGTTTTAGCAACTTCTTGTGATTCTGATTTTAACTTTTCCTATGTAATTAATGATTTTCTTGGATCTTGCTCCTTCATCTTCTCTTTGACCATTTTTCTTATGTATTCATATAGATCTCTTTTGTTGGGATAATGGTTCTTGAGTGCCTCCAAGTACTCATCAGGGGGAACTAGCTTTGAAATCTTTTGACAACCTTTGGTACTTGTCAATGATTTTTGTGGCCCAAGTTTGTACAATAATTCTTGAATAGGATCTATGTCCTCTACCTTTCATAGACCTTCAAATCTCTTTGATTAGAATACATCAGTCATTTATGGTTCACCACGTAGGCCACAGGATTGCTGCTCTGATACCCTTTGTAATGACCCTTTTCTAGAATATTTCTTATTCTTGCCTTAAATACAATATTACTAGTTATAAAATGATAATTGCATTTATATATATAAATATAACTTAAATAAAAATCATGAATTATATTACAATATTCAATTTCAAATAATGCTGAAAATAATCTTATCTTGATTATGTGCTTTGTTTCTTCTTCCAATTTGCAGCTATTTTTTTTGTTATTTGTTTGTACTTGATATCTAGACGAATTATGGGTTTTCGTTCAATAACTTGATAGGAGAAATTAAGGGTTTTTGTCATTAAAATTCTTAATTTTTCCTTGGAGGGTGCATTCTCTTTGGCTGTAATATCTATTTGTAAGGCACATAATATTTTCTTCCAATTGATCCCTTCTTCTCATGGAATGGTCTCCCATTTATATCTTCTTTTTAAAATAGTCAAAACCTTTCTTACATCATTGCTGCTCTTGAAAATATAATATAATTTTAATTAATTATTTTGCTATCACTATCTAAATATTGCTAGCGCTACTTCTTAGTATTTTATTTGGTGCCTCTTGCTTAGTCACTGGAAATGGGCAGATATGTATGTTGTGATTGGTAGCAGTTTGGCTGGGGCACAACGATTCCCATTTTCAGTTGCACAGCTGATGGTGACAAGCTATATTCCTTGATTCACATAATGGTGGTGTGTTTTTGGACATAGTCAAATCTCATAGAGCCACAACAAGTCATGAGAGACAAGGTGAATATGAACTATTGAGCCCTCACTAGCTAAGTTGTCGGGTTCGCCTGTTTGAGGCCCCTAACACGGACTGGGTCCACATGGATCCTGGTTCGTGTTGGGTCCGTGCCTAGTTCGGCCAGGGTTCACCCTAGGGGCCCTGGGTTCCTTGTGCGTTCGTGTTCACAAACCCACAGGGAACCCAGGGCCCCTGGGGTGAACCCTGTCCGGACCTGGGCGAACCTAGGCACGAACCAGGCACTAAATGAGGTAAAATTTGTAAAATTTTCTTAATGTTAAAAATGAAAAATCTAGAAAAACTTTTAACCAATTAAAGCATCAGAGCTTTCAGCTCTGTGCAACTGCAATGATATGCTTTTTATTCTCAAACTCATGTAGCTAAATTTAAAATCACAAGAATCCTAAATGTCGATTGTTATCCTTTGTTATATAAATTAGTGACCACAACCTCATTTTGAGAGACTAGGATTAACAAATACAGTGTGAGATTTTAACTAAGAGACACTGAATATAATCATGAAAATAACAGCAGTTCACTATCACTACCAAGGCAGAAAGGACCCAAAGCACCACATTTGTAGTGGGTGTCCTATCAGAACTGCTTTCTGCCTAGGATAAGGATGGAAATATAGCATAAACTAAAAAGCTGTACTGCTTTCTGATTTCAAACAAAGAAGCACACAATGGCCTACTAGTCTATATATATATATGTACGGACAAACCCAACCCATGAACCCAAAAGGCAAAAAAAAATTGCCTGAACCCACGAACCGGGTTTGTGTCCTCAAACCCGGTCCCGAACCCAAACTGGTAACTTAGCTCACTAAGTGGCAGTCTCACATTCAACTATTGGAGGTGACACTACAACCAAGAATTGACACATGGAGCTCAATTTCATCCCATCCATTACAAAGAGTTTTGGCATGCTTGCTTTGTCTTTCCTAGACACTATGCTAGTGACTTAGGGTTACTCTCAAATCACACCCTAGTATAACTGTTGAAAAAATCATTTCAAAATTCCCCGGAAGTCAGAGTCTTAGGAACCAAGAAGATACGTACTTTAGCTTCCTAAATTGATCTAATAGGATTTGGGACTTTGATCAGCTCTAGTATCATGGCAATACTTTTAATTTGGATATCTCCAAGTTTTGGGGATGTTTGAACATGAGTTAATATTTGAAGTTTCAACATACAAAAAAGTGAAAAATTAAAAACAACTTAAACAAACTAAAAGAAGCTGTAATTTCAATTGTTTCAAACTTCAAACAAGTAGTAAACAACGCAAGGGTTGGCATTCAGCAAGTCTAAATTATGCTTTTAATTGCTTGTTTGAAGACTACTGTATTCAAGTTACTTGAAGATATTATAGGTTTTTTGTAATTTAGCTTCTAAAATGAACACTGATGTCTTGGATAAGTGTTTAAATATATTTAAACAATAACCTTAGAAATCCTAAACATTAAGATAAATTTCCCCATATTCGATTTACTTAATCTATATCTGACCTTGGAACCCTAGGTTATAGAGATATATACTCACTGCAATACAACCCAAAAAATTCATATAATCTAGCCTTTCAAACTCTAAAATGACAAACCCTAAGCTATTCAACTTGGTTGTAAAAAAATCTAGAATTTTTTTTAATGCTCATGCTACTAATAGAAAACCCTAATATTGTGGAACGACTTACATAACATAGGATGAAACATAGCCTCAAATACATTCCACCAATATTAGTGAAATAGGAATCAACCACCCTTTTACATCAATAGAGAATTTAAAATTTAACAAGCTTTCACAATTGCAAAGGAAAATTATAGATATTTCCTACAAAACGGGTCGGCATAGCGACCCATTGATTGCAATAGCAGACCATGGCAATGGTGAGGGCAAGAATTTTGCCCTCAACAACTACAAGTGTTGACTAACTTAGTGTTATCGGTGTTTCCTGCCATTAGAGCTCGAACATGAGTATGTGTGAGATTGCTCCTTCAATTGAAGTGGTTTCGTGACTTTCGTCCTTGGATTTGGACCCTTGGACAACTAGTGTTATCTACGAATTCTTGTTGGGGTGTCTGTTGGTTTGTTCATGATGGCCTCTGTAATGTCCCTTTTTCTCGTGGGTTTAAATGCGTAAATGGGAAGTAAATTAATTATTTAACATTTTTCTGTAAAGTGGAAATCAAAGGAAATGTTAAATAATTAATTAATAAGTGACTTAGGCTTAAATTTAATTTAAGTCACTTATAAAATGTAACCATGCGGGAAACTGAAGGTAACTGAATATGAATATTATAAAGAAGGTTGTGGGAATTGGAAAAGTTATGGAATGATTATTTTTATCCTCAACATTGCTTTGAGAATTTTCTCAGATTAATTCTTCTTGTGATGTGCTTGAGAATCTGTTTTCAGCAGTGAAAGACCTACTCTAGATGGACTTGGAGTGATCATTTACATTACTCAGTTGGATTAACAGTCAAATTGCAGAATAAAGGCGTATAGGGAAATATATGTTTTGAAGTGATAGCACGGGTATTCATTTGGGTAACTTGCATTCATTGTGCGGTTCTCAGTATTGAGTGTGAAGCTATGCTGACATGAACAAATAATAATTATTAAAATAGTTGGCAACACTCTTTAGAGCCATTCTGGGAAGACTATCAGCACTAAAGATATCGTGCAGAACATTAACATTAAGTGAAAGTGGAACGTGTGAAACCTCTTGCCATTATAGTATTTGTACAAAGCAGATATCTGTTGTCAAAATGCAGGGGAAAAAGGAGTTACGGGATCATCATATATACTTCTTTGACATGGATCGTGAAGATCAATTATTGGGCCAGCCTACTCCTTGTTGCTATGTGTGGGAAACCAAGCTGAAGCCCGAAGGTCTACATATTTCTGTTGATTGGTGTTGAATGTATCAATGTTTATATCAGTGTTTAAACCCTTTACTGAAGACTGCGGTGCTGATAAGAGAGATTGGAGGTCATGACGTTTTCTGAACAACAAGCACCTCTGGGCAGGTCTGAATCTATATTAAGTTGAACATTGACAAATTCATGTGCATAAATCTTCAAAGGAAGTACTGTAGATTGCTTCTAAAGGATTTGAGAAGTTCTGAAATTAGCTGTATGCCCTGTAATTATTCATTGAGATGCTGCATTAAGGTCAGAAACCTGTTCATTTCTCTCTAAAAGTTATATCAGAATTTATATTTGAAAGGTTTCAACTATATGCAAAGATTTCTTTTTGAAATACAAGTTTCAGTTATATGCATTGTTATAGTTCATTTCATTGTGAATGATACATGTTGATTAGGTGATTGAAACCATAGAAAACTCTTAAACACCAAAATTAGCAAATTAACTCACTCTTCAGAAACTTGCCAAGTGTTAGCTAAAATGTGTTGAGTGGAAACACAAATTTCAGTGAAGAATACAAAGGTTCTTTTCTGTGGTATCAGAGCCGTGCATCCTCCCAGCCTGAGGGTGTTGGGGAATCAATATAGTATGAGCAAACAACATACTCATCATTACTACCTTAGGAGAAATAAGTCAAATCCAGACCTAATCTGGGAAGGAGGAAACAGTATAAATATGGGGGATCAAGAACAACAAACTCCTAGCACAAGGGATATTTTGAATGACATAGCCAGAGGCCAGCGTGAGATTCAACAAAATTTTGCCCAAATGTGCAATATGATGGCTGAACTCATGATGAATAATAATAACAATAAGAATAATGGAGGGAACAACGGAGGAAATAATGGATGTGGGGATGGATCAGTGAATCAATGGGATAGAACTGCATTAGCCAGTACTAGGCCTTTAATGCCTCAATTTTTACCGAGGCATCCTTAGGTGGAAAATAAACCAACGTAGGGGGAGTTGTAGGATCAAATCTTACAAGATTGGAGGAATTCGGGTTTGGAGATTCAGGCCGAGATGTCTTTCCAGGAATGCATGGTCTTGCGAATGAAACATATGCCACATAGAAGATCACACAATTAGGAGTTGCGGAAGAAGGTTGGAAAACTGTCGATTCCATATTATGAGAGGTCAGGCGAAACATTAGCAATAGGATGGGTACAAAAGCTAGATACATATTTTCAATTAAATCCTATTCTTGAGGATGATGCCATCAAATATGCAGCACTTCATTTGGACGGTATCGCTCACTAATGGTGGCATCATGGGATGGTCACATTAGGCCATGACCAGATTAATTCTTATGCCAAATTCACAGAATAGCTGAACGATCGTTTTGACAGGAAAGATCCTGAGTTGCATTTCAAGGGGTTAGCACAACTCAAACGATGGGGTTCTATAGATGCTTACATTGCAGATTTTCAGCAGTTATTAGTATTGGTGATTGACATTTTAGAGTGAAGGTTGATTTTACTATTCATGGATGGATTGTCTAATCCATTGAAGGGTTGGATTAAGGCTCTTAACTCACTCACATTGCAATATGCAATTAAAAGGGCAAGATATATGGAATCTTCTACTTCAAAATGCAAAAATCCATCAAGAGGAATCCCACCTCCTAATCCGCCTAATCCGACAAAATAGATATGAGAACTCCTAATCCGCCTAGGCCTACACTACCAAAGTTCGATTTCTAGTCAAGGAGTAAGTTGTGGAAGAAGAAACTGTCTTTCGCTTGCCACAAACCATGGGAACCTGGGCACAAGTGCCTTGGGAAAGACAAAGCATACTACATTGAGGTCACTTCTTACTAGAGGACAAGGTAATAGACACTTGTTTGGGAAGCGAGCATGAGGACAAAGAGTGATTTGTTTGGTAGATAGTGCAACATCTCATAATGTCATTTATGAGGGACTTGTGATGAAATGAGGAATACAAATCAAGGATTTTTTCAAGATTTAGAGTCATGATGGCCAACAAATTCAAAGCAAGTTGCACTAAGATGATTTCACAGCTGAGCATCTTGTTGGATGGATGCACACTCACCATGATTTCTATGTGATTGGGATTGTCATATAGATATGATATTGGGAATTCCGTGGTTGCACTCTCTTGGTAATTATAATTAGGATTTCCAAACAAAAGAGTTGGAGTTCACTTTTGACAGAAGAACGATAGTGTTGAAGGCATGAAATGATGGTCCTCCAAAGGTAGTGACAGTGAAGAGGTCGGAAGCATTGTGTGCACATTTTGAAGTTGTTCCTAAGGTATGTCATTTTGCTAGAATGTATGATGGTTCTATATTGTCTAACTTTAGTGAAGAATTGAGGAATGTGGGAATTGGAGTAGCACAATAGACATCGAATAAGGACAAGAGACGGGATGGTGAGTTTGGCCATTTGATACAGATGCTTATTCAACTGATTTCTAGGAGGGATAGGTGGATAGCAGTTGCAAGTATCTTGTAGTGTAGTGTTTCCAACAAATGTTCATACCAGCTTCCTAGATTGATATGGGGTTTTGGTGTTAGATTGCTAACGGGGACCCCCTCTTTTCCGGTTTTTCTGCGTTGTTAGGTTAGGGTTTTGGCTGCTTAGTGGGCAATTTTGTGTTTCCTGTGCTCGAGTCTCGGAGTTTTGATCATGCCTAGTGCCATTTAGGGTTTTTGAGGTTATAGGATCAAGTTGCAAACGTTGGAATTTTAATGATCCTAATTTTTGTCTAAGTGTTGACCTTCTTGAGCATTAACGTGTTTTTAAACACGCACATCGGTGATTTTAAAGTGCCAAGGTACTTTCAGACCTTTTGGAGTTGTTTTCTCGCTCCTAAGTTATTATTCAAGTTGATTTCGCACTTTATCCCAATAAATTTCCTTGTGCTTCGCTCAAATTTTTGGAAAATTTGCCTAAGTCCAGTTGAGTTTTATCAAGTTTTAAAGTTTTCTAGCGACATTGAGTGGTTAAAATGTCAAATTCCTAAAGGAAATCCATATTCCAAGGGTTGAAAGGTCAAACTTCCATGCTAGAGGTGTTTTTCCCCTCATATTCCAGACTACCCATCCTTTTCCCCCACTCAAAATCCGGACTACACATGGGTTTCCCCTGAAATCCATACTGGCTATGATTTTCCACCACTGTTTATCCATGCTTGGGTCATTTTTGCCCTGGAAGCATTAGAATTTGACTAAGTGTCAGGATTTTTCCGGACTGCCTTCGTTTTTCCACCGGGAGTGTGAACTATAGTGCAGATGAAGTTGAGGATGATTCCATACCTATATCGATTTTCCACCAGGCTGTTTTGTGACAAGCAAAGGCGGATTTTTGTGCAGATTCTCAGTTCATATCCAAGTCGATTTTCCATTGAGAGCAATGTGATGAGTTTTGAGTCCGGATTTTCATCCAGACTGAGGTCCGAATTCCACCAGGGAGTGTTTTTTTGGGCAAATGCAGTGAATTTTTGTATGGATTTTTATCCATACTAATATCGATTTTCCCTTGGCCTGTTTTGTGTGCATTTTGATGAATTTTAGCATGGATTTTTATCCATACTAATATCGATTTTCCCTTGTGGGGAATATTTTGGTGTTTTAAATGATTTTTAATGGGATTTCTTAATCCCTACCTATATCGATTTTCCCCCAGAGGCTCAATTTTGACTTTAAATTGAAATATTTAATAAATGAACCCTATTTTAATTGTTTTTAAATGATGATTGATGATTATTTAAAATTTTAAAAACAAAACTAAATAACTTGCAATGAGCATTTAATGTTTTTTGCTCTTCTAGAAGCAAGTTAGTTTTACCAAACAAGTATATAAGCAAGTGTTTTATCCCACATTGCTTGTGTGGTGAAAGTGAGAGGCAAAAGCAAGTATAAGAGAGGAGTCTCCAGCAATATTTTATTATTAAGTTTGCCAGGTGTCTCCATGTTTGGCGATTTTTCTCTCTTATTGGCGAATTTTGGCAAGTGTTTGTGCCATTGTTTGGGGTGGATTCCTTTCACACTTGGTGGCTGCCATCATTCCCAGCTTGCTGATATGTTGCAGATCTGAGTTTGTCCTCCATTATTGCAGCTTGTTTGACCTCCATAGCTGGCTGGAAAATCAATTTTCAGACTTATACCTTGTTCCTAGCTATTTTGTGCCTTTAGAGATTTTATCCAAGGAGCTGATTTGAGGCATTTTCAATCAATTTTTAGAGTTGTCTTCCATTGTTGCAGACCTGAAACTCCATTGTAGGGGTGCTGTTGAAATATTCCGAGCCAATTTTTTTCGATTTTTACGAATTGCAAATTACAATCAATGCACCCGTTAAGGTTAGAGGATAAACCAAAACGTGCAAAAGCAACTCTAACCAGAATGTACACCAGGATCCCGATGTGGGCAAGGTGTGAGCATTGGTCAGAGGATCTAAAACAAATTGCTTATGCTGTAACTCTAACCAAGGATGGCGCCGATGATGGCGAGCATATGGTTAGAGGATCTCTTACTCTAAATACTGGAAGGGAACTCGACACCAAGTATGTGCTACCCAATCCAGACTGGAGTGAGGGGCGACCATATGGCGGAGTGATTACAAAATTCAATGCTTGAAGGGAAATGCTGAAAACTGGAAATTCTCAACACCCAGAATGTGCTTGCTAACCCAGAGTGGGAAAGTAGCTACCATAGGGCGGAGGTGAATTAAATACAATATCAAATGCTGAAGGTAAAAAGACTATTACAATCTGATAAAGCAAGAATCTAATGGCTGTCAGTACTACTGCCAGCTTACAATTCAAGAGATGAAATCTTGCTAACAATATAAATCAGCCTATAATAGAGTTGTACAATATTCGTGAATTTAGTTGCTGAGAAGTAAAGATCAACGGAAATGGCAATAACTAGATCCAACCTTGTTCTCCAGACTTGGGCAATCTTCACTGAAGTCTCCGCAATGCTTTTGAAGATTTCTCACCACTATCCAATGAAGAACTTAGCAGATTTCTCAAGACTGTATAACAGACCTGCAACTTTCAATGAATAACCAGCAACAGAAGATTTCTTGAAATGCTCAAAACTCACTCTTTACTCATCCAAAATGCTTGATATCAATTGCAAAACTCTAATGAAAAGGAGGCGCTCAACTAAGAACCATAAAACAGACTTAAAATGCAGATTACAAGAAATGCACAATTCCCAATGAAACCAAGAATGGTATGGCCCAGCACAGGGGCGATTTTGCTTTTAAAAATCAAATCCTTTTCTAAAAAATCTACAAGTTTGCATACTTGGGCGCCTTAACTAGATGAAAGGAAATAAACAATACCCACAACCAATTTTTTTGTCTTTTTGGATTTATGAATAAAACATTAAATCTACTGAAGCTAGAATGTGAAAACCAGAAATCTCTAATATGCAAAATCTGAACCTAATTAGACAAATGCAGATTACAATGCACTAATTCCAATAAACTCACAAACTTGACTAAGAATCACCACTAGTTGTTGTCTCACAAACAAGAAGCGATGCCCGAGCTAGGAGGCCTTCATTCCTCGAAGCAAACCCAGAGCCACGTCGGCAACATAACAGTACTGTAGTCCAAAGATGTGAAATGATGCTCAAAGTCTTCCTTTTATAACTTCCTGTTGACTTCACGAAACCCTAAAATCCACTTCAATATCCAAACCCTAATCCTTTCTCCAAGATGGCGTCCTTTTCCTTTCAAGCTTAATATTGATATTTTAATTAAATTCAATACCTTGATAAATGCGCCCACATTAAGCTTGCTTTGACTTTGGAAATTAATAAAATAATCTTTAATGAAGGCGCCACCCTCAAAAAGCCCACTTTTCAAAACAACATAAAGATCAGGTCTGAGAAGGGGACATTACAGGTGTCCTCAGAAAACAAAATTTTTCAGCCACCTACCTACCTGGCAATTTCACTTGGGAAGCATTTTTACTTCATTCCGGAGTTTATTTCTGAGTATTTTATCATTCCTAAGGGTTCTGGTAAGTCTGAAAACTTCATTTTTAGATTTGTCTTCAGATTTAGTTTTCATTTCCAGCCCTACATTCATGCTCAGATTTTCTTGTGTTTGCCTTGGAAGGTTGATTCTCATCAATTTATGCATATCTAGATGATTACAACATGTTTTAAAAGTCTAATTTTCTGTTTGTCTTCAGATTTTGTTGACCTCCATTGTTGATTGCAGAAGGTGTCCTCAAACATACTTTGTGTGAAAACATAACCTTTCACACCTTTCCTTAGTCACCGCTGATCCGGTATACTCCTTTGCACTTTAGTTTCAACAATTTCTAAGTATAAGGAGGTATTAATGAATTTCATAGAGGGTTTCCATACCCTAACGTTGTCACATTTTGAATCTAATTGTCAAGATCTACGTAGAGTGAACTATTTTCTTGACTTTATGCTCTAATTAGCTTAAAATCTTTAGAAAGTTTGGAACTTTATTTTCCTAAGTTATAACTTCAAGCTTCGTACAGGTGCAATGTCGAAGTCCGAATTTAAGGAAAGGAAAGAACTACAAAAGATACTGGAGGCTGGATTCTATCTAGAGCCTAAGATTTCATCCAGATGGAAGGAGATCACAGATACAAACATGCATTTCCTGGACATGAACCAGATGCGACAACGGATGTTCGGAGTCGGAAATCAGATTCGTTCCCCAACATATGTGAACATTAAGAAGAGTGGTATTTTTCATGCCGTTGGATTTCCATAGTCCATACAGTGCAGTGAGCTTATCTTGGAGTGTGCACGATGTTATGATTCTCTCACGCGAATGATCAAAACTCCTAAGGGCGTTGTCATTGCCTACCTTGCTGAGGATGCTGTTGCTGAGGTGTTCAGAATTCCACGCGGAACAGATATGAAGGATGCGACCAAGGATGAATATAAAGAGTGGTACACGAAGATGGGTTCATGCAAGAATATGATAAACAAAGAGTGGATGATTGAGCCTAGGCTTCATCATTCCACGGCTCCCAAGACACTCATGCCCATAGACTTCAAAGAGGAGTATAGTGACTTAATATTCCTACTCAACAGAGTGATGGATATTCGATGGATGGATGTTCTATTTCATCCAGGATTGTCTTAGAGGGACATTGGTAAATTGGTCTAAGATTATAAATGACAATCTGGACTTTCAGTTGAGGAATGTAGAGCGGTCCAAGTCATTCGCCATGACTTCCTACTTGATATACCTTCTTGCACGGTTCGTTTCATACAGAGGATTGATATGCAAAGGTGAAGTCGGGAATGGGCAAAGACAATTCAGGAGTCATGAGTGCTATCCCCAGCTGAGCATGTATAGAATTGAAGACTATAAGAGAGTGAATGATATATTCACCATGTACATCATGCGGATGCTGCAAGGCGGAATCAACAGAAGACTGTCCAAGGAGGCAACACAACTAATAGAGAAATATGGATCGTGGTATATTCAGTTTCCCACTTTCACGTACCTTAGGATTCATGGGTTTCAATCCGAACCCTACAGGCTTCCTAGGTATCCGTCCGACATAATGATCTTGTTGGAAGTGCTGAGACAACTTCTAGAATTTGATGCCATTCAAAGAGAGAAGCATAGGACATGCATGACATTCCCTATTTCAGTTGGGAAGACATCAGAGGTTTGCCAGTCTGCCTTAGCCGCCAACACTGCGAGTGAGGAGCTTGCATTCTATTGATTTGCAACCTTCAAGAAAAGAGGAAGATTTGATCCAGATAAGAAAGTTGGAAGGATCAGGGGAGAGAAGTTCATCCACAAAGTTGGCATAGAAGATTATTGGGCCATTCTGATGGACGAGAAAGCAGTGAAGAAAAGAATGTGGTCCAGAATGTCAGTGGATTTCATGAGGAAGTGTGGATTTTTCCTCATTCCTGATCAAGTGTTAGATGACAGAGATCATACGCATCCACAATATGAGAATGAAATGAAGAAGACAATCTTATTGCCAAATTGGTTAGAGTCAGAAGAGATTGATTTAAATGTATTGATGAGAGAGGTCTTGAGTTTCTCCCGTGCATGGGTAGATATACAGATGAATAAGTTAGTTGATATGGGTGTTCCCTTCACTTATGAAAAGATGAAGCTGGAAGAGTCTACTTTCGAAGATGATCAGAGGACTATCAGTGATGTCAGGATTCATGCAGACGAAGAGAGTCAAGCTCCCAAGAGAAGAAAAAACACGCTAGGAGAAGTCAAGGCCCGAGGGAAGAAGATTGAGGAGGTGAAGAAGAAGAAACAAAAGACTATCATTCCTCCAACTATCACTCCTTCACCACCTCTCAGTGTCTCATCAATTAAGGTGATTGAAATAACAGAGCAGAACAACGAAACCCAAGTTCCAACGTAGTGATACTACCAGAGAATATTCAGGAGTTACATGCCACAACGACATCTGCACCTCCAAATGAGAATGATGATCAATCGGGATCCCCTATTGTCCTTTTGGAAGTTAGTTTGGGAAATGAGATATACGATTTGACCAGGAATAATCCTGATGATGATGATGCTATCTCGGCATTGAGAGGACTTGATTGAGAAATGTGTCTCGATGATGGTATGGAGATGGCCGCTATTCCTGATTGGCTAATGAGAAGTATGGAGAAAAGTAAGAAAATGATAGAGGTACAGCCTATTGATGACATTGATGACTACCTAGCTAGGAGTACTAAGTAGAAGGAACCCAAGAGAGCGGAGATTTTGTCGCACATAGCTAGAGATGAGACAGGAATGCGGATTGCGTAGGTTGTTGTTCCTATTGCAAGCATGCCAGTGGACATTGCTACTCCTATGGATTTCCAGATCACTTCAGTTGCCCTTGGCCATACATCAAGAGAGCAAGAGTTTCGGGAGGTTGGTGAAAACCTCAAGGCGATCGACGCAAGGTTAGACAGAGAGATTGCAGAGAAGGAAAGGTACAAAGAAGAGAATATCAAACTTAGAGAGTATATTGCAGGGATAAGGCGTGAAAATCCCACCCTTATATCCCCTATTGCAGTTGACCATGGAATACATTCACACAATGAGGCAGCGAGAGGTACACTCTCGGAGGTGGAAAAGTGGATTGAGAGTACAAGAAAGCAGGCAGATGATTTCCTTACTCTGTTTGTCCAGGCATATGATAGGACAACAGGGCTCGTATTTAGAATCCAGTATTTGGAAGGAGTTTGGGAAGAATTCCGGCCTATTCAGGAGTTAGACTATTCCATGCCTCCAGGCTTTGAAGAAGATTCCTAATTCCACCTTGGTTAGCGAGAACATTGTGCACAGTGGAGACATATACGATTTCCATGGCTGGTGTTGTTCATTAGCCGTGAAGAGATCAACTTATGAGAACGCTTAGTCAAGTTGTATGGAGATGGAGGGATTGATTCAAGACATTCAGATGAAGATCCTTGCCTCAATTGAGGAGTTATTGGGTGTTGATGTTAGTGATGCTAGTGGTTTACACTTAGCCGAATTAAGAGACAAGATGAAATTTATGTATTTTTGCCAGTTGGACTCTTTGAAGAAGAGTCAGATAGACGACTTGGTCTCTTTGTTGATTCATGTTCATAGTTCGCAAAAGCTCATGCCAGATTGGGAGAACACTTTGGACGCTTGCTCGGATTCACTGGATGTGATTGATTTACAACAGGATACCTTGCCTAGCATTTCCATGGAGGAGTTAGATTCAGTATTGGCTAGATTCTTGGAGAGATGCATGGAGGAATCTTCTAGAAGATTTCCTATTTGATGACTAGGTATCTTTTTATTGGGCCATATGTTGGTGGCTCCATTTTTGATGTAAACCCTAATTAGGGCAATTCTAGGGTTTTGTTGGCATGATCTTGGCCGTTGATCTTGTATCAGTCTTGGCCATCCATTTTGTAAGAGACTCTATATATACCTCCTTGTTTCTCATTTGTAAGAGAGAGTTTTTGTAGAATTGTTGGTATATGCTGTAGCTATTTGAATCATAATCATTGTTCAATTGTTGGTGATTTTGCTCTTCAAGTGTTGTATTTGCATTCGTGGTTCTCAATTCCTCCAAGTTAGATTAGAATTTTAGTTTAGAATTTATTTTCATGTATGTTAGATTTAGTGAAAGATTTGTTGAATGTATTTGTGTGGAATCCTTAATCCATACCACTAGCCTCTTGTCGCCAGTAAGTGCGCCTTGTGTGGTCAACTGGAGATTTGAGTAAGCTTAACTTCAACTATTATGCGTCCCTTGACACGCATCAACTTGGATGGTGTCAATGTTTGATGGTGATAGCCTGAAAATCTTTAAGTATACCTTAGACGATTGCACTAAGCTTGTGTCAATACCTGTTTGTGAGACCTTGCCTTGTTTGATTCCATTGGATCTATTCATCATTTCCTACATTCCTAGGCTTAGAATAGATTTCCTGAACCCTATTCCTTTTGCCCATTTTTTTAGTAAGAATTAAGTCCGGAGCTTCATTGATAAATCTTAAGTTGTTAGTACACCTATTCCGCATCTTCATGATCGAAGAAGATAATTCAAACATTTGCGTAAGTCCCCAAGTGAACACAACAATTCACATCGACCATTGAGTTATCCACTCATCAAGACCTGACATGTAGAAACCTTGGAATCATTTTAGTTGATCTTATCCTTAGCATCTGAGGTGATTTTGTTCAAGAGAGGGTAAATTACCTTTGGTATTTTATTCTGTAAAGTTATGTGCGTAAAAAACACATCAACAGGCGGGAGGACTTGTAATATTCCCTTTTCCCGTGCTTTTAAATGCATAGAAGGGAAATGAAATTTATTATTTAATATATTTCCTTAAAGTTGAAATTAAAGGAAATATTGAATAATTAACTATTAAAGTCACTTTTAAAATGTAACCATACGGGAAATTGAAGGTAATTGACTATCAATTTTATAAAGAAGGCTGTGGGAATTGGGAAAGTTATGGAATGAATATTTTTGTCCTCAACATTAATTTGAGAGTTTTCTCAGATTAATTCTTCTCGAGATATGCCTAGTAATCCGTTTTCAGCAGTGGAAGACCTGCTCTAGATGGACTTGGAGTGATCATCCAGATTAATCAGTTGGATTAACAGTAAAATTGCAGAATAAAGGTATTTTATTAATTTCCAGAGATGGTTTTATCTTTAGGAAATATTCAGTATAATTGTATTCTGGTTGGAAAATATCTATATACAGAAATAATGTTTTTGAAGGGAAATATTAATGAGTTGAATTGAAATACTAAGGATGATTATTTTAATGTTGTTGACAGAGGTATTTTCGAAAAGTTAATGTATTTTGTGATATTTTATTCCTTTGCCGTAATTGGAGCTAATTGGTGTTGTGGTTTTGATTGAGAATTAATTTATTAAGCTTACATTGACTGAGGATTGGGATGGAATATATATTGATGGAGATTTATTTGATTGGAAATAAAGTGTAGTGTCGGGGAACACCGCATACATTATTCTCATGAAATAAATCGATGCCATTAAGGAGAAATATATAGTTATCAGGCATTTTTTTAAATTGTTATTTCCGTGGCAACTTTGATTTTGGCATGAAGTGTGATTTTGGATGCAAACACCCCACCGATTTCCTGGTAACTTCTCAACTATTGGCAGTTTCCATTAGGCGTATAGGGGAATATATGTTTCT
Source organism: Cryptomeria japonica (assembly GCF_030272615.1). NCBI lineage: Eukaryota > Viridiplantae > Streptophyta > Pinopsida > Cupressales > Cupressaceae > Cryptomeria > Cryptomeria japonica. The sequence goes on from NC_081413.1 coordinate 171,129,735, forward strand.
AAGTGATAGCATGGGCATTCGTTTGGGTAAGTTGCACCCATTGTGTGGCTCTCAGTATTGAGTGCAACTTCTTTGGGTGTGAAGCTATGCTGACGTGAACAAATAATAATTGTTAAAATAGTTGGCAATGCTCTTTAGAGCCATTCTGTGAAGACTCACAATGCTGAAGATATTGTGCAGAACATTAACATTAAGTGAAAGTGGAACATGTGAAACCTCCTGTATCATAGTATTTATACAGAGCTGATATCTGTTGTCAAAATGCAGAGGAAAAAGGAGTTATAAGATTATCATATATCCTTCTTTGACATGGATCATGAAGATTAATTATCAGGCCAGCCAATTTCTTGTTGTGTGTGGGAAACCAAGCTAAAGGCTGAAGGTCTACATATGTCTGTTGATTGGTGTTGAATGCATCAATGTTTATATCAGTGTTTAAATCCTTCACTGAATACTGCTGTGCTGATAAGAGAGATTGGAAGTCATCACGTTTTCTGAACAACCAAAACCTCTGGGCAAGTCTGAATCTATCTCAAGTTGAACATTGACAAATTCATGTGCATAAATCTTCAAAGGAAGTATTGTAGATTGCTTCTTAAGGATTTGAGAAGCTCTGAAATTAGCTGTATGCTCTGTTATCATTCATTGAACTGCTACATTAAGGGCAGAAACTTGTTCATTTCTCTCTAAAAGTATCATTAGAATTTATATTTGAAAGGTTTCAACTAAATGCGAATATTTCTTTTTGAAATACAAGTTTCAGTTCTATGCATTGTTATAGTTTATCTCATTGTGAATGATACATGTTGAATACGTGATTGAAACCATAGAAAACTCTTAAACACCAAAATTATGCAAATTAACTTAGTTTTCAGAAACTTGCCAAGTGCTAGCTAAACTGTGTTGAGTAGAAACACATTTTGGTGAAGAATACAAAGGGCCTTCACAACCTCTCAAGCCCATTTTTATAATCTTAAGACACTTAGGAAGAGCATCAAAAATTTCACAATGATCTCCATCCTAGGCTCACTATACATAAATGGATTCCTTTAACTTTTGAGGGCTGTTTTCTTTGGATTGAGTCGAAAATAGTGACCTCTTGTGTGGAAATGGGCTTGGAAGGTGTGGAGGAGAGTCCCTTGCAACTTGCAATTGTCCTCAACAAATATATTGAGGAGCTCCTTTGAGTTTGAAACCCTATTTGCTATATCAATGGTGGTCATTGGTGTCCTCATGATGTGCCTTACTAGAAGTCCATGTGGTTCAAATTCAAAATGATTGGGTCGAATGTTAGTGCTAGGTGGAAACTCACATAGAGTTGCATCTCTTTGCACATTAATGGCACTCCCAACATGTAGTGTGGTAGGTGGAGATGGATAATAGAAAATGTTTTGAATGTTGGGGTTGATTATTGGTTTGTGCCTTTAGTTGGAAATTTGAGTTTGAAGGTGAGGCAAGCTAGAGGGAAGGAGCTCAACATCTCAACCGTGGTGTGTGGAGGATCGAAGATTTGGAAGTGAGGGATGATTGCATGGGATGCTTCAAAATCTTGATGGTGAGAGAAGTGAGAGCAGAGGACGGTTTAGAGGCATGGGAGTAAGGGGGAGTCCAATACTCCTATGAAGGTATAGGAGAGAGCATGCCGGGAAGGGGAACTGCATAACTTCGGTGACCTACATAGGCTTGGTGAATTTGATATGCTGCCATACTCAAAAAATTTAAGGGTCATATGTGGATGGATGGGAGATGGAGTTGAATCTATGCATGAAGTGGAATCAGGAGTTACGATGGAGCTAGGAAATGGGTGTGTTGGTTTACCCCATGAAGAGTCGAATGTGGCGACATGACAAGTTTGCCTTGCTTGAATTCGCTTGCCCTCAAGCAATCACAAGCTTGGATGTTTTAGAACTTGTGGGACTTTCCATGTTGCATCTTCAATGAGGAGATTATTTCATTTGATCAACTACACAACTACATTGTTATGGATTGACCTCTCAACTTCCTCGTTTTGGTTTGCATAATTGCCTTAGGGATTAACATAAACTTGCCTTCGTCATCAAGTGGAGGTAGCTTCAATATGTTTCCTTAATTTCCTCTTCAAGCAAGATACATGGAACATATTATGAATCTTACTTTCCTTAAGCAATTCCAACTTGTAAGCTACCACACTTACTTGCTTGAGGATCTTGTAAGGCTTGTAAAAATGAGGCTTGAGTTTTTCAGATCCACTTGCCTTTAAGGAGGATTGCTTGTAAGGATGCATTCACACCGAACCCCAATTCTCCTACTAAAATTGTTCACTCCACTTTATGGCCATCTACATGCATCTTTTTTTGATTTTGCTCCTTTTGGAGATTGTTTTTGAGTGACGTCAAGATGTCTTGGTCGTATTGGATCAAATCATTTGGTCTCAAAACCTTGCTATTAGACAAAACGAGGTCAACAAATTTTTTGTTTTCATACCCATATAATGCCATGGAGGGTGTCCTCCCAATGGACAGGTGATGAATAGTATTATAAGAGTGCTCCCCTAGATGAAGCTATTTTATCCACGCCTTCGGATGGCCCACCATATAGTTCCCTAGATAGCCTTCCACCCATTTATTTACTATTTTGGTTTTTTTGTTTGTTTGGGGGTGGTAGCCAGTGATAGGTGTGAGTTTGGTTTCTACTAGATTGAAGAGGTCTTGCCAAAATAAGCTCAAGAACCAACTACCTTTGTTGTTAACAATGCTCTTAGGCAATTCATGAAGCTTAAACACTTAAAAAATTCAGCAACTTGTGGTGCCTTATAACTTGAGGAAATGGAAAATTTTGCATATTTTGTGAGTCTATATGCAACCACATATATACAGTCCGTGCCTTGGACTTTAGGGAGTTCCATGATAAAGTCCATCAAGACACTCTCCCATTTGTGCTTTGAGATTGGTAGGGGTTGTAAGAGTCTTGGTGGAAATGACTGCTTTTTTTTTTTTTTTTCAAATGACATTCACTAACATGGTGGAAGATGTCATCTTTGAGTTCTTTTTAAGTGAATCTCTCTCAAACTTAGTTGTAGGTTTTGAAATGCCCTTGGTGGTCTGCTAAGGGTGATTCATAGGCTGCCCAAATAATCCTGTCTTTCATCTTGGATTCTGGAACTAAATAAATTTTGATCTTGTAAAGGATTAGTTCGTTAGATGTTGAGTACCTATCTTCTAGCAACTTCCCTTGCAAAACATCAATAGCAAACACATTCTTAACATATTCTATTATGATATCAGCTTTCCAATTTGTAGAGATGTTAGGCGTTGAACTCAAAGTTGGTCTCCTAGATAAAGCATCAACAACAATATTTGTTTTCCCCTTAACGTACTCTATCCAACAACAATAGCTAAGGTCCTCTTGATATCCTCTTGGAGAGAAGGCGGTTTGAAGGATTTGACCAAACCCTTGAGAGATTTAGTAAGTCCTTCAATGAAAAGCATCATTTACCTCTTCTTCAAAATGTCAAGCACCATCATAGATAGCTTCTAGAATTCTATCACATGGTTCTCCAACAAACCAAATTGGTTGAGCTGAGCTAGCTCACTAAAGTGCACTTTAGGATCCCTCCTATCAAAACTTTCAATTAGTTATCTATAGAACTTGTTATATGAGTTGATGGAGTTGTGATCTTGAGTGTGTAGTCCATGGTACCATCATCATAAAGTTGTGTTGTCACAAAAGTTTGCACCCTTGCTGAGCTATCAACTCAGCAAAGTCATGAAACATGGAAACAACCCCGAAGTGTGGGACCTTGCGTAAAGGGGTTGAATCTCTAAAGAAGGCTGACTTCCTTTTGAATCCAAGTGTAGGTGTTGAACCAACTCAACACTCCAAATTCTACTTCTAAACCTATCCTAACAGCTTGTAGAGGGAAAAGGGAAGAAGAAAATGCTAAAATGTAAGGAGGTGATGCACCAAGATAAGAGATATTCCTCTCCCCACCCGAAATGACACAAAGAAACAATTGAAATACCTTGGGGATGCACAAACTTTAGTTGCATGAATGACTCCAATGCATGTATGGAGGTTAGAATTTGTTGAATGTCAAAAGGGAAGAAAGTTTCCCACAAGTCATACTCAAAAAACAAGTTAACACAACATATGTGAGAGAGAGCCACAAAACAAACACTTATTATGAAGGTAAGAAAACATACACAACATACATAAGTCGAAGAGAGGCAAGAATGATGATTTCAATTCATTCTCAGGTCAATGACCAAAATTACAGTTGCAGAAATGCAAGGAAATATACAAATCTTCAAGAGAAGTGAAAAAGCATAAAGTAGCTCAAGCTAGGAGGGAGTGAACCCCTTACAATGAGGCTTAACAACCTATATATAGAAAACTGGTCGCAGAGAAGAGACCAATGGTCAAGAAGCGGAAGCCTTGACCTTGGCGTATACAGGAGAATGTTAGTCCAGGAAGGTAGGGAAGTGCACGGGTTTGACATAGTTGTGCGTGCAAGAAACCCATCCACACCTTGACAAGGCAATCCCAAGAAGAGAAGTACTTCTAGAAGGTAGATTGCCTGACATTCCAAAGTTAGAGCATGAAGACCTGACATGAGGGCCATAAAGTACCCATAAATAAGCATGGCCTTGGACTCTACTTGATGGCAATCCTACAAAAACATTAAATGTGCCCCTGTAGCTCCATGAATGGAAGTAAACAAGTCACAGGTTTTGGTGGAGCATTAAAAGCCTTGAATGTTTGATCACACAATCTGGAAGTGTTACAAGTCATTGGAGGTCAAGCATTAGGCCCCTAGGAAACTGCTACAAAGGGAGAGGAGTCGGGAACACAGAGTCCAAAGGGATGAGAGGGAGGAGATAGGAGGACTTCGGATTTTGGGGTTCAAGGAGACGGAATACCTCTTCCGCAAAAAGGGAAGGGGTAGACCGGTTCCCCGAATCTCAAAATCTGGAAAGGAAGGGAAGGTCGGGTTTCGGGTTTTGGGGAGATGGGATATCTCTTCCCAAAAAGGGAAGGGTGTAGTGTCGAAAATTGCATACCTCTTTGTAATTTGACCTACATCTTTTGTAACCACTTTGGTGTCCATTCCCCTAGCACCTGAGTAGGCTCATTTCAGCCCTTGCTTCAGCCTTTTCCCTCTCAGGATGCTCAAGACCCCCTTTTCAGTAGCCCCCTCGTGGTGTCAGTATTGTTAGCCACGCGTCTCCCTTGTCTCCTGTTGTTTTTGAGCGTGATTCATTTGGACATGTTGTGACCTTTTCACACATCGCCCCATTGCTAACGGGGACCCCCTCTTTGCTAGCTTCCTGCGTCGTTAGGTTAGGGTTTTGGGTGCTTAGTGGACAATTTTGTGTTTTCCGTGCCCGAGTCTCAGAGTTTTGATCATGCCTAGTGGCGTCTAGGGTTTTTGAAGTGTTAGGATCAAGTTGCAAAAGATGATATTTTTTAATGATCCTAAGTTTTGCTAAGTGTTTGAGCATTTGAACGTTAACGTGTTTTTAAACACACGCATCAATAATTTTAAAGTGCTAAGATATTCACAAACCTTTTGAAGTTGTTTTCTCGCTCCTAAGGTAATATTTAAGTTGGTTTCGCACTTTATTCCAACATTTTCCTGGCGTTTCGCTCATATTTTTGGAAAATTAGTCTAAGTCCAGTTAAATTTAAAGTCGCTGAGTAATTTTGAGTGGTTAAAATGTTAAAATCCTAAGGGAAATCCATATTCTAAGGGTTAAAGGGTCAAAATCCATGCTAGAGGTGATTTTCCCCTCACATTCCAGACTACCCAACCCATTCCCCCACTCAAAATCCATACTACACATGGGTTTCCCCTGGAATCCATATTGGCCACTAATTTCCTCCACTGTTTATCCACACCTGGAGCGATTTTCCCCTAGAGATGCTAAAATTTGGCTAAGTGTCAGGATTTATCCAGACACCCATTGAATTTCCCCTAGGAGTGCGGACTGGAGTGCAAGGATAATTCCATGCCTAGGTCGTTTTTCCACCAGGATTTTTGTGACAACTAAGTTAGGATTTTTGTCTGGATTTTTATCCAGACAGGGATCGATTTTCTCCTGAGCTTTTTTGTAAAGATTTTTGTTCGGATTTTTGTCCAGACAGGGATCGATTTTCCACTGGGAACATTATGAAGAATTTTGAGTGTGGATTTTTGTCCAGACACCCATCGAATTTCCCCTGGGGGGTGATTTTTGCAAATTGAGTGCAATTTTGTCTGGATTTTTGTCCAAACTCCTATCGATTTTCCTTTGGAGGGTGATTTATGTGCATTTTGATGATTTTGAGCATGGATTTTTATCCAAGCATGGGTCGAATTTCCCCTATGGGGCAAATTTTGACACTTACGCGATTTTTGAAGGGATTTTTTTTTAATCCCAACCTATGGCGATTTTCCCCTGGAGGCTTTATTTTGGATTTAAATTGCAATATTTTAAATAAAAGCCCCATTTTGATTGCTTTTAAATAATTATTAAATGATTATTTAAAATTTAAAAGCAAATTTAATCACTTGCAATAATTATTAAAAGTTTGAATCTTCTAGAAGCAAGTTAGGGTTTCACCAAGCAAGTATTTATACAAGTGTTTTTTTATCCCACATTGCTTGTGTGGTGAAAGTTGGAGCTGAAAGCAAGTATATGAGAGGAACTTCAGCATTATTTTATTATTATTTCTGCTAGGTGTCTCCATGAGAGCGATTTTTTTCAAGTTGGGCGAATTTTTTTAGCAAGGCATTTTTGTGAAGTGTGGGATTGAGGATTTATTTTCCTCCATTTTTTTTCCAGCTTGCTGATTTATTCCTCTTGGCTGCCATTAAAGACCAGTTTCAGATTTTCGATTTTGCTAAGTTTGGCGATTTTTTCCAAATTTAGCAATTTTTGGTGAAAGTTGGCGAATTTGTGTTTGGAGACCTTGGGCGATTTTTCCTCCACCATTGTTGCTTGCTGTTCAGACCTTCATTTCTGCAGATTACTGCCATTAACAACAATTTTCAGAATTTTGAAAATTTCGATTTTTTGCTAAGGCAAATTTTTGTGTTTGGGGTTTTCAATCCCAACTTGGGCGATTTTTCCAGATTACTGCCATCCTCCATTATTGCAGATCCGAGCTACCATTGGCATCGATTTTCAGATTTCCATTTTAGCGCTAGACTTGGGAAAATTTCGATTTTGCTTGGAGGCCACATTTTGGTGGATTTTTCATGCATGTTTGTTGGCTGTCATGATTTCCAGCCTGCTGATTCGCTTCAGATCTGAGGTTTGCTTCAGATTTTGACCTCCATTAATGGCTGCCATTAATTTTCAGACTTAAGTTTTTATTGCCCAGCCAATTCTAACTTAAATATTTAGCATTTGGAGACATTTTGTGGAGTTTTCTGTGCACTTTTTAGACCATTTTATCGCTGTTGCAGGTCTGAAACTCCATTGTTAGGCGGTTGTCCTCAGAAATTTCATTTCCAGCCACCTAACCAATTTTGGCGAATTTGCTTGGGGCTGTTTCCTAAGCCTTTTTTCATCATTTTCAGTTATTTAAACCACTTTGCAAGGTGTTGGTAAGTTTGAAGTGTTCGATTTTCAGACTTGTCCTCAGAAAACTAATTTTTACCAGCCATACTTACATTCCAGAAAATGATTGTTTTCATCAATAAAACTGATTTCTATTGATTTTATGCACATTTTGAAGATTACAACATATTTTAAAAGTCTGAATTTTCAGGTTGTCTTCAGAATTTTGACCTCCATTGTTGACTGCGGAAGGTGTCTTCAGACATTCATTGTGTGAAAACACAACCTTTCACACCTTTCCTAAGTCATCATCAATCCGGTATACTCCTTTGCATTCTTTGCTTGCATATTTTCTAACCGTAAGGAGGTATAAATGAATTTTTATGGAAGGCTTCCATGCCTTAGTGTTGTCACACATTGAACGTAATTGCTAAAATTTACCAAGTGTATGGATTATTTTCTTGACTTCATGCTCTAAACTAGTTAAATCTCTAGAAAGTCAGGAATTTTATTACAAGTATTTATTTTTATCCTAGGACTAACTTCCAGTTTCGTACAGGTGCGATGTCGAAGTCAGGATACAAGGAAAGGAAAGAGCTGCTGAAGACGTTGGAGATTGGATTTTATCCAGAGTTCAAGATTTCATCCAGATGGAGGGAGATCACTGATACCAACATGCATTTCCTGGACTTCGACCAGATGCAGCGTCGGATGTTCGGATCCAGAGATCAGGTTCCTTCTCTAGCATATGCGAATATTATGAAGAGTGGCATTTTCCATGCCGCTGGGTTTCCACAATCCATACAGTGCAGTGAGTTGATTCTGGAGTGTGCACGATGTTACGATCCGCTCACAAGAATGATCAAGAGTCCGAAGGGTGTTGTCATCGCCTACCTTGTTGAGGATGCCATTGCTGAGGTATTCGGAATTCCACACAGTACAAACATGAAGGATGTGACCAAGGAAGATTATGCAGACAGATACACGAAGAAGATGGGTGTATGCAAGAGTTTAATTAATAAAGAATGGATGATTGAACCTAGAAATCATCATTCCAAGGCTCCCAAGACACTTATGTGCGTAGATTTTAAGGAGGAATATAGTGATTTGATATTCCTACTCAACAGAGTGATGGGAATGCTACAGGGAGCAATATTTCATGGATGGATGTTCTACTTCATCCAGGATTGTCTTAAAGGGACACTAGTGAATTGGTCTAAGATCATAAGCGACAATCTGGATTTTCAGTTGAGGAATGTAGAGAGGTCCAAGTCATTCGCCATGACTTCTTACCTGGTGTACTTGCTTGCACGGCTTGTTTCATACAGAGGATTAATATGCAAAGGTGAAGTCGGGAATGGGCAAGGACAGTTTAAGAGTTATGAATGCTACCCCCAGTTGAGTATGCACATAATTGAAGACTATAAAAGAGTGAATGATGCATTCACTATGTACATCACACGGATGCTGCAGGGCGGAATCTACAGAAGATTGTCCAAGGAGGCAACAGAGTTAATAGAGAAATATGGATCGTGGTATATACAGTTTCCCACTTTCACATACCTCACGATTCATGGGTTTCAATCTGAACCCTATAGACTTCCTAGGTATCCTACTGACAGAATGATATTGTTGGAAGTGGTAAGACAACTTCTAGAGTTCGATGTTATCCAGAGAGAGAAGCATAGGACAGGAATGACATTCCCTATTTCAGTTGGGAAGACGTCAAAGGTCTGCCAATCCGCCATAGCTGCCAGCGCTGCAGGTGTGGAGATTGCATTCTACAGATTCGCTACCTACAAGAAAAGAGAAAGATTTGATCCAGACAAGAAGGTCGGAAGGATCAGAGGAGAGAAGTTCACTCACAAGGTTGACATAGAGGATTATTGGGCTAACTTAATGGACGAACAAGCAGTAAAGAGAAGAATGTGGTCCAAAATGTCAGTGGATTTCATGAGGAAGTGTGGACTTTTCCTCATCCCTGATCAGGTATTAGATGATAGAGATCATACACACCCACATTATGAGAATGAAATGAAGAAGGCAATCCTATTGCCAAATTGGTCAGAGTCAGAGGAGACTGATCTGAATATATTAATGAGAGAAGTCTTGAATTTCTCCCGCACATGGGTAGATATGCAGATGAACAGATTAGTTGGCATGGGTGTTCCCTTCACTTATGAGAGGATGAAGACGAAAGAGTCTACTTCCGAGGATAATCAGAGGACTGTTAGTGATGTCAGGATTCATGCAGACGAAGAGAGTCAAGCTCCCAAAAGAAGGAAGAACATGCATGGAGAAGTCAAGGCTAGAGAGAAGAAGATTGAGGATGTGAAGAAGAAACAGAAGACTATCATTCCTTCACCCCCTCCCAGTGTCTCATCAATCGAAGTGATTGAAGTAACAGAACAGAATAAGGAGACTCAGCAGTGTTCCAACACAGTGATACTACCAGAGAATACTCAAGAATTTCATGCCACAGCAACATCTGCACCTCCTAATGAGAATGATGACCGGCCGGGATCCCCTACTGCCCTTTTGGAAGTTAGTTTGGGAAATGATGTATATGATTGGACCAGGAATAATCCTGATGATAATGATGAAGTTATCTCGGCACTGAAGGACCTTGATCAAGAAATATGTCTTGATGATGGTATGGAGATGACCGCTATTCCTGAATGGTTGAGGAAGAGTATGGAAAAAAGTAAACGAATGATAGAAGTACAGCCTATTGAGGATATTGATGACTACCTAGCTAGGAGTGCTAAGAAGAAAGAGCCCAAGAGAGTGGAGATTTTGTCGCACATAGCTAGAGATGAGACAGGAATGCGGATTGCGCAGATTGCTGTTCCTAGAGCAGGCGTGACAGTGGACACTGCTACTCCCATGGATTTCCAGATCACTTCAGTTGCCCTTGGTCGTCCATCCGCAGGGCAGGAATTTCAGGAGATTGGTGACAACCTCCAAGCAATCAATGCCAAGTTAGACACAACGATTGCGGAGAATGAAAGGTACAAAGAAGAAAATATTAGACTCAGAGAGTATATTGCAGGGACAAGGCGTGGGGATCCCACCCTTATTTCCCCTATTGCAGTTGACCATGGAATACATTCACACTGTGAGGTAGCGAGAGGTACACACTCAGAGGTGGAAAAGTGGATTGAAACCACAAGAAGGCAGGCAGATGATTTCCTTACTTAGTTTGTCCAAGCATATGATAAGACAACAACGCTTGTATTCAGAATCCAGTATTTGGAGGGAGTTTGGGAAGAATTCCGGCCTATCCAAGAGAAGACTATTCCATGCCTCCTGGCATTGAAGAAGGTTCCTAATTCCATTTTGGTTAGCGAGAACATTGTGCACAGTGGAGACATATATAATTTCCATGGCTGGTATTGTGCACTAGCTTTGAAGAAATCAGCTTATGAGAACGCCCAATCGAGTTGTATGGAGATGGAAGGATTAATTCAGGGCATTCAGATGAAAATCCTTGCCTCGATTGAGGAATTATTGGGTGTTGATGTTAGTGATGCTAGTGGTTTACACTTAGCCGAGTTAAGAGACAAGATAAAATTATGTATTTTTGCCAGTTGGACCCTTTGCAGAAGAGTCAGATAGATGACTTGGTCTCTTTGTTGATTCATGTTCATAATTCGCAAAAGCTCATACCTGAATGGGAGAACACTTTGAATGCTTGCTCGGATTCATTGGATGTGATTGATTTACAGCTGGATACCTTGCCTAGCGTTTCCATGGAGGAGTTAGATTCAGTTTTGGCTAGATTCTTGGAGTATGCTAGGAGAGAGAGAGATGCAGGGAGGAATCTTCTAGAAGATTCTCTATATGATGACTAGGTATCTTTCTATTGGGCCATATGTTGGTGGCACCATTTTTGATGTAACCCTAATTAGGGCAATTCTAGGGTTTTGTTGGCATGATCTCGGTCGTTGATCTTAGATCAATCTGGGCCATCCATTTTGTAAGAGACTCTATATATGCCCCTTTGTCTCTCATTTGTAAGAGAGAGTTTTTGTAGAATTGTTGGTATATGCTACAGCTATTTGAATCCTAATCATTGTTCAATTGTTGGTGATTTTGCTCTTCAAGTGTTGTATTTGCATTCATGGTTCTCAATTCCTCCAAGTTAGATTAGAATTTAGATTAGAATTTATTTTCATGTATGTTAGATTGAATGGAAGATTTGTTGAGTATATTTGTGTGGAATCCTTAATCCATACCACTAGCCTCTTTCCGCTGGTAAGTGCGCCTTGTGTGGTCAACTGGAGTTTGAGTAAGCATAACTTCAACTATTACGCGTCCGTTGACAAGCATCAACTTGGATGGTGTCTTCGTTTGATGGTAATAGTTTGAAAATCATTAAGTATACCTTAGATGATTGCACTAAGCTTGTGTCAATACCTGATTGTGAGACCTTGCCTGGTTTGATTCCACTAAATCCATTCACCATTTCCTACATTCCTAGGATTAGAATAGATTTCCTGAACCCTATTCTTTTTCCCCCTTTTTTAGTAAGAAGTAAATCCAGAGCCTTATTGATAAATCTTAAGTTGTCAGCACACCTATTCCACATCATTCATGATAATCCAAACATTTGCGTAAGTCCCCAAAGTGAAACACAACAATTCACATCAACCACTGAACTTACCCACTCGTCAAGACCTGACATGTAGAAACCTTGGAATCACATTAGTTGATCTCATCCTTAGCATCTGAGGTGATTTTGTTCAAGAGAGGGTAAATTACTTTGGTAATTTATTCTGTATTGTTATGTGCATAAAAAACACATAAACAGGACACTAGCGCGCCACGTGGACGTCTGCGCGCAGCACATTCGTCTCGCGACATCTTAACGTTCAAATGTTGGTTTTGAGCGCGTCTTTCCACTTGTCACCTGCATGTGTCAGTAGAAACGGCTCCGAACCCTTCAAACGGCTCGCCAACCCTCTTTCCCTCCTCTTCTCTCTTTTAAATCTATCTTTTCTCTCCATTCAAGCTCCCTTGGTTCTCTCAAGAAAGATCTCTTGTTCGTTGAGCTCTCACAACTTTCTCTTGTCCTTGCTGTTGCTACAACAGTCTCTAGTTTGCTACAACACTCTCAAGCTCTCATAATATCTCTTGCAACTCTCTTGGCTTTTTCAAGCCTCTTTGGTAATATATTTCTATCATTCTATATATCCCATCTTTGAGCATCTTGGGATTTATCACATCCCTCTTTTATCATTTATCATCTATCATTTATTTTATCTTGCATTTATCTTTTATTCTATCAATCTATCTGGGTTGTCCGTGGAGGTGGAAACACTAAAATGGGGGTTTGACTGAGGCAAACTCCAAAACACAACCCCCAACATTTTCCTTCTTGCTTGTGTGCAAGTTTATAATCATAGGAAGAAGATCTTAGCTGGAGGCTTCATATCGTGGATCGGTTGTGAGCTTCCTTCTTTTCCCTCTTCTCAAGTCATTCTAATATTTCTCATTCTGCGTTATTAGTCTATCTTGTTGTTTTTCTACGTTCATTTAATATTATAATTGTATCTGCAACCCCCGTATGGTCTCTGTGTTTAGTCCGTACTGGACGACATCATGTCGCGCTGGTGTCGCAGCTCCGCGCCGTTGTCCTGAGGACTGAGACTCAACAGAGTCGTCCGGGAGTCTCGTCTGCAATTTATTAGCTTAGCTTTTCACTTTTATCCCCTGGCTCACCTTAGCGCTAGTTTGAGTGAGGTAGCAACAGATCGATTTGTCCTTTGAGATTCATCATCTTGGAGGTGACAAATCCCCTCCTCTACAAAGGGCTAGACCGGTTCCCCAAATCCTGAAATCTGGAAAGGAAGGGAAAGCCAGGTTTTGGGGTTCGAGGAGATGGGATACCTCTTCCCAAAAAGGGAAAGGGTAGACGGGTTCCCTAAATCTCGAAATCCAGAAAGGAAGGGAAGGTCAGGTTTCAGGGTTCGGGGATGCCTCTTCCCAAAAAGTGAAGGGGTAGACCGGTTCCCCAAATCTCGAAATTCGGAAAGGAAGGGAAGGCTGGGTTTCAAGGTTCGTGGATTCCTCTTCCCAAAAAGGGAAGGGTTAGACGAGTTCCCCAAATCCTGAAATCCGGAAAGGAAGGGAAGGCTAGATTTCGGGGTTTGAGGAGATGGGATACCTCTTCTCGAAAAGGGAAGCAGTAGATCAGTTCCCTAAATCTCAAAATTCAGAAAGGAAGGGAAGGCTGGGTTTTAGGGTTCAGGGAGACGAGATACCTCTTCCCAAAAAGGGAAGGGGTAGACTAGTTCCCCAAATCTTGAAATTCGAAAAGGAAGGAAAGGTCGGCTTAGACAAGATATCTCTTCCCAAAAAGGAAAGGGATAGACCGGTTCCTTGAATCTAGAATTCCCAAGAAGGAAAAGGGAAGGAGAATGGACCAATGGACTCCAGGGTATGAATGCAAGATGCAAGGGGGAAGGGAGAAGGCCCGAAGTCCGCCTCATGACAAGAGAACACTTAAACATTTTCTTGGTTTCTTGACGCTTGATCAATTGGGGCAGCCTTGGTTCATGGAACATATCTCTAATTAGTTCTCATTGATGGACCAAGGGTGTCATAAAATGACAACAAGTTGTTAAGAGATATTTCAGCTCAGATCTCCTTTGGGAGGACTTGGTACTTTGCATGACATTGTAATGTCATATATAATTTGCTTTGAACTTCACCCTTGGGAACCTTTTCATGTACCTCTTCTTCCTTAGAGAGGAACATAGACTTGAAAGGCCTAGTTGGTGAAACTAGTATAGTCTTTTGACTGTTGCTGAGAGTGGCATTATGATTGCTACTTATAAAGTGCTTTCCTCACATTTATGTTGCCTAGGCATGTTCATGTTATTGTGCATTTTGTGAAAGCATTTATGTCAACATATCCATCATCTTATCAAATATATTTTCTACCCTAAACTTATGACTCCTGTTCTTTTCCTTTTTTTCCATCCTGCTTTGTTATGGGATAGTACTTGTTGGAAGGGTTTCACCCTTTGGAATACCTAAAGGGTGTTTTTGCTTTTTGATTTCTCTCATACGATACTTGATCTATCACTAGAATGTATAAAAGTTCAACATGCAATCAATCAATTTTGCAAAGGAATCAAGGTGGTAGAAAAACCAACTCTAATACTACTATAATGTCCCTTCTAAAATCAACATCAGTGTCTTGGAACAATATTTAAATACATTTAAACAAAAACCTTAGAAATCTTAAGCATTAAGATAAATTTATTGGTTTCCCCATATTTTATTTAATTAGTCCAATCCCGACCTTGGAACCTGTTGACGTGTATTTTGTACACAATCATACACAGAATAAAATACCGACAGGCATCTTATCCTCTCTTGAGAAAATAGTCTCTAACTGCTGAAGATCTGCAAAAAGGATCAGTTAGGTGGACTCCAAGGTTCTTTTAGTGGGGTCTCCACGTGTGGACAAGCTTTTAGTGGTATGATGTGATTTGCTGTTTCCTTCAAGGCTTCTTACGGATTCAAAAGTTCAAAGGTTTTACTAATCTAAAAGGAACTTTCAAAAAAAAATGGGAAAAAGGACAGGGTTTAAGGAAGTCTAATCTAGCCCTATGAACGACTTAGCATGAATGAGATTTGGCAAGACTCAACCAATTTCAATTTTGCCATAAGATAACAACTCAATTGAAATTAGTGCGATCTTCTAAGGTAATAATGGTATTCAATGCATCAAAGACCAAGGACACTACCACGAAGGTACATATCCTAGATGCGAAAATGCTTGAAGGTTAAGGACTCAAAGTGTTTTCCAGTCGACCACGCAAGGCGTTCCTACAATCAGCAAGAAGCTAGTGGTTTGGATTGCGAATCCTACCAAATATCAAATCTCACACTTAGCCTTTCAAATTAACAAACTACTTTGATTGAGCGAGATTCAAGTACATCCAACAACCATGAAGATAACTTAAGAAATTTGCAACAAAACACCATAACTTCAATATTTTATTGATTTCCAAGTCATCATATACAACAATTGCTTGAACTTCTCTCTTCAAGACTCAATCTTGCTACAAAATAAAAATTGCTTACAACTCTAATCTCTCAACTCTATTCTCTATTTTCTATTGACTATTCTATTACAAATGAAATGAAAAAATGGGGGTATAAATAGCATCCCCAATTACAATGAAAGGTCCAGATTGAAAGTAAATCAATGGACAAGATCATGACACCTAAACCCTAATTAGGGTTTGTTACAAATGACCTCCTTTTTACTGAACAACATTAAATACATAACCAAATATTAAATTTGGCACAAAAATCTAGGAGGTATTAGCCAATGAGAAATAAGATGTCATGTCATCTGTAACAACCTTTCATCTAGAATCTTATTCCCTTTCCAATTCTCTTTCTTAGCATATGCAATGAATTTTGTCACGATTCCTTCGATTTCTGTGCTTGGAATCTCGGGAAGATTCTTGATACTCTCTTCTAAGTGGATAACCTGATCAAATGCATCTAGAAGAGCTGTGTCCCAAGTGGGTTCAAGTTCCTTAGTTCTATCAATTAGGAGCATGGTGGCATACATCTGATCATACTGCTCATCTGTAACATCTGCGTCCTTGCGAAAGATGATCTTGATTCTATCTTCAAATTCTTGTAAATCCACATCTGTCTCGACCTCGATCCTTCTGCCAAGAATGGTACGAAGTACCTCAAATACTCCGTCCTGGATCGGATTGATCACCTCCTCAACTTGACTACATCTAATACTGATGTCCTCAAAGAGAACACTCTTTATATGGAGTAAGGTTGACCACTGAAACAAACTGTGAGAATCGCCTTCCAAGATCTTCTCTTGTGCTAAAATTCTTCTGGATGTATTTCTTATAACTTTCAAGACAGGAATGACAACGTCCTTGGTATGTGCAAATGCAGCTACTGTTGCCATCAATCTGTGGATTATCTCAAGAACTTGGATAGCCTGGTGGGTGATCTTCGACATCCTTGTAATAAACTCAATGGCCACCGTGTGAGATCTATCCATCCAATTACATGTACGCTGGACCATATCCCTGAATCTTTCTGCTTCATTGATTGATTGAAGGGGCAATGCCTGCAATGGTGATCTAACTGGATCCTGATGTCCCAAAGGTTCATTGATGTGACTGAAATATGTCCTCCATGCACCGACCTCTTTCTCAAGCTTTCTATTCTTTTCTACTTCTTCTCTAAATTTATCCTTCAATGCCTCAAATGTGTTGGTGGCATCATCTAAAGTCTGCTCTGCTGTGGATGGTCCTAACTCAATAGTCTGTATATGATAGTCTTCTGCTAGGATCTCACCCTCATATTTGTCTGCTGCCGGTGTAGCTATCTGCAGTTTTCTAGATCCAGTCTCATCTCGAATCATCTTGGACATCTTTGTAGCCTTCTTCTTCTCTGTTGTCATATGTGAACGTCCTACAAGGCTCTCTAAATCAATTGCACTGTCTTCATCCTCAATTACAATCACCTTAGTCAATCTTTCCTTCAACCAATCTGGGATATTTGATCTTGTCTCTTGAACTTGAATTTCTTTGTGTACTACTTCTTCTTGTCTGGGAGGAGATGTTACTTCATTATCATTATCTAAATCATAGTCTTAAAGAGATCCATCGGATGAAACATGCTGTGCCTGTTCTTCCTCCTGTCTGTCATTCTGTACCATCGATTCCATGGATTCTTCCACTCGAACTGTTCTATCTTCTGGCCTGGAAGAAGTACCTGGTGTTTGATCTTTGTTAGCACCTTGCTTTTTCTTGGAAGGCTCTTTCTTTTCTGATCTTTCCTTTCTCTTTGAACCTCTCGAATGGAGATTGCCCTCACTGGCACATCGAAGGTTACCTTCTCCTGAATTCCTAGGATTAGGATTGCCTTCACTAACACTGGCTCCACCTTCGGTTGGCTTTTCTTCCAAAGTAAAAGACATGGCTATGCCTTGTTCTCTCAACTTCTGATGTTGAATGTCTACCCATCTGCGAGTACAAGACAAGACTGGTGCCATCAATTCATCTAAATCCACGGCCTCGGGCTCATTCCAATTCAAACTAATTGTTTTGCTCTCTCTATCATATGAAGATTGGATGTGCCTGCCGTTGTCCTGAGCTTGGTCAGCTACTCTGTAAATCTTACATTTCCTGATGAAATCCAAAGGCAATCTAGAATGTATCTTACGTTTCACTTCGAGATCATCTAGGAGATTCATCATAAAATCTTCAATCTGGTACTCATGTCTAAATCTTCTACCGACCGTCTCCTCTAAATGTCCATGTGGATCAAAACTATTCCTCCAAGCAAAAGATGAAAAAGGATACAAGGCTAACTCCCTCTCTGCGTCATCCATGGCTGAGACATTGGGACATACCTCAACTGAATTACCCAAAATAATAGGTACCTGAACTCCATTCTGATGTCTGTGTCTGAATGCCTTCACATATGCTGCCAACTGCCTTGTTACTTCAAGTAACACAATTCTATCTGTAGGGTACCTTGGCAACATGTATGGGGGTAAAGGACATCCATATACTCTAATGTAAGTGAACTTGGGAAACTGAATGAACCAAGCACCGTACCTCTTGATTAACTCCTGGGCATCCTGAGATAATCTGTTGTGAATCCCTCCTTGCAACGTCCTGGTGATGTTCATTGTGAAAGTATCATTGATTAACTTGTAGTTCTTCCCTGGTGGATGATGCAAGTGAGTATAGGATTCACATACTCTGACCTCGCCGGGTCCTCTTCCAATCACTCCTCTGTGAGGTAGTCCTGCGTACTCAACGCTCCTGATTAAGGCATAGATGACATATGAACTCATGTGGAAGGACTTAGTAGCCCTGAGTCTTCTCAACTGTACGTCTAAGCAATGGCTAATTATTCTAGCCCAATGTATTGTACCCTTTCCTTGAACAATTACCTGGATGAAATAAAACATCCATTTCTCAAAATAGAAGGCATGAGGTGCTCCTGTAACTCTGTTGAGCATGGTAATCAAATCTCTGTACTCCTCTTGGAAATCGATCCGGTGTGGTGTGTTCGGTACTTTGCTCAGACGGGGACGACTCTTGAGTAGCCAGTTCTTGTTGATTATGCTTAAGCAAGCATCTGGATCATCATCGTACACTGATCTAGCTCCTTCAATACTCTTGTATATCATGTCCCTGTGTTCTGGAAGATGGAAGGCTTCACTTATGGCCTCCTCTGAAAGGTACGCCGAAATGTTTCCCTCATTGGACACAATTGTCCTGGACTGTGGATTGTAATGACGGGCACACTCGATCATCAACTCGTGACACTGAATGGCTGGAGGAAAACCGGCCGCCTTAATGATGCCACTTTCTATTATTCTCCGGGCGACAGGTGATGGCTTGCCGATGTAAGGGACCTCTCGGAACTTCTTCGTGCTAAAGTTCCCCAAGTTTGTATCTCCAATGTTGCTCCACTTGGACACGATCTTGGTCTCCACTTCTTCAGTCTTCTGATCTTCTTTCATGAGAGCCGAGCGACTGGTGGATGCTCCCGCCTTTGGGGTCGCCATACCTACACAACATTTCATTATAAGAAATAGATTTTGCAATAAATAACGTAGATAAGAGAGATAGATTTTAGGAAACCTCATGATAAGTCCCTAGAGTTATCATTTCCTAAAATACAACGATTGAGCTAAGAGATTTAAAATTCAAAATTTGAAATATGACGATGAATGAATAAAACAATAATAATTAAATCGCCATACCTCGATAGAGAGCTAACTCTAGAATGCAAAAACAAAATTTGCCTAGGCAAAATTGAGGTATAAAGATAATCTTCAATATGATCCCCTCAAATTTGATTTCGCCACCTCTGGAGAGAATGTGATCTTCAATTTCGCACAAATAAATCACCAAGTCCTTAGCAAATTAGCCTTAGGCGTGGTCTTGGATGGATCTTCAAATTCGCTCTTGGTGTGGTCTTCGAATTCGCACCACCTTTGATCTTCAATGCAATTCGCACCTCTTTAAACACACCTCGCACGCCTCACACCACCTTGGGAATGTCTACGCCACCTTTGGTTTGAAGTCGCACCACCTTTGGAATGTCTAAGCGCGCCACCCTTGGTCTTCAATGCAATTCGCACCACCTTTGGAGTGTCTTCGCCACCTTGGATAAATGAAACTCGCACTATATTCGCCTCTTGTCAACTCGCATAAAGGAAGGTAAAATAATGATGTAGAAATGATAACTTTTACCCCTTTATATAGCGCTTGCATCCTTTACCCCCTTAGGCCGACTTAATAAAAAATAAAAATTTCAAACGATTTTTAAATGATTTGCAATGACATAACAAGGCCGACCTCTATATATGAGCGCTCAAATCGATTTTCTTATTAATTAATTAATTAATTACTAATGCCTTGCGTTTTTTAATTGCAAATTTCGATTTTTAAATAAGGCAAAAATAATTAATAAATGTTAACGCCATATTAAATGCCAATAACAAATGGATTTTCAATTTTTTAAATTGATTTAGCATTTAAAGAAAATTTGAATTGTTTTAATTTGGCGCCAAAATAAGAAAATAAAGGGACGTACCTCATCGCTCTGGTCCCTTGGAGAGGGACAGGAGCGATCCATGATTTTGGCATGATTCTTGCGTTTTTAACGTTCAACTCCTTCACTTCCACGTCCCAAATCGATCATCTGGTGGTCCTTTGAACTTGAATTTCTTCCTTGTGCGAGCAAGTGCATCCCATGACCATTATCGCCCTGGTCCCCTGGAGAGGGACAGGAGCGATCTCCATGTTTTATGTTCATCTTGTATCTTTGACCTTCGAAATATCATTGCTCGTGTCCTTTGCGCTTATTTCCATTGGCTTTCATTATGTGTTTGGATGCATTAAAGGGACCATCGCCCTTGTCCCTTGGAGAGGGACAGGAGCGATCCATTATTTCTCCTTGATCTTGGCAACTTTTAAACTTCGATCCTCTTTGCAATGTCCTCCAAATGTCGTCCTTCGCATTTCCTATCCTCATTTCGCCTTGATCTTTGAAGGAACGTGAGTGTTTTGATAGGATCGCCTTGGTCCTTGTCCAAAGGACAGGAGCGATGGGGGACTTTTACCTCGATTAGCAATGTTTGGACGTTAAAAACTCTTGCAAATTGTCTTCAAACGATGTCCTGGAGCATATATAACCTTGTGTATCTTTGTCTTTACGTAAATCTTGCATGGATTAATCTAATATATCAATATCGCTCTAGTCCCTTCCTGAGGGACAGGAGCGAAGTTCATCATAACATGCTTGTTCTTGTTTGTACCGACTTGCAATCATCTTTATTGCGTGGAATGATGTCCTTTCGACCCTCTTGGTAGCTTGAAACTTGCTTGTCTTTTGAAATCGATGCTTTAATAGAAATATCGCTCTGGTCCCTTGGAGAGGGACAGGAGCGATCTAGGTCTTTAGAGTGCAAATCCTTCCATGTGATGACCTTTGCAACGTTGCGCTTGATGGAAATGCCTTGAAATGTCCTCGCCACCCTTCGTCCTGACTTGGATCGGCCTTGAACCTTGGAGGGACGCCCTTGAACTTTGGAGGGACGCATCATCACCATTGTATCGCCCTGGTCCCTTGGAGAGGGACAGGAGCGATCCTTCCTTTGTGGCTTTCATCTCTCTTTGCCATGCGCTAAGTTTATATTCAACGGATTTGTCCTTCTTTACTCTATACGCCCATGCCTTGACATCATTTGGAATTTTGCAAAAAAAGGCAATTATATCAAAAATCGCTCTGGTCCCTTCCTGAGGGACAGGAGCGAACTAGGCATTTAGCATTGGTATGGACGTCCCAAAAATCTTCAATTTATATTCAATGCATTCATCTCATGTTCTCCTTCGTTTTTGAACGTAAACTTGCCTTGACCCTTGTCTGGATTTTGCAAAATGGAGGAAATCGCTCTGGTCCCTAGGAGAGGGACGAGAGCTACAAGGTACCTCGCCCTGGTCCCTTGGAGAGGGACAGGAGCGATTTAGTCAATATAGGTCATTTTCCTTCGTTTTTTGCATCTCAAATTATATTCATTTGGCAAAGTATCTTCCTTCGGACGTCCTCAAATCATTAAGTTTTCAAAATCTTGCAAGGACAAGGCGAAATTTGAATTGTAGCTCCGGTCCTTCACTGAGGGACAGGGGCGATTTTGCTCCTGGAGGCATTTCTGTGTTCATGAAAATCTTCAATTTATATTCAAATGAAAGATCTTGTCGTTCTCTATCACTTCAAACGTAAAATTTGTCTGGACTCTGCAAGGACAATGAGATATTTGAAATTGAGCTCCCGTCCTTCACTGAGGGACAGGAGCGATTTTGCTCCTATAGGCCAAAATAACAAGATTTTTCACATTTTAACACTTCACGAGGCGAAAACAAATCAATTCCAATGCCCAGGATCAAACTTCAAAAAAGTCAAAATTTGGTCAAAATATTCAGTCAGACAAAAATTCATATTGACGGTCATCATTTAGACAAGTTTAAGCTCTACATGAACATTCCAATTGAAAATTAGACCATTTTGGCGAATTCATTGCATTCAAAATTTGCATTCTAGACAAGAAGCTCAAAAAGCTCTCAAAAGTGACTGGATTTTGGCTTGAAAAGGCAATATTTAAAACCCTAAGGCTTGGCCCTAAATCCAGACGACTAACGGACTAACAAAACCCTAAAAACGAAAGCGAAAACAAGCGAAAAAACAGGCAAAAAGAGGGGGTCCCCATTTGCGATGGGGCGATGTGTGAAATGGTCACAACAGAACCCTAGGTTATAGAGACATTTTACAACCCAGAAAATTCATAGAATGTAGCCTTTTAAACCCTAAAGTGTTGAACCCTAATCGATTTAGTTGACTAAAAAAAATCGAAAATATTTTTTTAAAGGTTATGCAAATAACAAAAAATCCTAGTGAACCACGGGGACGCGTCCCCCCCATTTTTGGGCGCGTCCCCCCGTCAGAGACGTCTCGGGGACGCGGGGACGGGGACGCGACGTCCCCCGCCGTCCTGCCACCGCCACCCAAACTCCGCCGGGACGAGGAGACGTCCCCGACGCGGAGACGTCTGGGCGTCTCCCTGTCCCTCAAGAGACGTCCAGGCGTCTCTCGAGGGACGGGGGGACGCCCAGGCGTCTCCTGCATTCCCACACGAATAAAGCGCATTTTTTATTTTTTTTTTAAGTTTTTTATGACATGTGCTTTTTGGGGGGGGTTAAGGGGTAACCCTAATTGGACGTGGGCCCCACCCTACCCCCCAAAACAACACAAAAACATATTTAGTTTGGATTTCACTCTCATTATGCAAAACTGATTTTTTTTCCAGCAGCTTGAAGAGGAGGAACAGCTTGAAGAAGATTGATTGAAGGGGTGAAAAAAGTGACTACAAGCGTGATAGGAGCTAGAAGAAGCAAGAAGAAGAGGAAGAAGAAGATTCTTCTACATTTTGGAGAGATTTTTCAAGCACAAGGTAGGGTTTTTCAACTTCTTCTTGTTTTTTTTTTGTTTTAGTTTCTGATTTTCATTGTTCTATGTCATTTTCGGTTTTTTTAATTTTTTTTCCCTATTCATCTTAAGACTCAAAATGAGATTTGATGTTGAATCTTGAGGGCAAAATGATTTTGCCCTCAAGATTCAACATCAAATCTCATTTTGAGATGAATAGGAAAAAAATTTAAAAATATATTGTTAAACAAGGCTGATTTTATTTTTATTTTTATTTTTATTTTGTGAAATGCAGTGTCAATTTGAAAATTTCACAATGAGCTCCCAAGGCACGAGTGAAGATAACATGGAAATCCATTCTCATAGTGAGAATGATTCAGAATTTGAACCTGAAAATGAGGGGGGTGACCATGGGGCTGATCCTGAAGCCCAATCTAGTTCTATGGCAAGTGCAGCAGCTAGTACAGGTTGCCCTTCAGAGTTGTTGGCACCATATGCTAGGGGTCATTTTGATCCTAAGTCTCCTCTAAAACAGTTTGCTTCACAAATATCAGTACAAGGCACTGCATCACATTCAAGTGGGGGAACAAGGAAGTGGAAGTGCAATATTTGTGACAGAGAATGGTTCGGTAGCATTAGCAGGGTGAATGCACACTTTCTATTTTGGAGAGGAAAAGGCGTGAAACATTGTAAGTTTTTGGAGGAACCCAAAAATATACATTACAGAATTGAGTTTAACAGGCTTTGGGGGGTTCCAGATGACACAAATATTTCAATGCCTACTACTTTGTCTGCTAGGGCATCACTTCACGACAGCCAGAATGTGCCAGTGCCACATACTTATCATGCTTCGCAGGCGGGAGGAATGATGTTTGGATCTCCATCTACTTCCACTTCTACTGCTGCCAGGGCTGGGAAACGTAAGTTGCATACACCACAGAGCAACCCCATTGTTGATATGTTTAATGTGCAGCTGAGAGATGAGATAGATGAATCCATTGGCAATTTCTTCTTTGCCAATGGCATTCCATTTCATGTTTCACGGTCTCCTTATTATAGGAAGATGATAGATATGGTGGCCAAGGGAGGACCATCTTATGTGCCACCAGGGGAGACGAAAATGAGGACCTCGATCTTGGATAAAAGCTATTCCAAGATCAATATTTTGATGGAGAAGATGAAGGCATGTTGGGTGGCATCGGGGTGCAGCATAGTTATGGATGGGTGGACGAACATTAGCCATTGTCCACTCATCAACGTCATGGTCACATGTGCAGAGGGCCCATACTTCCTTAGAGCAGTTGATTGTACAGGGCATCGTAAAGATGCTGATTTCCAGTTTCAGGTCCTCAGGGAGGCTATTGAGGAGGTTGGGCCACAAAATGTGGTCCAAGTAGTGACAGATGCAGCCTATGTGTGTAGAGCAGCAGGGAGACTCGTTGAGGCAGCCTATAGACACATTTGGTGGACCCCATGTTGTGTGCATGCCATGAACAATGCACTCAAGGACATGGGGAAGATTGACTGGATTAGAGGAGTGGTCACCGATGCGAGAGATGTGCAGATGTTTATCTGCAACCACCACATTTCACATGCACTCTTCAGGACCTTCGCGAAGAAGGAGTTCTTGAAACCAGTTGAGACTAGATATGCATCCTATTTCATTCTCTTGGAGAGAATGATTGAGTTGCAAGAGGCATTGCAACTCATGGTTATGACTAATGAGTGGAATAGGTGGGCTGAGGCCAAGACAGAGCAGGGGAGAAGGGTGAAGGAGATAGTGAAGAGTGATGTGTTTTGGACTGATGCGAAATACATTGTCTCCATCATTTCTCCAGTATTCCAGGTGATCAGATATGGGGATGGGGATGCACCTAACCTTGGAGAGGTGTATGATTGCATTGACTCTATGCTTGGCCAGATGAGGGCTGCTGTGCGAGTGAAGGACCCCTCTCTAGCATTCTACAATGAGCAAATCCGGCCTATCATTCAGAGTAGATGGGACAAGTTGAACACTCCTTTGCATATGGCTGCCTTTGCCTTGAATCCTAAGTGGTACAAGGCTAGACCGGGTAGAACGACACCGATTGAGGATGATGAGGTGAAGGCAGGTTTCTTTAGGTGCATAGAGAAGATGTTTGATTCCAGAGATGCCGGCACAATGCGCACTGAGTGGGGAAGATTTGCCACTCTTAGAGGTTATTCAGATGCAGCAAAGATGGATATAGACATTATGGCACAGGAGGACCCACTTTTGTGGTGGAAATGTCATGGCCCGAAATCTTTGACCACCACTCTAGCCATCCGTCTGCTATCCCAGGTTTCCAGTTCTTCAGCTGCTGAGAGGAACTGGTCTACATATAGCTTCATCCACTCTCTTAAGAGGAACAGACTTACCTCTAAGAGAGCAGAGAAGCTTGTGGCTGTACACAGTGCTTTGCGTCTTATTGACCGCAAGACACTTATGTACAAGGAGAGTCCAGCGGCACGATGGGATGTAGAGCCAGAGGAGCCTTCACAGATTGATGAGGATGATCCTACCACTTCAGATGCAGGGCTAGTTGGTGTGAGCTTGAGGGACCTTGATCCTCAGGAGTCCAGCAGTTCCAGTGAGGAGGAGTTTGCAGATGATTAGAGGCCTCCATTAGCTACAGTTTGAGTTTTCACTTTTCAGTTTTGTCATTTTGTATTTGACTCGTCTCTTTTGTAATGCTATTGCTACACGTATTTGTATTTGGCTACTCATTGTAATGATGAATCATGTAATCATCTTTATTATTATAGACTTTGCAATGGCATCAGATATTCATATTTTTCGTTTTCCTTTTTCGATATTCATATGATAGAAATGAGAAATCTCCAATTCGACAATTTCATTTGTCAAATTTTATTTACTTTTAGTTTTAGCAATTAGCAATTAGTTACGTATCACTAATCTAAGTAATCTTGGTATTTCCTATAGTTTCATTTGAAATCTAATTCTTATACTGTTATACTGTTATACATCTTTTCAAAACTAGTTTTTCAAGTACTATATGTATATATATGAGCACCACCACCCCGCCACCCCCCCCGCCGCCGTCCCCCCACCGTCCCCAAATTTAGGCCCTTGGTCCCCCCGTCCCCGAGACGCGTCCCCCTCGCCCCCCCGTCCCCCCGTCCCGAACACCCGTGGAACACTGATTAAAATCCTAATATTGCGAGACAACTTACATAGCATAAGGTAAAACATATCCTTGAATACATTCACTAGTATTAGCCAAAAAGGATTCAACCACCATTTTATATTATTAGAGAATTAAAATGTTTACAAGCTTTCATGATAGCAAGGGAAATTTACAAATATTTCTTTCAAAACTTGTTAGCACAATGAACCACCCATGACAATAGTAGACCATGGCAATGGTGAGGGTAGGAATTTTACCCTCGACAATTGGAAGTGTCGAGTAACTTGCTGCGTTGGGTGAATGTTGCCATTAAGGCTCAAACTGCAAACATGACCTCTGTGTGTGACCACTGCTTCCGTTGAAGGGTTTTCGTCCTTCAACATGAGATCTACAAGGGTTTTGTCCTTTGATCGCCATATACCCCTAGGTTTTTGTCCTTGAATTTGAATGTTTGAATAGCTAGTGTTTGCTACAATTTTTTGTTGGGATGTTTGTTCGTTTGTTCATGATGGCCTCTTGATCTCATCTTTGTAAACTTAAGACACTTGGGTAGAGCATTAGGAACTGCACATTGTTCTCTTTCTTGGGCCTAGTATGCAAAAATGGCTTCCTATACCTATTGAGTGTTGTTTCCCTTCACTTTAAGCTGGAAATGGTGTCCTCTTGTGTGGTAACAAGCTAGGAAGGTGTGGAGGGCCCCTTGTGACTTCAATTGTTCTCAACAAGTATGGTGAGGAACCCTTTAGGTTTGAAACCCTACCAACCACATTAATGGCAGTTGTTGCTGTTCGTGTGGCATGCCTTGCTAGAAGTCCATATGGTTCGATTTCAAAAGGACTTGGTCAAATGTAAGTGCTAGGTGGAATACCAAGGGTAGCCATGTTGTCACTTTGTGTATTAATGGTACTCCTAATGTGTAAGGTGCTAAGTGGAAACGGATAATGGAAAATGGTGGGAATGTTAGGGTTGACTCATGGTTTTTGCCTTTAGTTGAATCAAGGCTTGAATGTGAGATATGTTGAAGGGAAGGATCTTGATGTCTTGGTTTTGTTGTGTGGAGGGTAGAGGATTGGTGGCGAGGGATGGCTACATGCAAAACTTTGAAATTCCAATGAGGATATAAGTGAAAGCAAGGGATGGCTTAGAGGCATTGTAGTAGGGTGGAGTTCGAGTTGATGGAGGTGAAGGAGTGGGCATGCTAGGAATGGGAACCTCATAACTCTGGTGTCTTACACATGCTTGGTGAATCTAATATGCTTCCATGCTCAAAAATTTTAAGGGTCAAAGGTGGACACATGGGAGATGGAGTTGCAGATATATGCATAAAATGGAATCAAGAGTGATGATTGAGTTAGAAAATGGGGTGTTGGTCTACCCCATGAAGAGCTGAATGAGAGGACGTGACATGCTTGTTTGAGAAGAACTCAATGTGGTCCTAGTCATGAACCTCATTGGGAACAAAAAGTTTGTATTTGTCTTCAAATGTTTGTGCAAGGTTCAAATGTTTGCTGCATGGGTCAATTGTTTCTTCTTTAAGAAATTTGACAAGTCACATTGCATTAAGTAAATGGAAAACCCTTACCGATAATGTGGTGTGGTGGGACATGAACTTATGATACTTTGATATCAAATTGAAATCTTTGGGGTAAATATGCCATTCCACACATTAAGATTACTGTCTAAAACTCTTATGTGTTGATATGATGATTGGAAGAAAGAATATGCCTTATGAGTAATCTTTTGTAAAAAAATAATAATAATTGGAACTTTATTTGGAAACCTGCAAAACAAAACAAGTACAAAAGAAAATATTTTTTGGTGATGCAAAACTGCTTTTACATGTTGGATGAAATGAAAGATTTTAATGATGTCCACAAACTAGGTAGTCTATGGGACCCGAGAGTTGAACTGTTTAGCAAGAAACAAAAGCCACACCCAATCACCCACAACACCTACTTTTGACTGTCCCATATTTCTTTTCCGATCATGGATCTTCTGTTGTGAATTTTGATCAAGTAACCTGCTGTTTGTGGTATTTGCTTCTCTTCAAACAGAGCTGTTAAAGATTCAACTTTTAGAGTATTTGCATATTTGATCCAAATGCCCTTGTTTGCCATACACTCCATGATGTAATGACATTCTATTTCCATTGACCTTGACATGCAAAGATGGAAAACCCTATTCGCTCATTCCTTTTTGGGTGTTTTGCGCCTCCCTATTTTGTACCCAAGATGGTGTGGGTTATGTCTTAATTTATTAGTATTTTAACTTTTTCATTTTATGTTTGCTCCTATAGAGTGCTTTTGCTCATGGTCACATGTAGGATCAAATTGCTTGACATAATATTCTCTTTTTTGCCTAAGTTGTTTTGTCCACATTATTGCTTTGGTTTTCTCTCTACATTTTAACTTCCACATTGTGAAGATCAGCAAAAAGAAAGCCGTAAGGGACATGCTGAAGATAGCTAAGCCTTCAAATATTATCTGGAAATAATGTCAATATGGTAAACAAATAAGGACAAGCTTCAAATTTAAGGAGTATTCAATTTTCCAGTCTTCTTGATTTTACATCCTCTAGAATGAAATGTGAGGGTGTGCCCTTGGTCACACATTTGACTCACACTTGAAGATTATGCTTCAACCCTTCAACATATAGGACATTCTTAGTTTTTGTTCTACCATTATCTAGGCTAAGTGTGCCTTTACCTTTTATGTTTGCCATAGCATTGTCCTCAGATTTCACTATTCGTTCACTCACTTTCTTTAGGGAGAGAAATTTGCTTGTCATTCGTCATGTGAGTTGAACAGCCACTATCAACATACCATTGATCTTTCTCATCTTGAGCATGTAGTGCAACTTATACAAGCATGGATCTTTCCTTCATTTTTCGCTCTTTCCAAACCTTGTATGATTCATCCTTTTTCTTGTCATGAACATCTTCTTTATTTTGTCTTGGAGGCTCAACAAAACGTGCCAAAAATTGTTACACTTATAGCATATGACGTTATAACCCATAAGAGGAGCAAATGAATTATAGTTCCTCTAGTTGAATTCAAAAACATTCCTTGTATGAACTCTACAATTTATTGCCTTATGCTTAAATTGATTACATGAAAAGCAATAACCATGGAAAGAATATTGAAACTTGGTTGTGTGTGGCGGCTATCTTTGAGAAAATGACCTTTTGTAGTTGTCTATGTTTGCCTTTGGAGGTGGATTATTTTTCTATGTGACTTTGTACTCCTTTTTATTTTCCTTTTTGTTCTCTTCCTTTTTGAGTCTCAGTATAGCTTTTTGGCTTTTCTTTATCCATCTTCCTTGGTAGATCCGCAGCATTAGAGCTTGAAGCATCCTTTGTCTTCTTTTGATTTTCTTCAAATCCAAGACCAGTTTTGATGAATGGCGATCTTTGCGCATTGATAAGATCATCCAACATTTCAGTACTTTTATCAAACTTCATACTTTGATTTAGCTGTTATTTTGTCTTCTCCAATTCCTTTCTTAAGGAAACGATTTCAAGTTCTAACTTCTCACAATCCAATTCCCTTACTTTCAGCTAATCTCTTAAAACTTTTTAATTCACCTCGCCTCCTCAACTTGAGTCTTTAGATCCACAAACATCTTTTCTGATTCTTCAAGTAGCTTTGTTTTCGATTTGTCCTCTTCTTTAATTTGAGTTTTTAACTTTGAATTCCGCTTCTTGAGTCTTTTGATTTCATCTATGGCAACAATAAGTTCTTCCTCTAGATCTACTATTGTTTCCTTCTCTCCTTTGAGCTTCTTGTCTTCCGTTTCTTCATCTTTTCCTTCCGGTGCATCTTCTTTTGTTTCTATGGCCATAAACCGATTTTCTTCTCTATCACTTTCAAAGAAGTTTTTAGTCATTTTCCTCGGATGTGTTGAGACATGGACCAGCTAGGACTCGAACCTAGGACCTTCCATACGCTGCTGGAGTGCTCTACCACTGAGCTACTGGCCCCTCTTGGACCAATCCATCGTTGGTCCGGGTGTGGCTTATTTCCAACACCAACCCCCCCCCTTAAGCCACACCTCTCGTGTGCTTGGGGCTCCTAGCCTGGACCTGGCTCTGATACCATGTTGAGACATGGACTAGCTAGGACTCGAACCTAGCACCTTCCATACGCTGCTGGAGTGCTCTACCACTGAGCTACTGGCCCCTCTTGGACCAATCCATCGTTGGTCCGGGTGTGGCTTATTTCCAACACCAGCAAGATGAACTATTACTTTCTTGAACATATAGGCTCTTCTTATGTCTTTGGAAATTCTTCTTTATCTAATGCTTCGCCCGTGTGTGCATTTTCTTGTTATATCAATGCTTCTTTCCTTTTCCCTTGCTGTAGTCTTCTTCCTCTTTGCTGCTATCACTTCCAACTTGTGGACATTTGGCAGCAAAATGATCTATATTGCCACAATTAAAGCATTTAAGAAGCCTACTTACTTTTGTGCTTGATAGATCCTTTCTTGAATTTCTTTCCAAAGTTAGCTTCTTCCTCATCACTTGAATTTTCACTTGATACCAATCCTTCGTTCTTTATCCTTCTTGATGCTTTGAAGACGACTTCTCATTTTGATGTTGTTCCTCTCTTGGTCCTCATTCGTATGCAGTGAGGATGCCATGCAACACGCCCATCTTTAAAGTGTCTAGATTCTTCATTTCTTCGATGGCGGAAACTTTTGCATCAAATCTCATGGTAAGAGATCTTAATACCTTGGGCACGATGATTTCATCCTCAATCTTTTCTCCGAGACCATGGATAGTATTTATGATCTCATCCACTCAGGGAAAATAGGCGGCAACATTCTCTTCGTCCTTCATCTTCAAACTTTCAAATTGTCTCCTTTGGGTTTGGAGTTTTGCCTTTTTCAATCCCTCCATCTCAACTCCTGAATCAATCCCTCCATCTCCATACAACTCAACTGGGCGTTTTCATAAGTTGATCTCTTCAGGGCCAATGAACAATACTAGCCATGGAAATCGTATTTGTCTCCATTGTGCACAATGTTCTCGCTGACCAATGTGGAATTAGGAATCTTCTTCCAAGCCTTGAGGCGTGGAATAGTCTTCTTCTGAATAGGCCGGAATTCTTCCCAAACTCCCTCCAAATATTGGATTCTAAACATGAGCCCTGTTGTCCTATCATATGCTTGGACAAACTGAGTTAGGAAATCATCCGCCTGTTTTCTTGCACTCTCAATCCACTTTTCCACCTCCGAGAGTGTATCTCTCGTTGCCTCATAGTGTGAATGTAGTCCATGATCAACTGCAATAGGGGAAATAAGGGTGGGATTCTCACGCCTTATCCCCGCAATATACTCTCTAAGTCTAATATTCTCTTCTCTGTACTTTTATTTCTCTTCAATTTCTCTGTCTAACCTTGCGTCGATCGCCTTAAGGTTATCACCAACCTCCTGAAACTCTTGCTCTCTTGATGTACGGCCAAGGGCAACTGAAGTAATCTAGAAATCCATAGGAGTAGCAATGTCCGCTGTCATGCCTGCAATAGGAACAACAACATCGCAATCGGCATTCCTGTCTCATCTCTAACTATGTGCGACAAAATCTCAGCTCTCTTGGGTTCCTTCTCCTTAGCACTCCTAGCTAGGTAATCATCAATGTTATCAATAGGCTGTACCTCTATCATTTTCTTACTTTTCTCCATACTTCTCATCAGCCAATCAGGAATAGCGGCCATCTCCATACCATCATCGAGACACATCTCTCGATCAAGCCCCCTCTGTTGGTTGTAAATGGGCTTTGTACTACTTGTTAAGCTACGTTGGTTAAGTATGTTAGTGTCGTCGAGGGTATTTGTTCGTTGGACGACAGTTCCCCACTGGTGGTAACCGCAACACTCGACCGTGTCTTTATATATGCTCTTGTACTTGTTGGAGACACTGATGCAGAGAATGATTATTGTACTAGACATTTTGGCATTAATGAAAGCATTGCTCTGAGTTTCTGGTTACTGTTCTATCCTATGGTTATCATTTGACTGTTGATATGCAATATTAATAACACACCCCATGAGGTAAACATCTGGCGCTGTTGCCGTCTGAATCTGGGTAGCCACGGAGCGTGAATGGCATACGGAGAATAATGGGCCAGCCCATTGGCAATAGATCGAGGGGGATGATAGCCGACTGAGAGAACTTTACGAAGGGGAGAACGCATTGACAGGTGACTTCGTGATCCGGTTCCAGGCGACTATAGAGACTTTCTTACGAGGGGAGGCTACATAGGAAGAGGTACCCGAGGGTGTAGTCTGGGACGCTCTCAACGTCAGTCCAGCGACAAATAGGTTATTGCACCAACTCTCGCGTCTCCTAGCCCAAGCAACCCTTGCCCACCAACACCGAAGGGTGGAAACCCAGCGTGAGGAGTGACGCTAATAGGTCCTTCGGGAGTACGAAGAAAACAATCGTCGCTGGGAAGAGGAGCGTAATGGCAAGCGACGACGGGAAACTTGAACCTTGAGCCTCAGGGGCAGAATAAAGAACACTCCTACATTATGTACGGGAATTAATGCCCAACTTATTAAATAAGGATAGAAATAAGAAGGCACAAAGTGAGGAGTGGGAGGCCGCATAGAGAGCCCTGATTCTGGAACAAGCAGCAGAACATAGATGGAGGCTGAGGCAACTTGTCGAAGGACGACCTACCGAAGGGTTGCCTGAAGGGAACCAAGGAGGTGTCACGGAGGGTGCAGGAGCAGAAGCTGAAGGAGATTTCTACGTGTCACCAGAACACCATAGGGTGAGAAGCTACGAAGAATTTTTGGAGGAAACAAGGCTACGAAGAAATCTAGTCGAAGAGATCTCGGATCAGTTCAGGAATTTATCCCTTACACTTCGCACGGAGGACCACCGAAGGGAGCGAATAGATGACAAGGGTGAGAATAGAGGGGAGGGCAACTGTACGACCGTAGGTGCGGAGGAGGCACAGGCACACGACAAGCAAGACCCCCTCTTGGGACCCATCACACCAAGCACGTGGGTACAAACCAGCGTACCCCCAATCACTCAAATAGCAAACACCACCGACGTGGGTGGGAGTGGTGTAGGTGCACGACAGGCGACACGACCCCCATCAATGGCCAGTAAACAAAAGCTGCCAAAGTTCAACGGTGATGGGAAGGAAGATCCCGTCAGCCATTGCCGCACTTGCGAAACCATATGGTCAGCGAACGGTGTTACCGACCAGGACGAATGGGTAACACAATTTCCAACAACCTTAAGGGGAGTGGCCATCGACTGGTACTCCGATACAGATAAGGCCAAAGTCGACACATGGCCCAACCTGAAGAAGGAGTTCGAGATAGAGTTCCGCCTCCTTAGAGACGACAATGAAATAGTAGCCAAAATCTATGGCACAAAGCAAAACAAGAACGAGACGGTCCATGCCTATATTCGGCAACTCAAGGAACTGTTGGGGAAAAAGGAGAGTCAACCAGCGGATGGGTTGAAAAAGAGATGGTTTGTGGAGGGACTGAAACACTCCCTCCGAAAGAAGATGAAAATTGTTCCACCAACCTCGTACAAAGATGCATATAATAGAGCGATGGATCTTGAGAGCGAGACCAAGACATCCAAGAAGAAAAACAAGAAGGATAGCTCATCTGAGGATGATTACTCTTCGGAGGGAAGCAACAGCGATGGCGAGTCCGGCAAAAAGGTGCAATCCCTGCAGAAGGACATGCTGAGGATGATGAAAGAGCTGAAGGTTATGAAGGGAGGTCCGAGCAAGACCGACGAAGGGGAGCTTTGGTGCACGAAATGTAAGACAAACGACCACACGAAAGGCTCCTGCCCAAAGAAGGCCTATTGTGATATATGCCAGTTGATGGGCAGGAACAACCAACTACATCGGGCGGTACCGGCAGCTCCCAGGCGAACAACAATGCAACATCGGGAGGCTATCGAGATAACCGGTGGGGAGGACGAAACAACAATAACAACAATAATAATACAAGGAGCCGGATCCAATACGACTCCAAAGGCTGACCGATGATACAATGCAGAGCGTGCAACCAGTGGGGGCACTTCGCTCGAGACTGCTTGAAGGGAGAGGCCACACAATATTTGTGCAAATGGTGTGGACCGGGAGACCACGAAGACGCCACCTGCACGAAGTCCGGCGTCAATTTGCTCAATATCGAGGAAACCAAAGAAGAGGAAGTGCTGGCTGTAACCCGCGCCCAAGCCAGACAAGCAACGTGCCCATACTCGGAGATGGAGAAGCGAAGGGTACGGGAAGCACAGGAAGAAATTGAGAAAGAGATACAAGAGAGGGTGAAGGCGAAGGGTACGACGGGTACTTCCAGCCGACCGGAGGCGGAGGAGGCTATACTAAATGAAATTTTAAAACTGGAAGTGGCTGTGAAGGTACATGACCTCCTCCAGATGATGCCTCAATTACGAACGGCGTTGCTGAATAATCTCTCCCAACCACGCACCAATACCAACCACCACACGGATGTTCCTAGGGGGTCTGCAATAGACCCCAAGCTGCTGGCAGTTAACACTGGAAGGAACCCGACCATTGTGGAGATGGGTATCCTTGGCACCATTCTAACCGATTCCATCGTTGATGATGGATCGGGAGTGAATGTTCTTCCAGAAGAAACCTAGCGGAAGCTGGGGAAGCCGACGCTGTGGCCATCTACATTCAATTTGCTGGGAGCAGGTCAACATGGAATCAAACCCATTGGGACATTGATGGGCCAACAAGTTACCATCGGGGTGCAACCCTTCATACTAGACTTTGTGGTAATCCCACTAAAGAAAAAAGGGTATGATGCGATCTTAGGGAGAGGGTGGTTGGTGGCAGCCAAGGCCACCCACAATTGGAAGAAGAACACTCTGTCTATGGAGAATGGAGGAAGGAAGTTTATCATAGACCTTGGGACGCAGTTGGTTAGTGAGGAACTGACATCATCTTCGGAATCGGAGGGTGAAGGAGAAGGCGACCTGAGGGACGAAGGACGGGGCTGCATGGAGCCCAACGACGAAGGGATTCCCAAACTAGGAGAGTTCTCCGAGGATGAGACAAGGTCATTGAACGGGCTCTTCCACTGGCAGATGGAGGATTACGAAATGTTCCAGAGCTACAGGCTCGAAGTAGAGGAACCAGAGCAAGTAACAGAGGAGGTGTACCTGCTGGAATACAGAGAATATTGGAAGGGAGACGCCCGTGTGAGTGACACCACCACACACCAGTTCCCGAAGGAAGAACCCATCAAGTATCAAGAGGTAAAATTGAAGGAGACAAACCTCGGTGACGTAGATAATCCCAAGATCATTCGTGTCGGCAACGATTGGAACCCTGTGTGGAAGGCCGCAGCCTTCAAAATCTTTATTCTTCTTCTTCTTCTTCTTATGTACGGGAAGGAGACCGTGGTTCCTATAGAATTTATGGTTCCAGGTCTTCAAATGGCCATTGAAAATAGACTTGCCATCAACGGGTCCATATTGAAACCCTACCACGAGAAGCGCGCAGGGGACCTGAGAGGCCGGGCAGGCGACTTGAGAGGCACAGACCAAAGCGGGAGACTCTCAGGCGAGGCAAACCGAGAAGGATGAAGGGCGATCCCAGAGGCACGGGACCCGAGCCGAAGACTCTCTGGACAATTAGATTAGGAAATTAAATTTTAAAAAAATAAAATAAAATCGGTTGCCACGGTGGAACCGCCGTGCGGTGGGACCACTGTTGGGGGTCCCGTGTCGGGGGGGGGCACCGTACGGTGGAACCACCACTGTGAGACCATTGTGCGGTGGAACCACCGTCGACAAAGGTCACCGGCGGTGGAATACCACCATAGGCCTGAAGGAGCACGGCGACGGTGGCGGCGGTGGCGGTTTAAAAAGGGGTGAAAGGAAAAATACCACGGCATGGCAGGGATAAACGGTGGTGATGGCACGTGAAAAGAAAAATGCACCGACATTTAAACAAGCATTTTATAAAAAAAAACGACGACCAGATTGAAAAATCATTCGATGGAGTCTGGAGCTAGGACGCTGAAAAAATTAGAGTGGAGAAGAAGGTTTTTGGCATCTTAAAATATCACAAAAATGATGTGCTCCATGGACTTCCCTGTGGTCCTAAATTTGGACCCCGCGAGGGCGCTGCCCCTCGACCTCGCTGGGGGTATTGCCCCCAGACCCCCAGTTTATTTTTGAGCTACAATACACTTTTGAGCTGGGTGAAGGGCATCAGAGAAGTCACGGTAAGTGTTGGGGTTGTTCTGTACTGTGAGAAAGAAGCCTGAAGCTAAGCATTGGCGGGGAAGCCATAAGCCGTAGAGGGAGACGAATTTGGAGGTTGCGAACAAACAGAGTTTGAGGGAAGGCATTGCAAGCACGTGAAGTCGTACGACACCAGGGAGTTATTCAGTTCAGTTATCAACCTTTGGGGAGTGTGATGGAGGATTTGAGGCGTCTCCTAGCCTTTGTGCCAGAGGGTTGTGTCCACTTCCAGGCATGAATGGTACGCTTTGAGGAACTCGGAGTATGTCTCGACTGGACGTGAGGCTGCCTTGGTAGATGCACAGAGGGCTCAGGAGGAGCTGACCACCAGGTTGGAGGCAGTTGTAGCGTGAGACTTAGCTTAGCGTACCTAGGAGTTGGATGCCGAGAGGGCAGCGCGGGTGGCTATCGAGGACAAATTGGCTAGGGAGACAGTATCATTTGAGTAGGAGTTGGTGGAGGCTGAGACTGAAAAGCGTGTTTTGTAGACAAGTTTGGTTTATGCACTAGAGGACTGTGATGTCAAGGAAAAAAGAACTCCTTGCGGAAGCAATAATGGTGAAATCCGCACTTGAGCATCGGATGGTAGCAGAAAAGGGTTTTCAGGCGAGGACGCAGCAGGTGTATGAGTTTCGGGCTCAACTGGTGTCAGCAGTTCCTGCATCTTCTTCATCGGTGGTGCAACTACCTCCTTCAGGGACGCCCCCTCAGCCCCTTCTTCTCAGTGATTTTCTTATTGTATACAGTGTACTTCATCCCCATTTTGTTGTGTTAGTCCCAAATTTTTGTCCTTGTCGTCCGAAGACGACTTTTCTTAGGGGGGGGGTGATGTTGGTTGTAAAATGGGCTTTCTACTACTTTTTAAGCTACGTTGGTTAAGTATGTTAGTGTCGTCGAGGGTAGTTGTCCGTTGCATGACGGTTCCCCACGGGTGGTAACCGCAACCCTCGACCTTGTCTTTATATATGCTCTTGTACTTGTTGTTGGAGACACTGATGCAGAGAATAATTATTGTACTAGACATTTTCGCATTAATGAAAGCATTGCTCTGACTTTCTGGTTACTATTCTATCCTATGGTTATCATCTGACTGTTGATATGCAATATTAATAACACACCCCACAGGGTAAACACCCTCAATGCCGAGATAACATCATCATCATTACCAGGATTATTCTTGGTCAAATCGTATACCTCATTTCCCAAACTAACCTTAAAAAGGACAATAGGGGATCCCGACTGATCATCATTCTCATTTGGTGGTGCAGATGTCGCTGTGGCATGTAACTCCTGAATATTTTCTGGTAGTATCACTGTGTTGGAACATTGTTGGGTTTCCCTATTTTGCTTTGTTATTTCAATCACCTTAATTGATGAGACACTGAGAGGTGGTGAAGGAATGATAGGTGAAGGAATGATAGTCCACTCTTTGTTTATCATACTCTTACACGCATCCATCTTCTTCGTGTACCGCTCTTTATATTCATCC
Organism: Cryptomeria japonica; assembly: GCF_030272615.1. NCBI lineage: Eukaryota > Viridiplantae > Streptophyta > Pinopsida > Cupressales > Cupressaceae > Cryptomeria > Cryptomeria japonica. The sequence goes on from NC_081413.1 coordinate 171,167,687, forward strand.
TTAGTTGCATCCTTCATATCTGTTCTGCGTGGAATTCCGAACACCTCAACAATCGCATCCTTAGCAAGGTAGGCAATAACAACGCGCTTAGGAGTTTTGATCATTCGTGAGCGAGGATCATAACATCGTGCACACTCCAGGATAAGCTCACTGCATTGTATGGATTGTGGAAATCCAGCGGCATGAAAAATACCACTCTTCATAATGTTTACATATGCTGGGGAAGGAATTTGATTTCCGACTTCGAACATCCGCTGTCGCATTAGGTTCAGGTTTAGGAAATGCATGTTTGTATCTGTAATCTCCTTCCATCTGGATGACATCTTGGGCTCTGGATAGAATCCAGTCTCCAATATCTTCTGTTGTTCTTTCCTTTCCTTAAATCCAGACTTCGACATCGCACCTGTACGAAGCTTGAAGTTAGAACTTAGGAAAATAAATAATGTTCTTAATAGAATTCCTGACTTCCTAAAGATTTTAAGCTAATTAGAGCATGAAGTCAGGAAAATAGTCCACACTCTTGGTAAATCTTAACAATTAGATTCGAAATGTGACAACGTTAGGGTATGAAACCCTAATGAAATTCATTAACACCTCCTTATACTCAGAAATTGTGTAAACTAAAGTGCAAAGGAGTATACCTCCTTATACACTGAGGACACCTTCCGCAGTCAACAATGGAGGTCAACAAAATCTGAAGACAACCTGAAAATTAAACCTTTAAAACATGTTGCAATCACCTAAATATGCACAAATTTGATGAGAATAAACCTTCCAAGGCAAACACAAGAAAATCTAAGCATGGATGTAGGGCTGGAAATGAAAACTTAGTCTGAAGACAAATCTGGAAATAAAGTTTTCAGACTTACCAGCACCCTTAGGAATGATAAAAGACTTAGAATTAAACTCCGGAATGAAGCAAGAATGCTTCCCAAGTGAAATCGCAAGGTAGGTAGATGGCTGGAAAAATTTGTTTTCTGAGGACAGCCCCCTACAATGGAGTTTCAGATCTTCAACAATGGAAGATAACTCTGAAAAATGATTGAGAATGCCTTCAATCAGCCCTTCGGATAAAATCGCCTAAGGCACAAAATAGCTGGGAACAAGATATAAGTCTGAAAATTGATTTTCCAGCCAGCTATGGAGGTCGAACCAGCTGCAACAATGGACGATAAACCCAGGTCTGCAACACATCAGCAAGTAGGGAGTGATGGCAGCCACCAAGTGTGACGGGAATTCACCAAAATAATGGCACAAACACTTGCCAAATCAAAATTGTAATTTCCAGCTATGACGCCATCTTTGAAAAATCTGAAAAATTTCTTCAATGCACCTTAACCTGCCAACAATCTGCAACTAAGATCTGGGAACAACAAGCATTAATGGTGGAGATAAGGAAAATCGCCAAAGTTCTTCAATCACCAAAAATCGCCATCCTTCACAAAATCGTGATTTTCACGAAAAATGGCGGACTTCACCAAAATCGAAAATCTGAAAACAATGGAGGCAATAAGCCTCAATGGCAGCAATGGAGAGGATTGCCAAGCTGGAAAAAATGGAGGCCTTCAATCAAACACTTCACTTCAACACTTCGCCAAAACTCGCCAATAAGAGAGAAAATCACCAAACATGGAGACACTTGGCAAACTTAATAATAAAATAATGTTGGAGACTCCAACTTGCTTCTAGAAGGGTAAAAACATTAAATGCTCATTGCAAATTATTTAATTTTGTTTTTAAATTTTAAATAATCGTCAATCATCATTTAAAAACAATTAAAATAGGGCTCATTTATTAAAATATTTCAATTCAAGTCAAAAATTGAGCCATAAGGGAAAATCGATTTGAGAAGGGATTAAAAAATTCCATTGAAATCATTTAAAATGTCAAAATTTTCCCCACAAGGAAATATCGATTTCAGTGTGGACAAAAATCCTCATCAAAACTCACATAAAATGGGCCAGGGGAAAATCGATATGAGTCTGGATAAAAATCGGGACAAAAATACTCAAAAACTTGTCACAAATACCTGGTGGAAAACCGATCCAGGTGTGGAATGAATGCAAACATCATCAACAACCTTGTCCATACCTCCCTGGTGGAAAAAAGTATGTAGTCAGGATAAATCCTGACACTTAGACAAAATTTAATGCTTCCAGGGGAAAAACGACTTTAGTATGGAATAATAGTGGTGGAAAAATGAGACAAGTATGGATTTCAGGGGAAATCCATGTCCAGTCTGGATTTTGAGTGGGGAAAACCATGGGTAGTCAGGAATATGAGGGGAAAAGCACATCTAGCATGGATTTTTGACCTTTTAACCCTTAGAATATGGATTTTACTTCGAAAAATGATGATTTTTTCACTCAGAATCACTTTGAAACTTTGAAACTTAATAAAACTCAACTGGTCTTAGGCAAATTCATCAAAAAATGGAGCGTAACACAAGGAAAACTATCGGGATAAAGTGCAAAATCAACTTGAATAATTCTCTAGGAGTGAGAAAACAACTCCAAAAGGTCTGAAAACACCTTAGCACTTAAAATCACCAACAAGGACATTTAAAAACACGTGAACGCTCCAAAAAGGGTCTACACTTGGACAAAACTAGGATCTTTTAAAAATCTCAATTTTCACGCACTTGACCCTATAACCTCAAAAAACCCTAAACGTCACTAGGCATGATCAAAACTCCGAGACTCGGGCACGAGAAACACAAAATTGCCCACTAAGCAGCCAAAACCCTAACCTAACAACGTAGAAAAGAGGGGGTCCCCATTAGCAATGGGGCGATGTGTGAAAAGGTCACAACAGGAAGCAATCTGGCTTCCAACTCCGAACATCCGCTGTTGCATCTGGTTCAGGTTCATGAAATGCATGTTCGTGTTAGTTATCTCCTTCCATCTGGATGACATCCTGGATTCCGGATAGAATCCAGTCTCAAGCATCTTCTGTTGTTCTCTCCTTTCCTTAAGTCCGGACTTCGACATCGCACCTGTACGAAGCTTGAAGTTAGAACTTAGGAAAATATAAATATTCTTAATAAAATTCCTGACTTCTTAATGATTTAGATTAATTAGGGTATGGAAATCAGGAAAATAATTCACACTCTAGATAGATTTCAACAATTTAAATACAAAATGTGACAAGGTTAGGGTATGAAACCCTTATGAAATCAACACCTCCTTATACTTAGAAATTTTGTGCAAATTAAAGTGCAAAGGAGTATACCAGATCAACAATGACTAAGGAAAGGTGTGAAAGGATGTGTTTTCACACAAAATTATGTCTGAGGACGCCTTTCAAAGTCAACAATGGCTGCCAACAAATCTGAAGACAACCTGCAACTATACAAATTGACCTCTCAAAACATGTTGCAATCATTCAAAATATGCACAAATTTGATAAAAATTAGTCTTGATGGCGAAAGCAATCAAACTCAGGAACATAGGTATGGCTAGTATAAGATAAGTTTTCTGAGGACAAGCAGCCAAAACGAAGTTGCAGATCTGTGACAGCTCTCAAATGGTCTGAGGATTGACTGAAAATGATCCCCAAAATGCCTCCAAGTGTAAATCGTTGAAGTTGTGGTTGGCTGGGCAATGAAGTATAAGTCTGAAAATCGATGATCAGCCAACAATGGAGGTCGCATCAGCTGTAACAATGGCGTCAAGACTCAGATCTGCAATGATCACAAGAAGTAGGAACAATGGCAGCCACCAAACATGAAGGGAATTCACCAAAATATGGCACCAAACCCTTGCAAAACCAAAATCGAAATTTTCCAGCTATGGCGTCAAACACACAAGTCTGAAAATGCCTTCAAAGTACACTCCAATCTGCCAAATCAAGTCTGAGAACAGCAAGCAAGGATAGCGGCATCAAGGAAAATCGCCCAAGTTGGAGGTAGAAACCCCAAACACACAAAAAAAAAGATGGCAATGAGGAAAAAATGGCAGCAAGAATGGTCTTCAATCAATCACTTCACTTGAACACTTCCTCCAAAATCGCCAACTAGAGAGAAAATTGCCCAAGTATGGATGTACTTGGCAAACTCAATAATAAAATAATGCTGGATCTCTCTCTATTTGAACTCACTTTCATCATCAACTCTCACCACACAAGCAATGTGGGATAAAACACTTGTTCTTATACTTGCTTGGTCGAAACCGATTTGCTTCTAGAAGGTTGAAAACATTAAATGCTCATTGCAAATCATTAATTGTTTTTTATTTTTAAAATAATCATTAACTTTCATTAAAAAACAATTATATGGGGCTCACTTTATTAAAATATTTCAATTTAAATCCAAAATGGGCCAATTGGGGAAAATTGATCTAAGTAAGGACTAAAAAATCCTAACAAAAATCACGTAAAATCATCAAAACATCTCCTTAGGGAAAAATTGATCCCAGTAGGGATAAAAAATCCCATTGAAAATCATCATTATCAAATGTGCACAAAATGGGGTCTAGGGGAAAATCAATCTAGGTGTGGAATGAAAATTCCACTCAAAATTACGTCACTCACACAAAAATACCCCTCTAGTGGAAAAACAACCCTAGTCTAGATGAAAATCCAGACTCAAAACATTGAAAATCTCTTTTAGTGGAAAATAGACTTGAGTCAGGACTGAGTGTCTGCACAAAAATCCTCAAAACTTGTCACAAAAGACCTGGTGGAAAATCGACCCAGGTGTGGAATCAAGACAAATGTCATCCACAATCCTATCCATACTCCCTGGTGGAAAAACGTGGGTAGGCAGGATAAATCCTAACACTTAGTCAAAATTTAATACATCTAAGGGAAAATCGATCCTAGCATGGATTCACAGTGGTGGACAAATGAGGCAAGTATGGATTTCAAGGGAAATCCATGTCCAGTTTGGATTTTGAGTGGGGAAAACCATGGGTAGTTAGGAATATGAGGGGAAAAGCACCTCTAGTATGAAATTTTGACCTTTTAACCCTTAGAATATGGATTTTCATCTGGAAAATGATGATTTTTCCATTCAAAATCACTAGGAAACTTCAAAACTCAATAAAACTCAATTGGACTTGGGCAAATTTACCAGAAATTGGAGCGTAACACAAGGAAATCTATCGGGGTGAAGTGCGAAATCAATCTGAATAACTTCCTAGGAGCGATAAAACAACTCCAAAAAGTCTAAAAACACCTCAGCACTTATAATCACCGACGTGGACATTCAAAAACATGTTACTGCTCGAAAGGTCTACACTTAGACAAAACTAGGATCATTTAAAAAATGTCAACTTTCACACGCTTGATCCTATAACCTCAAAAACCCTAAACGACACTAGGCATGACCAAAACTCCGAGACTCGGGCACGGGAAACAAAAAATTGCCCACTAAGCTGCCAAAACCCTAATCTAAACACGCAGAAAGTAGGAAAAGAGGGGGTCCCTTTTAGCAATGGGGCGATGTGTGAAAAGGTCACAACAACGTGCAAAAGGGGCCACTTTATGTTTTTGCATTGAACTTTTATTTCAACTTGATAAATTCACTTTATAATTATGTCTATTTTTAAAAAATGTGACTTAGGAAATAAATAACATAAAGTGCTTATAAAATAAGTTGTCTCAGGCCAAAATTGGCTAAGTATGAATCCCCTTTGCTAGCCAAACATTTCCTATCCACTGAATTCACCTATGGAAATGGGTAACAAGCAAATCTCTATCTCCGAAGTGACCACTAGGAAAGAGGGGACATTACATTCCTCCCTTTCCGGGATTGCTTGCCCTCAAGCAAACACCAAACAACCTGCTGCTCCACTCTGATTAAAATGCTCAAGCACCACAAACCATGAAACAACATATTGGAATCCATGTGAAATAATGTACCAAGCAAATCAATACCTGGATCACATATCAAAATGAAGAATCTGCTGTAGGAGATGAAGTAGGAGAATGTCAAATGACCACCATGAAGTAACCATACAAGCATGTAGAATATGAAAACAATGTGAAAGCGAACCCCCACATGCCAATGAACCAACATAAACGACCACCCAACTTCGCTGTTATAACTCTGATCAGCAATATATGTGATATCAAACATGTCAACATACCAATGCCAATCAACGAAAATCACTCCACACTCCACCTCTATCTCAAAGGTATACCTCCAAACATTCCCATATTGCTGGGAAACTGATGTAGACAATGAAAAGTCCGGATATGCCATATGATTCCAACTAGGACAGCCACTAGTCCATAAGGAATCAAAGAATATGAAGTTGCCAATCAACAAAGATATCGCTGCCATATCAAGTGAAATAGTTGACAAACTCAGAAATGAAGCACGTATGCCATCACTACTCCACACAGACAACTCTCGAGTGGCTGGCCCTCTAAGAAAGTCATCAACCAAATTACTATCATCACTGAGAGAATGATCAAATACCTCAACTGGAAATTCTAAATTAAGCAACTCGTGTCTCTCATCATCAAATGAATGGTGAACATCACAAACATGTTGAAGATTGATCTTGGCTTGTTGAGCCAATAACTTGGCTTGCCTTGCCCTTTCTAGCCAATCATCATTCATCATTTGGGACTGTGTTATATCAGCAGCTCCAAAGTGTCTAAGCCCAGTCCTAAAATTAGATATACCATGAGACTTATCATGACCAAAGCATGCTTCATGTGTACCCACCATAATAGAATTATTACGACTCATTTCCCAATGATTAGAAGCACCAATGTCATGAAAAGGAGAGGATGAATCGCTGCTGTTATAAATCAGTGAATGAGGAATGAATTGTTCCCTTGTATCCATGCCTTTGGAGTCATCAAAGTTAGAGCAGACAAACATGCTCTTTGCTTCCCTTCTTTAGTCTCATATTCAAGTGCCTTAAGCACGATGTGATTATCCATGTGAGTAAACTCTAACACCATCTTGTTGAAGTCTTGGACAAACCTTCCAAAAGACTTCAACCATTGCACGCCAAGTACCACATCCGTCTCTCCACCAATACCTACGACATAGTAGTCATCTATGAAAGAGTATTTATCCATTGCAATAGATAATTATGGTATACTTCTCGTACAACTCACTTTGGAACCATCTGCTAGCATGACTTGGAATCCTTCAAACCCTTCAACTTTGAATCCCTTGTTGATTACAAAACCCTCATTGATGAAGCTATGAGTAGCATCGCTATCAACCAAGCATAACACTCGATCCTTTACAATTCCTTCCAACATGAATGGTTGATACCTAGGAACACCGAAAAGAGTAGCAATGGTGCCATGTGCAACATCATGTGTATCAACAACCTCATCATTGTTGTCCTCAATATCAGTAACCTGTACATGCTCACCCTCCACATCTGAATACACCTCAATCAGATGGCCTTTGCCTTTCCCAAGGCATCTGTGTCTTGGTTCCCATGGCTCCTTACATGTAAAGCACAATTTCTTCCTCAATTCATTCTGTGATTCCTGGTCCATCATAGGGGGAGGTGGATTACCCTTCTGTAGTGTAGCTGGTTTCTGGAAGGGTTTGGAGTCCTTGGGAAGATTTTTATTCTGCTGATAGGGGGTGCATGGGGGAGTAGTGTCTAAATCCAGAGTGATCTGTATAGCCTCTTGTAGGGTCTTAGGCTTAAGAGCCTTGACCAATCCACGTAGTTTGTCATGTAGCCCCTCAATGAGCAACATATCTACCCGTGTATCAGGCTACTCTGGAACAATGATTGCAATACGTTGAAACTCATTGATTAAAGCTTCAACATGTCCTGTTTGTCTCAATAGTGCAATATCTCTCCACGTCATTGTGGTCAAATCTAGCGATCAACCGCTCAATGAACTCGGAGTAGGAATGGATGAGTGCATGGTTTTGTGTGACTAAGCCATGGTGCCACCAATCATAGGCAACACCCTCCAAGTGTAGTACTGCAAATTGTATGGCCTCATCTTCTGGCATCGGTTTAAGGGACAGGAAAATATCCAATTTGTGCACCCAAGAATGTGCACTAATATTACTAGTGTCATCAAAAGGAGATAAGGTAATCTTACTGGTAGCCCTATTAAGTTCATTATTCTGCTGCTGTCTAGGTCCTGTCATTACGATTACTCATATTATCCTTGCGTTGCATACAATACTAATGTAATGGGAATGCATCTCTGACATGTTTCGGGAGACGTGCCCACTCCTCATTGGCTGCCATAACCATATCTTGATATGCAACACCCTCTTGTGGGTCCACTGGTGGAGGCTCGTCTCTAGGAAGGAAGCGGGGCTGCATTGGTTTGTCCACTGTCCAACTGTGAGCCTTGTCATGCCTAGGGAAAATAGATGCACTGCCCAAAGATGAAGGGGTCCTATTGCTACCACAACTTCCTACAGCTGAAAGTGACCTACCATTCCTGTCACGCCTATCTCTATGATGATTCAAATCCATTATATCCAGAGTATCCTATAATCTATCAAGTGCTTGTGCAATCCTTGGCTATGAATTAACCAAGATCCTCAACAACTCATTTAGATCAGGGCGGTTTTGTCTCTCCTCCCGACGAGGACTCCTATTTCCTTCAGGTATGTCACCCATGTCAAAGTCCAAATGACCTTGTGCTCTCTTGTGTGTATAATATCTGTATGGTCCTGTCCTACCAGGATACATGAAAATTTCTCCAAACCCTTAGGTTGGCAGGGTCACTGCTCTGATACCATTGAAAGATCCCCTTTCTGCCCTGAATTGAAATTTTCTGATTTTTCCACTTGCTGATTGGAGTTTTAGGGGATGTTTTGACTTGTGTTTGTTTCCAGAAATTTGGTTTAGGTTTAATGCTTGTTTTGCTTTCAATGAATGAATGATTTTGAATGCAAATATAAGAAAATAAATGACTGATAAACAGTTTCAGAATTCTGATTTTTTATATCAGCAAACAATAAATTTCAAATTTGGAAGATTTAAGACATCAAAAATGCATTAGGCATACCAGGAGTCCAACGCCCTGCCTGGAAATGTTTGTTTTATTGATGGAACTGAAAGAAATTGCAAATTAGGAGTGCCCAAGTGGTTTCAACTCGTCCAATGTGCTTTATTTGCTTCTACTAAAATTATCTAAAACTTTTATTGAAGAAATAAGTAGATCTGCTACAAGTTCTATTAGGCTCCCAGGCAAGATGACTGGATTTGCCTAAATTTCCTCAAAGAATTGCTCATATCAATCACATATGCTTGGATAAGTCTGATAAATTACTTTCTTTGATGATTGCTAATGCTAACAATGAATTCCCTTCTTTTTTCTAACCCTAAACACTGCTGTATGAATTAATTGATGTCCTAGCTGCCTCCAGAGTGGTACAGCCTGCTAGGAGAGGTCACGTAGGTGCTGATATGTTGGCAGTGGGCCAGCATCCCTCGCGGGTATTCGCGACATGGTTTGACAGCCTCCTGTGGATTCTATAAGTCTAGTGGTTGTATCAGGCATTGACATGTCAATCGTTTGGTGCAACGACAACCCTAGCTTGTAACAAGTGGTATCAAAGCTTGGTCACAGGTTCGAATCACGCAGGCCGTGGCAAGTGACGCTGGGAGGGGGATTGTTTTCAATGGGCCAGCATCCCTCATGGGGATTCGCGACATGGTTTAACAGTCTCTTGTGAATTCTATAAGTCTAGTGGTTGTATCGGGCATTGACAGGTCGATCTTTTCGTGCAACGGCAACCCTAGCTTGTAACATGATAAAGGTTGTGGCTGCCTTTTGATTGCTTCCAAAAGCTGATCTCCTTGCTATTATAGGTCTGCAATTGCTGATAAAGTCTGATTATTGTAGCCCAAACAGGAATTTTGGATGAATTCCTCAGTTTTGAGACTAGGGGTTTCGTCCAACTTCACTTGGTATTGAGGAGATTTCGTTCCCCAATGTAGATCTGCTGCTATTCTAAATTTGCAGAGCTCTAATCCTCAAAGAATGCAAAAATATGAATCATCGAATGCCAAATTGAGAGCCTTCAACACTTTTTTATTAACCTCCAACCCTAGGTGCTACATTTAGGTTTCCAAATGCTAAGATTCCCAAAGCATATTCTCCTCAACTTGGGCGTACACAATAGATGGTCATATTTCATTATTAAATGTGCCCACTTTAATTGAAATGCAACTTGCCTAGGTAGGCATGCAAAAGGGGTCAATTTATGTTTTTGCATTGAACTTTTATTTCAACTTAATAAATTCACTTTATAATTATGTCTATTTTTAGAAAATGTGACTTAGGAAATAAAATAACATAAAGTGCTTATAAAATAAGTTGTTGAAGGCCAAAATTGGCTAAGTATGAATCCCCTTTTCTAGCCAAACATCTTCTATCCACTGAATTGCGGAGATGGGTAACAGGTGAATCTCTATCTCCTGAGTGACCACTAGGAAAGAGGGGACATTATAGAGGGATGCAGGTTCCTTTGGACCATAGACTTATTGTTTTGAACATTTGATGTCGTGTATTTTATATTCCATGAGTTTTGTATACATTTGACAATATTTATATATCACAGTGTGCTATTTCCTTCAACTACAATTTGCGCTTATACTTATGTGATTGATGTATACTTGTGTATGTGATCAAATTAGCTTGTATTTGATGATTATATTGTGTCTTTAATGTTTATTTAATAAAGGGTGCATGAAACAAGTTTTAAATCCTTAAAAATAAAAAATCTCTAAATTTCTTCGGATTACCACTTGTCGAGTCTGTCCGAGTTTTTTTGCCAAGTCCCAAGTCGAGTCACCCTCGCAAAGTCCGTGTTGAGTCCGAGTCTCATAACTATGCACAAGAGGGAACAACAAAATTATAACAGAATTAACCAGCACTTGTTTAGTGCTATTACCTCAACACATTACAAAATTCAAAACAGAAAAATCAGGCCTGCACATTACAGGCAATTGGAAGTTGGTTGTGGAGTTGGAAATATTTTTTTGTTAAGAACTTCAGCCTATAAATATAGGTTTCTGAGTTTCTCTCACGTAAATAAGCTCTTAGAAACAGAATCATTAGAAACAGAATCATACTGGCATTTCTACTCTAGTTATATTTCTAATACATTTTTGGTACTCCAAACTAATCAAGAACAGGAAGGACATAAATTTAAGCTTTTGTTTTGACTTGAAATGCTTTGTCCTCTGTAGGTTGATGAAACTGTTTATATTTTAACTCATAATCTGATTGATTTTGCATATGGAAGTGAAAGGGGGCATTACCGATATGCTGGACAGTGGAAGCATGGCCGAATGCATGGATGTGGAATTTATGAAGTTAATCGCCGTACAGTATGGGTAATGTCTTATTTGATGTCTTTTATTTTATTTTTTTACATGCAATCAAGCATTCACAGAGAAAATCAAAAGCTTTACTGTTGGAGCTGTTAACAATTACAGTAATCTACAACAGCAGAAATGTGCTAGTTTTTCTTTAATTTGTTCTTTTGAATTGGAGCAAAGCTTCAGTAGGGACCTCTTGATTAGCTGCTATTAATCAGATGGGTAACTGGTTGCCTTTGGTTATGGTGCCTGTAGGGTAAATTCTACTTTGGTGACATGGAGTCTGATCCTCAAGAATGCACTGCTGAGATATCAGCTGTATGATGAGATTCATCGTTCTTTTGTGTTTTGTCTTTTTTTTCCCATTTGCCCCAAGATCCATGGTAGAGAGTTATATTTTCCTTTTCTCTTGAAGTCCTTTTTAGTGATCATTATTAAATATTGATCTAATTTAATTTGCAGATGCATGCATCTTTAGCTGAGGTTGCAGCAGCAAAAGCAAGGATGTTTGTTAACAAGCCTGATGGAAGTAATTTTTCTCATTCCCTATAAAGTTTGCAATACAGATTAAATCATCAATTAACATCAGAAACATTTAGAACAAGCGGAGGGATTGTAATTATAATGTTTATGTAGTGGTCAGGGAATTGAAGGGTCCATACACTGATCCTCAACATCCATATATGTATGAAGAAGAGGACTTGTGGATGGCACCAGGTTTTATTAACCAGTATTATGAGGTAGGCAAATTGTAGCAGTGAGTTTTATTGTTCATTTGCTGATTTATAACGTTAAATGAGAACATCACGATTTACAGGTTCCAGAAGTATGGCAAAGGTATGTGCATGATGTTGATCAGGAAAGACAAATGTGGCTAAACTCATATTACAAGTCACCATTGAGAATACCAATGCCTGCTGAACTGGAAAAATGGTGGTGGGATGGTATGTAGCTCCTATAGCACAAATGGAGATTCTGAACTTTATAAACTGATTTCCTTTTAGGGTAGTTCTTGCACAATTTTAAGTTGCTATAAAATCTATCTGAAATTTGAATCTTCTTGCAGATCCTGAATTCCTGGTTATTCCTGATATCAAGGATCCAGATAGAGAACTCCTCGTCCATCTACCGACAAACCGGCTTGTCAATTGGACTGAGGACCCTGAGGGACATGTTCGACTATTTTGGGAAGAGATTGGTGAGAACAGGCCTGATGAGCCATTTCTTCCTCTTGATTTTGATGAATTCATGGGAGAGAACGAGGAAGCAAAAGCTAGGATTGAAAAAGCCAAGCTTGAAACAGCTCTGGCAGAGAAGGCTCAAGCAAAGACTGGAGTGTTGCAGCAAAAGTTGGGCAGGAAAAAAAACAATGAGGAGGAAAAACGTAATCGTGTAGATTTAGAATTTCAATTTCTAAAAGCTCAGGAAGAAACAGAAGGTTTACTGGATGAAGTAGAAACTCAAGTTAATAATAAGCATGCGTATGAAGAAACTGTGGAAATTAAGGCTCAAGAAAAGGAACCAAAAGATACACCAGGGCCAGAAGATTCTGAGAGTGGGCCTTCTCAGGATTATGAAGAAGAAGAGGAAGAGGATGATGAAGATGAGAAACCAAGGAGTTTTGGGACAGTTGCTTCTGCTGAATCGCAATGCTATCAAAGGAATTCTGATGGAAAGATGGATAAACATGGACCATCAGCGCCTCCAACTATTTTTGCATCTTTGAGCATGGTTTCTATGGTAAAATACTACATTTTCCTATTTTTCTTTGGATATCCATGCTATCTTGTTTTTCTTTTTGCTTTCTTCAATATGCAATGAAAGTGATCTAATTTTTATAAATATTATAAAAGATCATGTAACAGTTTCATAAAAACTGCATCAATCCACCAACTTCTTATGGTAGAATGAAAGCTAGCTATTCCATCTTTCTGTTTGAAAGCAATATTAACTCAATCTAAATCTTGATATTATAGGTTGCAATGCGTCAGCTAAATCCCCTAGCATCATGGATTAAAAGCAAACAGCATAGTTCTTCAAAGGTAGATTCTCCATACATGGAAGGTCCTGGCTATGCTATTCAGAAGCAAGAGAATTCTTCAAGTTTAGCATTAACAGATTGTCCAAAATTCATAAGCTATCCTATGTCAAGAAACAGGGCGGTGAGACTGAAAGCAGGAAAATCAGATCAGAAACTTTCTTGTAGAAACACCAATTTTTCATTGCCGTGCACAGAACTGGGACTTTCTTTTCATGTTTTATCCCACACACGGAATCATTTATCTAAACCAAATAAGTCTTATGGAAGGAAGAAGTGCCAAGAAAATGAGAAGAGGGAACAGAAACCAAGCAGAAAATATTCTAATAAACAAGAAAAAATAACACACATCTTTTCTCTTTCCATACCTGTGGAGGAACTTGGGTGGTGATGCTCTAAATTTAATTAGTCTGCTCAACTTTCTGGGTATATCTATATGATTAATTGTATTTCAAAATAGTTACTGTGATTCAGAATGTCATCGTTCCTCACAAAGGATAATAAAATGATCTGATCAAAATGATCAACGGATACATTAGAATGGGCTGCATACCAATTATTAACTGATTAGATTTTTAGCCATATAAAACATCGAACATGGTCTTCTTTTTCTCTTTCAAATGTTCCTTATTGTTAAATCCCTTGGGTATGATAAACTTCTTACAAATTCAGTCGCTCAATTTACTGCTTTCATATATTAGCTTTCCTATGAAAACCTAGTACCCATGGATAGCCAAAATAATATCTTACGGATGTGAAACTATCTTCGTGATCTTAGTGAAATGGATAGATTATAATGGTGTATTGTGTGACACATACATTTACCTTAAAAAATCCAGATTAAACAAAATTTATGAAAGGGTTGTCATCTTATTGAAGGTGACAGATAATCATGGTCCTTTTCTTTATTTGTGAGACGAATACCAAGTTTTGTTTTGGCTAAAGAGGGTTTATTCAAAGTTTCTTTTGAGGCCAAAAGGCATGGTATATAGTTCTGGTAGGGGCCTGCATCAATGTTCCAAGTGCTTTATGTCTTCAATTAGTGATGTCTGCTTTATGTCTTCAATTAGTGATGTCTGCATTATTATTGAATGTATTGCGATTAAAAATCTGTACCATGATATGTGTATTTTAAGGGTGGAGGATTCACTAACTTAGATAAGTCTCTGGCTTTGAACTTAATGCACCCCTAAGGTAAAAGCCCACAGAAAGAGACCGCTACTTCTATGAAAGTTTGGAGTCTTCAACTTGGAATATATGGATTTGTGAAGTTTTACGTTCTTATTGGTGAGTGGATATGTTGAAATTTATAGCTTGCCCATTATGATTTATGATCCCTGTCACTGCACGTTTGTTAATGGGATTAATGTTGCTTTCCATTTAAAAAGACCCCGAGACATCAATAATATGATATATCAAGTGTTATCGAAGAGTCAGTAGACATTATTTTGGTCTAGGCTCAGTCCAGGTGATGCTTCCGAGTTTCAGGTGAGCTTAGGTGCTTTGAAGTGAGGCCTCCAAATCACATAGTGTGGAATAGAAATTTAGAGGAGAATATGCCAGGATGTTTTCGTATTGAACAGTATGAATATCTGATAAGATAACTTAGTTTCTTGGCTGACATTTCTAACCTTTTTTTTGGAACTAAAAGATGGTCGAAATTTTGAGAAAGGTTTCTGCTTATATTTATTTAGCTATAATAGCTGTTGGCCAATCAAATTGCATTCCTGCTCTAGTTGATTAAATTCCTTTTTTGAAATCTGGAGAGATCAACCTTGCCCAGCCCATGATCTGTCATTTTGTTTTTGAGGAAATTAGGAAATTCAGGTTTCTCCATCATTAATGGCTGCTGAATTTCATGATGATAGGAAGCACAACTATGCACATTTGATGTGACAACCTAACGAATAGTCTTGAATGAAATAATAAAAATAAAAGCTTGAACATTTAGTTTCCAATTCAAATCTTAACGAAACTATTATCACCTTGAAAATTCTGACATTTTATTTTATTAGAAAACTCTTTTGACATTTCGTTTAATCATCTTTTAACAAGTACAATTGAGAAGGTTTACAATAAAAAAGTTGCTTCTTGGGATGTACGCCCCCCAAACAAACAAGTTCACCAAAAATAAATTAAGCACAAATATTAGTAGTAAGAGGTGGTGGAGGATCATCAGGTCTTGAGATTAATCTATTGGGCATGCACGTTATGTAACTTAGGTAGCTTGTAGTGCCACAAGTTTGAGGTGAGGCTCATTAGATCATGAGACAATTATAATGCTTCTCAACCATATTCTTATCTTGTACAACTAGGGAACAAAGACATGTAATCTTAATTTTCAAGAGACATTTATTTATTTATTTTATAATTTTATAATTTTTAAAATTTTTTTTGGCTTAGAGACTTTTACATGTGGAGATGCAAACTAATCTTCTTGTTGGGGAGGGTGTAGAGATAAATGTTGTTGTTCAAGAGGCAATAAGGAACAACCATAATAATGAGAGTGACTCTATTTACATATAGTGAAGTATTTTGAGTTACTCTCAAAGGAATCAAACTCTAGAGTTGAAGGGGTTCTCCAATTGTTAAGAAAATCTAGTAGATGTTGGAATTTTATCTCTTATTAATCACACTTTATATTATTTTCAAATCTCTAATATTAACTCATCTCTAAAAGTAAGAGCTCATGAAATTTATGGATATTTTTGTTTCGTTATTCCTCATGGAGTGGTCAACTTATTCAATTTGAGTTAGCAAATCCAACCTAATCAACTTAGATGTTACTTTAGGATTTGAACCTAGGTTCACAATGAGAACCAATTGACTTAACCAATTTTGTACTAAAAAAAAATTATTAGTTAAAACATGAAATAATAAATATTGGCAAAAAAATTATTAGTTAAAATATGAAATAGTTAATATAAGCTTTCAATAATATTGGATGCTAATGCATTGATGTCAAAAATGAAATAGTATGAGGAAATCTAGAATGCTCACAATTACATTTAAGGTAATTAAATAATTAATGTAATTGCATAACTAGGGTGGATAAATGATTTGGGATTGGAAATGATAAATGTTGAATTAGTTGCAAAATCTAAAAGAATTTAATGTGATACTTAGCATTTAGAGAGAAGAAAATGATGTTAAAGGTGCCATGAAATGATTTGCCATGATGTTGTAACTTTAGGGTTTAATCAAACAAGTGTCTTAGAGTATGCACAATAATTGTGCATTGTTTAGTTTTAATTTCGTGCTTGTAGAAATGAATAAGCATACAAAGTTGAACTTGCACTCATGGAAATGAATTTGAAAAAGTGGATTGTTTGAATCCGCTTGCCTCGATTTTCTCGAGATTAAATTTTATTAAGGGTTGATTGTATGGTGATGTAGTGCTTTGATAATGCTATCATGATCATGAATATTCTATGACAATGCTCTTCAATGATTCCAAGGGTTGCAAGGTTAACAATCACCTAATCATAACATTCCTCTTGATATCATACTTTGCAATGACAATATATAAAATGAATTTAAGCATAGTATACAAGGTCCATGACCTCGCATTAAGAGAACCTATTTTTGTTCATAGGTTTTCTAAGTAAATCAAGAATATATCTAAAGCGTCAACTTTTTGGATCATGACCTTACCACTCTCAACCATCTTGTGAGAAAATTAATGTGCTTGGTATGAGCATAATAAATAGGATTCTTGGTCAAACAAATAACACTCTAACTATCATATTTGATCTTAACTATCTTGCAATCGAAACCAATTCTTGAATGTAGTCTTTGTAATTCTATTGTCTCCTTACAAGCATGCTACCAACTATATACTTGACTTTGGTAGTTGCAATGTGGTGAAAAAAAATACCCAACTTAATTTAAATAGGGTAATTTTTTTTCAATTATATATTCTAGAATTTCATAGTAATCAAATGTGAAAGAGTTTACTTGAAGCACTCATAAATTTTTGAGTTATTTATCCTTCTACTTAGTTTACTAGTCAAAGATATCTATCCAAATGGAAGATGGCTCTTAGAACCATTTGAGAGAAACTTAGTTTCATGTTTAAAGAGAGGAAAAACAATTTAAAGTGGAGAAAGATTGGTGCCAACATGAGAATAGAAGAGAATTCACATTTGGAAGTTAGTAATTCATGTCCAACAAATTGTTTGGAAGTCATCAAAATATGTTAACACAAATATTTTTATTTTTACTTATTTTATCTTATTTAAGGATGCAAGTATAAGTGTGCTACAACCCTAGTTAATATTTTACAAATTATGACCGAAATGTGAGATAATGAAGATCAATGTTTAAAATGAAAGATTTGATAGAAATATAAGGTTAAACACAATTTGACACTGTTTGGATTGGCTACAAGGCTAATGCAAAGGGTTTATTGTGACCTAAGACATGTTATGGGAGTGGACACTCAAGTGAGTGCAACCTATAGTGTGAAAGTTGTCTAGAAGGTATGCAATTTTTGACTCAATATTTTGCTTTTACTTTAATAGGCTTGTAACCTTGTGCAAAAGTTATGCTAAAGCACATTTATAGAAAACCGTTGAAGGGAATTTGCATAAATGTAAATAATTTGGACACATGAAAGTTAGGTGGATGGATTTTGTTGATCCCTGAAATCGGCTTTGACCAATTTTCAGGGGCAGTTCGAGAAGTTCACAGGTGTGGTGGGACTAGATGCGACATGTGAAACAACCTCCGAGATTTTAGAAGCCGACTCTGTTGGACATTGGTTGATGTGTTGTTATTGATGTCAACATATTCTTGTGTGTATTCTAGTGTTGCAGTTTGGTTGAATGAGTTGATTTAGCCTATGTATTGCAGATGAGCTAAGGCAGATTAAAGGGTTTCTGGTATATTGTCTTTAGATGGTTCATTCCCATTTGCAGAGGTCCGCATGATGTTTTGATCGAGCTATGAGATCCAGTATTGAGGTTGATATTCAATTGTTCATGTTATTCGACATTCTGGTTTGTGCTTCGAGTTGCTCCAGAATATCTTTAGTTGCGGATGTATGGGATGTGTTCTAGACGTTGACGTGTGTCCTCCGTTCGATTGGTTCATGATTTGGAAATCCACAAGCAAATCTTTCAGGTTGATAGACATTTATGATGGTGTTCTTGAGCTCCGATAGTGAGATGATGATGATTTTTGTAATTCGAACTATTGCGGTTGTTGTGGTGCAATTCACGTTGCTTGTGAATATCTCTAGATTGTGTTCTATGCCTATTGGTGGTCCGCTTTGATTATTGTGCGCGTTATTGAAGATTTTCTTTGTCTGGTGATGTTCTTCGTGTTATGCGACATTCTAGATAGTTGTAGCGTGTTGCAGATGATCGAGGCATAGTTGTTGGAGGTGTTGCGTGTTTGCCGTATTGATTTGGGTCCAGACTATGTCTTAGCCGACATTTTTTTGATCCGCATGTATTGTTGTAGCGTGTGAAGCTATTATTTTGTAAATTATATTGAGGGTTTAGCTGACCTTGAAATATAGGTTGATGTCTTGTATAAATAAATGTAATAATAATGTAAGATGTATGTCTGCGATCTTTGAGGGTGTGTATGATAGAGTTGTATGTGCGAACAAGTGATTTGATCTTTGAAAAGTGTGAAGGAGAGAAGAGAAGTGTTGCAAAGCTAACTGTCTGCTTAACCGGAACTGTACTCGGGCATATGGAGATGCTATTTTCATAGTTCATGTAATCCGGATTATTGTCTGAATGCTTTTTTAAGTCAGTGAGACTTCCTGTAAGGCAGTGAGCCTTCCCTAAAGGTTGTAGCCTTTCTGGGTTTCATATTTGAGCAGTGAGCTCTAGGCAGTGTGCTTGAATGCATGTGTATTCCCCATTGTAATATTTTATTTACTCCTAACATGGTATTATCTTATTGTGGGTAGGTTCCCACCGTGGTTTTTCCTTTAACTAGTCTTTCCAAGTCAAAAATCTTGGTGTTATGTGTGTTATTGATGTGGTGTTGTTTCATGTTTTAATTGTTAAATATCATATCTGATTTATGGTTTAAGTTGCAGTAAGTTTTTGAGCAAACTGATTCACCCCCCCTCTCAGTTTGCTGCATTGTTGCCAACAATTGGTATCAGAGCTAGATCCTTTGGAAGAAGCTTGACCACTTGAGGAGATCTAGGATGGCAACCTTTGCTTTCAAGAAGGATAGTCCGAGATTTGATGGAATGAACTACTCTCTGGAAAAGCGTCCGGATGCAATGTCATTTGAGATGCATTGGAGAAGAGTATTGGAAGATTACTAAGAATGTATATAATGTTTCTCAGAAGGGTCCTACTACTTTAGATGAGATAAAGGAAGCATAATACAATATTAGAGCTAAGGAAGCATTGTTGAATGCCTTGTTAGATTCTGAGATGACGAATGTGGTGGACTTAGAGACTGCTCATGAGATCTCGATAAAATTGGAGACCTTGCATGAAGGTGATAGTCATGTGAAGATTGCTAAGTTGTAGAGCTTGAAGGGTAAATATGAGAACTTGAAGATGAGTTAAGATGAGAACATCACTTCTTTTATGCAGAAAGTGAATGAGCTTGTATGTGGAATCATATGTGTCGATGGAGTATTAGAAGAATCAAAGATTGTTGCTAAAGTGTTGAGATCCTTGCCTCCTGGTTACAAACATAAAGTTGTTGCTATTGATGAGATCCAGACTATGACAAATGTGATAAGAGACATGCTGATTGGTAAAGTTGTTGCTTTTGAGCTAAGTGAGCTTGGAGACTCTCTTCCTAAGACTGAATTTGCATTCAAAGCTATTGTTTCCGAGAAGCAGAGATATGATTCAGGTGAAATTTCTACAAGAGTATCTAGATATGAGAAAGAGTTGAAAGAAATGGAAGATGAAGAAAGAGAGCTTGAGGAGCTTGAAGCACTTATTGCCAGAAGTTTGCCTAAAGGTGTCGGTAAGTATGAAGGAAAGTTACCTTTTAAATGTTTTTCATGTAATAAGATAGGACATTTTGCATCAAGGTGTCCAAAAAGAGAGAGAAATCCTAAGAAGCCATTTAAGCCATATAAGCCTAAATATCAGAAGAAGTGTTATTATGTTGTTGATGAAGGTGTGACAGATGATGAGTCAAATAAGGCAAATTCAGGAGATGAATTTGTGTTCATTACTATCAAGGAAGATGATCTTGTAACTACAGATTCTACAAGCTGCATTAATGAGGAGAAATCTTTAGATGCTTAAGTTGAGGAGAAAGATGAATGGGTAATTAACAGTGGTTGCTCTCATCATATGACAGGTGATAAGAGTAAATTTGTAAACTTTGAAAATTATGATGGTGGTATAGTAAGATTTGGTGATAACAAAGATTGTGTAATTCATGGTAGAGGTTCTATTTCTCTTAATGGTAAGTACAATGTTGATGGTGTGTTGTATGTTGAAGGTTTAAAGCATAATCTTTTGAGTGTTGGTTAGATGGTTGATAAGGGATATAACTTGCAATTCAAGAATGACAAATGTGAGATCTTGAGTAGTTCCAAAACTGAGATTGCATTAGGGACAAAGAGTAAGGGTAATATCTTTCACTTGAATACTAGTGGTAAAAGTTGTTTGATTTCTCAGATTGATGAAAGTTGGTTATGGCATAAAAGGATGTGTCATGTAAATTTTGATTTCATAGTTAAGATAAGTTCTACTCAAGCAGTGAGAGATCTATTGAAGCTAATAAAGCCTTCTAATCCGATATGCAATGAATGCCAATTAGGGAAGCCAACAAGAGTTACTTATATGAGCAAACATTATAATTCTAATGGATTGTTGGATCTTGTGCATACTAATTTGTGTTGTCCTTCTAGAGTAAAAAGCTTGTAGGGTGACATATATTTCATGTTGCTGATTGATGATTATTCAAGGATGATGTGGGTTACCTTCGTAAGGGAGAATTCTGAACAGTTGGAGAAGTTCAAGATTTTTAAAGCTAGAGTTGAGACTAAGACTAGATTGAAGCTGAAGTGTTTGAGATTTGATAGAGGTGGAGAATTCACTTCCGGTGAGTTTAATGCATATTGTGAAGAGCATGGAGTTAAGAGACAGTTATATGCTCCTAGGACACCACAACAGAATGGTGTTGTGGAGAGAAAGAATAGAACAACTCAAGAAGCTGCTAAAACCACGATGATTGAAGGAAATGTTCCGCATGTATTTTGGAGAGAAGCCGTGAGTACCGCAATATACACTCTTAACCGAGTAAATGTCAAAGGTGATACTGGTAAGACTCCTTATGAGTTATAGTTTGGTCATGCTCCTATTGTTAGATATTTCAAAAATTTTGGTAATAAATGCTATATCAAAAGAGATGAAGATCTTGGAAAGTTTGATGCTAGATGTGATGAATGAATCTTTCTTGGTTATTCTACAAAGAGTAAGGCCTACCAGTGTTATAATAAAAGATTGAGGAAGATTGTTGAAAGTACTAATGTGAAGGTTGATGAAGGTAATGTAAGACATATTAGATCTTGCAGATATGATTTTGATGATTAGGATGTTAGTTTAGATAAAAGAAAAGAAGTTCAGATTGCTCCGGAAAAGCCTAAGAATGAAGGTGTACATGCTAATGCAGAAGAAAGAGTTCAAGAGCTTGAAATTAAATGAAATTCTAAAACTCCCAGGTATGTAAGGTTGAATCATTCAAAAAATCAGATTATTGGTCATAAGAATAAAGGTGTGATGACTAGGAGAAGACTTGCTGAAGAAATTTGTTTGATTTCTAAGATTGAGCCTAAAAATGTTGATAAACATGTAAAGATGAAAATTGGATTTAAGCTGTGGAAGAAGAATTGAATCGGATTGAGAAAAATGATACATGGATTTTTGTTCCTAGACCTAAGGATAAAAATGTAATTGGAATTAAATGGGTATTCCAAAATAAGTTGAATGAACAAGGTGAAGTTGTTTGAAATAAAGTTAGACTTGTTTGTAAAGGTTATTCACAGATGGAAGGAATTGATTATGAGGAGACCTTTTCTTCGGTAGCTAGAATTGAAGCTTTTAGATTATTTCTTGCCTATGCCGCTCACAAAGATTTCACGATTTATTAGATGGATGTCAAATCAGCCTTTCTTAATGGTGAGTTGGAAGAAGAAGTCTACATTGAGCAACCAGATGGATTTTAGCTGACAGATGAAAGTGACATGGTTTGTCGATTGAAGAAAGCATTGTATGGATTGAAGCAAGCCCCTAGAGCCTGGTATGCTAGATTGGATAAGTATTTGATGAAGCTTGGATTCAATAAAGGTACTGCTGACAATAATTTTTATTTCAAGATTATTCAAAATAACATTTTGATTGTTGAAGTTTTTGTTGATGACATTATCTTTGGAGGAAATGATTGCCTATGTAAGAAATTTGCTGAAGAGATGCATAATGAATTTGAGATGTCTATGATTGGTGAAATGAAATTCTTTCTGGGATTGCAAATTACTCAGTTGGATAAATGTATTTTCATATCTCAGTCTAAGTATGTGAAGGAATTGTTGAAGAAATTTGGTTTTGAGGACTCAAAACCAATTGGTACATATATGGTAACCGAATGTAAGTTGACAAAGAATGACGATTCTCCAAAAGCTAATCAGACTAGATATAAATCTATGATTTGTGGTTTGTTGTATTTGACTTAGAGTAGACCTAATATAATGAATGTTGTGTGTCATGTTGCTAGATTTCAAGCCGATCCTAAGGAATCTCATGTTACTGCTATAAAAAGGATATTCAGATATTTGAAAGGGATAGTTGATTTTGGTTTGTGGTATCCTAAGAATGATGACTTTACCTTGAGTGCTTTTACAAATGCTGATTGGACAGGTGATGTTGATGACCAGAAGAGTACTATAGGTGGTGTATTCTTTTTGGGTAAGAAGTTGGTCTCTTGGACAAGTAAGAAGAAGAATGTTATTTCTTTATCTACTGTAGAGGTCAAATACATTGTTGCTGCTAGCAATTGTACTAAGGTAATTTGGATGAATCAGATCTCGAAAGATATAGGAATTATTTATGATGAGCCTATTGCTATATATTGTGATAATTCAAGTGCTATCAATATTTCAAAGAATCTGGTGTTGCATTCCAAAACAAAGCATATATCAATCAAGTTTCATTTTTGGAGAGGGAAGGTGAATGAGAAAGAAGTCAGACTGGAGTATGTATCTACAAAGGAACAGATTGCAGATATCTTTACGAAGCCTTTGCCTAAAGATACTTTAGAGTATCTCAGAGAGAAGTTAGGGGTAATTGCCCCTCCTTATGGGAACTAAGATGCATGGATTTTCATCAGTCCGGTGAACTTCACAGAGAAGCATGTGAAAAACCCTAGAGAATTTTGAGATTTGTAATTTGAGTTGTTTGTCTAAGGGGGAGCTGATCCTTGTGATTTTGAGGGAGATTGCTGAGAGATAATTTCTTTCTTTGCATTGATTGTTTTTCACATTCATATGATTCTGTATATGGTGAAAAGTGATGATGAAAACTATTGTAAAACCATAAATATCCAACCACAAACAATCTAGGTCCTACAATGAAACATTCACCAATACCAATAGAGATACCTAAGATCATGCAAATCAACAAAATAAAATAATATTACCATTCACATGTAAAGTAGGGTTTCAATCTCCATTGTCTCCTATCTCCATTGATCTTGTTTGATATATTTTCTCTCAGATTTTATGTGTGCACAAGAGATCAACAAAGAACAGATTATGGTTGATAGCTTGATCACAAGAAGGCTTAATTGAAGCAGTTGTTATCTAGCTGGATTGATTAGACGCATTGATTAGGGTTGAAAAGGAAGATGACATCCTCTTATATAGAGAACACAGTAAGAAATGGAGGAATAAGATTAAGAGCTGTAAAGATAAATGGTCGGCTAGGATTAAAGGGTAGGTGGAGGAAATAATTAAATGATAAAGGGGGTAGGTAAGAGAAGAATTAAAAGATGAATGACATGTGTCATGGGTAGAAAAGGCTAATGAATTAATTAAATAAATCTTTATTTATTTAATTAATAAAGGATGTGGGATAAGTAAATAAATAAAATATTTATTTAATTTAGGAAAAGGACAATTTAAATAAATAAAAGTATTTATTTAAATGAGGAAAGGCTTAGAAGAGGATTAATGAATTAATTTAATAAATAAGAATTTATTTAACTAATAGAAGACAAGATACAATAATTAAATAAATAAGAATCTATTTAATTAATACAAGACATGATGCAATAATTAAATAAATAAATAAAATTATTTAATTAGACAGAACAATTTTAGGTGTCTACATTTTGCCCCTCTTTGAGACAATGCAGCTTGTCGTGTTGACTCAAAGAAGATAAGACAAACTGATACAAAGTTGCCCCATGACGGGAATGATATGCCCCCTCGAGAGATTGGATGAAAATGTTTGAAAAGATGGCAGACAATTGCTAGATAAGAAAGAAAGGCTAGAAAGGACTGATAAGATAGGGTGACAAGGTCATGCAGAAAAAAGACTGACTCAAGAGGAATCAACAAAATCGTGTCTATGCCTTAAAAGGCCAAAATTGATAGTTTTGTGATGAACATGCGCTATCAATTGGACAAGCTGTTGAGAGGATTCACTCAAACAGGTGCCCTAGGGAAGACAAACTGAAAACAAGGCTAGAATTGACAATTCTATGATAAACATACGCTGCCAATTGAATAAACTATTGAGAGACTCAAACAGGGCATCTAAAATAGGTAGGTTTGCTAATCTGAGTATAGGATAAGCTATCGAATTGATAAAATCCGATGAGTGCTCTAGCAAGATAGGATATACTGCAATGTGACAAACATATACACTAGGATGCAGTGCCATGTGATAAACATAAGCACTATGATGGAAGTAGCATTATGCGATAGACATGAGTACCACTAGGATTGACATGATTGATTTGATTGGATGCAAGAGTACTTACCCTAGATTGAGTCTAGAGAGCGATTCCCTGTGACACAATGGTTACAAATAGATTTGACTGCTGAGGACCACGCCATGATCAAGGCGATGGGATTGAGACACATTAGGTATATGCCTGAGATTTGGGCAAACACAAGACTATTGACTACTTTGGTGAAAAGATGGTCTCACAGGGTCTACAAGAGGGGATAGACGAGATGATCCAGGGACTGGTCCTTCGGGAGCTTAGATTCCTTCGATGCTAGTTGGCTTTGAGGGAGGGTATTCATCATAGATCTCTTGGATCCTATTTTGTATCAATTTTTGTATGATGATGTAGACACCTTTGGGTAATTTTGTAGCCATATGAGATTTTGACATCATTGTATCATGACACTTATTATTTTTTTATATATGAGATGATCCATCCTTGCGGTAGCTATATGCATATTTTACTATGTGATGTTATATGCTTTATGACGATCTTATGATGCTTATGATATGGATGCAAATATGTACATGATGAAATACAATATATTTTTTTTCTTTTATGTTTTATATGAGAATGCAGATACTAACCAATGATATATGCAAGATGCGATGCGATTGTGATATCTATATGTATGTATGAAATGAGATATGCTAACATGTGATGATGTGGGTGAAAACTACATGAAATGCATATTTTTTTGGCATGTCATTATACTCAATCATGTGATAGCGGGCTACACGAACTCAGGAAAGGATGATGGAGGTCAATCAAAAAAAGGGGATGGAAGGTAGAAGATATGGAAGTGAAAGAGATTATTGTGCTTTATCATGATTGAGCTTTATTATGGCAAATAGGTTATGACAATCAAGGCATAGGTTCAACCCAGAAATTCATTGTACCCATTTGCATGGAGATCAAACAGTCGCAAACAAGGAATGCCCCAGTTCACACTAGACTCACAATGTCCTCATATCCTTGGACAAGGCATAGCATTACTAAGAGACAATCCACAAACGAAAAAAAAGGTAAACATATCCCATCCTCGCCTTTCTAGTCAAAGACATCTTGGAGATATAATCTCTAGTCAGAGGTATCTCAAAAAAGCTAAAAAACATGTCACCAAAAAGATAAAATCAAAAGAAAACCAAGACTTGACACCAACACACAATCAAGTCTTCAAGTTATTTGTGTTTCTTGCCACATATGTTAACATGTCTGATTTGGTCACAATGTTGTTATCCTGATAAAGGACAGATCATGCTGGAAACCATGTTGTTGCCAAAGTCTACTGAAAGATTTGATTTGTTGAAAGCCCACTGTTGTTTGTGTCTCATCTAAAACTGACTGAATCCATGAAATCGATACTTTATTGCGAAGAAGAATGGAACTTTATTGTGGATTGGCGATGCAAATGACTTCTTATTGCGGATTGTGCATGAAAAGGAGGAACAAAAAGACGATGCTCCTCAAAACATGCAATGCTCAGGGTACCACTTCCATCACTAGATTTAGGATTTTTCCCTAGTTATAGATTGGACCTGATTTATTATGGAAGAAAGGGGTGAAAAGAGAGGTTTATTATGAACGGTTAACCAATCTTAGGTAGATCACATGATGCAAATGGGTAAGTTTATTATGGATGGATAAGATGCAAGTGTGTGCAAAGTGAAAGGATAAGATTGAATCTTGAAGGAGGGAGGAGCAATGTCTCTACACATGGCACCAGTAGCCTAGTTTTCACCATGGTACTTGCCCAGGGCGCCACCGAAGTGGTTTTCACCGTTGGACGAATTTATTTCTCTTTACTTTTTTTTATTTTTCAATTTTTTTGTGTCAGAAGGTGCCTATTTGCTAGGTTTTCACCAAGTAACGATTTTTTTATTTTTATGATTTTTTTTTATTTTTTGTATTTTTGATATTTTTTATTTTTTGTATTTTTGATATTGGGATATTCTGAAAAACTATGTGTAAAACCTGTGAAGGTGCATGTTGTTGATAGGATCCTCCAGAGGTTCTCCATCTGGTGTTGAGAAATGATATGCACCTGATCCATAGACTTCTGTGATGACATAAGGACCAAGCCAATTGGGCTCAAATTTTCCTTTCTTCTCTCTCTCATGCTGATTCTTAGGATTTTCTCTAAGAACTAAGCCACCCACCTCAAATGTGCGAGGCTTCACCTTATGATTGTAGCTTTGACGTTACTTGACTGAATGATGTGTTTCTCCCTTGATTGTCTTCCTTAATGAAAGAACAAAGGTAGAATTACTAATGTGTGAACTACGTAGGCCCATATACGTGTCACCTAAAGAAGTTTGGGCATCCCTGATAACAAAGTCCCTCAAGAAAGTTCCATTAAAGTTACATTGATGTGATGTATCACCAAAAGGGAATGGATGTGTGTAACAAGTGGATGAGTTATGAAGGCTTATGATTGCGAAAAGAAGTGAAAGTATGATGACATTATGGAGACTTAGGATTAACAAGTATTCTTTTTGACTTGAAATTTTAGAACTTTTGCCCCCAGTTATTTTGGTATTAGGAGAGATCAACTCTTGTTCTTTTTTCTTCATACGATTTTTATCCTTGACTTTGATTTTTGCAGAGTCTAGTAGCTTTTGATTTTTATTTGGACTGAAGGACTTCTCTTTATTTTTGACTTTTAGATTTTTATTTTCAAAGCTTGATTTTTGATCCCCAATAAGTAAGGGCTTTTGTAATTCTTGTTGATCCAAGTCTGGGAGAGGAGTGG
This sequence comes from Cryptomeria japonica, assembly GCF_030272615.1. Lineage (NCBI taxonomy): Eukaryota > Viridiplantae > Streptophyta > Pinopsida > Cupressales > Cupressaceae > Cryptomeria > Cryptomeria japonica. The sequence goes on from NC_081413.1 coordinate 171,195,717, forward strand.
AAATGGAATGAGTGGATGAAATGGCAAGGATATATGATTTCTCAAGAGGGATGGTGATATATTGAATAGATTCTTCGCTGGAACCACTCTTAGGATTATTGATGTCAAGAGTTGCTTGCACCACTAGAGGAGATTGCATTCAAACGTAGTAGCCACAACACTAGAAGGTTCATACCCAATTCCTTGATATTGTAGTTTGTTTGTAGGTTGTTCATGTTAACCAAATGTCTTAGGAGATAGTGAGAGTTGATCAACATGAAAGATATACTCACCATATCTCATGTCTTTAACCTTGAATTTTTCTTTGATCTCTGTTTGTTTGAATGTAGAACCTTTCAATGATTCAGGATCAACATATGCTGAAGATGGAATAGCTTCTCGATTGACTAGGATTGTTATTTCTGATCTAGGTTGTAGGTTATTGCAATTTATGAATGGATTCAAATCGCCTTTGACGGTCACTTCAACTCCATTGTGTGGGAACTTGATACATTGGTGATATGTTGAGGGAATGGCTCTCATTTCGTGAATCCATGGACATACCAAGAGTATGTTATATATGAGATCTAGATCAAGGACTTGACAAACCACATCCTTCATGACTAGCCCAATTCTCAAAGGTAAGGTGACTGTTCCTTTGGATGAGCGTTGTTCGTCATCATATGCTTTAATGGTGACCGCATGTGTAGAATTCACAACCTTTTCTGAATATCTCAATTTCTTAATAGTATTCAATGTACAAATTTTTCAGACCTGCTCCTCCATCTTTCAAGACTCATTTTATTCAATTTTTATGGAGAAAGGCTTCAATATGTAGAGGTACATTATGAGGTTGGGTTATGGATGCATCATCGACTTCTATGAATTGCAAGGCTATGTGGAACATAAAGGTATCTCACCATGGATTGAAACTAGTCCACTTTCAGATAAATCGGTACGTAGGTCTCTCTCAATGTTTTGTCAAGAATGGCCTTATGTGAAGGGGATATGCGCAAAATCTCAAGGATAGAAATGAGGGTGGGTGTCTTCCTTAACTGATCTACAAGGTCATACTCATTTTTCGTAGATGAAGAGGCTGTGGTCTTGTATGAATGCATTGCAAGGTGACTTTACCTTGACGGGTTGTGACATTACATTCAGAGGTTTCATTTTTGGAAGATGAGAAAGATGGTCCAATCCCTTTCAAAACAACTTTACTCCTTTGGGTAGAACCTTCAAGAGTTTTGTCCTTTATGATAATGGCCGAAACATGATTGTCCATTGAAATGTGATTAATAGTAGAATCATAATCATAGGGCGTCTTGGTATAATTAGCTTGATTATCTGTAGTTTTGGCTTTTCCTTTGTCATGTTTAGGAAATGGCTCCTTGAACATCTCATGCTCTTCATTGGAGGTGTGACCATCAACTTATATGTCACCCTTGTCAATGAGATCTTGTATAACATCTTTCAATCTGTGATAATTTCCAGTTGTGTGTCCTTTGCTCTTGTGATACTCACAATACTCATCATCATTCCACCACATAGGTTTTACTTTTGGTTCATAAGGTGGATTATTTGGTAGTGTTATGAGCTTGTTTGCAACTGATTTCTTGAATGTTGTATTAAGTGGCTCTCCCAATGGAGTGTATTTTCTTCGACACTTTGATGGTCTTTGAGTGTTCACTTGATTGTTCATATTAGAAGAATTGCATCGAGGAAAGTTATCTTAGGTTTCACAACATTTGCATCTACTACCTTGTCATTGACTATGTTCTTATTCTTGTTCCAAAAGCGGGTTTTGTCTTTCCCATTTGATTGATCTTTGTTTTCTTTAAATATCTTGATGACACCTTGTTCAATAAGGACTTTTTCTGTTGCCATTCCTCTCTCAATGACCTCTTTGAAGGTAGACAAACAAGCTTTTCTTAGCTCATATCCAATATTCTTGTTGACGTTTTGAGTGAACATCTCCACCATTTGTTTTTGTGGTATATCACAAGAGCATCGACAAGCAATTGCTCTCCATCGTTGTAAGAATGAAGAGAAGGATTCCCCATTTTTCTACTTAGTATTTCACAAGGTAGTTACTGACACACCTGTTTCAATGTTATATGAGAAGTGTTGTATGAAAGCCTATGCTAAATCACCCCATGACCTAATTACAAGTAGAATTTGGGAGAACCATTCCATTGCTTGTTCACCTAAGCTTTGTGGAAACAATCTCATCAAGTATGTTTCTTCTCCTTCTACCTCAATGCAAGCTGTGAAAAATTGTCTTATGTGTGCCTTAGGGTCTCCTTTGCCTTTGTACTTATCAAATTTTGGTGTCACAAAGTGTGGAGGCATTGGAATGGTTCTATCAAATGGGTAAGGACATATATCTTTCATCGTGTACTATTGCTTTGGTGTATTCATGTATGCCATTTTCTTTTGCAAATCCTTGATTTGTTTTTGCAAGTCATTCTTGGGTGGTTTCTTTTCTCTTTGAGCTAGTCCCATGCCTAAGGCACTGGGCGGAGGAGGGATATAATGCATGTATGGATGGTATTGATCATAGCTGTGTTTGTATGGAGGAGGAACAAAATTATAGCTTGTATATGGACCACTTGGTATAGTGTTGTAATGAGGAGTACTAGGTCTAGGTCGATACATGTCATGACCATGAGGATAGGAGGTGCCATAAGAGTGATCTTGAGTATTGCCCCCAAATCTGACACAGGGTCTCCTCATGTCATGATTTTGAATGTTTGATTGAGTGTAATTGTATGCATTGGTATGATCTTGGGTATCATCATGGTCATGCATAGTGGTAGTTCTCCTCCATGGGAAAGGACGACTGCGGGGTTGTTCATGAGAGGTTCGATCATAATTGGCATGAGAATGAGTGAATGTGTGTGGAACTTCAGGTTTTTGAAATAGGGAGGAAGGTGACTCAAGCATGAGACACTCTCTCCTATTACCACCATTATTGGGCCTCCTAAGCCTTGTATTAGCTTGATTTGCTTGATTTGGATCATCCTCCAAAATTTTTGACATATCAAAATCATGGGGTAGTCTTGTTCCACTTTGTGCCATGACTTGGAATAAGTATTGCCTATCTCTTTTCATGATCTCTTGAACCAATTTGTTAAAATGGGGATCCATGATAGTTTCCTCAACTTTTGCAGAATCCACATATTCATTGTCATTGTCATTATCATTTCCATCGTTGCTCTCATTGTTGTCATTGTCATTGTTTGGTATATTACTGCGACTGTCAAATGGACTGTAAAATTCATCTCCATCAAACTCATAAGTACTCACATTTAAAGACCTTAAGGATTCTTTGACTTCCCTTCTATACCTTTGTGAACGGGTTTCAACCATGGACTAAAGTCTTGATCAAAATGAAAGGTAGTATGAAAATGCAAAGACTATGGAATACAAAGAGGTGTCTGAAGTGTAGATGAATCTAGGGTAAACTTGCAATGTCCAAGAGTGTAATACCAAAGTATGTATGTTTTTAGAGTAAGGTGTGGCTTCCAAAGAGATGATGGATCTCTTGATGAGGTAAGTTTACCTTGACTCAAGAAGACCAAATAAGATCCTAAGATGATAGATCTTGATATGGGAATCACCTAGTGTTGTGTTGTAGTATGTTTGCAAATTTTGACGAGGTCAAGCAAAGTAACCTTTTGATTCAAATTTAGAAGATATGTATGAGGGAAATGCAAATGAAGGAAAATGGTTGACTATGTGCGACCAAGATAGGTTGACTGAAGAATGAAGCCCTATAGGAAGCAACCTTAGAAGCTCTTTGAATCTGAAAACTTAAGTCCTTTTTCTGTTGACAAATCTTTTGCAATTTCTTAGTTCTGAACACATACACAGTTTAAGTAAACCCAAACGTGATTTTGAAAATGTTTTGCAATTCTGTCCAATTGTGAGGTTTTTGAATGTGACCAAATCTCAATGTTTTGACTTTTAGTGGCAAGAAAACATAGCAAAATAGTGAAGACCCAATGTGTGAATGTGTTTTTGTCCACAAATGATAAAATGTTTTACTTTGAAGTGTGATTGTAAAATGTCCTTGTTTGTTTTGCATACACTTGGAAGACAAGACAGGCACAATGTTTCTTTGTTTTGTTTGAAAATAATTGAGTGTTTTGATCATGCAAGCACAAATCCTAGGGTTGGCCGGGACAATAGTTGTTGAATCTCACTCGGGGGATTACCCCGAGCTACACAATTCAGAGTAGATACTTAGATGCTTGACCCCACTGGCTCTACCCTCAGCACTTACTTCTCCGGGGTATCCACTCACTAGTCCCCACGAAAAACTCCCGGTGGCAAACTTTGTACTTCTACTAAGAACCGTAAGAATGTGTGTTGCTTCAGAGGTCTGACCTCCTGCACCAACAGCTAGAAGGTTTTTGGATTCTAACACAAAAGGTGTCTAGTAAGGGCAATTATTTGGGTGGCTATAATCAACAACATGTTATGCTCTGTTAAATGGAAAGGCCTCCCAACCTATAGAGGTTGCACTCTATAGGGTTTATGGGGAGTCATAACATCGTGATAGTAGCATGTAACACCCATTGCTCACAACTTTCGTCACAAACACTTTTATTTATAGTGGCTTGGAAGAGCTTGGCTTTAGCCCGTTACCACTTGGGTCGTTCCCTCTCACTTGGCCTTATGGGCTACCTGGGAGGAGGCCCTCTAAAAGGTAAAACAAAAAGAGCCTATTGCTCAAGACACAAAAGACACTTGTTAATTTTAGAGCACCAATTGAAGTATTTTGCTAGACTAAAGAAGACAAAGCAAACAATTTCAAAAACAAATCTTTTCCAAAGGTACTGAACCAAACTTGTTAGTAGTTGTGAAATAATACCCCTCCTGCAAGCACACAAGTTAGGTAGATTTTTAGAAATCCCAAATGACTTTGTGAAATAGGGCCTTCGACAATACGTTTTTTGACAAATCCAAAGATCTAATTTTCCACAAGTTCTTTTGCATCAAAATTAAATCCGTAAAGAACATACCACCTATAGAATTTCAAACCATTTCTAGAAATGTAAGAAAATCCAAAAAATTTGCTAATTTGCTCCCAAAATTAATTTTTTATGAAAAATCATAAAAAATTCAAACTTGATCCAAAAAATCTGAATTTTTTACTGGAAATTCTTGATACCATTCCCCACCTGCAAAAAAAAAAATCCTGCAAAAAATCCAAGCAATTTGTGAGATATGATCAAAACATTTCAAAACCCTAATTTTTAAAGATCTGTTTATTCACGAATTATTTTGCACCCAAATTAAAATTACAAAGAACAGATCCCCTTTATAATTCCTGATAAATTTCCAGAAATGTAAGCAAATCCGAAAAATTTAGCAGTTAATATTGATACTAGTGAAACTCAATGCATAAAACAGAAAGAGAAACAACATCCACAACACACAACACAAAGATTTGTACGTGGAAACCCTGTAAGGGCAAAAACCACAGTGGGAAACCTTACCCACAATCAGATGATACTACTACATATAGTATGTGTATACAAATGGGGTCTGCACATGCATAAAGGCCAACCGCCTAGAGCTCACTGCTCAATCACAAAATAGGAGTCACAATGACTACAATTGGATGGTTAAATCCAATGATAATGTACTGCTCAAAGTAGCATCTCCAATGCTGGATTCAGTACCGGTTAAGCTCTGATAATCACCTTCAAACCTTCCTTGAACCTTCTCTATGGTCTGCTCATATGATCTTCAATATTCGCACATACCATGTTACAAAACCATATACCATATACCGTTATCTTCCTTCTACCTATTACATTATCTCACAAATGAGATCTTACATATATACCAAAACCTAGGACCAAATGTGTAAGTCGGCTTGCCAAGAATATTACAATTAAACCAATTACAAATAAGTCAAGATGCGATGCATCATGTCGGCTCAATACATTTACAACAACATCCAATTAATAAATCATCTCCATAACGTGTCGTGCTGATTTGGAATAGATAATGCATGTCAGTCCATAACCTAGACCAATTTCCGGTAACAACAAATATGTCAACCCGATTAGACCAATAACCAAAATACCAAAACCAAGTGTCCAAACCATGTCTTCGACATAACCAAGTGATCTCCAGATGATAACAAGTCATATTCAGTGCTGACGTACAGTATAACTTGTCGGTGAACGATATACCGATGACTGTGCATAAGTCACTGAACTTGCCAGTGAACATAATGTGTCGGTTCAACATAACCAAAGATCTCCAAAATGATAAGTGTTGACATCAATGACAAAACAAATGCAACATATCCATAATACAAACAATCTCCCCCTTTGGCATTGATGGCATCACAAGATGGAAAAACATCTAAGTGCCAAAACAAAATGCCAAAAACCAACAATCTTCAGAATAGATCAATACCAAAAATCAAAATACAAATGCAGAGAGTATATGCCTCTCCCCCAATGAATAATCTCTCCCCATAGGATAATTTTTTTCCATAGATATCTCTCCCCCTTGTAACGTCATAAATTGTATGCACTTGCTAAAGCAGTACAATTTAACACCTAGTTTAGCACCCGCCTTGGCGCAGTTGCATTTTGCATTGGATTTCCCCTTTAGCACTTAATTAATCGAATTAATTAGGTCTAAAGGTTCTATTTCACCATTTTCCACATCACAAAGTCGGGCCCTTTCATTAAAGCGTGCCCCTTTCATTTTATTCCTCCAATACATCACTCAATCAAAAACCCTAATTAGGCCCTATTCTGAGCTTGGGGGCTTGATTTCGGGGGTCAAAACATCTCGAAATCACCTGTAACTTCGGGATTCTCTCTAAAATCATCATATCTGACGGCCCTGAAAATTTGGTGAAAAGTTGTCGGGACCGTGGCGCTCGGAGTGCACACGGTCCCGGACATTTTTCCCGAAATTTTAGGAGTGTGATCCAATCATAAAATAAAGCTTAACCCCAAGAAATTGGCGGGATATTCAATCTCTAGGTCGGCCAAAAGATGAAATTGCGACCTAGGGTTTCATACATAAGAGCTCTCTTTCTTCATTTGAAAGGATCGGATTTTTGTTTCCAGGAACCTCATATGCAGCGAAAGAGCAGATCTTTGAAGACTTCAACATCTTACAACATCCCTCTATCAAGCATTCATCAATTCCATTCATCCATTGAGGGCTTGGAAGACATTGAAGAACAATAGGAGATTACCGACTGAAGATTGGCTTGTACCTCTCCCTTGAGGGTTGGGTATGATTTCATGTTGTTTTCATGTCTTTGCATAAAGCTTCAATATATATCTTTCATTCATGCTTTAGATCACTTTGCATCTTGATTTAGAGCATTTACATTATCATTTACAAGCAATTAGGGTTTACTTTCTAGGTTGCTCTAGTTTGCTTTCTTGCATTTTAGGACCTTGCACACACACTAGGTCTGCACGCACAATACATTTTACAAAACAACTTGGCTATTCGTGGAGGTGGAAATCACCGAAGCAGGGGTTTGACTAAGGCAAAACCCTATATAGCCGCCCATACCCCCTTTTTCAGATATAAGTGCAGGTTTCGGGACTCGGATGACGCCGCAGGATACAGATCCGGAGAGAACAGGTCGAGACAGCACTCTGTATCAAATTGCAGAGCAGAAGATTGGGACAGGAGTGCTGGGCGCCCTGGTCCTGCCAGGACAGGGGCACTGGGTGCCCTAGTCCCTGGGACAGAGGCGCTGGGCGCCCTGGTCCTCCGGACAGATAGCTTTCAGACAGCTTCCCGACAGTGTTTCAAAGTGCAGAACGACAGTTTCCGGTGCAGTTTTCAGGACAGTGGCGCCCGCGCCCTCGTCCCGCACATTTTCAGTCTGATTTTGACTCCGGGTACACATCTGCATTCTTATTTCATCCTTGTATTTACAGCTTTCCATTGTTTAAGTTCAATTCTGTAATCTTGTTGTTAGCTCATACTTGCATTTTAGGGTTAGGAATTGAACTTGCATAATCTTACCTTTCAATTACAACAAAGGAATAGAAACCCTAATAGGTAGCCCGTGGCTCTCTCTTTCACAAAAAGAAGTAGCCAATTGTGCGATACCTCTAGGCTCTTTCGTATTCCGTAGTGTGTGACAAGAGGTAGGATTAGGGCATGATAACCTAGTCTCTCTTTTTTCCCCACACACCCCTTTGACATCAAATGCCAAAGCAATACAAATACCAGAACATACAACCAATTACAATAACCAATTGTTTTAACCAACTACTCCCCCTAAGAAGTAGCTCTCCTCCATCAAAGCCAGAAATTTTTTTCTCTGTTAATTCTACCAGTTTGATGCCAATCATCAACTATCTTAAGTCTCTACTGGTGAGGGTATTATCCCAAGCCTCTCTTTGAGATATTCAAAGGTTCCCTTAGGCAAAGGCTTAGTAAAGATATCTGCAATCTGCTCTTTAGTATTCACATAAACCAATCTCACTTCTTTTGCTTCAACATTCTCTTTCTGAAAATTATATTTGATAGAAACATGTTTAGTCTTAGAGTGAAATACTAGCTTCTTTGATATATCAATTGCTGCTGAATTATCACAATAGATAATTATCGGTTCTTTGCATTTTACCTTTATGTCCTTCAACATTTGCTTGATCCATAATACCTGAGTACAATTAGTTGTTGCTGCAACATATTCTGATTCTGTTGTTGATAATGATGCACAACTCTGTTTCTTGCTCAACCATGAAATTAATCTGCTACTAAGAAAGAATGCCCCATCGGTGGTGCTCTTTTTGTTATCTACATCTCCTGCCCAATTTGCATCGGTGTATGCACATAAATCAAAATTTTCATCTTTAGGATACCATAAACTAAGATTTGTTGTGCCTTGTAGATACCGAAAAATCCTTTTCACTGCTGATTCATGATTTTCTCTAGGATTACTCTGAAATCTTGAAACAATACATACTGCATTCATTATATCAGGTCTTGTTTGTGTCAAATACAGTAAACCTCCAATCATAGATTTATATCTTGTCGGATTAACAGGAGCTGAATCATCCTTCAATGTCAATTTATCAGTTGCAGTCATAGGAGTACTTACAAGTTTAGAGTTTTCCATACCAAATTTCTTTAGTAGTTCCTTCAAGTACTTTGTTTGACATATGAATATACCTTTATCGGTCTGTGAAATCTGCAATCCTAAAAATAATTTTATCTCTCCAATCATAGACATTTCAAATTCTTCCTGCATCTTATTAGCAAAGTCTTTACACAATCCATCTTATCCTCCAAAAATGATATCATCAACAAAAACTTCAATAACCAAGATATCTTCATTAGTCACTTTGAAATATAAGTTTCTGTCAGCATTACCTTTAGTGTAACCAAGCTTCAAAAGATAGTTGTCCAATCTAGCATACAAAGCTTTCCTTAATCTGCAAACCATATCTTTATTATTTGTCAATGAAAATACATCAGGTTGTTCAATGTAAACTTCCTCTTCAAGATCACCATTCAGAAATGCACATTTTACATCCATTTGATATACTTTATAGTTCTTGTGAGCTGCAAATGCAAGAAATAGTCCGACTGTCTCAATTCTAGCTACCGGTGCAAAGGTTTCATTGTAATCAATTCCCTCTTTCTGTGAATATCCTTTACACACTAATCTTGCTTTGTTTCTGATTACCTTACCATCTTCATTAAGTTTATTTCTGAATACCCATTTAGTTCCAATTACATTTTTGTCTTTAGGCTGGGGGACCAATGTCCATGTATTGTTCTTTTCAATTTGTTCTAATTCATCTTCCATATCTTTAATCCAATGTTTATCTTCACATGCCTCAATAACAGATGCTGGTTCAATTTGAGAAATTAAACATACCTCTTCATTTTCCAGTCTTCCTCTTGTCATAACACCTTGATACTTATACCCAATTATCTGACTTTTAGAGTGATTCAGTCTTACATACCTAGGTGTGTTCACTTGCTGCTGTTCTTCAGTCACTCTGGAATTCTCTGATGATGCCGGTGTGACTGGATCCATATTCTATATCGGTGCACTCTGTATAGGTTCATTTATGATCATCTCAATTGTCGGTTCAGAATCCATAGATCTTGAATTTCCTCTAAATTGTTCATCTATCTTCACATTTGCACTCTCAATGATTTTTTGCAATCTTTTATTAAAACATCTACATGCCTTGCTCTTAGATGAATAACCAAGAAATATTCCTTCATCACTTCCAAGATCAAATTTACCAATATACTCATCTGTCCTAATATAACATTTGCTTCCAAATATTCTGAAGTATTTAAGAGTAGGAGTATTACCAAACCATAGTTCATAAGGGGTCTTGCCAGTTTCACCTATGATGTGAACTCTGTTAAAAGTGTAAACCATTGTATTCACTGCTTCTCTCCAGTACACATGAGGTAGATTTGCTTCTAATATCATGCTTCTAGCTGCATCCAAAATAGTTTTGTTCTTCCTTTCCACAACTCCATTTTGTTGAGGTGTCTAGGGTGCTGATAGTTGTCTTTTGATTCCATTCACTTCACAAAATGTATTAAACTCCTAAAAAGTAAATTCACCTCCTTGATCTGATCTTAAACATTTGATTTTCTTACCGGTTTCATTCTCTACCATTGCCTTGAATAGTTTGAATTTCCCAAAAGCTTTTGATTTCTCCCTGAGAAAAGTAACCCAACACATTCTAGAATAATCATCAACGATTAGCATAAAGTATCTATCTCCCTGTAGACTTCTTGTTCTTTCCGGACCACACAAGTCAGTATGGATTAAATCAAGAACATTATTGGATTTCTCAGAAATACTCTTAAAAGTTGTTCTAACTTGCTTTCCCATTTGACATTCCTTACATACCAGATTATGAGGTTTTACAATCTTACATAAATCCCTTACTGCCTTAGATGAACTGATCTTTATAATGCAATCAAAATTCACATGACAAAGTCTTTTATGCCATAACCAACTTTCATCAATATGTTCAATCAAGCATGTATTTTCATTGTGATTCAAATGAAAGATATTACCTCTAGTCTGATTATCGGTTGCAATCTCCAAACTAGTTCTATTCATGATTTTGCATTTACCATTCTTGAACTATAACTAAAATCCCTTTTCAATTAATTGACCAACACTCAAAAGATTATGCTTCAAACTTTCAACATAATAAACATTGTTAGTATTGTGCTTACCATCAAAAGATATAATGCTTTTTCCTTTGATCAAACAAGCTTTACCATCCCCAAATCTTACTAGACCTCCATTGTATTCCTAAAAAAGATAAGAATTTACTTTTATCACCAGTCATATGATGTGAACATCCAGAATCTATAATCCATTCATCATTTTCTTCAATTTTAGCTGGTAGGGCCTACTCTACCAATGGAACAATAGGCGTCGATTGATTTTCTTTTATTGCAACAAAAACCCATCAATTGTTTTCCTATTCTTCATCAGAATCATCAGTAACTCCTTCACCAACATAGTAACATGATTTGTCTCTATTCTTCTTAAATTTGTATCTCTGATATTTAGGGTTAGGTTTGTATGTACTTTTTGCTTTTTCTCTCAATCTTGCATGTCTATCAGGACATCTAGATGACATATGACCAACTTTATTGCAGTTAAAACATTTAAATGGTGCTTTATCTTCATACTTATTTCCAATAGGACCTTTAGGCATTTTCCTTGCAGTGCTTCAAGTTCTTCCAGTTCTTCATTTTCCTTCCTGATATCTTCTAGTTCTCTTGCATAAAGTGCTTTCCAATCAGATTTGTCAGATGATGATGATGATGTTGTAGATGATGATGCTTTGAAGGCTAAATCTGTCTTAATTGTAGCAACAAGACCAAATTCCTCAAGCTCAAATGTTGAAAGTTTTCCAGCCAAGGTATCTCTAGATACTGATGTATTAGGCATTGTTCTCAACTCATTAATAGAAGTTACTTTCATTTTGTATGCCGGTAGAAATGCTCTTAAAAATTTAGAAACAATCTCATCTTCACTTAAGGAACCTCCACAACATTGTATTCCCAAAACAATTTCATTTACCCTTTCCATAAAAGCGAAAAATCTTTCATCTTCTTCCATTTTCAGATTTTCATACCTGACTTGGAAGCATTCCAGTTTTGCAATTTTGACAGTGGTGTCTCCTTCATTCAATGCCTCCAATTTATCTCAAATATCTTTAGCAGTAGATCAGTCTGATAATCCCATGATTTGCTGATCTTACAATGCGCTCAAAAGTGCTTCTCTTGCTTTGCAATCATTCTCTTGATCATTACCCAATGTTGGTGGATTAAGTTGATTCGGTGTAGGACCAACATAGCCATTCTTTGTAACATCCTATATGTCTCTTCCAATGCAATTCAAATGTGTCTGCATTCTGATCTTCCATATACCATAGTTAGTTCCATCAAGTTTCAGACTGTCCTTCCTAAAAAAGTTAGTTGCCATAGAATCTCGTCAAGCTGTTAAACTTCTGCAAAAAGAGGATTTGGCTCTGATACCAATTGTTAGGACCCGAACGCAACTGAGAGGGGGGGAGGGTTGAATTAGTTGTCAATTAATTTCAACCCAAATATAACTTAATCAAACTTGATACTTAATACCTGTAAACCAATCAGTTAATATTAATACCGGTGAAACTCAATGCATAAAACAGAAAGAGAAACAATATCCACAACACATAACACAAAGATTTGTACGTGGAAACCCTGTAAGGGGAAAACCCACAGTGGGAAACCTTACCCACAATCAAATGATACTACTGCAGATAGTATGTGTATACAAATGGGGTCTGCACATGCAGAAAGACCAACCACCTAGAGTTCACTGCTCAATCATAAAATAAGAGTCACACTGACTACAATTGGATGGTTAAATCCAATGATAATGTACTGCTCAAAGTAGCATTTCCAATGCTGGATTCAGTATCGGTTAAGCTCTGATAATCACCTTCAAACCTTCCTTGAACCTTCTCTATGGTCTGCTCATTTTATCTTCAATATTCACACATACCATGTTACAAAACCATATACCATATACTATTATCTTCCTTCAACCTATTACATTATCTCACAAATGAGATCTTACATATATACAAAAACCTAGGACCAAATGTGTAGGTCGGCTTGCCAAGAATATTACAATTAAACCATTTACAAATAAGTCAAGATGCGATGCATCATGTCGGCTCAATACATTTACAACAATATCCAATTAATTAATCATCTCCATAATGTGTCATTTTGATCTGGAAGAGATAATGCATGTCGGTCCATAACCTAGACCAATTTGCCGGTAACAACAAATATGTCAACCCAATTAGACCAATACCCAAAATACCAAAACCAAGTGTCCAAACCATGTCTTCAACATAACCAAGCGATCTCCAAATTATTGGTGTAAATAATTATTCATATTGGATATTATTACACTTTACTTAAGTTTACTTAGGAAATGCATTTCATAGTAGTTTGGGTATGAGACACTTGGGTGTTTGTGCCACATTGGGATAGTGTGTGTAGGAGAATTTCCACCTTTTATGGTGTTGATCTTGTTGTTACACTCCACATTCAGTGGGTGATCCACCTCATGTGGACTATTATATTGTTTCGCCTACCTACCCACACCTATTTCCTACCCACCCTTGTTTCTTATTGAGCCACATGTCATGTTTGTGTGCTCACATATCCCTAGCCTTGCCTATATAAGCAGACTCATCTACATTGTATGTAATTTGAACTATTGATCATTTTCTATTGATGAGAATACAATTTATTCTTGTCCTATATTGTGTCTCTATTTTGTACATTTCATTGAGCTCTTGATCTTGGCAAAATCTCACATGGTATTAGAGCCATTAGAGCGTCATTGATTCGTCTTGAAGAGGCATTATTGCAACGTCAAGAGGTAGATCTGAGGAGCAACATCTTTTGGAGGCGTCCTAGACCAGATTCGACCCCGTCATTACGTCCAGGTGGCCGTTTCCATGAATTTTGGTTATAAAGTCGACCTATTTTGGTGAGAAATTTTTTTCGCCAATTTTGCTATTATTGTACAAATTTTGAAAAATATTTTCAAAAAAAATATTTTATTTCTACAAAAATTATTCTGAAAAAAAATTTCGCAGGAAAAAAAATTCGTCAAAAAAATATTTTCGAAAAAAAAAAGGAAAAATTAAATTTCGTCAAATTTTTTTTAAAATTAAAAAAAAAAAAAAATCATTTTTGGGTGTTCGAAGACCCCCCCCTAACCCGCAGGTTTGCAGGGCTCCACCACCGACGACACCACCACCGATGGCTTCACCGCCCAGCTCCCCAGCACAGCAACCCCCGCGGCTTCCTCGCGTAGCTCCATCGACGCAGCCGCCCTTCGCATTGGCCCTCCACGACTGTCCGCCGCAGCTGCAGCCGCAACAACTGCCCCACCCCCGGAGCAACCTCCCGTCGCCTCCAGCCCGCACAGCCTCCCGCCACACCGCCTCCGCTGTAGCTGTCGTGCAACCGCCCCGCCGCTGTCGCGCTATGCCTGCCTGCGTCCCTGTTGCGTCGGCCCCGTTGGCCCCTCCGTCATCGCCGGTAGCTTTCGCCGCCGGATTCCGGCGACCGCCACCTACCTTCCGGCGGTCGCCAACCGGAACGCCGGTGACTACCAGCAGGGCCCGCCTGAGCGCCATGTTACCAGACTGAGCCCAGTCACCTGCTACATCACCTGCCAAATCACCCTGCCACATCAGATTTCTACACTGCCACATCTTTTTTTTTGGCCAATCAGATCGCGCCACATCAGCACCCAGTTAGTCGTGAAGTTTTCATGATGGTCATACAACCGTCAAATTTAACCTTGCAGTTCACTGACGTCATCATTTTTCAAAAATTTTGAAGGCCCCTCTCATTGAGCTTTTTGATTTTGCAGTTCAACTTCAAATAGCCATATCTTGCTCAGTTTTGCTCCTTTTTTGGTGTAATTTTTTTTGAAATGGGCTAGAATTTCATGTACTTTCATGGGGTGGAATTATTTACTAATATTGATGGACATATTTTTCAGAATTCTTAGTTTTTGGTGACTGTACCTATCCAATCCCCGTTTCTGCAACTTCCAGGTCTCCGTTCGGGCTCATACGAACTCCTTTTCAGGTGCTGTTTTTTTTGAAAGTGCATTATTTTTTGTATACTCTCAGGATATGCTATCATTTTATAGCAATTGGGGTAGAAATTGTACTTTCATCATATGGTCTTATTTGGCCAATTTGGCATTTGTCTTGCATAGATCTATCTTTCTGATCTTTTTCTTTATAGTTCTCAGCCTATTGGGGTAGTTTTAAAACAAAATCAGAAGTCCACCTTGCTATTATTTGCAAGTGGCCTATTGTACACGCACTACATATAAAGTGCCAAAATCATCATTTTGGGGGGGGGGGTACTTTGATTGAGTGAATTTGGGGGGGTGTCTCTTGTGATTTTGTGCTCTTGTGTTCCTTCCTTTTTGCTGCTATGGGTTCTTCTAAGTTTCCTCTCTTAACTCCTCATAATTATGCTACTTGGAAAATTGATGCATGGAGTAAACTTATAGAAAAAGGACTAAATCATTACATTGATGGAACTATTGTTGCTCCTGTTGATCCTAAGGTTGATCCAGTTGGTCACTTGGATTGGCTCACTAAAAATATCATGGCAATTGATACCTTAAGAAAGTATGTATCAAAGGATCTCATTTTTCATATTGAGAAGTGTACTCTAATCAAGGATACTTGGCAAAAGTTTCAAGACTTGTATGGTCAAGTTGATGAGATTAGAGGATATCAAATTGATAGTGATCTCACCATGTTAGATCCCAAGAACTTTGATACTATACAAGATTATGTCACTAGGGCAAATGAGTTGAGGGCACAACTCAAAGATTGTGGCATTGATAAGAAGGATACTCAATTGATCTTCAACTTGATAGGCAAGCTTCCACAAGAATATGCAGCATTTGTTTCTAGTTTCCAAACCCATAGGATGACAATGGGTTCAAGCTACACAATGCCTACTTTTGATGCTTTCAATGAAATGTTGATGATGGAACAAACTAAGTTGATAAGCATGGGCATTCTTAAGGCTTCTAAGTCTTAAGCATTAGTGGCAAATCAAGGGAACAAAGGAAATCAAGGAAAGGACAACTCAAGCAAGAAGAAATGGCAATCAAAGCCTAAGGACAAAGAATCATCCTCTCCACAACAAGGAGATACATCCTCTTCCAAGAGGGATAATTCACCAAAGAGGGAGAAACCTACTTGTGCCTATTGTAAAAAGTTTGGTCATGAGGAGCGTCGTTGCCATTCTAAGAAGATTGATGAGCTCACACATATCATCAAAAAGCATAACATTGATTTGCCTAATGTCTACAAGAAGGATGATTCATCAACTTCCACTTCCTCACATTCAAAAGGAAAAGGGCAAGCATTCATGTCTTCTACAAGTGGGAAGGCTCACTCTTTTGGGACAAGAAAAGGAAAATCTCTATGTGCTACTATCAGTCATGATTCAGAGAGACGACTTCTAGATTTAGGGGCTTCTCATCATATGGCATCTTCACAGTCTATGTTCTCTACATTTGAGCCTTGCACCATGCCACAAATTTTGATGGGCAATCATACATACATGGATGTGATTGGGAAAGGATCTATTGACATTGGGGATAACTCCTTCAATGATGTGTTGTGTATACCCCACTTGACAAACAATCTCCTTTCTATCTATCAAATCACACATGGCACAACTAAGAGAGTTGTGGAGTTCACACCTGAGTCAGTTTTCATTAGAGACTTGGAGACTAGAGCTATCATTGTGACTGGGGTGGTTGATCATGCATCTCGATTATACTCATTTTCAGATTTTGTTGATGATGATGATTTCACATTTGATGATTCTACACATGTTGATCACACTTCTTGTGATGGTTCATATTTTGAGGAGAACTTTGGGCACTTGAACATGGGGATTCTCACATGTGACCCCGTTCTTGAGCCTTGTATTTCATCTCCTCATATTGATATCACATCACCTATTGCACCTGATGATGCAGATAGTGCAAAATTTTTGTCTTCATGTGATTCAGTGCAGCAGGATATTCATTGTCTTCCAGTTTCAGATTCATGGGATGATTACTTGATAGACATTACAGGTTTGTTTGTGGAATCCTACATTGCAGATTTGGGAGACATCATTGATGACATTCATCTTCTCTTTGATGAAGATATCCTTCTTTGATTGTTGCGAGGGAACACTCTGACCCTCTTGTTCATTCTCTACATGATCATTCTTTCGAGGTTGACATGATTGTGGATACTTATGTGCAACAGTTGGAGGAGGTTTCTTTATCTTTTGAGGAGACATGTGAGTCTTTGGGACATGTTCTACATCCATCTCCACTAGATCTTGGAGTGCCTTTTTCAGTAGTGTGGCATAGTTTACCACCTTTGGAGGGGATATCTTTCAGCATCGACATGGGGACACTTGAGCAATTTTCAGAGATTCCATTCATCATGAGTTTTTTTCATACATCTTCCCTTCATGATTGGGGAGACTTCATGGATACACCTTTGGTTTTGTTTCTTCCTAAGGGGAGGAATGTTGTTCGATGTTCGTGGAGCACTGCTTCATACATCGAGCTTCTATCATTTGTGCAGATTCCACATTGAGGGGGGGCTTCCTAGCTTCTCTTTTTCTCTCATATGGGGGGGACTTTTTCCTCACATGGGTTTTTGTCCTTCACATACTTCTATGAGAGTTCTTTGTATCTAGTTTTCATCTATCTTTTGGGGGAGGGTTTTTTCCCATTGGGTTTTTCTCTCTTTCCCCACTTTGTGAGAGATTTCATTGCATTGGTTTGCATGCATTTGCATTTGTACATGGGTACCTAACATGGCCTAGTAGCCGAGACCCATCTTGCATTGCTTAGTTGCATTGTAGACTTAAGTGCATTCCCCTAAGTTGCACTTAAGGGGGGGTGTTGGTGTAAACAATTATTCATATTGGATATTATTACACTTTACTTAAGTTTACTTAGGAAATGCATTTCATATTAGTTTGGGTATGAGACACTTGGGTGTTTGTGCCACATTGGGATAGTGTGTGTAGGAGAATTTCCACCTCTTATGGTGTTGATCTTGTTGTTACACTCCACATTTAGTGGGTGATCCACCTCATGTGGACTATTATATTGTTTCTCCTACCTACCCACACCTATTTCCTACCTACCCTTGTTTCTTATTGAGCCACATGTCATGTTTGTGTGCTCACATATCCCTAGCCTTGCCTATATAAGCAGGCTCATCTACATTGTATGTAATTTGAACTATTGATCATTTTCTATTGATGAGAATACAGTTTATTCTTGTCCTATATTGTGTCTCTATTTTGTACATTTCATTGAGCTCTTGATCTTGGCAAAATTCTTTGACATAACCAAGTGATCTCCAGATGATAACAAGTCATCTTCAGTGCCAGTGTACAATATAACCTGCCGGTGAACAATATACCGATGACTATGCATAAGTCACTGAACTTTTCGATGAACATAATGTGTCGGTTTAACATAACCAAAGATCTCTAGAATGATAAGTGTTTACATCAATGACAAAAAAAATGCAACACATCCATAATACCAACAACTGTCCCCAACCTGAAAAACAAAATTTATGCAAAAATTCCAAGCCGTTTGTGAGATATGATCAAATCATTGAAAAAACCTAATTTTTAGAGATATGATTTTTCACGAATTATTTTGCACCCAAATTAAAATCACAAAAAATAGACCCCATGTAGAATTTTGATAACTTTCTAGAAATGTGAGAAAATCCCAAAATTCGCTAATTTGCTTCCAAAATTAATTTTTTATGAAAAATCATTAAAAATTCAAATATGCTCCAAAAAATCTAAATTTTGGACTGAACACTCCTTCTACTATCCCCAACCTAAAAAAAAAAAATTGATGCTAAAATTCCAAGCCGTTTGTGAGACCTAATCAAATCTATCCAAAATCTTAATCTTGTGTCCAAAACTCTAGTTGCACAAGGTTATTCTCCAAATTGTTTTACAAAACAACAATATAGGGTTAGATCTAACAAAAATATATGTCCCGCCGGGCGTGCCAAAATGTATATAGTGAAAAGTGACGATGAAAACTATTGTAAAACCATAAAGATCCAACCATAAACAATCTAGGTCCTACAATGAAACATTCACCAATACTAATAGAGATACCTAAGATCATGTAAATCAACAAAATAAAACAATATTATCATTCACATGCCAAGTAAGGTTTCAATATCCATTGTCTCCTATCTCCATTGATCTTGTTTGATATATTTGCTCTCAGATTTTATGTGTGCACAAGAGCTCAACAAAGAACAAATTGTGGTTGATAAGTTGATCGTAAGAAGGCTTAATTGAAGCAGTTGTTAGCTAGTTGGATAGATTAGACGCATTGATTAGGGTTGAAAAGGAAGAGGGCATCCTCTTATATAGAGAACACTGTAAGAAATGGAGGGATAAGATTAAGAGTTGTAAAGATAAATGGTCGGATAGGATTAAAGTGTAGGTGGAGGAAATAATTAAATGATAAAGGGGGTAGGTAAGAGAAGAATTAAAATGTGAATGACATGTGTCATGGGTAGAAAAGGCTAATGAATTAATTAAATAAATAAATATTTATTTAATTAATAGAGGAAGTGGGATAATTAAATAAATAAAATATTTATTTAATTTAGGAAAAGGACAATTTAAATAAACAGAAGTATTTATTTAAATGAGAAAAGGCTTAGAAGAGGATTAATGAATTAATTAAATGAATGCGAATTTATTTAATTAATAGAAGACTTAGGATAAAATAATTAAATAAATAAAAAATATTTATTTAATTAGATAGGACAATTCTAGGTGTCTATAGTTTCCATCAATGCAAAAGAGGGAGATTTGTGGACATTGGTTGATGTGTTGTCATTGATGCCAACATATTCTTGTATGTATTCGAATGTTGTAGTTTGGTTGAATGAGTTGGTTTAGCCTGTGTATTGCAGAAGAGATGATGCAAATTAAAGGGGTTTCTGGTATATTGTTTGTAGATGGTTCATTCCCATTTACAGAGGTCTGCATGATGTTTTGATCAAGTTATGAGATCTGGTATTGAGGTTGATATTCGGTTGTTTGTGTTATTTGGTATTCTAGTTTTTGCTCCAAATTGCTCCAGAATTCCTATATCTTTAGTTGCAGATGTATGAGATGTGTTATGGATGTTGATGTGTGTCCTCAGTTCGATTGGTTCATGATTTGGAAATCCACAAGAGAATCTTTCAGGTTGACAGTTAGTTATGATGGTGTTCTTGAGCTTTGGTAGTGAGATGATGATGATTCTTATTATTTAAGTTATTGTGGTTGTTGTGGTGTAATTCATGTTGCTTGTGAATATCTCTACATCGTTTTCTATGCATATTGGTGGTCTGTATTGATTATTGTGTGTTTTATTGAAGATTTTCTTTGTCTAGTGATGTTCTTCGTGCTATGCGACATTCTTGATGGTTGTAGCATGTTGCCAGTTATCAAGGCATAATTGTTGGAGGTGTTGGGTGTTTGCGGTATGGATTTGGGTCCAGACTATGCCTTAGCCAACATTGTTTTTATCTGCATGTATTGTTGTAGCGTGTGAAGCTATTATTTTATAAATTATATCAAGGGTTTAGCCGACCTTAAAATATAGGTTGATGTCTTGTATAAATAAATTTAATAATCATGTAAGATGTATGTTTGTGATGTTTGAGGGTGTGTATGATCGAGTTGTATGTGCGAACAAATGACTTTATCTTTCGGAAGCGTGAAGGAGATAAGAGAAGTGTTGCAGAGCAAACTATGTGCTTAACCAAAGCTATACTCAGGCATATGGAGATTCTATTTTTACAGTTCATGTAATCCAAATTGTTGTCCAAATGCTTTTGTAACTCAGCGAGACTTCATGTAAGGCAGTGAGCCTTCCCTAAAGGTTGTATCATTTTTGGGTTTCATATTTGAGCAGTGAGCTCTAGGCAGTGTGCCTGAATGCATGTGCATTCTCCATTGTAATATTTCATCTACTCCTAACAAGGTATTATCTCATTGTGGGTAGGTTCCCATCATTGTTTTCCCTTTGTTGGATATTGTTGTTGCTAGGATATGGTGTTGTCATTGATGTCAACATATTCCTGTGTTTTGTTGTTGCAGAGAAATGTCTTGGTGATCCAGTGATTGTAGGGAGTTGATGGTTGGTTTATCTATTTGATGTTCTAAATCAACTAGAGATACTTCATTCTTTATTGATTCCATGATGCTATGTGATGATTTGATCAAGTTGTGGATTCTGGTATGGAGACTGGTTTTCAATGTTCAGTGTTGCAGTGCTCTGGTGTTTGATCCATTATGCTTTGGTATAATTATATCTTGTGTTGTGGATTAGGGAGTGTTTGGGATGTTCATGTGTATCTTTATTTCAGATGGTTCATGATTTGATTCTCCGCAAGCTATCTTTCTTGTCCGAGTTGCTGCTATTAAGTGTTCTCGAGTGTTAGTGTGTTGATTGATGAAGATTTCAATAAGTGGTGTTGGTGCAACTATTGTGGATGGTTCTAACATGCTTGTTGGTGTTTCCTAATCACATCCTATTTGTTTTGATGGTCCACATTGATCATTGTGCGTTTTCTTGATGATCATATGGGTTCAGTGATATTCTTCATGTCATGTAGTATTTTAGGTGGTGTAACGTGTTGCAGTTGATCTTGGCGAGATTTCAAGTGGTGGTGCATGTTTGAGGAGTTGACTTAGGTCCGTGATATGTTGTCTATGAAATTACATTGGTCCAGTGGTTGATTTATGTATCGTGTGATGCAATTTTGTAATTAGGTGTTAAGGGTTTGGTCGACCTTGTAGTCAAGGTTGATGATTTGTATAAATGGGTGTAATATTCATTAATTTGGGGGTTGTTGTTGAGTCTGCATTATCAGAGAGTAGTGTATGTGCGATCAAATGAATTCATCTTTCAGTGTGGTGTATTGAGTAGAGATTGGTGAAGGGAAAACATTTGAGCTTAACTAGAACTGTCATAAGGCATTAGCAGATTCTATTTTTGCATTTCATCTTTTTTGGATTGTAGTCCAAATATCTTTGTAAAGTAGTGAACCTTCCTTGAGGGTTGTAGCCTTTTGAGTCATTGTAATTTGAGCAGTGAGCCTAAATGCATGTGCATTCCCCATTGCAATATTTATACATACTACTGCAGAGTATCATCTCATTGTGGGTAGGTTCCCACCATGGTTTTTCCCTTAATTTGGTTTTCCACATCAAAAATATTGGTGTTATGCATGTTGTTGTTATCTTTCTTTTTGCTGTAGTTGATCAGATATGAGATTGTGCTTAATTTGTCTAATCTGGTGAAAACTGATTCACCCACCCTCTTAGTTTTCCTTCCTTATTGTTGCCAATAAGTGGTATTAGATCTAGATCCTCTAGAAGAAGCTTAACCACGTGAGGAGATCTGGGATGGCAACCTATGTGTTCAAGAAGGAGAGTCCTAGATTTGATGGGAATAATTACATTGTAGGGAAGGACCAAATGGAAGTTCGTTTGAAGTGTCTTGGAGAAGATTATTGGAAGATTACAAAGAATGTCTACAATGTTCCTCCGAATGGATCAGTTATTGTTGATGAAATCAAGGAAGATGAACATAACATAAGGGCTAAGGAAGCATTATTGAGTGGCTTGACCGATTCAGAGATGACTAATGTGATGAGACTACAAACTACACATGAGATATGTAAAAAGCTAGAGATCTTGTATGAAGGAGATGCACAAGTTCAAGTTGCTAAGTTGTGGAGTTTAAAAGGAAATTATGAGACATTGAAGATGGGAGAAGATGAGAATATAACATCATTTATGGTTAAAGTGAATGAGCTTGTTATGAACATCATATGTGCCGGTGGAACTCTTGAGGAAGATGAGATTGTTGCTAAGGTGTTGAGATCCTTGCCTTCTGCTTATAAAGCTAAAGTTGCTACTATTGATCAGATCCGAAGTGTGACTACAATGACAAGAGATATGTTGGTTGGTAAGATGGCTGCATTTGAGTTGAGCGAATTTGGAGAATCACATGGTAAATCTGAGATTGCAAATAAAGCCTTTGTATCTAGGAAGCAGTTGTATGATCCCGGAGAGAGTTCATTTAGGGTTTCAAGATATGTAAGAGAAATGAGAGAGATGGAAGAGCAGGAGAAAGAGTTGGATGAGATTGAAGCACTTATTGCTCGGAGATTTCCTAAGGGAGCCGGTAAGTATGATGGAAATTTACCTTTGAAATGTTTCTCTTTTAATAAGATAAGACATTTTTCTTCTAGGTGTCCTGAAAGAATTTCTAGGTATGATAAGTATGAAAGACATGATAGATTTGATAAGCATGATAGATACGAGAAGCATGATAAGTATGTAAATTCCTACAAACCCTACTAGGATTACAAACATCAGAAGAGATTCTATTATGCCACTGATGAAGATGTGGAATTAGACAATGGGAATTGAGGAGATGAATTTGTATTTATTGCTATCAAGGAAGATGATCCGGTACCAGTGAATCCTAAAAGATGCATTGTTGAGAAGAAAGCTTTGGTTGCTAAGATTGAAGAGAAAGATGAATGGGTAATTGGCAGCGGTTGTTCACATCATATGATAGGTGATAAAAGTAAATTTGAGAATATGGAAAGGTATGATGATGGTATAGTGAGATTTGGAGATGATAAAGCTTGTGTGATTCGTGGTAGAGGTTCTATATCTTTTGATGGTAAGAATAATACTGATGATGTCTTATATGTTGAATGTTTAAAGCATAATATTTTAAGTGTTGGATAGATGGTTGACAAGGGATATGATTTTCAATTCAAGAATAGTAAATGCAATATTCCGAATGCCTCCGATATAGAGATTGCATCGGGGACTGAGATTAAAGGTAATATTTTTCACTTGAATGCCGGTGAGAAAAGTTATTTGATTGCTCAGATAGATGAAATTTGGTTGTGACATAGGAGGATGTGTCATGTTAATTTTGACTGCATGATAAGGATAAGTACTACTCAAGTTGTTAAGGATTTTCCTAAGATTGTGAATCCCTCTAATCCGGTATGTAAACAATGTCAGTTGGGAAAGAAAACAAGAACATCATTTAAAAGTAAGTTGTATACATCTAATGGACTGTTAGATCTTGTGCATACTGACTTGTGTGGTCCTACAAGAGTGAGAAGCATGCAGGGTGATAGGTATTTCATGTTGTTGATTGATGACTACTCTAGGATGATATGGGCGAGTTTTCTAAGGGAGAAATCAGAAGCAATGGAGAAAATCAAGATATTCAAAGCTAAGATGGAGACTGAGATGGGATTGAAGCTGAAGTGTCTGAGATCTGACAGAGGAGGATAATTCACGTTCGATGAGTTTGATACATTCTGTGTGAGGAATATAATTAGAAGACAATTATCTATTCCTAGAACCCCTCAACAGAATGGAGTTGTTGAAAGGAAGAACAAAATAATTTTGGATGCTACTAGAATGATGCTGATTGAAGGAAATGCCATGAAAACCTTTTGGAAAGAAGTTGTTAGCACTGTTGTTTACACATTCAATCG
Source organism: Cryptomeria japonica (assembly GCF_030272615.1). Classification (NCBI taxonomy): domain Eukaryota; kingdom Viridiplantae; phylum Streptophyta; class Pinopsida; order Cupressales; family Cupressaceae; genus Cryptomeria; species Cryptomeria japonica. Next base: position 171,220,415 of record NC_081413.1, read on the forward strand.
TGTGAATATAAAATGTGATTTCGGTAAGACTCCTTATGAGCTATGGTTTGGTCATTTTCCTATAGTTTGATATTTCAGAGTTTTTGGAAGCAAATGTTATATCAAAAGAGACGAGGATATAGGAAAATTTGATGCAAGATGTGATGAAGGAATCTTCTTGGGATATTCTACTAAGAGAAAGGCCTACCAGTGTTATAATAAGAGGTTGAAGAAGATAGTGGAAAGTCCAAATGTGAATGTTTTAGGATGTAGATCAGAGCATGTGGACATGTGATTGATGACCAGGATATTATTTTTAGGCCTACACATACTGAGATACTAAAGCAGAATGCTCCGGTAGAGAGTCAATCCGGATATTGCTGCCAGTGAAAAAGTTCAAGAGCTTGGAAATTAGAACAATCAGAAGACTCTGAGGTATGTAAAGTTGAATAATTCTGATAATTAGACTATTGGTGATAAGAACAAAAGTGTGATGACTAGAAGAAGACTTGCTACTGAAGAGATATGCTTGATTTCTAAGATTGAACCTAAAGATGTTGCTGAAGCATGTAAGGATGAGAATTAGATAAAAGCTATGGAGGAAGAGTTGAATCAGATTAAGAAGAATAACACTTGGGAGCTTGTTCCGAGACCTAAAGACAAGAATGTGATTGGTACTAAATGGGTGCTCTGAAATAAACTGAATGAAGCTAGTGAAGTGGTGAGAAACAAAGAAAGTTTGGTATGTAAGGGATGCTCTCAGATGAAAGGTATTGATTATGAGGAAACTTTTTCTCTTGTAGTGAGAATTGAAGCTGTTAGATTGTTGCTTCCATATGCTGCTTATAAAAAAATTCAAAGTTTATCAGATGGATGTCAAGTCAGCCTTTTTGAATGGTGATCTTGAGGAGGAAGTCTACATTGACCAACCAGAAGGATTTTCATTATCAGATGAAGGAGACATGGTATGCATATTGAAGAAAGAAATGTATGGATTGAAGCAAGCCCCTAGAGCCTGGTATGATAGATTAGATAAGTACTTGATGAAGTTGGGATTTTGTAAAGGTACTGTAGACACCTAGAACTTGCACAACTATTTAAATGTATTTTATTCATTTAATAATCATTTATTCACCTATTAATTAGACTAAGGTTTAATTAATATCCCTATTCTTCCAATCAGCCTATTAATCAAATTAAACATTTGATTAAAATCCTTTTCTTCTAGCCTAACCTATTGATTAAACCAAGGTTTGATTAAGTACCCTTTAGCCATTTAATTGAATAAATCTTATTTATTTAATTAAAACCCCTTTTTCCCTTTTAATTGAATTTACATTTGATTAAAATCCCTTTGCATTTAAATAAATCATTATATATTTGTGAATAGTCCCCCCACTTGCAAAATCCTACAAATGCAAGTTGCACCCCTTTTGGCTAAAATAAATCTTTTCTTTTATCTAAAAAATGCCTATTTCCCTCCACTTGCATTCTCCCACATTTTCCATTAGCATGCTAATATTCTTCTAGAACCCCTCTAACCCCTCATTAACTAGCCTAATTCCTCTAATCATGTCACATCCCTAAATTTGGGGGAGTCACTTCTCCAAATTTGGAAGAAAGTCTTCTAAATGTGTTGAAGACTCTATGCTCTTCAACAAGTTAACTTGTTGAGTCTTCGAAACTTGTAAGGTTATCTAACTTTCAACAAGTTAACCTCCAAAATCTTCAAAGAACATTTAATGCCTCTTACAAGACATCATCCTAGCCCATGATGGTTGTCCCTTTGGCCATCCCTCAACTTTAAGGTTATCCCTAATCCTTAATTAGCATCTAATGCTTGTTTAGCATCCTCTCAAGCCATCTCAAAGTGACATTTGTCAACTTGGGAGTGGATTGAATTCCTCTCATGGATTGATAACTTTCAATCCTAGCGCTTGTTAAGGTTTCTCAATCTTGACCATCCATTTCTCTATTTTCTCTATAAATAGAGCCCATTTCTTTAATATTAGGATTCATCATCTTTTGCATCCATATTATAGTTATTTTGTTGTGCAAGTTATCAAGGAGCTCCAATTGTTCACCCTCAAGCATCTAGGCCATCCTAATTGCATCATAGTTTAGATTATATCATGTTTTAGATTATCATTTAGCTTAATTTCATATCAATTCCATAGCATTCTCACATCTCATCTTCATCTTAACTTATTTACATCACTTAATCTTTCAATTTGGAAATACGGCTCCATCTTGCATATCATATATAGCATAGTTCTTCATCCATATCATATCAATAGTTTTTCATCTAATCACTAGGGTCTTAGTTGCATCCATTTTGATCCTAGATTATCCTTCAATATCTTTCTTTAGGTTGACATCTAAAATATCAAGTGCTCTTCCAAGTGAGGGCCACCTTGAATCTTAAAGATCCTTGGAGATAGAGGACCATGAGACGGTTTTGAGAAATTTGATTTGATGAACATGTTTTCTTCATTTAGATTTCTTGATATAATATTTCATGGGTGCATTTGATGTTTGCTTGTTGTCTTGCAAGCCTCTAACAAATCAGGTGCACTTTTTTGGGGCCCACTGTGGGGCTAGACCCCTAATTTGATCAAAATTTTAACGTTTTTGCACATGTCCGACCAATAAATTTTCTAGAATCTTTTAGCTCATACGTGGTACACTGCAACGCATTTGTTCCTTGTTATAGTGTGTTTGATCTCTGTTATAGCGCATACTTTCACTGTTATAGCACATTTGAAGTACGACACAACGCATTTACTCTTTGTTTTAGCGCATTTACATCTTCTATCTTTTTCTAGCTTTGGATAGTTTAGCACATTTGCAGTGTCTTCTAATGCATTTGCAGTATGTTGTAGCGCATACGTTCTTTGTTTTAGCGCATTTGTACTCTGTTTTAGCGCATTTGTCACAGAGGCAAAAATTTTGTAATTTGGTTTGGTGAATTAGGCTTGTCTAGCCCACCAAGTGATTGGGATTTTCACTAACTTCTTTTTTGTAGGTTTCTAACAGTTTCTTGCAGGTTGGAGGAGTTAAAATTAGGATTTTTAATTTCTTTCTAGCTTTTTCAAAGTTTGTTAAAAATAATTCATGTTTCCTTTTTGGTAAAAAGAACCTCACAATTTTGTTTTGGTGCTCTAAAATAAATCAAACTTGTCTTTTGGACTTAAAAAGAACATCACTTGCAAAGGTAAAAAGAATCACAAATCAAATTTTGATTTCTTGCAAGTTAGGAGCAAAAACACCTCAATTTGGGCTTAAAAAGAACAACAAATTGATTCACTTTATAGCAACGTGCTTTCATTTTGTTAACCAAAATTTCACTTTCCTAGTTAGAAAATCATTTCTATGTGGGACTAAAAGAACACCATGTTTGATTGGAGCAACATCTCCAATTAGGACTTAGAAAACAATTGCTTTGAAAGGGTAAAAAGAACTTTGTGTGCGCTATCTTGAGTGGTAGGTATATGCTCTCCCCTTAATTGGGTGACAAAAAAGCCAAACCCACTCTTTTCATGCTTTATTTACTTTCAAGCATTTAAAACCTTTAGAGGGCCTGGCTTCCCGAACACCTTGAGGGGGCTAGTGAGAAGGGTATGACCCAAGTGGGCAACGGCTAAAGCCAAGTTTACCAACCCACTATAATCATATGTGGAGGCTGATGAAAATCCCCTCCAATGACAATGTGTATTTGATAGCCTTCACCTAGTATCCTTGAGATGTGAAAAGCCTTTGTTCTAAAGGTTGGGAAGCCTCTTAATTGAGTTTATCATTTTCCATGCCGACGAAGCCTTTACTATGAACCATAGAAGTAGAAACGTTGAGACGAGTCAGTTGCCATACATTGGCAATATCATAGTGCAAGGGTGGGGAAGAATCTGCCCCCAAGATCACTCACCATACATCTCCCAAGATAACTACCCAATTGAGGAGCAATCTTCTTTGAGTTAATTTCTGGAAAAAGGCAAAAAAATGGGCGCCCCCTAGGGGGTGACACGACTGTTTGAGCTGAAGGAGTATCGAGCTGTGGGCTATGGTATTGTCAAAGACCTTTGAATAAAGAGTCTAATTGGTGTGTCTTATTTGTATCCAAACCAGTGAAAACATCAGGGATTTGAACACATCCTCAAAGAACATACACTAAATGTTTAGCATTAGGATGACTATTGTCTTCATGTGTGCTATGTATTCTTGTCACAAATGTTAAACATCTTGCACAAATATCAATCAACCAACTCAAAAATCAGTTCAAACAAAGGAATCATAGAGTGGAGAAGTTTACAAATCCAAAAAAGAATATTTTGAGGTGGTTATTAAATTTTCAACTATCTTTAGGCAAGACTTTCATCCAACAAGATTAGGGGAGTATCAAACCAAGTGATCAAGAGTTTATCATCGAACTATCTCAATGACAACAATACCTAGCTAGGTATTCAAGTTATTCGAATCAAGTTTCCATACCAGGAGAATTTATCCATACCATTTGACATGCTTTGTCATAGGGGCCTATCGAATAAACCCTCTATTCGACTTAGTAAGCTTAAGTATCCGAAATGAAGTATCCATCAAGTCAACAACATCAACCTATCCAAACTTAAACTTTGATCACTCATGTGACCATCTCTTGTCGCTTGAAAAAGAGAAAGCTTATTCAAAGGAAATAAGTCCTAGCCTAAATCAAGACCAAGATATCATGGCTCTCCAATCTAATCACATTTTTTATCAAGATCCCACCTATCAATAATCTTATGATGATCCCCTAAGATTTTGGTATTCCATCCACGATGATCCCCTTTTATCTCAAGAGTAAGGTCCCATTCAACATCCACCTCCTAAGGAAGAACATGATATCCCTTCCATATCCTTCACTAATCTAATTCAAAATCAAGAGATAAGCACAAACTCAAATGATCCTACTCCAAGTCAAGATCAAGATCAAGGAGTCCTTTTATCCTCCAAATCCAATTTAGGTCCTTTCATTCCAAAGTCAAACTTCCATCCATCTTGGGTCCTTACCTTCCTCCATCCACCAATGCATCACCTCAAATGATCCATAATAAAGATTAACAAAGGCACACATCTTTAAAATTCTTTCAACCATCCATCTAAACATCTTTCAAAAACTATTCTTCCATCATTTCCTTTATCTATTTTGGGTCCTTATGTCCCAAAAATTCAATTTTCATCCATATCTTCATCACTTCTTTAGATGTGTACCAACACTCATCTTGAATACATTTCCATCTATCCTCGCACAAATCTTCAAACATTCTATCTATTTTCCAATACCTCTTTTCTATTCTTCCATCCCTTTCATTCAATCCTTTGCATAAATATTTCATCTATGAAATAGGCATTTGTGTCATTTTGTGACATGCTTGCTCATGCTCGAATCTCATGTTCAGTCCTTTTCCTAGATATCTATTCATGAAACACTTCAGAATCCAAGGTTGTTCCTCTTTAACATTTTCTTTTGGTTGGGATACACACTCAATCCAGAAAAGAGCCACTTATTGTATCTTGGTACCAACATCTTTTGATTACTATATCTCATACACTTAATCAATTTCTCTAAATAATTGTGATCTCTTAGTCAAAGACATGGCTAGTGAAAAATCTAAAATCTTGCTTCAATGCCACTGTAATTATTAGACCCATGTAAGTTTAATTACTTACAAGCCAATGCAATCAAAATAAGAAAAGAAAAAGAAATGTCAAAAGATCAAAAGCATGAGAAAGAAAAGAAAAGAAAAAAGAAAAAATCAAAATTCTTGCCTATGGGAACATGTGAGTAACTCCATTGGGGATATAGACGCTTGGCTGGCAATGGAGCAATATTTGTAATATTACAATGGTAACCTCATTAGAGCTATGGGCACTTGCTCGCAGTGAGGCTCTATCTAGGATGCTTTTGAAGTCAGGGTAACTCATGTAGCTAGCCACGTTGGATTCTGAAGAGTACAATGATCATATGAGCTGGAATAAACCCACTTGCACACACATGGGTAATCACAGACTAAATTCCTTGATCTAGTTTGGGATTCTTCTTCCCTTTTGAATATGCTTCCTAGTCGCTAAACATGTTCGGTTGAATTTTTTGGAGGTTCTAAGTGTGGGTTGGGTCTCTATCTTTGAAAAGTTCAGGAGCACTTATTCAGTTGGTGCTAGATGTTGTGACAATCTTACATATTGCCTTTTTGAAAATGGAGACCTCTATTCTTGGGGGAAAAGTTCATCCACTCTATTCTTCATACCACATCTCCCATTATCCTTCCTCCAATATCTATTACCCTATCTAAATTAATCTAGTGCTATCTATGATCTTGCTTCACGCTAATCCATACCATCTATCCTAACTATTCATTTCTTCCATCATCTATCACTATATATGATCTTGTTTCTCATATCCATATCCTATCTCCATCCATATCCCCTTTTCCATCCTTGATCTTGATCAAAACTAAGGACAAAAACATGATTTCAAAAAGATCTTGATGTGTCTCCTCATAAGCTACTTTCATCTTTCTCCTATCCATTTCCACCTCAACGGTTTTAGTCATCCATTCATAATATTCCTTATCTTGATATACATTGGGGCAATCAAATACATCTCTCTTCTAATCCAAAAATCTCCAAAAATCAGAAAATTCTAAAAAAAAAACTAAAAAAACTAAAAATAAAAATAAAGATTGAAAATCAAATCATGAACGCATGGCCCATCCATCAGATCAACAACAGGAAAAATATCGAAGTCTGCAATGAAATTGATCACATGTCTTGTTAATCAAACCATCTATCAACATCAACATGTCTTATATAGGGAAAGGTACACTCGAAACCAAACATATCGGTCTTATATGGGGTACTCACTCTTTGAAATCAAACATTCCTTTCAATCATTGATTCTTGTTAATCAATCTATCTATCAATATCAACATCAACATGTCTTATATAGGGAAAGGTACACTCAAAACTAGACATATCAGTCTTATACAAGGTGCTCACTCTTTGAAACCAAACATTTCTATCAATCATCAAGTCTTGTTAATCAATCCATCTATCAACATCAACATCAACATCAACATCAACATGTCTTATATAGGGAAAGGTACACTTGAAACAAGATAAATCGGTCTTATATGAGGTACTCGCTCTTTGAAACTAGACATTCCTATCAATCATCGAGTAATCAAAACAATGACATAGATGAGTATGACTACTGGATTTTGTCCTAGTTAGCCTTATCTTTATCAATTGATGGCAGTACATGTTTCATCTTTCAAAAAATCATAAAAATCAAAATGTGCAATAAAAACAAGTGGCCAAAACCTGGCAACAAGCGCTATTTGTGATAGAGCGGCTCCTCCATCTATTTGTACATATTATATCCACCCATCTGAGCCATCACCAGAAGTTCACAATTTCAATAATGCTTATAAACCTTGGACATACTTAGCGTAGTCACTGTCCTTGATTATCTGAACATTTATCTGTATCATATCCTGCCATGGCTTGGTGGTCAATGTACATATTACATATCGTAAGTAGTATCTATAGTGGGGGCAAAATCCTAACCTCGCTTGGGGTAGATCACCTTTGGGTTTCAAACAGACAATCGATCACAACAAACACATCAAGATGAAAACAAGATCACGACAATCAATGATAAAACAAATAAACATGAACTGATCAAAACTAAACAATGAGGCATTTGCAAGATGTTTTATCCGACAAAAATACATAGGATGGTATGCATGTTTATCTATGGTTGTTTTCAATTTTTGCTTATCATATCTCTCAAGCGACTCACGGATGTCTTGAAACCAGAGAAGCAAGGAAGGAGTATGATATTTTCTTTGTTTGATGGTTGTGAGTGAAGCCTTTTTACTATGCAAATTTATTCTACAATGTGATCCAGTGCATATCACTGAGGACATTTCCAATTTGTATAGGACAAAGGTTAACTCTTGTTTGTTTATGTAAGCCACACTCAGGTCATTGTGGTTCAATTATACCTCAAAAATTGTGCTATCTTGCAATATCAAAACCCATGTAAGTTATACTCAGGTCATCATGGTTCAATTATACTAGAATGCTTGTATCAACTTTCAACAAATCAAGGCTCAATGATGAAAAAAAGGGAAGCACTGACAATTTGATCAAAACAGATGTCAACATTGAGAATGAGAATGCATATTAAGCATTGAATTAGCTACATTATCATTATCATTTTAATATGCATTTAGTTACATTATCATGTTAAGGTTGCATTTAGGTGCATTATCATTATCATTATCATTTTAATTTTACATCTCATTTTCAAGATACATCTCATATCATTATCATTTTACATCTCATTTTCAAGATACATCTCATATCATTATCATTTTACATCTCATTTTCAAGATAAATTTCATATCATATCATATCCTAATCAAATTTTATTAGATGTATCATCATTATCATCTCATATCAATGTACATTCACATACATGAACATTTCCATATCATATCACATAAAAAAAAACAAAAAAAACAAACACATGTTAAACGCATTCACATATTCATCCATGCACATTCATGCATTGAATTTAGTAGCACAATAAAAAGCATACATTCATCACATTTAAGTATATCACCTGCAAAACATATAGTTAAGCATGATCATCAAAAAATCATAAGCATATTGTGTGCAAGAAAAGTGGTGCAATGAAACGGAAATTTCGGTTTCTAGACAAGTCCACACACCAATGGGACTCTTGGTGAAAGTTATGGAGCTATATTGAATAGCTCAACTTCCCAAGGGATGTTCCATTGTTCTCTATCTCACAGGATCCCTCAATTCAATGCCTTTTCTCTCAAATCACTGAGCAAAGTGACTTAGGAATGACAACTATGAAAACGAGGGATATTGATTAACTTAATATGAATGCATTCCTAGTTATGCATGATATTAAATCTAGTATGATTTAAACTAGCATGGATATGATGATAAGATAAAAGATTAGTAAAAGTCTATCTCAAAATGATATACTAGTCTAATATGAGAATGCTATGATAATATAAATGCTTCTAAAAATGCTTATTAAGATGATTTCTATTAAAAAAGAGGCTAAATGCTTGATTTAAAAATGATTAGATGTATGAAATTTAGATGCTTAGTAAAATGCCTATAATTTTAATACTAAAGACTTGGATATGAAAATGGAGGAATGAGAGCTCTATTTATAGAAAAAATAGGGCAATGGATGGTCAAGATTGGATAATCTTAACAAGGGCCAGGATTGAAAGTTATCAATCCATGTTTACAATTCTCACCAATGAAATGGTGACAATTGTCAACAAAAGACTACTTGAGAGGAGATGTAAGAAGCATTAAATTATTGAGAAGACCTCATGATTACCTTAGAAGGTAAGGGTTAAGGTTAAGTTAAGGTTATCCATTGGATAAAGCTTTTACCCAAAGGATAAACTCTTGTGCAAGGGTTAAAGGAATAACCATGATCAAAGCAATGAATGCTTGATGAGACCCTTGGGTTAGATGAAGTTTGAGTTAGAGAGAAATTCTCTAATCATACAAGAGTGTTGAGTTAACCATTAATGGTTTGGAATACTTTGAGGGTTAACTTGTTGAAGACATAAAGCCTTTAATGGCTTTCAAAGACTTTGAAGGCTTTGAGAAGTGACTTCTCTTTGCTTAGGAATGTGACAATATTTAGGAGATGGATTAGGCTAAATTAGAATTGATTAGAAGAATCTAGAAGGGGTTAGAGAGGCAAGTGGGAGATGTAGGAGAATGCAAGTGGATGGTGGATAATTTTAATTAAAATAACTTACTTTATTTCAACTAAAATAGATGCAACTTGCATAAATACAAGTGGGGGATTTAAATAAATAAATTAGATTTATTTATTTGTAATGAACAATTTAATTAAATATAAATTTAATTAAAAGGGGAGAAAGGGGAATTAATTAAATAAAGTGATTTATTTAATTAAAGGCTATGAAAGGCTTAGGTGAACTTAATTAAATAAATTGAGTAATTCATTTAATCAAATAGATAAATATGAAGAAATTAATTAAATAGAATTTAATTAATAGGAGGAATAGAGTTAAAATAAATATTAAATATTCATTTTAAGAAAGTGGTAAGATTTATAAGTCTACAGTATGTATAATTGAAAAAATTAAAAATCTATAATAAAAATTTAAATATTTTTATTTATTGAACTTAATGAAAAACATTCCTTATATTATTTTTTCTAAATTTTGTTTCCACCAAATATAAACTAGAAAGTAGAATATGACTAAATACACATCCTTTTATACTAAATATATTTATGTATGTGTCAAGATGTCGATATGATGCCCCAGATTTGATGAATGATATTGATGATGCCCCCTCGGGAGATGAATCAAAGATTGTGAAAATTTTGTTGATTTGATAATTGTTTTTGAATCAATTGCATTTTGAAATTTTGACTGTGTTGAATGCATTGTATTTGATTCATCTCCCGAAAAATGATGTTTGATAAGGTTAAAAGAGAGAAAATGAGCAAAATACATGCCCCACCTACTAACCCTTTTTGAATTTTACCCTATAAAAAGGTAAAAAGTGATTCTATTCTTATCATTTGCACATTTGTCTCCTTGTGATTGTGTCACCTTAGCTCTGACGAAAAATGTCGGTTCCTTATGCTTCTCACCGATTCGAACGCGTTCATCGATACCAAAGGCCTGCCGTGTATGGTCCACCTGCAAGTCACCTAAATTTTGCCACATTTTTGTTTGATTTTGTCGATTTTGGTCACGTTTTCTATTTTTTGTTTTCAATTTTGTCGTTTTAGCGTGTAGGAGGTCTCACATAGTGCATACGATAAGCATAGTAGCGCATAGGGTAACCTAATTAGGTTAGCATCTTAGGTATGTTGGGCAATGCATCACAGGTCTAGGATAGCACATAGGTGTAACAAGTGAGCACATGGGGAATGTAGGATAGCGCATAGGTCAGGTTAGCACGTGAGGTTGGCAGGTTAGCGCGATGGCGATTTTCTAGTGCATAGGTCAGGTTAGCGCATAGGGTAAAGAGTATAGCGCATAGGAGAATTAGGATAGCGCATGTCGAGCAGCTTAGCATGTGGAAGGGCTGCTTTGGCTCATGGGGTAAAAAAATGGTAGAAATGATTTTGGAGAATGCGTCACTGGGAGGAATAGATGAGGTAAATGACTTAGGGGTGGATAGGTGCCTGCTGAGTGTTTTGGGATGGGTTTCGAGCCAATGTTTTGCATGCTATGATGATGCCTGAGTCTTGATAGGATGATTGAGAGTCTGCTGAAATTGCTCTCGTTTATGAAGTGTCAAGCTGATTGATTGTTTGAATGAGGATCCTAATTTTTCGTTGATGTGGATCTTTGATTTTTGCCTTGCGATTGAATTTGATGTCCAATATGAGTTCCGATTCTTGATTTCCGATATGGTTCTTGACATGATTCTTGCGATATAGATTTTTGAGTTGCTTGTGTTATGGGTCTTTGATATGATTTCTCAATATGGGTCTTGGATATGATTTCTTGATATGATGCTTGTGTTATGGATTGTGATTTTTGGTATGGATCTTTGATTTGATTTCTCGATATGGGTCTTTGATTTGATATCTCGATATGATGCTTGCATTATGGGTCTTTGATTTTTGATATAGATCTTGATTGATTTCAATATGGGACTTGACTTTCGATATGGGACTTGATTTTCGATATGGAACTTGATTTGATGCTTCGTTGTTTCAAGTTGATTTTGTTTTGATTGGATATATCAGATAGATGTGGGAACTAATGATGGAAATTTTGTGTTTTTGCAGGCATAGCTTAGCATACTCCAGTTGCAAGAGCGATTTCCAAGACCATGGTCAATTTTTTCTGTGGTTATCACAGATCGATAGGGGTGTGATTGAGAGATATGGTTTGAATTCATTATTAGACATGCCTTGGTATATCATTAACGGGGGTTTGTTGACAACTTTGGCAGAGAGGTGGCATAGTGACACGAACACCTTTCATTTGGCTACTGGGGAGATAACATTCACACCTGAGGACTATTATCGCATTCTATGGATTCTGATTGTGGGAGCCTTGTTCCCATATGAGAAGAATGAGGAGGGTGGGATAGAGGCTCTCCATCACATCTTCTAGGATGATCAGATTTGTGGATATGAGATCTCGTGGTAGGAGTTTGTGGATTTGGATTATGCCCCTTTACCCTCTATTTTAGCAGGTTTCGTTGGTAGATTATTGTGTCCCGACTGCAGGTCGAAGGGACTAGTTGTTGGATGGGGATTGGTTTTGGAGGATATGGTTACACAGGGACGCAGGTTTGCATGGGGGTCCTGCATATTAGCCCACCTTTACAGGGAGCTTCACCAGGTGGTGTATCTAGGATACAACAGTTTGTCAGTAGGAGTGATATTATTACAGGTGTGGGCTCGGGAGCACATTCTTGTGGAAAGACCACTTGCAGATAGGGATAGGCCAGTTGGGCGGGCATATGCATATGGGTATACAGGTATAGTTGTCCAACGTAAGCTGGGAAAACTAGAGCACTGGCGGAGAGCATTGGATGGTATTGATACGGTCATCTGGAGACTATATATGGATTGCGAGGTGTGGGCTAAGGACGGGCTAGAGATGCCCTATGTTTATATGATAAGATACTTGATCGGGTGAACGCCCTTTATTATCGAGCAATTTTTGCATAGTCGTGTGCAACGACAATATGGGATGCCACAGGGAGCTTGCTTATATGCTCGTCGGAGACAGGATGTGCCCGAGTGGGGGCCCACAATGGATAGTGTAGTAGCAGTAGAGGAGTATATGACATTAGTAGCTAGATTTGGGATTATAGAGCTAGGGTTGTGGATGCAAGGATGACAGAGGAGTTCTCGACCTACTTCATGGCACATGCAGTGGCACAAATATCGGATCCAGCAGAGATGGTAGCTACTTTTGATGATGAGGAGAATGAGAAGCTAGAGAGGTGAGGGGGAGTTAGATAGAGAGATGAGGAGGGAGAGGAGGTCGAAGAGGGAGGTGAGGATGATGGAGGAGGTGGAGGTGGATTTGGTGATAGAGGATGAGGAGGTGATAGAGGAGGTTTGGGGAGAGATAGAGGACGAGATAGAGGACGATGTGGTGATGGAGGGAGAGGAGGAGATGGAGGGAGAGGAGGAGGACTTATCCTTGGTGTTGGTGGTACTGTAGATACTTAAAAATAATTATTTTAATTATTTTTAAATTCTTGACGTAATTAATTTATTAATTATGCCAATTTCTAATTCTTCTCAATATTAATTAATTATAATTAATATTGTCATTATAGTTTGTTGATCCCCTTTTATTCTTCTAAAAAATCCTCAATATTAAATCTTCTCAAATTCCTCGTCTTAACTAATTAATTTCAATTAATTAGTTAACCTAAGTGATTCCTACAAATCACCTTTTCCTAATCCATCATTAACCTAATAAATTCTTCTAGAAACTCCCTAAGCTCACTTAGCATTATTCTTCTAATTTTTTATTCCCTCCACTCATTCTCTTTCCTAGTCAAATCCTCCTACAAATCTTATCTACCCTAATCCCACCTAATTTTTCCTCTAATCCCTCTCCTAATGAGTTGCTAGTGGCTAATCATCATGATTAGCCACAAAGTCAACTCCTTGTCCCTTCCATCCAACCAATCTCCTTAAATGCTCTTTTCCTAGGTGAATGTGAGATTTTCAAAATCTCACATTCCTCTAGGTATCTCATCTTCCAAGGAATTTTAATTCCTCCTTATTCCTCCAATCCTCATGAGCATCCTTTTTGAAGAATTTTTAATTCTTCCTTTTCATCCCTCAAGAAATATCCTATCCCTTGCTCTTCTCAAGGCACATTGGGAAGTATTCCCAATGAACCTTGAGGAGTGTGGAGACAAGAAATGCCTTTAAGGCATATCTTTTGGTCTCCACACTTCCTCTTGGGCCTTGTGTGGGCTCACAAGGAATCCTGAACCTCCATCTTGGGTCAATCCTAGCCCTTCATTTCTCCTCCTCTCTCCCTATAAATTGAGGACTCCATCCCCTCACATTTCATCTCCAATTTTAGCAAGTTCATGCTGCTAGTTTGTGCCTAGGAAACTATCTTTGCACCCTTATCATGTCAAAGTTACCCCTCATCCATACTTTGCCATATTATCCATCTCATCCTTCAAATCCATCACATCCATTTGTGCACAATGTGGGAGATCCAACAACATCAAGCAATCTAGGAGAAAATTGACATCACATTGGAGGCATTTGGGTGCACTTTGACTTCATCCAAGCTCCATCTGAGGGAGAAGGTAAAGATTTGCAAGGTAAAAGCATTTGTCTTCATGTTTTTATGTGATCTGATTTATGCTTCATGTTTTTATATGTTTTAGTGTTTTGATCTGTATGCTAACCATCCAAATCCACCTTGCTTCTTTTTCCCATCTTCATTTTGGCATGCTCGGTGGGACCCACGTCCCTAAAACTAATGTTTTTTGAGTTTTTGTGAGTTTGCTAGTCGCAGGTATCGGAACAACGCAAGAGATTGCAAATCATCGTGAGCGATTCGAGTTCGGCGCGACAGACAAACCTCTTCGGTGCGTGCGCAGGCGCATCAACTCGAGCGCAAGCGCACCAGCGCAACCTTTCTTAAAAATTCAAAAAAAAAATCCGCTTTCTATTTTTTTTTTTTGTTTTTTTTTTAACTCTCTATTTATTTGTTCGACGCATGTGTAAGCGTGTCAGCGCAAGCGGAGGCATTTTGACATGAGGGAAATTGAACCAACACGATCGTTTTCAAAATTTCCCGCCCTTTGCAAAAATTTTGTTTTTTAAAATTTAACCGCTAACCCTTTTTTCCCTATTTTTAGTCATTCAGCGTGGGCACAGGCATTTCAACGCGAGCGAGAGCGCCTTAGCGTGTGTGCAGGCATTTCAGCATGGTCGATCCAGAACAACGTGACAGATAGGTATAAAATCATGATTTTTGTGTGTTTTAATTTCTTTTTTTATTATTATTTTTGGTTTTTGTCAACTGCAGTGCGTACACAGGTGTTTTGGTGCCTGTGCAGGCGCTTCAGTGTGACTGACTGCATTTCAGCGCATGCGCTGTTTATGTAGGCTAGTGACTACTGATTTTTCTTTTCTTTTTAGTGTTGCAGCTTCTTTGATTGTCCAAGACCTAAGAAACACAAAAAACTACTAATCCAAACTATTTTTCAAGTTGCCTAGGAGTTCCAACCAAATATTGTGTCTTATCTTAACTAGGCACCTAGATTTAATTAAAGGATAAATGAACCATTGTCTTTTGTGTTTTATGAAAAGTGTAAAGATAGGAGAGTACGCTCTCGTCTAGCTAGACGATCAAAAATCCAGACCCTCCAAGTTTTTCATGTTTGTTGCATGCTTACCTTTAGCGGGTCTGCCCTCCCAACTTGCTCTTTGAGAAGGTAAGAGGGGAATAACCCAACTGAGTACACCCGGACCTGGAGTTCCCAACTCACTATAATAAATAGGCTATTGATGATGAAAGGGTCAATGGTCCGGGCTAAATGAGAGTTCACTCTCACATTGGGTTCTTAGTAGGATCCTAGAGATCTCAATCACACTTGCGTGACTACTAAGCTATTGGTGCTTCGTTGGGATATAGGCCTCAATTGCGCTTGCGCAACTATGAAGGGCAACTCCTAACGAGAAGACATAGTAAACACCTTCTGCATAGTGGCCAAAAAACCTTCTCGTCATTGGTGCAGGAGGTCGGACCTCTGAAGCCGCCCATATTTTTACGACCCTTGGTAGAGACACAAAGTTTTCCATGAGGAGTTTTCATGGGAATTGATGCTTGGCTTCCCTAGAGAAGTGAGTGTCATGGAAGGGAGACAATGGGGTCAAGCATTTCAGTGTCCGCTTTGGGTAAGCGTAGCTGGGGAACCGATTGGGATCCAATTACTATTGTCCTTGCTAGCCTTAAGAATGTTGTACATGAGCATGAGTGTCTTTGAGCTAAAATTCATTTGATCATTGTGTTTGCTTTGTTTGATACTTGCTTGCCAAGAGTAGACTAAAAACACATCATTATCCTCAAACACTTTGCAAAAACATTTGTCTAAAAGAAAACAATCATCCAAGTCACTATCCACACAAAGTCCTAATTGCGTCAAAACTCCATCCCTTTCATGTTTCATAAACCTAAGTTGTATAAGCATCCTAAGAAGTCAATCCACCGACCTATCAAGAAGAAGAAGCTCACACAAGAACAACTCATTAGATGTCGGAAATTTTGGTATACAAACCGCAAACTCTTGCTTAAACATAGGATATTCTTGCATCATTACCACGATTACGTCCATGGTCATAGCAATGAGTTTGATTCTAGTGATGAACTAAGAGTCTGTGCCCTCCATCAAGGTTCAGTTTTGTCTTTCAACACCAACTATCGTCAAAATTAGGGTGGTCATGTCCCTTCATACAACTTGCCATCCGAACCAATCATCTATTGAGTCATGTTCATGCCAAGGATAGCCTAGTCACCAAATTTCTTCTAATCATCACCATCATCCCTTTTCAATAAATCATCCCCAATCTTTTCCTAAGGACTTAGCACATCAATCAATCACAAAATCAATCACCTTCAAATCAATTCTCAAAATCCAGATCAAATCATCCTTTAATCCAATTTAACCTCACATTAAGGTTGCATGCCTTGTGAAGTTTCATTTAGACCTCATCCTTAATCACTTGGATTTTGTGCTTGAAGAAGAATCCTCTCCAAGTACCTTTGCCTTATCCTTTGAGTCAATCAAGATTCTTAACTTATGCCTTTTCTTTGCTTAGGGTCATTAGTCAACCCTTAGTGGAAGAAAGGCTTTTTAATCATCATTCCAAGGTCTAGATTCTACCCAACTTGGTCATTACCTCGCTTGTGGTTTCATCTACCACCTAAGATCCTCATCCAAGGACTAAGGTGTCAATCCTAATCAAATCCAGGTTCTAATCCAAGGACCCTACCAATCAGCAAAATCCTTTTTCATCAAAGACAAATCCAAAAATCCAAAAGTCTCACTAAGTCCTCTCATAAAAAATTTCCTCCTCTAATCTTTTCTAAGGTTATTCTTGTATGGTCACAACTCGATCTCAAAAGAAAAAGATGGTCGAACAACAATATGGTATGCCAGACATTAGTGTCCTATATGAAGATCCTACACAAAGTGTGCAACCTAGCACTCAAAATCAAACGCAAAATCCTAATATGGTTAACCAAGATGAACTCTCTCCGGAAGTGGAAAATTTCCTAGCAAACTCTTATAACCAAGAGATGATTGAGAAATTTATCCAACACAATCCTACTGCACTTTTAAAGACCCTCCTTGAAAATGGAGCTCAACTCCCACCTGATTTTGATAAATCCACCCTTGGTCAACAACCACAAGGAGACCTCGCTCCCACGCAGAATGTTGCACCTGTTATTCAAACTCAATCAATTACGACCCCACCAATCATTCAAACTCAATCAATAACACTCGCAACACCTCCCCCCGTGGTCTCCATTCCACCTTCTTCCTCCTTACCATCTATACCACTATCAAATCCGATCTCATCTATTCTCTAACATGCCTCTATACCATCTTCTTCTACTCAACCATATATTTCTATTCCACAAACTTCACTTTCTGTCAACAATGTCGCTAACCTCATTCGGGCTGCACTTAATCCTATCACAATAGTTTGTGGGCCGCAACCAACTGTCACTCAAGTCCCTGTGACATCGGTCATCACATCTCACATTCCCACTTCCTCATCATATCAATACATTATTGGTGGTGCACCTTCCATGACTCATTGGATTCTAGGGGCAAACACAATCCATCATTTCCAAAATCCACAACAAGACCTCATTAAAGAAATTCAAGACATGAAAAACATCATCAAGGACATGAAAGAAGGGACTAATAAGAGGAAACCTTACTCGTTTGAGGAATTTTGTCCCTGTCCTTATGAACCGTCTATATCAGTTGCACCCTACCCCCCAGGGTTTGAGATCCCTAAATTCACCAAATATGAAGGCAAAGGGGACCACCGTGACCATGTCCGAGAATTTCACATCCTATGCCAAGAAGTCTCCTATAGTGACTTATACCTTCGAAGGCTCTTCCCTAAGAGTCTCATAGGAGATGCCCTGGCATGGTTCTCATCCTTACCATGAGGTTCCATTATCTCCTTTCCAGACTTGGCAGAAAAGTTTGTGGCTCACTATGCCTACAACATGGCTAATGATGTTTCCATGATAGACCTGTGTAACACAAAGCAAAGGCCTGGAGAGACTTTTGCCAACTTCTTGCAAAGATGGCAACACCTCATCAAGAAATTCCAATGGGACATGCTTGAAAAACACCAAATTGAATTATTTCAAAAGAACCTGGTGCCCAAACTTTCAAGACCTCTGACATCTCAATGTATTAAATCTTTCCAAAACTTGACTGATAAGGGCCTAGCCCTCGAATGTGTCTTGTTAGAGGAAGGAACCTTGAAACACTACCAAAGATCAACTCAAAATTATTCCTCTTATCATAATGATAAACCAAAATTCCGGTCCAAGAACAAGAACGTAGTCAATGATAGTGTAACTGATGCAAAACGGGTCCAGACTGTGGCTGCTCCTCCAAAACCCACCACCACTAATCATCAATTCAACAATCAAAATAATTAAAATCAATCCCAAAATCCTCACAACAATGTTTAAATCCAGGGGTGACCACCCCGATCCAATAACAGGACTCCAAGAGACTTCAGTCCTCTTGCTGAGCCTATTGAAGTGGTGATTCAAAAGCTTGTTCAAGCAGACGTAGTGGTTTTCCCGATCACTCACCCATTTGATCCCAATCAACCCAAACCTAGGTAGTATAATGAGAATGAATATTGTGAGTATCATCGTATCAAGGGACATGATACACGAAAATGCATGAAGCTTAAAATCTACATACAAGACCTCATTGATAGGGGTGAAATTGAAGTAGCAAATGCAAAACTTGATAATAACAATGACAAACTCAAAATGTACTAGGAACCCTTCCTAAAACATGATAAGGGGGAAAAGGTTCATCATCTAACGCAGTGACCTATGACTACACTAGTCACATAACCGACTTTGACTCTTTAGTAGGTCGCATTGAGCCCGCAGACAATCATGTTAATGTCATAACTATCCAAGGAGTTAATCCTCCCCCTTCCCAAAGAAGACCTAATCCTGCTAGGATAGTCATTCAAGGCGCTACACCTTCCACCCCCTACTCTCAGAATGACTGCAATGTAACCACGCGCTGAGGTAAAATCACCATCCAAGGAGCTCCTCCCCAACCAAACCCTCCGCCCATGTCTTCCACCCGCCGATATGACCTCCTTGACCAACTTAGGAAGACCCCCGCACAAATATCTATTATAGAACTTCTCAAGAATTCCCCTATCCATAAAGAAATTTTGGAACAAGCCCTCCTTGAGTCTCGCATTCCCTATAATATCAATTCTACCCAATTCCAAGCTCTCATTGGAAACCTTGCTGCCCAGCAACACCTTGTGTTAACTTCCAATGATTTTCCTACAAATGAAGACCATAATAAACCTTTGCACATCGAAGCCCTTATCTAGAAGCACAAGGTCAAACGTATCCTAATAGACAGGGGATCCAGACTCAATCTGTGTACATACAAGTTAATAAAACAATTGGGACTTTCTGAGGACCTGGTAGACACACCAAGAAGGATCACAATAAAAGCATATGATGATGCATAAAGAGTTTCAAAGGGCATGATCACCTTACCTCTTCAAGTGGGCCCTATCACAATTAAAACCCCTTGCCAAGTACTAGATCTTGATCTCGCCTACAACATCCTTCTCGGTCAACCATGGATTCACTCCTTGCAAGCCATACCCTCCACTTATCACCAATGCATCAAATTCCCCTTCAATGAAAGAGAGATCACTATCAAAGGTGATCCACAACCTTTCCAATATTGCAAACTCTTAGAGGGGAAACATCCATATCATTGCCCATTAAATAGACCCTCACCAACTCCTCCATCTAACACATCAAATGTTGCCTCCACCTCATCCCAACCAGACACACGAATCAAGATCTTGGATAATGGCTATGGAGAATACAAATTGGAGGATGTCTTATTAATAGGCAACCTCCCCCTCTCTCCTAAGTCATTTGGCAAACTAAAAGAGCTCAAAAAAGATCAGAAACCGGTCATACAATGGAAAGATACCACCTTCCAGCAATGGGGCCCACTTGATGAGGAGAGCCTCGACACAAATGTCTCTTCATGGTTGTACCAGGAAGAAGATGAAGATCCAACAAAAATATCTAAAAAAATGTATCCAAAAGCATCAGCTATAGTTGAAAAAATGGGTTACAAAGGACACAGCTTGGGACCAGAGGAGAAAGGAAGAAAAGCACCCATAAATCCTATCTCCTACAAGTACAACAGATGCTACCCCGGTGCCTAAGATTACTATTGCTGGTGCCCCTTCAAGTCCTTCCTTGGATATCAAAAACTCTGACGAAGAGGAGTTCCATGAAATGCCTTATGAATATGAAAACGATATCTTCTTTGACACTCACGTCAATGCCATCACCCCCATAACCTCTCCCATTTCATACAAGCTACATCTTGCCCATCCTGAACTCATAGATTGGGGCCAATGAGACAAACCCACTTTAGATGTCTGCGCCAATGATAATGTTCTCATTACATCCCTGACTATGCAGAATTTAGAAGACTGCAACAGAGTAGATGGTATTCAACTACATGAAAAGGGATACTTTGGTAGTCAGATCAATGCCCCTTAGCCACAAAAAATATAATCAAAGGAAAAAACATGATTCCCTAGGTGAAAACCTCTCCGAGGCACCTTTGGATGAGCAAAAAATAAAAACAAAGGGTATCTGAAAGTGAAAACCTGGAAAAGGCACTTGACGATGAGGGACTTGACCTCCCTACCATTGGTTACCTTCCACAAGATAGGTCAAATTTGCTGATAGAAGAAACAGACAATATCAACATGGGCACCGAAGACATTCCAAAAAATGTGCTCATTGCCAAGTCCCTCACATAAAAAGAGAAACAAGACTTCATCAATTTCCTTACAGAGGTAAAAATCAATTTTGCATGATCCTATGTCGACACGCCAGGTTTAGATCCT
Source organism: Cryptomeria japonica (assembly GCF_030272615.1). Taxonomy (NCBI): domain Eukaryota; kingdom Viridiplantae; phylum Streptophyta; class Pinopsida; order Cupressales; family Cupressaceae; genus Cryptomeria; species Cryptomeria japonica. The sequence goes on from NC_081413.1 coordinate 171,241,677, forward strand.
GACTTGGAGGTTCAAAATCTCGCTGTCTACCCAGACACAAAACCTGTAAAATAGAAGTTGCACAAAATGCATCTGCATATTGCACTCCTGGTCAAGGCAGAACTCCAAAAGATGTTGGGCGCAAAATTCATCAAACCAATAGACTATGTTGAATGGGTCTCCAACATTGTACCTGTCGGCAAACCCGCTAGGGGCATCCGCATCTGCACTGATTTCTGAGATCTAAATATGGCTTGTCCTAAAGATGATTTCCTGCTCCCCAACATAGATATGATTGTGGACCTTACAATAGGGCATGAGATGCTATCACTTATGGATGGATTTTCTGGATATAATCAAATCAGGTTTGCAGACAAAGATCAACATAAAACTACATTCACAACACCATGGGGAACTTTCTGTATGACGATGATTTTTCTTGACCTCTTGCATAAAATTATGGAGGACTATGTGGATGATCTACTAGGCAAATTAAAGACAAGACAGGAACACATCCCTATCTTAAAGAAGATCTTTGAAAGATTGGAAAAATACAAATTGCGCCTAAATCCTAAGAAGTGTGTTTTTGGTGTCACATCGGGAAAACTACTAGGTTTCATTGTCTCTCACAGAGGCATCGAGGTTGATCCTGCAAAGGTAAAAGCCATCATGGAAATGCCTCCACTGAAAACTCTCAGACAGCTGCGTAGCCTCTAGGGGAAACTCCAATTTGTTAGACGTTTTATTTCACAACTGGCAGATAAGTGCCATCCATTTGCACACTTGTTGCGTAAAGACACAAAATTCAAATGAGACTGCTTGTGTCAAAAGGCCTTTGAAAAACTAAAATAATATCTGGCATCACCTCTAGTGCTTATGCCTCCTACTCTTGGAAAACCTCTTATTTTGTACACATGTGCTACCACAGTGGCATTGGGGGCATTGCTAGAACAAATAGATGATCAAGGGAAGGAACATGCCATTTACTACATCAGCCGGACACTAGTAAGGTATGAACTCAATTATACCCCCATTGAAAGAGCATACCTATCATTGGTGTTTAGCACACAGAAACTTCGACACTATATGCTGAATAACAAAACAAAATTGATTGCTAAAATTAACCCACTTAAATATCTCTTGTGAAAAGATTCCCTCACTAGTAGAACTGCTAAATGGGTCATGCTATTAAGCGAGTTTGACTTTGATTATGTAGACAGAAAAGCAATCAAAGGACAAGTCATTGCAAATCAGCTCGCTGATGCTCCACTTCCAAGTGACCATCCTATTCTCACAGAATTACTAAATGAATTCATTATGATTATCACCACATCCTCCACATGGCAATTATACTTTGATGGCTCTTGCACCCAAAATGGATCGGGGGTAGGAATACTACTGATGACATCTCAAGGAGATTGCATCCCAAATTCCTACAAGATAGCTTTTGCATGTACCAACAACATCGCAGAATATGAAGCACTCATTACAGGATTACACTTGGCTATCCAGTGGAAGATAAGGGAATTACAAGTCTATGGTGATTCCCAACTTGTCATTAAACATGTCAATGACAAATACCAAACAAAGGATGACAAACTCCTCCCCTACTGTAGCATGGTTGAAGATATTAAGCAACACTTCACAACAATCAAGTTTGATCAAGTCCTATGAACAAACAATAGGGCTGCAGATGCAATGGCCACCATTGGCTCCCTCCTTCAGATGCCAACACATAGTCAGAAGTGTGAGTTCTTGGTCGAGAAACTATTTATACCGGCATACAATCTACCAGAGTCTAAAATGGTGTGTGTACTCGTTGGTCCCGAGTCTCCCTGGTACCAAGAAACCTACGCTTTCCTAAAAGAGAACGCCATTCCCCCACATCTTACCAAAACCCAACAAAAAACCTTAATTCGCCGATGTGCTCATTACACCATCCTTGGAGACACCCTATTCAGAAGGCATTTTGACGGTTCCCTCCTAAGGTGTTTAGATAAACAAGAGCTGAAATGGGCATTATGTGAAGTACACGAAAGCATCTATGGGGCACACTCAAGTGGGCTCACCTTGGGTAAAAAAATTTTGAGAACAGGATATTATTAGCCTAAAATGGAAGTAGATGCATATAACTATATGAAGAAATGCATCCCTTGTTAGCAACATGGCGACAAGATTCATACGCCATCACAAGAATTGCATCCGTTCATTACACCCTAGCCCTTCTCACAGTGGGGGCTTGATCTCATTGGAAAAATCCACCCCTCATCCTCCAATGGGCATAAATTCATTATCACTACCACTGAGTATTTCACCAAGTGGGTAGAGGCTATCCCTCTTACTTTTACCACTGGTAAGCAAATATCCAATATCCTGAACCACTTGATCTATCAATATGGCATTCCAAAAGTAGTCATTACATATAATGGCAGATAATTTAAAAACCAAGATGTCAAAGAACTCTACCAGAAATTCAACATTCAACATCGCTTCTCCACCCCATATTACCCCCTAGGTAATGGTCAAGTTAAGGCTTCTAATAAAACCCTAATCAAAATCCTCAAAAAGACAGTCAATGAAGTTGGCCGTGATTGGCACCTCCAACTTCATCTTGCTTTGTGGGCCTATCGCACCTCCATCTGCACACCCACAGGCGCCACCCCTTATTCCCTTGTCTTTGGCTTTGAAGTTGTCCTCCCCCTTAAGATCGAGATCCTATCTCTAAGGGTATCGCTACAAAATATCCTACCAGATGAAGAATACAGAATTGCCCACCTACAAGAGCTAGAATTGTTAGATGAAAGGGGCCTCAAGGCCTTGAACCATCTTTGGGTATATCAGAACCATCTACGCATGAGTTATCACAAGAAAGTCAGAACCTGAGAATTTCAAATTGGTGATCTTGTCCTCATGGAGAATCAGAAAAAACCTTCAAGAAAGAGAAAAGAAAGGCAAGTTTGAGCCTAATTGGATTGGACCATATGTAATCACAACAAAATATGGATCAGGAGCCTATCAGTTGGCTACTCCTAAAGGAGATCCTCTGGATGATCCAATAAATATCATGCACCTCAAAAGATTCTATGCCTAGTCCTCAGAAAGTCTTAAATTGTCAAAAATAAATAAAAATAATTAAAAAAATCATGAAAAATACATAAAAATAAGAAAAAGATCCTGAAAAAATCATCACTCGAGTGAAAACCACTTTGTGGCGCTATGGACAACTACCTTGGTGAAAACCTCCATGCAGGCACCAAGGTAAATAAACCGGATCCATTGTCTATCAGGTCAGTGCTCCAATCACCCTCCCATCCAATCCACCCATCGCAACATTCCTCCCCTTCCACCTCTGAATAAATCGCGCGTATGATGATTAGTCTTCGCCAAAATCATGAATAAGGAATGTCCCATCAAATGAGCTAGTGTGCCTTTGTGTGACCTTCATGAAGTCTTTAGAACAATCCTAAGTCCACAAGTTAATCTTTAAGGCCATATGATCACTTGCCCAATCCATAAAGTCCACCCGCTTTATCCTCTGCCCTAGGGATGAATCCTTCCCTCACCTGGAAACTTAATCCTCCATCCTAATCCTACTCTTGGCAAGAGGTGTCAGTTGGTCATGAGTGAATGACTAGTTTGATTTCTTGGATTTTTCATTTTAGACTTACATTATTTGCCTTGCAACTGCATCTATCTCCGACTGCCTAGATTTTTCCATATCCAGGTATGTTTACAATAGGTGCATACCGGGGCTTATTTGCATAGCATGGCATATTTTGGATCTCTCTTGTATAAACTGACGACCTGGTACTAGTGTTTATCAACACTTACCCTCTCATGTACAAGAGGTATCAGTGTGTTTGAGGGTTTCCTTGCACGTACCCACAACTTTGTATTAGTGTTTCTCAACACTTACATAGCTGTGTGTAAGGAATTCCCGTTTGACTGTGAGTCAGTCCATGTCTTGGGTTTCTTATGGCATCCTAATTCCTATAATCAGTGGTGCAAGTCACCTGGGGCAATATCAAACTAGGTTGTCTCTCCACATTTTTGTGCATAACTTTCACCATAATTCCATAAAGTCCTAATCTAATAATCCCATGGAGTCCTCAATTTACCCCATTCCCTATCTATTCCATATTCTTCTATTTTATATCTAAGATCATTGTATTATTATTGGCATATTCCCTCTTTGCATTATTCATTCACTTTATCCATGTAGGTTGCATTATTCATATAGATTGCATTACTTATTCATTTCATTACACACTCATTTAGATTGTCATTTTTTCACAAACATTTATCACATAGGTTGTACTTAGATTTTATCACATACATCATTTACATATCATGACATTATATTCATTCCTCATATAGATTGCATCATAAATCATTTACATCTACATATCCATCATACATTTGCATGTGCAGCATATATACACATCAAAAAGCATGATCACTCATCCTACATCCAAAAACGTGTCAGCAACATATCATAGGCATACATATATAAGCATCCACTCTACATCACAAATAGGTCAGCACAACATATCCATAATTACATCCATACATCACATCACAAGAAAATAAAGAGAATCCATGATTATAAAGTACACACATCATCCATCATCACAAAATCATATATATATAAGCTCAAAAGAGATGAATATGTCTGTCATAATACAATGATCACCCTAAAGGGTCAAAAGATGATATTGTAGACAACCAAAATTGTCCAGTCTAATTAAATAAATATTTTATTTATTTAATTATCTTAGCTTAATTCTTCTATTAATTAAATAAATCTTTATTTATTTAATTAATTCATTCATCCTCTTCTAGCCTTATTTCTCATTTAAATAAATACATTTATTTATTTAAATTATCCTTTTCCTAAATTTAATAAATATCTTATTTATTTAATTATCCCACTTCTTCTATTAATTAAATAAATCTTTATTTATTTAATTAATTCATTAACCTTTTCTACCCATGACACATGCCATTCATCTCTTAATTCATACACTACCTACCTCTTTCATTATTTTATTATTTCTTTTACCTACCCTCTAATCATAGCCGACCTCCTTTTACACCTCTCAATCTTATCCCTCCATTTCATATAGTGTCTTCTATATAAGGAGATGCTTCCTTCATTATCAACCCTAATCAATCATTCTAACTACTTGATCAATTGACTACTTGGCATATGTGATCCTACTTGCAACCACATTTCCGTTCTTCGTTGAGCTCTTGTGCACACATAAAATCTGAGAGTAAATATATCAAGCAAGATCAATGGAGATAGGAAGAATGGAGATCCAAACCCTATTGGACATGTGATGGTATAATCTTTGTTATTTCATTTGATTTGCATTGTCTTAGGTAATCTTCATATGTTATGGTGGATCTTTGTTGTTGTTAGGCTAGGGTTTTGTGGTTAAATTCATTTAGCCTTTCAATATCGTTATTATTGTTATCCATTTTCACCATATACAGATACACAAGCCAAAATGGAGCTAGCTCTCCCCTCTTGTCTCCCCACCCCCCTCTGTTGTACCTCCTCCACCTGAACCTCCTACCTCCCCTCCTCTTGGTGGCCTAAAACCCACCGATCCACCTATCTGCTGGCTCTGTGTGGGCCATTGGCTCTATGTCCTGTGAGATTGCACACTCTCAGTGTATGAAGCTGCTCATTGTGCCGCATGTACTGCTCTGTGATATAATCCCCTATAGTACCGTACCTCCCAAACTACCCTCTTTTCCCTATCCCATTGTTGCATGATATTAGATTATATCTTCCCAAGCCATGCAGAAACCAACACTTGGCAGGTTGCATCCCTCTCCCCCGCAGGCGTATCACATCTGCCTCTGCCCTCTACACTCTACCTCATAGCCCCTCTAGCTCATCATCCTGCTAATGGATAACATCCTGAAGGATCTCTATAGTTGTCCCTATCAGTGCCTCTTCTAGCATCTTCTCAGACTCCTCCCTCTCATGCCTCAGGGCATCCACCTCTATCCTCCTTGTATGAAGGCTCTCCATCAAATCTGCTATCTCTCGCATTAGCTACTCCACCTTTGCCTCCAAACTCTCCCTCCTAGCTCTCTCTATCTATATCTCATCCTCAAGAGAATGAAGCCTCTCCCAGGTAGTATCTCGCTCCTGCTGCACTCTGTCAAAGTCAACTTGTGATACCCCTCCCCTCTCCTCCACCTATGCCTCGGGAACATCCATAGGTAGAGCATCCTCTCTCCCGCCACCCATGGCCTTTGCAACCTCTCCTACTGGTTCTCCCTCTCCCTCTCCCTCTCCCTCCTCCAGATCCCTCCTCCATACAACCCTTACCCTCCTATGTTGTCCGCCAACACCACACCCTACACCAACCACAACTCTCTCCCCCGAGCCATCATCCTCCCCACTAACTACCTGGTCTAAAGCTGGTTGTAGGTCATCATCCTCCAAAACCCCAGGAATGGTAATACCTACTGGCAAGTGCCCCTCCCACCAGCTCCTGTATCCTCCTATCGTCCCTGGATCCTCACTTGCCCCCATCCGCTCATCCCAGACCAAATGAGACACTATCTGAAAACTGATCCTGTCCTCCACTGGAATACCCCCCAATATCTCACCTCCTGTGTAATCCAAAAATACACTGGGATGTCCCCCACTATATCCTGAACCTGTCCAGGTTGTCTCGCCACCCTAAACGGTACATAATATGCCATAATACATACTGATATGCCAAACATCCACATCTCCACCCCAACCTAGTGTAGCTGCCAGTCACCTCTCCATCTCTCACACCCCAAAAATGACCGCCATGTAAACTGCATAAGATCATCTAGAATCTGACGCCAAAACCATACAGACCCTATCTAAGTATAGTGCAATAACCCCCTGTACCTATCCACATATGGTTGATGAGCCCGCATGTCCTATACACCCAGTGGTCGCGTAACTGCAATATGCTCCCAAGCCCAGATGTGGAGAAGTGTTACTCCTGCGGACAAACTAGCATACTCCCTATACACCACCAGATGCATATCATGATATAACTGAGCTAACATCACAGCTCCCCACATATACTACAAGCCATCATGAACCATGAAATAATGGCACCTGCTCCATCCAATAGGAAATCCATACCCACCTAGATTAGGTATAATCCACTTGCTCAAGAATCCACAAATCACCAATACCAAGCGAGGAATCCGCCGAATACCCATCGCCCTACCCAAGTGCATCCTACTCCTGTCCAACATCGGTGGGGTCTCATACTCACAAACCTCCTGAAGATAAAAATCTGTTGCATCCAAGTGGTACTCTGGGATGACACCACGAACGGGGTTCTTCAAGATCCTTCATACATCCAGAAGGGTCACTATTGCCTTGCCAATAGGAAGATGGAAGGTGTTATACCTGTTGTCCCACCTCTCCACTAAAGCCATCATCATCACAGTATGAGCCCGTATCCTTGGCCACTTGCCCACATAATGCAACCCTAGAGCAGCTAGCACCTCCAACTCATCACGCCCCAACTCCCGATATAAACTCATAGTAGCAGGCCAATGCTCCCTCGAAGCCAATGGCCCCATCTCCACCTGCATCCAACAAACCAATTGATTATTTCAATGTCCTCAAGTCCTATTCTACCTTCCGGAACTAGCCATACCCTCACCCTATCCCAAAAATTCTAAACCTACGCCTAACCTCCCCCCTCCCAAGTGCACGTGCTGATTTGTCCAGCACTCGTGCCAAAACCATGGTGCTCACGCCAATCTACAGGCACTCGCACTAACAAAGAAACCTAACCCTCCCCAACCCTGCCTATAGCCTCCGTTAATGCGAGTGTCCGTGCACCAATGCGAGTGCCCGCACAGATGCACGAGTGCCCACGTCAAAGCGCAAGCACCCGTGCTAAACATTCCTCCTCCCCCAAAAACCTATTCTACCCAACTCCTCTCGAGGAGCACCCGCGTTGTTCGCTAGCACCCACACTAGCCCATTAGCACCCACGCTGAAACAACAATCAATGTGTGTGCCTCGCCAAGTCTATGCCCTTAATTAAGCCCTAATTCTACCCCTACCCTAAAAAATTCAAAAGGGGGGATGGTCCTACATACCGGTGGTCCATAGCTAGTGGGTCTTTCATACCGTCGGATCCTCTCAGCATGATGATCACATGTAGGAATGTGATCCATCTCTCCTTCTCTCCTTCTAGATTCTAATTGGCTCCAAGGCTTGTGTGTAACAATGACTCCTCATTGGGCCCTTTGTGGCTTATATGGCCCCCCTCAAGGGCCCATTCCCTCCACTGTCTCGCATCTTCTACTTTCTCTTCTAGATTTTCTATCTACTTCCTCTTTCTCTCTTTCACTTATCTCCTCCACTCAAATTCTTTCTTCTTTATTTCAAGAATTTTTTGTCAATTTTCTTTCGACAAAATTCTCGAGGGGGCATACACCTCCCACGCTTTATGTTGGGGCATCTATTTCTTCTTCTTCTATCTTTTACCCATCACCAAATTTGTCACTGCATAAAAGAGGGGCAAAATATAGACACTTAAAAATAATTATTTTAATTAATTTTAAATTCCTGACGTAATTCATTTATTAATTATGCCAATTTTTAATTCTCCTCAATATTAATTAATTATAGCTAATATTGTCACTATAGTCTGTTGAATAAATCAATCCCCTTTTATTCTTCTAAAAATCCTCAATATTAAATCTTCTCAAATTCCTTCAATTAATTAGTTAACATAAGTGATTCCTACAAATCACCTTTTCCTAATCCATCATTAACCTAATAAATTCTTCGAGAAAATCCCTAAGCTCACTTAGCATTATTCTTCTAATTTTTAATTCCCTCCACTCATTCTCTCTCCTAGTCAAATCTTCCTACAAATCTTATCTACCCTAATCCCACCTAATCTTTCCTCTAATCCCTCTCCTAATGAGTTGCTAGTGGCTAATAATCATGATTAGCCACAAAGTCAACTCCTTTTCCCTTCCATCCAACCACACTCCTTAAATGCCCTTTTCCTAGGTGAATGTGAGATTTTGAAAATCTCACATTCCTATAGGCATCTCATCTTCCAAGGAATTTTAATTCCTCCTTATTCCACTAATCCCCATGAGCATCCCTATTGAAGAATCTTTAATTCTTCCTTTCCATCCCTCAAGAAATATCCTATCCATTGCTCTTCTCAAGGCACATTGGGAAGTCTTCCCAATGAACCTTGAGGAGTGTGGAGACAAGAAATGCCTTTAAGGCATATCTCTTGGTCTCCACACCTCCTCTTGGTCCTTGTGTGGGCTCACAAGGAATCCTGACCCTCCATCTTGGGTCAATCTTAGCCCTTCGTTTCTCCTCCTCTCTCCCTATAAATTGAGGACTTCATCCCCTCACATTTCATCTCCAATTTTAGCAAGTTCATGCTTCTAGTTTGTGCCTAGGAAACCATCTTTGCACCCTTATCATGCCAAAGTTACCCCTCATCCATACTTCACCATATTATCCATCTCATCCTTCAAATCCATCACATCCATTTGTGCACAATGTGGGAGAGCCAACCATATCAAGCAATCTAGGAGAAAATTGACATCACATTGGAGGCATTTGGGCGCACTTCGACTTCATCCAAGCTCCATCCAAGGGAGAAGGTAAAGGTTTGTAAGGTAAAAGGAATTGTCTTCATGTTTTTATGTGATTTGATTTATGCTTCATGTTTTTATATGTTTTAGTGTTTTGATTTGTATGCTTACCATCCAAATCCACCTTGCTTCTTTTTCCCATCTTCAGGTACTGGTAGGGTAGGCGCAGTGTTAGCGGTTGTGGGGGGTATAGAGGATGATAGGCGACCCGCCTAGAGGAGGAGATCAGATGTTCTACCTCCATCAATGCCTCAGATAGGGACAGGCATGGGTGGGACCACGACATAAGTATCCATTCAGATTCGGATACCTAACCATCGACAAGACTCACAGATTAGATCCTTATAGTTCAAAGTGCAACAACTACAGGCACAGGTGCTATCACAACAACGCTAGATTACATAGAATACGGTAGAGCAGGATACTGAGAGAGAGCATTGGGGTCGGGCAGAGGAGCTTGCAGAGAGATTGCAGAGAGTGACAGGTGGCAGCACGATGTGAGACACACTAAGGGAGATATGGTACTTGGCCATGGTGGTTGAGTACTACAAGCGGTTATATGAGGATCTAGTCCCAAGAGAGGAGAGAGATCCTATTTATGTAGCCAGTCAGATGGGGAGAGAGAGTAGAGGTGTTATGGGACGTTCTCGAAATGATCCATGTGGGGGAGATCCAGGAGCTTGGACATCTGCTGCGAGATTGTTAGCCTCAGGAGATAGTCATACCTGAGAGACTTGTCTCTGTTGTATTTTGATCATTTTGTTGTATTTTGATAAACATGATACCTCTTGTACATTTCGACCATTTTGAGAGATATATAAATGGCATTGATTTCTTTGATTCACATGTGATATGTTATGGATGATGATTTATGATATGAATTGATATGATGTTTCTATTATGATGATGTAATTCTTAGATGGTAATCCTTTTGATTTTTGATTATGATGTATGAGTGATGATGAAAATATGATGATGACTTATTTATCTTGATTTTGTTGATGCATGATGTGAGATGTATCTTGAAAATGAGATGTATGGTAATGATGATGATGTGAGATGTATCTTGAAAATGAGATGTATGATATGATGTGATGTGAGATATATCTTGAAAATGAGATGTATGATATGATGTGGTGTGAGATGTATCTTGAAAATGAGATGTATGATATGATGTGATGTGAGATGTATCTTTAAAATGAGATGTATGGTATGATGTGATGTGAGATGTCTCTTGAAAATGAGATGTATGATAATGATATGATGATACTAATGCAAGATTTAAAAAATGATATGCAACCTAATGCAAGTATTAAATGATATGCAGCTAATTGATCACCCTTTTTTTCTTATTGTCATTCCTATGTAGTCACGTGTTTTTGCTCTATTTTTGTTTGTCATCATTCAGATTTTGATATGTTGGGAGTTTATACAAGCATAATGGTATAATTGAACCATAATGATCTAAGTAAAACTTACATGGATTTTGATATTGCAAGATGGCACAAGCATTGAGGTATAATTAAACCAAGACCTGAGTGTTGCTTGCGTAAAACAGACAAGAGTTAACCATTTGTATGCACCAAGTGGAACAATTTCTTTAGTGATATGTTTCCAATCACATTTCAAGACAAAATGTGTATCGTACAAGTGACCACCTCATAGACAGAAAACCAAAAAGTATTAGACTCCCCTGCAATTTTCTCTAGCTCAATGCATCGTTGAGAAATTCAGGAGATCCAATGATTCAAAAATTTTGAAGTGCAAAATAGTCAAAACTTCATGAGAGATGTAAACAAATTATCATTCATAAAATCATCCATCATATGTGTGTTGAATTTGTTAGTTGGACCAGTGTCTCATTTTCTCTGTGGATGAGCTGTTGTTGACAGGGTTTCCTTAGCGTGTTGTGATTCTTGTTTGCTTGTTGTTGGAATGCTTGAATTCAAAGGAACACTGCCCCTAGCTATAGATACCAATTTATGTGGATATTGACAGTGATTACAAAGCCATGGTGGGATATGATGAACTAATTTTTAGACAAGCGAGGACAATGACTACGCTAAGTATGTCCGGGATAATGCTGTGTAAAAAGTGTTGGGCGATGGCCATTAGCTTTGACTTCGGATGCAAAAGATATGAATAATGATAGATAGAGGAGCCATTCCCTCACAAATAATGTCTATTGCCAAGTTTTCACCACTTGTTTTTATTGCACCTTTTTTGTGGTTTTTCTGATTTTTTTTGTATTTTTCTGATTTTTTGAGTTTTTTGTATTTTTCACTCTTTCCGCACATTAGACCACTCAAGTGTAGAATTTCTTTAGATGGATGTTGTTGGTTGGTTCATCAAGCACATCTCCTTCTAAAGTTGTTAGCTAATAGGTGCCTGATCCATAGGCTGATATGATAACATAGGGACCTAACCAATTAGGTTCAAACTTCCCCTTCTTTTCTCGATCCTGTTGATTTATGGGATTTTTTTTAGTACAAGATCACCAACTTTAAAAATCCTAGGGATGAATTTGTGGTTGTAGCTCCTGCACATGCGCTGTTGGTATTCTTTGATGTGATCATAGGCATGTTGTCATTTTTCATCCAAAAGCTCTAGTTCTTGAATTCTGTTTACCCGATACTCCTCATCTGGTATGAGGCCTTTTAAAGATACTCTGAGTGATGGAATTTCTACCTCAAGAGGTAAAATTGCTTCTGATCTATACACTAATGAATATGGTGTAGCTCCTATAGGTGTCCTAATGCTACTCCGGTATGCCCAGAGTGCTGGATTGAGTTGTACATGCCAATCCTTACCTGTATCATTTACTGTCTTCTTTAGGATTTATAAGATTGTTTTATTTGATGCCTCTTCTTGACCATTCCCCTGTGGATAGTAAGGTGTAGAGAAATGATATCGGATTTTGAATCGCTCACATAGTTCTCGTACATCCTGATTTTTGAAAGGATGCCCATTGTCTGTGATGCTGGAACTGGGAATGCCATATCTGCAAATTAGATAATTGAGAATAAATGAGGCAGTCTACTTTCCAGTTACTATGGTGAGTGGGACTGCTTCAATCCATTTTGTGAAATACTCTGTTGCAGTGATAATAAACTTGTGTCCATTTGAAGAGGAAGGATGGATTTTCCCTACTAAATCAAGTCCCCACTGACAGAAAGGCCATGATGTTGTAAATGGCTGCAACTCCTATGCTGGTGCATGGATAAGATTGCCATGAATTTGGCACTTAGGACATTTCTTTGCAAATTGATAAGAGTCTTTTTCCATTGTTGGCCACTAATATCCCATTCTCAGAACTTTTTTAGTGAGAGTAGGACCACTTGAATGTGTGCCAGAGATACCCTCGTGAAGCTCATGTGCAGAGTCAGATTCATTACGATCATGGCAACAAAGAAGAGTACCATCTAGACCTCGACGGTAAAGTGTGTCAGCAGTTAAGGTATAACGGGCGGCTTGCCGAATAAAGTTGCATTTTTTATTATGAGATAGGTCAATGGGTAGGGTATTGGTTTTAAGATATTCATAGATTGTCTCGTATAAAGGAGAGTCTGAACCGGTTAAAGCATAGATGACGTGGGATGCAAAATTGTCATAGGTTGGGGAACCACCAGGAACTCATAACGACTCTGTTGTTCTGGAATTTGTAGCACTGAAGCGATAGTGGCCATTGCATCGGCCGCTCTGTTGTCCAACCTTGGTATTTGCTTGAAGCTAATGTGTACAAAATACTATTTGAAGTCATCAACCATTCTTTTGTATGGCAGTAGCTTGTCATCCTTTGTCTGATATTCATTGTTGATCTGATTTATAACCAGTTGGGAATATCCATAGACTTTCAGTTCCGTGATTCTCCATTCCACGACCATTTTTATTCCTGTGACCAAGGCTTCATACTCAGCGATGTATTGGTGCATGGAAACATGAGCCTATCCTTCAGGGGTGATGACCAAGATGCCGACACCTAAGCCATGTTGAGTGTAGGAACTGTCAAAGTACAGGGTCCATTGCTTGAGTGTAACAGTAAGGACATCCATGTCTGGAAATTATACCTTCATTGGTTGCTTATCTGGTAGTTGTGCTTCAGCTAATTGATTTGCAATTACTTGTCCCTTGATAGCCCGATGCTCTATGTATTGGATATCAAATTCACTGAGAATCATGACCCATTTAGCCAGTCGGCCTGTGAGAGTTGCTTTGCTGAGTAAATACTTGAGAGGATCAATTTTTTCTACTAGATTGATTGTGTGAGCTAGCATGTAATGTCAGGACTTTTGAGAAGCGAATACCACAACTAAAAAAGCCTTTTTAATGAATGTGTAATTGATCTCATATCCATTTAATGTTTGGCTGATGTAATATATAGCTCGTTCCTTGCGTTCTTGATCTTGTTATGCTAACAGTGTCCCCAATGATATGTTCATTGTTGATATGTAGACAATGAGTGGCTTTCCTTCTATTGGTGGTACCAGAACTGGTGGATTCATTAGATATTGCTTGATTTGATAGAATGATTCTGCACATTTGGCTTCCCATCTGAATGGTATGTTCTTATGTAGCAGATGATTGAATGGTAGACTTTTATCTGCTAGCCGGGCTATGAATCGCTGGATTGACTGCAGTCGTCCTTGTAGATATCTGAGTTGATTAATGTTCTTGGGAGGTGGCATCTCCATGATGGACTATACCTTTGTTGGATCTACTTCAATGCCCTTTTCAGACATAATGTAGCCTAATAATTTACCTGGTGTTACCCTAAAGACGCACTTCTTAGGGTTTATCCTGACTTGGAATTGCTCCAACCTTTGAAAGATTTTATCTAATATGCCTAGATGTTCTGCTCGGGTGAATGACTTAGCCAGTAAATCATCCACATAGTCCTCCATGAAGGTATGCATAATATCATGAAAGATTGTTGTCATTGCTCTTTGATAAGTTGCCCCAACATTCTTTAAGCCAAAAGGCATGGCGTTCCAACAATACGTTCCCCAAGGATAGGTGAACATTGTTTTATCTTGATCCTCTGGAGCTATCTTGATTTGATTATAGCCAAAGAAACCATCCATTAATGATAACATTGCATGGTCTACTGTGAGGTCTACAATTATGTCTATGTTGGGCAAAGGAAAGTAATCCTTTGGATAGGCTTTGTTGACATCTCTAAAATCTGTGCATATTCTGATGCTTCCATCGGGTTTTGAAATTGGTACAATAGTTGAAATCCATTCAACAGAGTCTATAGGTCGAATGAATCTGACATCTAATAACTACTTTAGTTCACCTTTGACCATTAATGCTACATGTGGATTCATCTTTCTTAACTTCTGCTTGACTGGCTTAGCTCCTGGAGAAATAGATAAATGATGCAAGATTAAGTTTGGGTCTATTCCGGGCATATCAGCATAGGACCAAGCAAAATTGATTTGCTTTTCTTTGAAGAATCTGATAAACTCTGGTTTTTCCTCTTCTATCAGTGATTCTTCTAGGTGTATGTTTTTAGTTGTTGCTTCTGTACCAATGTTGATTGATTGAGTGGGCTCAATCAATATGGGTGATCGCTCTTGATAGTGTTTAGGAAGAGTGTCAACTCTCCCATCCTTAGGTGCCTTAAAAAGGTTTTCACCCTCAGATGTATCCTTTGTTTTGACTTTTTTGTGATCTAGTGCTACCATTGACTATTTTTCAGCATTAGATCCTTTGTTTCTTTCATTTTTGTGATTGAGAGACTTGGCACCCTCCCGATTGCAGATATCATTATTTTGTTCACTGGTAGAGCCTGTTTTCGGGTTGAGTGTACATAGGTAATGGACAATGGATTCATCATCTAGTAAAATAGGTATGTTATGGTGTTTAGGTTCATCCCAGTCTATCAAATCAGGAAATACAAGCGGCAAACAGTCATTTGGGGGTCGAGGTCGATTGCGGTAAGTGTCATGATAGAGGTATCATTAAGGTTGTATGGGATGTTGGTTAAGTTAATGATATTGTCAAGGTCTTCGATGGTATCATCTTTTGTGTATACTTGTTCGTAGTGTCGCTGCTCATTTTCCTTAGCTTCATAGATATGTTGTGGACCGAATTCAAGTAATCGAGACTCTGTACCTTGGCCCTCCTGAGAAAGGGGGGTGTGTGAATGTATAGCACCTTCTGTGACATCTTCAATAATATTTGAACTACCCCATTCATAGTCATTAGAATCAGTTTCAGAAGTACTATCCCAGAGCCTTTTAGTGTTGTTGACAGGTATGTTGTAGGGTGAGAAGAGATCCCTGATAAATGATACCAATCTTGTAGTTTTCTCTGATTCCGAATCAGAACCTGCTTGGTCTCTTTGCATTTGTTCATACACTATTTCTCCTTGAGGAGTAGTGATTTCTTCAAGAGGTGAATCTTCCTTGTTTTGAATAGGTTCCTGAACATGGTGCACTTCCTCATAAGATGCTTCTTCCCTTTGAATGATTAGTTCCTCTTGTCGTTTCTCTTTTTCCTATTTTTGCTGCTTGGTGTAGTGCCTCTTGCCATGAGTCCTCTTTGCATTTCTTCTTTGCTTTCCATTGAGGTTTTTGATATTTATTGTGTTTTTTCCTTGGAGGTATGTTGTGTCCATATCCCAGTCCTATTTTGTCTCAAGACAATTGTGAAGGAGGGCCTAGTGGTTCTGTAATGCCTTCTTGACGCTTGGCTATAGGTCCTTTGCTGTTGTATCCCATCCATTGCATGATCAGGAATCCTTTTCCATACTATTGTGTTGGTATGGCTACCTCTAGAGTATTAGCTCTGACTTCTCCCTCATCCTTTTATAGCCAACTAAGGATGTCTTTCTCTTCGGATTCATGTGCTAGTGTGCCCAATTGGATAAATTTGCCATCAAACTTGGTGATGGGCTATGTTGCTTGATGTGTCGATGCAGAAGGTTGCCCATGATATTTTGGTGATGTTGGCAATTTGGATAGACACATGGGTTTGAAAGAATGTTCTCCCTTTCCTTCTCTTTGATCTTCATCATTTGTTTAAAATCCATGGATAAAGATTTGAGCTTTTCTTGATGGTGATCTAATGTTGAGGAAGTTGGACCTTCCCTGTTGTGTGGAACCAGACTATCTTGAGTTGCTCCCATAGCATTGCAATGTTGAAAGGCGTTATTGTCAGCCGATATGGAAATCTCCTACCCATTATATGGGAATTTGACACACTGATGGTAGGTTGACGACACTACTTGTATTTCATGTATCCAAGGACGACCCAATAAAATATTGTATGTTAAGTTTATATCTAAGACTTGGCACATAGTGTCCCTTTGTATTGGTCCTACCTGAATAGGTAGTATTGTTGTCCCTTTGGATGATCTTTCTTCATCATCATATGCCTTGATGGTGATATTTTTGTGTGGATCAATAGACTATTCAGAGAAGCCTAATGCACGGATAAGTTTTAAGGTACAGATATTGAGACCAGCTCCTCCATCTATTATTACTCTTTTAACTTGATGTTTGTAGACTAAGACTTCAATATGAAGGGGAGTATTATGTGGATGACTCAAAGAGATATTATCATGTTTGAAAAAGGTGAGATTATGAGGCCCTATCATATGAGACACCATGGCTTGAAATTTATCAATATCCAGATCTTGAGGCACATTTGTTTCAACTAGTGCTTGTTCCAAGATGTCCTTATGTTTTGACGAGAGTTTGAGTAATTTGAGTATGGATATTTGAGCAAGAGTTCTCCGCAGTTGACTTACCAAATCATATTGAGTCTTGGGGATGGTGGTCGATGTTGATGTATGCCCTTTCAAGACATATTTTTGAGCTTTGGTTGTTACATTGATTGATGTATGGTCTTGTTTGTCTTTGATCTTTATGACATTTATTTGGTTATCATCTGTTGATATGTGATTGATAGTGTTGTTGTACAGATGATTTATGTGAGCTCCTCGTGTATCATTTGATGATGAAGCTCCTTCCTTGTTGTAATTTGGAAGAGGATTTTTTAAAGGCAACATGATCACCATTTGTTTTGAGACCATCAACCATTAAATCACCCCTATCGATCATATCTTGAACAATATTCTTAAGCCTCATGCAATCATTTGTGTGATGCCCTTTGTTTCGATGAAAATCATAGAAATGCGAGTCATTCCACCAAGGCGGTTTGATCTGGGGTTCAAAGTTGTTTATGTCTGGCAATGTGATAATCTTGTTTGCTAGGAGTTCACAAAATGTTGATTCTAAGGATTGCCCCAATGGTATGTATATGCGTCTATTTGGGAAAGTGGTTGTGTTACCTCTTTGATTTGTATTAGTCCCTCAATTAGTGTTGTTGCCTTGGGTATTGTTGTTTCTTTGGGTATTTTTGTTGGTGTGGGTATTATTGTTGGTTTTTAAATTTGAAGGTCCTTGATTGGTATTTTGTGGATAAGTGTTAGTGCCTTGGTTAGCACTTTTTTTATTATTGTTAGCTTGCAGATTACCTGACAAATCCAATACTGGTTGTTTGGAATTCATATCATTAGCATCAGTTCCTCCCTCATTAACAACGTTTTTGTTTCTACTCTAGAATCTAGATTTGTCTAAAGTGTTGTTGTTTTGGTTGTTAAAGTGAGTGTTGGATGAATTAGTTCCTTCCTTAAAAAACTTCAATGTTCCTTTCTTGATGCATGCTTCCTCTACTTGGATTCCGTTTTCGATCAACTTGGCAAAAGATGGTATGCACTAGAGTTTGAGTAGATAACTCATCTCACTATTTAGATTATCGATAAAAATCTCCATCTTTTCCTTTTCAGGCACATCTCGAGGATATTTCGAAACCATACGTCTCCAACGCTAAAGAAATACCATGAATGTTTCATTGTTTTTCTATTTAGTATTATATACATCCAACATGGTGATCGTGTGTTGAATATTATAGGAGTATTGCATGATAAATTTATTTACCAACTCGTCAAAGGATCTGATGGGAGGTGTAAGTTTAGATAACCACTCCATTGTTTTCCCTCCCAAACTTCTTGGGAATAGCCTCATTAAGTAGGTGTCATCGTGAGCAAATTCTAGGCTTATGGTACAAAATTCTCGAACATGATTGCGGGGATCACTCTTACCATCATATTTGTCGTATTTTTCTATATCTGAATTCGATGGAAAAGGTATCATGTTTAATCTCCTGTCAAAGGGGTAAGGACAAATTTCATCCAAGGAGTATCACATTGTGGTCCCCTATTGCATGTCCTACGTTTGTCTTTACAACATTTGAGTTTGTTGGGTAAGAGCGACCATGGGTGCATTTGTTCACCGAGGGAAAGCTTTTTCCTTTTCATTATCCCTAGTTCGGGCATGATTGTGTTCTGGTATGTTATGTTGTTCAGGTATGTTATCAGGGTCACACATTTCTTCTTCTCTGTGTTGCTCTTGATAGGCATAATTTTGAGTCCTTGTCCTAAAGATTTGTTTGTCGACCTTCCTTAAGTTTTCAGTATCGAAGTCTTCAGGAAGTCTAACTCCTTTGCTTGTTAGCATGAGCATATATTTTTCTTTGTCAACTTCTATGAGTCCCTCCATAAGATTTTGGAATGAGGGGTTTTCTTGACATTCTTGGAGAAGTTCTTCAATGATCTTTGTATCTCCCATATCAGTATAATCGAAAGGGTTGGATAATTTTTCCCTGCAGCCGCATGATCTGTCCTTGTGCCTATACTAACCGAGTCTAAAGGTGCCGCACTAAGGACTGTAATCCTTCTATCTGTGCTTGTTGTTAGTGTGAGGGCACTATAATCCAAACCGAAGGAGGCCATGGTGCCTATGGGACCTGTGTTGTTGATACCTATGAGGAGCTCGTCTGTCATGTGGCTGGCGGGGGAATCTGTATCCTCTTCCATCATACCAAAGGCTATACATCCTCCTCCTCCATCTCCTCATCAAATCCATCTCCCTTGGATCTCTCCAACTCATACTTGCCTCCTACTATTGTCATGGCCTTTGAATTTATAGGCCCTCCTTGACCTAGCATTTGTCGCCAACCACCACCCCTATCCCTCACCTCCTGGCTGCTGGAACCTCCTCCCCTCCTGTCTCCACCATTATCCTCACAACCATCCCTACCTCGGCCCAACTGTCCTCTACCTCGACCTACTCCTTGATCTCCCCCTCAGCCTATCGTCCCTCTCTCCACAACTCAACCCCCTTGTCATCCTCTATTGCCACCACCATCATCATCATCAACCTGCTCTGGTGGTGGTATCAACTCTCCTAGCTCTGTCAATTAAGGGAAATGATGGCTTGTCATATATAAGGAATAATCATGGTGCATGCCCGCATCAGTAACTATTGACCTCATATCCCAAACAAAAAATAGAAGAGAGTGTAACTCTGCACAATATGTGGCATAATCTAATGGTGACCCCCACTCTTCTCTCTCCTTGTACACTCTCGTGTACAAGGTTGTCCCCTGTGGCATCGACTATGTTGATATACTTGGGACAAGAGGAATCTCTCTACCACATAGGGCATCTGCCCAATCAAAGATATGTTCTGTAACAAAACTGGAACCTCTATGGCATCCTCAAGCCATGGCTCACAATCCAAGTATGAGTGCCAAACCACTGCATCCATGTCATCTAAAACGTGCCTCCAATACTCTAGCTTCCCGAGCATAGGCTGAGAAGCTTCCTATCTATACATGTAAATATATGGGTATCCCACCAGTCAAGATCTCTGAATAATGGGGCACATAATAGCTATATGCTCCCATGCCCAAATGTGAAGCAAAGTGCACCCTGCTGCTAGATTGGACCCCTGATCCCTGCCATATACTATCTGGTGTATCTCATGATATAGGTGGGCCAAAAAACATATCCCCCACTCATAATTGGTCCTCTCTCATACCATCCGTCGAAGCACATGACCCCATCCAACTGACAACCCATGTGATCTCCTATCATGAAGGAGGAAACCACCTACCAATCTAGCTATAACTGATGGAAGTGGCGCATATCTATCCACCATCTCCTACCAACCCATTGAATATCCAACAATGTGGGGATCACCAAAAATATCCCATAGCGGATCAGTCCCTCCAATCTCCTCCACATCATATACTACTAGCTTGCCAGTGATCAAAATCTAGAGAATTCGATAGACATCCTGAGGAGTGACTGTGATCTCTCCTATCAGCAAGTGAAAGGTGTTATGCTCACTATGCCATCACTCAGCTAAGGCTATCAAAAGTGTTATATTCTTCTGATAGGAAGGCATGAGAAATAGGTGTATCAATCCACATGCCTCGAGTACCGCTTGATCATCATCCATCAATCAACCTCACAGGGAGAGTGTCTTCAGGTATTGCTCCCATAGTTGGATAACACCTAAGTCTGCCCATATCAACACAGGAACACCATATCAGTTCCTCCTATTCTAAGCAATCAAGCATCAACACTCAATAAAAAAGGGGTACCTACCAAAGTGACGACAGTCACGATATCACACAAAGAGTTTCAAATCAGACTCTCTTGACAACTAAGTGGGTCCAACTTAACCTATCTATTAAAATCCAAGTTCAAGTCACATATCAAAATCAATAATCATATCGAAATTCAAGCCTCATATAGAAATCAAGATTCATATCGAAGTCCAAGTCTCATATCGAAATCAAGAATCATATCAAAATCCAATAACATATTGAAATCAAGGCATCATATCAAATCAAGTATCATATCATAATTTGTTGAGTCAATCAATCGAGGATGCATATCAAGCATCCTATCAACCTTTGAACCATATCGACGATCAGTTTGACTCATATCGACAAGTTTGACCCATATCGACAATCAGTTTAACCCATATCGACAATCAGTTTGACTCATATCGACAAGTTTGACTCATATCAATAAGTTTGACCCATATAGACAATCAGTTTGACCCATATCGGTAATTAGTTTGACTCATATCAACAAGTTTGACCCATATCAACCTTTGACCCATATCAAAAAGTTTGACCTATATCGATCAGTTTGATCCATATCGACCTTTGACCCATATTCGACAAAGTTTGACCCATATCGACAATCAATTTGACTCATATCGACCTTTGAACCATATCGACACTTGACTCATATTGACAATTAGGATCCATACCAACAAGACCCATATTGAATTTGAACCATATTGACCCGACTCATATCAAACAACGACTCATACCGACCCTAGACCGACTTTTCAACATCACGCATCCCTACGGATGCAATCGACGCATATCAACATATCGAAAAGGTGCAAAACATCACAACAAACCCAAAAATCAAATTCTCATGTGTTAATTTTTTTTAATTTTTCAAAAAAATTAACACTATGACAAATGCGCTAAAACAGTCGACAAATGCGTTGTACAATCAAACAAATGTGCTAATTAAATTGACAAATGCACTACGAAAAAAAAAAGCGCTATGTCATACAAAAAATGTGCTTCGAAACAAGACAAATGTGCTAAAACATTTTAAAAATAAAATAAAAACCGAAAAACCCTTCCGTACAAGCAAAAATTGGAAAAATCTAGCCTAAAAACATGAAAATCTAGCTAAAAATTCACCAAAGAGGGTTAGAAATTTGAACTTACTGGTGGGTCATACTATGTTGGTCGCTGGTAGCACTAAACTCGCTCAAATCGATGTTTGTGATAGGGGGGTCCATTTCTTCTCTCCTCTCCAAGCTCCACTCTTCAAATGCTAAGTGCACAAATGAGGTGGAAATGGGCCCCTTGAGGGTTTATATAACCCATGCTGACATAGGCGACTGTGCTGCCTTACTGGACATGTGGAGCATGTACGCGTTATGCCCACATCATCTCTTCACCATTTTTCACTATTATTTTTAATAAAATTTATCGGTAGATAAATATCAAAAAATTTAAAAATTCCAAAAAAGTCAAAAAAAAATCAAAAAATTCAAAAATTCAAAAATTTCAAATTGTCCAAAAATTTCAAAAATCGTCGTGCACCGCGACACTGCCCCAAAATTCATAATTTTTCTCCATTTATCTCCTAAGGGGATATATCGACATCAATTTCATATCAGCCTCATATCGACACCAGCTTCATATCGACTTCTTATATCGAATCAATTCTTCATATCCAGGGCTTCAAATTGACAATTTTGACGACAACACCATATCAAGAATTATGGCCACATATCGAGCATTTTTCTTTGAATCAACATGTGGTCACACGTCGCTTCAAAGAGGGGCAAAATGTAGACACCTAAAACTTGCACAACTAATTAAATGAATTTATTCATTTAATTATCATTTATTTGCCTATTAATTAGACTAAGGTTTAGTTAATATCCCTATTCTTCCAATTAGCCTATTAATCAAATTAAACATTTGATTAAAATCTCTTTCTTCTATCCTAACCTATTAATTAACCTATTAATTAAACTAAGGTTTGATTAAGTACCCTTTAGCCATTTAATTGAATAAATCTTATTTATTTAATTAAAACCCCTTTTTCCCTTTTAATTTAATTTACATTTGATTAAAATCCCTTTGCATTTAAATAAATCATTATTTATTTGTGAATAGTCCCCCCACTTGCAAAATTCTACAAATGCAAGTTGCACCCCTTTTGGCTAAAATAAATCTTTTATTTTATCTAAAAATGCCTATTTCCCTCCACTTGCATTCTCCTACATTTTCCATTAGCATGCTAATATTCTTCTAGAACCCCTCTAACCCCTCATTAACTAGCCTAATTCCTCTAATCATGTGACATCCCCAAATTTGGGGGAGTCACTTCTCCAAATTTGGAAGAAAGCCTTCTAAATGTGTTGAAGACTCTACCTTCTTCAACAAGTTAACTTGTTGAGTCTTCCAAACTTGTAAGGTTATCTAACTTTCAACAAGTTAACCTCCAAAGTCTTCAAAGAACATTTAATGCCTCTTACAAGACATCATCCTAGTCCATGATGGTTGTCCCTTTGGCCATCCCTCAACTTTGCACAAGATTTTATCTCTTGGAAAATAGTATGCTCCCTTGGATAATAGCATTATCCAATGATGTCATCTCTTGAGGTTATCCCTAATGTTTACTTAGTATCTAATGCTTTTTTAGCATCCTCTCAAGCCATCTCAAAGTGACATTTGTCAGCTTGGGATTGGATTGAATTCCTCTCCTGGATTGATATGTTTCAATCCTATCCCTTGTTAAGGTTTCTCAATCTTGGCCATCCATTTCTCTATTTTCTCTATAAATAGAGCTCATTTCTTCAATCTTAGGATCCATCATCTTTTGCATCCATATTATAGTTATTTTGTTGTGTAGGTTATCAAGGAGCTCCAATTGTTCACCCTCAAGCATCTAGGCCATCCTAATTGGATCATAATTTAGATTATATCATGTTTTAGATTATCGTTTAACATAATTTTATATCAATTCCATAGAACTCTCACATATTATCTTCATCTTAGCTTATTTACATCACTTAATTCAATTTGGAAATACACCTCCATCTTGCATATCATCTAGCATAGTTATTCATCCATATCATATCAATAGTTTTTCATCTAATCACTAGGGTCTTAGTTGCATCCATTTTGATCCTAGATCATTCTTCATCTCTCATTCTTTAGGTTGACATCTAAAAGATCAAGTGCTCTTCCAAGTGAGGGCCACCTTGAATCTTGAAGATCCTTGGAGATAGAGGATCATGAGATAGTTTTGAGCAATTTGATTTCTTGATATAATGTTTCATGGGTGCATTTGATGTTTTCTTGTTGTCTTGCGGGCCTCCAACAAATCAGTGCACAGGTATTGCTGACAGTAACTTATACTTTAAGGTTGAGAATGATAACATTTTGATTGTTGAAGTGTTTGTGGATGACATTATTTTTGGAGGAGATGATGATTTGAGTATGAAGTTTGTTGATGATATGCAAAAGCAATTTGAGATGTCTATGATAGGCGAGATGAAATCCGTCTTAGGATTGCAAATTACACAGACCAGTAAAGGTATTTTCATTTCTCAATCTAAGTATGTGTAGGAACTATTGAAGAAATTTGGGTTAGCTGATTCTAAACCTGTTGGAATTCCTATGGTGACTGGATGCAAGTTGTCTAAGCAAGATGAATCTCAGAAAGTTAATCAGACCTTATACAAATCTATGGTTGGTTGAATTTTGTACCTAATTCAGACTAGACTGGATATCATGCATGTTGTATGTCTTTGTGCTAGATTTCAGGCTAATCCTAAAGAGACTCATGTTACTGTTATGAAAAGGATTTTTTAGATATTTGAACGAAACTATTGACTATGGGTTGTGGTATCCAAAGAATGATGATTCCCTGTTATGTTCTTATACTGATACTGATTGGGCAGGTGATGTCGATGATCGGAAAAGCACTACTAGTGGAGCTTTATTTTTGGGGAAGAAGTTGGTTTCATGGGCAAACAAGAAACAAGATGCTATATCTCTATCTAGTGTTGAAGTTGAATACATTACTGCTGCTAGCAATTGTACTCAGGTAGTTTGGATGAAGAAGATGCTGCAAGACATTAGAATTGTGTATGATGAGCCTACTGTTATTTACTATGACAATTCAAGTGCTATTAATATTTCCAAGAATCCAGTATTACACTCTAAAACAAAGAATATATCAATTAAGTATCATTTTTTGAGGGAGAAAGTTAGTGATGAATAAGTAAAACTAGAGTATGTATCTATAAGAGATCAGATTATAGATATTTTCACTACCTTTTTCTATAGATACATTTGTGTATTTGAGAGACAAGTTAGGGGTCTCTTCCCCTCCTGATGAGAACTAGGTGCATTGAGATGCATCAATCGGTGGACTTCACAATTCTTAGCCAGGTTGATGAGTTGGTATTGCTAATCAATTGGGGTAGTTAGTATGTTGTTCAAAGCTGTGATTTTATCCTAAGGGGGAGAGTTTATCTGGTTTGAGGAGAGAAGCTTGATCAATTTATGTCTTTTGCATTGTTGCCAAAGGGGGAGAGAAGCATGTGAAAAACCGCCTTATCTTTGGAGCTTTGTGTATGATCTTAGGGGGAGTTTGTTGGAATTTGTTGGTGTTGATTTATTCCTTTGCATTGATTGTTTTTCACATTTAGATGTTTCCATCAGTGCCAAAGGGGGAGATTGTTGAATATTGTTTCTGCTAGGATATGTTGTTATCATTGATATCAACATATTCTTGTGTTTTGGTGTTGTAGAGAAATGTCTTAGTGATCTGGTGATTGTAGTGAGTTGATCTGGTTGGTTTATCTATTTGATATGCTAAATCAACTAGAGACACTTTAGAGACACTTCATTATTTATTGATTCCATGATGCTATGTGATGATTTGATCGAGTTGTGGATTCCAGTATGGAGACTGGTTTTTAATGTTTAGTGTTGCAGTGTTATGGTGTTTGATCCCTTGTGCTCTAGTATGATCATATCTTGTGTTGCGGATTTGGGATTGTGTTTGGGATGTTTGTTTATATCTTCATTTTAGATGGTTCATGATTTGATGCCCCACAAGCTATCTTTCTTGTCTGAGTTGTTGTTGTTAAGTGTTCTCAAATGTTAGTGTGTTGATCGATGAAGATTTGAATAAGTGGTGTTGGTGCAACTATTGCAGATGGTTCTAATGTGTTTGTTGGTGTTTCCTAATCATGTACTATTTGTTTTGATGGTCTGCATTGATCATTGTGCATGTTTTTTATGATATTATAGGTTCGGTGATATTCTTCGTGTTATGCAGTATTTTTGGTGGTGTAACGTGTTGCGATTGATCTTGGCGAGATTTTTGGTGGCATTACACATTTGAGGAGTTGATTTAGGTCCATGCTATGTTTTCTATGACATTGTATTGGTTCGGTGGTTGATTTATGTATCGTATGATGTAATTTTATAATTAGGTGTTAAGGGTTTGGCCAACCTTGTAGTCAAGGTTGATGATTTGTATAAATGGGTGTAATATTCATGTAATTTGGGGGTTGTTGTTGAGACTACATTATCAGAGAGTGGTGTATGTGTGATCAAGTGAATTCATCTTTTGGTGTGGTGTATTGAGCAGAGATTGGTGAAGGGCAGACATCTGAGCTTAATTAGAACCATCATCAGGCATTAGCAGATGCTATTTTTGGAATTCATCTTTTTTGGATTGTAGTTCGAATATCTTTGTAAGGTAGTGAACCTTCCCTGAGGGTTGTATCCTTATGGGTCATTGTAATTTTAGCAGTGAGCTCTAGGTAATGAGCCTGAATGCATGTGCATTCCCCATTGTAATATTTACACATACTACTGCAGAGTATCATCTCATTGTGGGTAGGTTCCCACCGTGGTTTTTCCCTTAATGAATAAATCCACGTCAAAAATATTGGTGTTATGTGTGTTGCTATTATTGTTGTTATCTTTCTTTTTGCTATAGTTGATCATATCTGAGATTGTGCTTAATTTGTCTAATTCAGTGAAAACTGATTCACCCCCTCTCAGTTTTCCTTCCTTACTATTTCCAACACACTTAACCAAGTTTTCCACGTCAAAAATCTTGGTGTAATGTGTGTTATTGATGTGGTGTTGTTTCATGCTTTAATTGTTAAATATCAGATCTGATTTGTGGTTTAAGTTGTAGTAAGTTTTTGAGCAAACTGGTTCACCCCCCCCCCCTCTCAGTTTGCTACATTGTTGCCAATAGACTCTTCATTTAAAAGGGGGTTTAAAAAAGGAAGAAGGAAAACCAACATCCAAACAAAAGGCTTTTGAAGGAATGGAAGCCTCAATGAATGTAGAGCTTTTACAAAAGACTAGAAGCACTCTGCAAGAGGCAACTATTTTATGGATTGAGCATAGTACACCATAGAACCTTCATTGTTGAGAAGAGAATGAAATGAACAAAGTAACTCAAACATAGGTCATAATATTTATATCCTCCCATGGGAAGCGCCCATTAAGGCTAGACAAAATTGATAACCCCATTACCCTAAAATGAAAAAATCCCTTTACTTCTTGCGAAACAAATGCCATTCAAAATCGATTTTCATAAAATTGAAAGATTGATTACACATGATCCATATTTCATGAAAAAAGGAAACAAAAATAAGACATCCATTAAGAAAAACAACCATTCCCTTGTTAATAGCACAAAATATCATTTATAATGACAAAAAGACGATAGAGGCATAGTCTATCAATTTACAAATGACAATAAGGTCGTAATGTAGATCACAATTCATGCAAGAAAATAAAAGGGGGAAGCTTGTAATTCTTCTTTTAAATCGTTTATGTCCATAGAAGACCATCTCTAAGAGACTCAATCCTAGAGACTTCAAAAATCCATAATCCTTTTCTTTTCATTCCCTGCAAGCTTTTATAATCTTCATTGAAGAGCATTGTCGCTCAACGTGCACTCAACATGATAATTTTGGGAGTAGGGCTAGGATGTTGCTACCAACTTCTTTTGTGTTGGTGAATTTCAGGCTATAGATTCATCCTTGATCTTTGGTATGGGGAACATTTGTGCTTTGGTCATGATTGAGAGGCTGACCACCTCTATTATTTTTATGATCTTTTTGGCTTTAAAGCATCTTTACAACTATTCTAGTTCATGCATGTGCATCCTTTTTCTTAGCTATTTCCATCATTCATTCCCGCCATAATCCTAACGACCAAGAATCATTACCCATTGAGGTGGAGATATGAGCTGCACACATGGAGGATTCATTAACTCTTTATGGCCTTCTCGGCTCCTTTAGTGAACCTTCCTTGAGAATGTGACACATGATAGGTAGGTAGGGATTCTCAAGGGAAGACCTACAACATAATTTGAAATCTCCATGGATGCGACACATGGCGGGTAGGTGAGAACTAGGTCGAAATGTGTTCGGGTTCTGAATAGATATAACCGTTCGCTAAGCATTTATGGGGAACACCTTGCCCAAAAAGTGAAAGGATATCGTCATCTTTGTAAATGAGAATGGGAGTTGGAAGGCTGGTTGTTGTAGAGGAATCTAAAAATTCTATTTTGATTTGAGATCTACAAAATTTATAGTGTAGGAAAATGTTTATTGCAATCACAAATGTTAATAACTACATTTCTTTTGATACCAAGTGTCACATGGCCTACATAATAGACGTGTTAATAGAACTTGTAATACCCTAAAAATGGTCACCTAAACCATGGGCCCCTAATCTTGACTACATCACCAAGGTCCTAACCAAAGGCAATTAAATCAATCTTGAGCATCTAATTAATTAATTCCTCGATCATCAATGTCACATGACAAATAAATCATTCTATATTAATTAAATGTTTATTTAATTAATTAATCATTCCAAGTAAATCATTTTATTCAATTATCCTATTTATTTAATTAAATATCCTAGCATATTTAATTAATTATTCAATTTGCCATTTAAATCATCAAAAATGAATTAATTTACAAAAAGGAATTAAATTGAGAAAAGAAATCAACGAGATATTTCTTTTTCTAAAATTGAGACAACTTGAGAAATCTCAGAAAAGAAAGAAAATCAATTAAATTGAATAAATCATTTTCTCTAAAATTAAAACTCAAAGCAAATCTTCAAGAAAGAGGTTTAGTTGCATTGAAGAGGCTTTTTATAATAAAAATCTTGAGCAAATAAGAGGAATGTGCATGGAATCAACTGAATTTATCTCCAATGCAAACTCAAACTTATAATCCCAATGCATTCAATCGGGCTTTAATTGGAATTTATCTCAAGATCAACTCAATCTAATCTTCTCTGAAACTGAATTAAAGCATCCAATCATTTCAATTCACCTGGATTGTGCTTTTCCTTGAGGAATCTCAACTGCTCATCATTAATCGATCTTGACCGTTAGTCTCTCTTTGGATTCTCTATAAATTTAGCCTTTCATCTCTCATTCAAGACACCCTGGAGATTTATTATTATTATGATGTTTTTGCTCCAGAGTCATTGAGAATATTGTGTATTGAGATTATTGCATCTTATCTTTTCCCATATTTAGTTTAATCATTCATAGCTTAATCTTGCATCCATTTAGATTAATTTTGTGCTCATATAGATTAAATCCTTCATCTTGGTGTAGTCTAGTCACTGGTATTGCTTAGACAAATCTGAGAGAAAGTCTATACTCGTATCTTTTAGAAGGAAATAGATCGATTTGTTATGGTTTTTATATTCATGATTATATCTGTCTAAACATACATGCAATGATTTATTGAAGTGTTTGTGCCTTACAACTTACAAATTACCAATTTTCACTCACACATTTTTGGCGCCCACCGTGGGGAAGAAGATTACAATTTTCAGCCTTGCAGATCAGCTCTTTTTATTTTTCAGAATCCGTCTGTACAAATTCTTCTAAAAATCATACGAGTTTTTGTTAGGGATAGTAGGATAATCTATGACATATCGTAAGGTTTGTGGACAATAATCGTACAACTCTGTGAGAAAACTTGTATGATTCTATGTTTTCTCGTATGACTTTGTAAGTTTATTCGTATGGTTTGTTGAGAATAATCATATGACTCGGTGAGAATACTCGTACGATATTCTATTTTCTCGTATCAAAAGGCAGAGTGATTTTTAGGGTTTTTCAATTTGAATTTTGATGGTACTAATGCTAACCTTGGCTTGTTTTCTGTCTGCCTAAGAGATATTTTTCACAGCCTAACCAATTTTTTGTAGAACATTTGTCAAAGAACACACCTATCGCTCAAAAACAATATGATTACTGATTTGTTGTTTTTGGAGGTTGCCTGAGGAGATTCAAGTAAACTTTGTGTATTATTTATTATTTTCTAGGAACTTAAACTGCAATATGGTAAATGATTAAATCTGCCTTTTGTGTTTAAGAAGATTCTAAAAGGTAGGAGAGTATGCTCTTGTTTGTATAGACAATCAGAAATCTAGACCCTTGTAGCTTTTCTAGTTTTGAGATTTTTGTTGCTTTAGTGGGCCTGTCACAGTGGGAAAAAGTAATCACCCTATGAGAATGACCCAAGTGAGTACAACTAGACCTAAGCATTCTGATTCATTATAATAAATAGGCCTTTCAAGATTAAAGTCTTGGAGGATGGAGTTATTTGAGTTTTCTCTTTGAGATCTCTCATATCAGGCATTTTGTAGGGCCTCACGATCTCAATCACGCTTGTGTGACTACATCTTGTTTCAGTACCTTGTTGAGCTATTGGCCTCAATCGTTCTTGCACGACTTCAAGGGGTAATTTTGAACATAAGTCCTTATTAAGAACTCTAAGATAGTAGCTAATCAATTCACCTCCGAAAGGGGGATAATCTTTGTGTAGGAGAGATAGTAATGTTAGATACTTGATCAGTCCCAAAGACACTAAGAGGGGAGGGGTGAATTAGTGTCTAATTGGTAACCAAAAGATTTAAACTTTTTTGCAACTTTATAACCTAAATTAATATACCGGTGAGCAAATAATAATGCAATAAAGAGAAATAACAGTCTAACCATCAATCAGAACTTGCTTTTTTAAACCATCAACAGTATAACTGATCTTTTTGGTGTCTTATCTTAATATCCTTTGTTAAGGGTTTTGGGTCCTGAAAACCTGCTTTTTTAATTAATCAGAATAGTATAACCATCAATGCACACCATAACACAAATATTTTGGTGAGGAAACCCGGTAGGGGAAAAACCTCGGTGAGATTTGTGACCCACAATATTTACTCATTGGCCAATATGAATAAATATTACTTATACAATAGGGGCATGCACATGCAGGAAGGCCAACAACCTAGAGCTCACTGCTCAATCACAAAAATGGAGTCACAATGACTACACAATTGGATGGTTAAATCCAATGACAATGTAGTGCTCAAAATAACATCTGCAATGTTGGATTCAGTACCAGTTTAAGCTCTGTCAGATACCTCTGCCATAAACCTTGCTTCACTCTGCTCTTATTCGCTCATAAAATAATTACATCATAATGCATATACAGTTATTCGCTCTCATATACCGCTTGCATTCATTACCTAATTACATTCCTTTCATACTTGCAAAATGACCTACAAGATCTCATACATATATGAGTCTTTACAATACATCATGTCGGCTATACAATATAATTACAATACAAAACAATATAATTTCCATGTCGGCTAGGAGTGCCAGTAAGATCTTCTATCGGTATAGACTGGATGTTGGTGTGAATAATCTTTGTTGTGCCTGGCGGTGCCGATAGATGATGTCTCTTGTCGGTGTAACCTGTGAACCATGTTACCAGTTGGTTGCCATCAATGACAAAATCAACTATTATCATATGAGTGTATAACGCCAACAATCTCCCCCTTTGGCATTGATGGAAACACTCATGAGAAAAATCCAAAAGCTGATATCCAAAAATTTTGAACAAAAACTTATCCAAGAATAAGAGTGCTCCCCCTGAGCAAATGATCTCTTTTGTACATTTTTACCCCATACTTCTACTCCCCCTTTGACATCAATGACAAAGGAGGTCAAAAAAGAATTCAAAATTTACCTCAAAGCCTGTATCCGGTTATGTACAATCTAAAAGATATCTGCCAAAATCAGATTAAGACTTTGCATGAATTTAGTGCTGTTAGAAATAATGGTTTCAGTCTGTTGGATCATCTCGGTTAGATAATGCATTTGTTTCTCTGGTGATCTTTCTCCTTGAATGGTTTCTTTAGACAACTCAATCCACTGTGTTAGAAGGTTGTCCAATCTAGGACCAAGTTTATTTTTCAGCTCCCGGGCCTTCATTCTTATCCTTGCTTTTTCCTTTTCTAATTTCTCAATCTTTTCTTCAAAAACTGCCATTTCTTGATCAAAAACTAAAGTAAGTTCCAAAGAACTGTTTTCTTAACTTCAGCTGGTATCTCAATATCCTAAGAGCCAACAGTGTTGATCGGTGACTCAAAGACCTCAATATTTGTAGTTCCAACTTCCTTTACCTCTGTAGTTTCCTTATCCATGACAATGTTAAAGTCCCGAGTGTCCACATTCATGGTAAAAAGAATGTTAGATTCCAGATTAGTGTCATCTTATGTCTTTTCCTTTGCCTTTTCTTCTGGTTGACTATCAGTTTGTGTCGGTTCCTTTGTAGTTATTGGTGGGGTGTCCTGAGGCGGTGGAGGAAGGTTACCCTTGACCGTGATATCAGGTACACTTCCAATTTTCCCTTTACCTTTGTCTTTCTGATATACCTTGGTAAATGAATTGTCCATTTTCTATCTATCCTTCTCTTCTTTCTTCTCTCTTTCCACAAAAAATATATCCCACTTATTCGTTGTTTCATCTGCTATTTCTTTCACTCTGCCTGCCATAAGGCTAATCTGTCGGTGTCCACTTACAAAAACTGTTCTATTTGCCTCTGATATTAAATCATCAATTTCTTGTTTGGAATTAATAGGATGTACAACAAGTAGAGCCTCTACCTTTAATTTCTTATCAAGCTCCATTACAGACATTCTCTTAGCCTCTAAACTTAAGTATAAATCATTTGGTAGATCATCTAAAACCTCAATAAAAACTTTCTTGTAGATATCAAGATATAAAATAATACTTTCTTCTATGGTTTCCTTATCTGAATCCTTGAAAGAATGATAAAGTTTATTCACATTACTAAGGTTACCTTCTTGGGTGATTTCATTGATCAGCTCTTCTGGTGTAAGAGTATCTGGTGCCTTAGGTTGTGGTTTCTTCTTTGGAGTCACTTTCTTCTTCTGACCAATGGGGTCTCTTAAAGCCTATTGTTTCTTTCTCTATGTCCTTGAATTCTTGGGAGATGGAGCAGGTGCCGGTGAGGGTTTTCTTTTCTTCCTGTCCACTCTCTTGAATTCAGCTCCCCTATCACTGTCAGAATCAGATGTAGTAGCCACAGGGGAAATGTGAGCTATCGGTTGTTGTTCTGATTGGCTTTCTTTCACACTAGCAGCAATACCACTAAGATTCATCAATCCTTCTATAACATCTTTTACCATCTTAGAAGCATCTTTCATAAATTTATTTATTTTCTTCCTCTCCTTCATCATAGCTACACCACTTTCAATGGTTTCAGTGTTACCAAATATTTGCTCTGTTGGTTCCGGTGGAGCATCTAGGAGTATTTTAGCATATGAATCTAAGATGTGAGAATCCACCTCATATCCCATTTCACTAATCCAGACAGTTCTGGGTCTAACTGCTTCCCTCCAAATTTCTTCTCTTTTTACTACAAAGCATATATGTTTATCATACTTATCCACAATGCTTTGGGGAACCCTTTCCCTTTGTCTCATCTTGGTTTGGAAATTCTTGAAATAGAATTTTACCAATTCATCACCATTAGATCCCATACCGGTAATTGCCTCTTTTATCTATTTTCCAACTGTAGTATCATAGGCAAAATCCTTGTGTCCTATACCGGGGATCTCTTTTGAAAATTAAAGCATTAAACACACTATCAGACTTCCAAATTTGAAGGTTTCTTTCTTAACACCTTTGATCTTATGCAAATTCTCTAATAGTTCATCCTTTAACCATTCACAAATATCAATCTTTGCATTGTTCAATATCATCTCATGTGCACTATGAATGCATGAAATAGATACAAAATTCAACCTATTAGTATGACCAACTTTATAGACAATGACCATGCTAGCAAATTTAACATTTTTATCCTTTATATCATTGACCCTGAGTGACATATGTAGCTCTCATTAAGCTCATAACCTCTTTGTTAGGGATTTTCTTCTTCTTGTCAGATCTAGAACCGGTGGAGGGTAAACTAGTAACAACTCTAATAGCTTCTTTGGTAATCTTAAATACTGAGTTCAACCACATAAATTCACCATGAACCCTACTAAGGACATAGCGGACAGTTTCATCTGAGAATTCTGGCATATAGAGGACATCTATGAAACCTAAATCTTCAACTACCTTATGTTTTGGTTTCACTACCCCATTCTTGTCAGTAATTATATTCATGTACATGTTCATCAAATCTTCGCACCGTAAACTTTCTATGTAACAATGTATGTGTGTGGGGGAAAAAGCGAGACTAGGCTAACATGTCCTAATCCTACCTTTTGACACACATTGTGGAATACGAAAGAGCCTAGAGGTATCACACAATTGGCTACTTATTTTTGTGGAAGAGAGAGCCACGGGCTACCTATTAGGGTTTCTATTCCTTTCTTGCAATTGAAAGATAAAATGATGCAAGTTCAATCCCTAACCCCAAAGTGCAAGTATGAACTAATAACAAGATTGCAGAATTGAACTTAAACTATGGAAAGCTGTAAATACAAAGATAAGACAAGAATGCAAATGCGTACCCGGAGTCAAAATCTGAGTGGAAATGTTCAGGACGGGGGCGCGGGTGCCACTGTCCTGATTCTGCACCTGAAACTGCACCTGGAACTGCTGTTTTGCACTCTGGAAAACTGTCGGAAATGTTGTCTGTCAGGAGGACCAGGGCGCCCAGCGCCCCTGTCCTAGGGACCAGGGCGCCTAGCGCCCCTGTCCTGGTCTTCTGCTCTGAAACTTGGTGTGTGGTCCCATCTCCGTCTGCTTCTTTCGGATCTGCAACTTGCGACGTCGTCTGAATCCCGAAATCTGCACTTATATCTGAAAAGGTGTTTTGGGCGGCTATATAGGGTTTTGCCTTAGTCAAACCCCCGCTTTGGTGATTTCCACCTCCACGAATAGCCAATTTGTATTGTAAAAGTAGTGTGTGTGCAAGATCCTAAAATGCAAGTAAGCAAACTAGAGCAACCTAGAAAGTAAACCCTAATTGCTTGTAAATGATAATGTAAATGCTCTAAATCAAGATGCAAAGTGATCTAAAGCATGGATAAATGATATATTGAAGCTTATGCAAAGACATGAAAACAACATGAAATCATACCCAACCCCCAAGGGAGAGGTACAAGCCAATCTTCAGTCGGTAATCTCCTATTGTTCTTCAATGTCTTCCAAGCCCTAAATGGATGAATGGATTTGATAAATGCTTGATGGATGGATGTTGAATGTTGTTGAAGTCTTCAAAGATCTACTCTTTCACTGCATAGAAGGTCCTTGAAAACCAAATTCGGATCCTTTCAAATGAAGAAAGAGAGCTCTTATATATGAAACCCTAGGTCTTAATTCCAACTTTTGGCCGACCTAGAGATTGAATCTCCCACCAATTTCTTGGGGTTAAGCTTTATTTTATGATTGGATCGCGCTCCTAAAATTTCAGGAAAAATGTCCGGGACCATGTGCACTTTGGGCGCCATGGTCCCGACAACTTTTCACCAAATTTTCAGGGCCGTCGGATACGATGATTTTAGAGCGAATCCCGAAGTTACAGGTGATTTCGAGATGTTTTGACCCCCGAAATCAAGCCCCCAAGTTCAAAATAGGACCTAATTAGGGTTTTTGATTAAATGATGTATTGGAAGAATAAAATGAAAGGGGCACACTTTAATGAAAAGGGCCCAACTTTATGATATGGAAGATGATGAAATAGAACCTTAGACCTACTTAATTTAATTAATTAAGTGCTAAAGGGGAAATGCAATGCAAAATGCAAAATGCGCCAAGGCGGGTGCTAAACTAGGTGTGAAATTGTACTGCTTTAGCAAGTGCGTACAATTTACGACGCTACATTTAGCCCCCACTTTAGCGGTCATATGAACACTATGTGCATATGCAAGCTAAAGTACAGAAAAGTAAACATTATTTGAAAAAGGATATATCCATAAGTCTGTCGAACGAAGCCCACAACGGTATCTGCAGTACACAGTTAGGAACCGCACCCTACAAAACACACGTTAGATCACAAAATCACCTAATGCTTACTAAGGAAGGTGATGAAAATTCGAGCGTAGCTATATGCCCCCCCCTGTTTCGGCTTGCTAATTTTAGTGAGTTGAAACAGGGTATCATTTTTACCACTTCGAATTGTTAAAGAATATTGATGACAAATGCTCACAAGAAGATTTGATGTGAGATCAAAAACTAATGGAGAATCATTTGGTAAGAAAGAGGACTAAATCTCAATTCCAACACAACAAAGAGTGTGAGGATTTGAGAGTTCTCTAACATAAGATGAAGTATGTAAATGGAAACAAAATGCAAAGAAAAGAAAAGAAAGGCAAAAAAGCATGAATACACACATTGGTGATCCATGAGAAGAATAGTGAGAGAGAAAACATGGACTTCTCGCCCCTAGATCTTGTCTAGGTGATCCATGGGAAAAAGGACATGGAAAACTAGCCCCTAGAGTTTGTCTAGGTGATCCATGTAAGGGAGGAGAGTGAGAAAGTCTAGCCTTATGCCGCTATTTCCACTCAACCTCGTGCATGTGTGTGTAAGGGAGGTTAGAAGCACCTCATAGGAGTCTATGCCCGAGTATGCTACAACCTGTATATGTATAGTACAAAAGCGTGACATCTCGCTCTAAGAGTCTGTGCTCTGGTTCCGAGAATGACCCATTGCTCAAAAAGTGTAATGTTTACATCATAAGAAAAGTAGAACAAGGATACCTACCATCATCACAAAAGAAGATACCCCGAAAATGCAACAATGTTATAGATCCAAGCAAGAGAGTTTTGCACTCTTTAAGAAAGGATAAGATAGTTGAAAAAGGGATATCTTGTAGTATGTGTAAAGGAGATCCTTAGAGGAGAAGAGATCTTTGTACAAAAGACACCTATCCCCGAGAGGAATTGTCTAAGAAGAGAATAAGAATGCAATACTTTCTTCTTTTGCGAGGTGAAAGTGATTCTTAATGAAGGATGACGCTCTTTTTAACCCAATTGGGAGAGTGAATTCATTATGGATGTATTTTACCAAGTACAAAAGAGGTTGTAGTCAAGGACTTACACCTCTTGTAAGAGAGAATCCTTGAACAAACAACAACAAATGCATACAAGGAATAACATCAAGTAATAAAGTTCACACCATCCACGAAATAGGAAAAAGTGGATCCTTAGATAAAAATAAGGAAAGATCATTGCCTCCCAAGGATAAGGACAATGAGAAGGACTTACACAATCTTCTAGGGAGAGATTTGGACATAAGCAAAAGAAGAGATGTATGAAATCACTCTTGTCCCCATAGGAACAAGAAAATTAGGCTATTATGTTGCTTCAAAAAATATGATTGCACTTGAAATTGTACCATCATGAATGACAATGAGCCCCCAGTAAATGAGCTACCAATGTCACATAATGATGAGCAACATAATAGCCATTAATGTTATTTAAAGACATGATAGACTAAATGAGGTATTTGAATATGACATGTTAAATGCTCAACTATAAGTGAGATCAAAAACATGTATAAAGTGATAAAAATTGAAGAAGAAAAGTCACAAGAAATCTTAGAAGAGGGATGAGTGTAATTTATTAGAGCCTTATCCCTGGAGGAAAGGACTTTATGATAAATAGGAGATAAAGATTCATAAGTGGATTTAGAAATTTGAGGGGATTCATAAAGAGATTTGTTCATTTCCAAGATTTCCTTATGAGGGGAATGAGAGTTGATACAAGTAGAAGATGATTTAGTTGAAGTGAGATCATCATCACTACTAAATATAGCATTCACATTGAGAGATGGTCTTTTAGATGCTTTGGTACGTTTGCAGGGATTATAGCCGAGTCCAAAGGCATAATTGTGAAAATTAGTCTCTAGAGGAACTTTTATCCCTTGTTCATGAGCACCACAACCATTTCCATGATACCCATGCTTAGCAAAAATGTGAAAACCACGACTATAACGATCAGCCATTTCAGGAAGAGAAGGTGGTTTTTCATAAGACAAAGAATCAAACTCTTCAGAATTAGAAGTGTGACGAGAAGAAGTTTGAGAAGCGGCCACAAAATTATTACTCATAGGTTCAGGTAAGACTGATTGATCTCTAGTTTCTTCCTTCTTTTTAACTTTAAACTCTCTAGGAGGAACCCTATACTCACCTACAAAGGTGGGATTAAAGTCAAGAGATCCCCAATCGTCATCTGCGAGAA
Source organism: Cryptomeria japonica (assembly GCF_030272615.1). NCBI lineage: Eukaryota > Viridiplantae > Streptophyta > Pinopsida > Cupressales > Cupressaceae > Cryptomeria > Cryptomeria japonica. The sequence continues at coordinate 171,280,311 of NC_081413.1, forward strand.
CCTTCTCAGGATCAAAAGCCTTTTTATGCGTATATTCAAGTCGAGAAGGATCTTCTTCAGGAGCTTCAGACTCATCCAAAGAATTTTGATTACCAGAGGGTAAGGATTCATCCATAGGTATCTTGTTCAAAGAGTCATTACTAGAAGAGGAAGGCTTAGATGAACTCCCTTTGGAAGTAGATGTTTGCAAACAAGCTTGAAAATTAGTATCACCTATCAAGGTATATGTCTTATTGTTATAAATGAATTTAACTTGTCTATGCAATGTAGAGGGGACAACTTGCATACCGTGAATCCAAGGTCTCCCTAATAACAAGTTGTATGTTAGATTTCCCGACATAACATGGATAGGAGTAGGCAAAGTAACAGGTCCCATTGTGATGGGTAAGGTGATAATACCTAATGAAGACTTAGCCACATTATCAAAGCCTCGAATGGGACGAGAGTCAGGCTCAATAAGGGATGTATCCACATTCATCTTATGCAATAGATTAATGCTACACACATTAAGGCCAGAGCCATTATCTACTAGTGTTCGTCTTATAGCAGTGTCATTTATGATAACCACAATCATCAAGGGATCATATTGATGTTGAATTTCACTAGTAGGCAACTCATCTTGAGTAAACACAATTTGAGCTTTAGGATTCATCACAGAGTTAACCAAAGACACTATATTACTAGATGTATTAGGTGGAGGAACATTCAAATATTTCAAGGCATCTTGTAACATTCCATGATGAGCGGAAGAAGTTTGGATCAAATCCCAAAGGGATATCTTAGCAGGGGTAGCTTTAAGTTGTTCTATGAGATCATATTCCTTACCAAGAACTTGTGAAATCCGTGGAGCTTGGGGAAGAATAGGTTGGGAAGGAGGAAGTGAAGTTGGGATAACTGAAGGAGGATTAGGTTGCCTATTTTTTAGAGTATTATAAGTATGGGCAACCGCATGATAACTCTCTCTAGTCAATTGCTTAGCATACTCATAAGGGCTCTTAGAGGAATAACCTCCTTGCACAGCAATAACAGGTTTCTTAGGAGTGCAAAAAGAATCATTAGCATAACCACCTTGAACCACTAAGATAGGCTTATTTAAAGGTTGAGAATTTTGAGAAGGACAAGCACCTTGGACAGTGAAGAGAGGTTTGTTAGGTGTTTCATTCACATGTATCAAATTGATTGAGGATGGTTTAGAGGAATGAACAAAAGTGTTGGAAGAATTATTGATAGTCTTCTCTTGCACTAAAATCTTATCACAGATTAGATCAATTTTAGGAGAGAGACAAGGGATAGGCATTGATGTTCTAGTAGGAAGGGTAATACTAGGAAAAGTCATATCATCCTCTATCAAAGGATCTACATGGGGAATAAACTCTCTAGGAGAAGGATCAACATTACTCTCTAAAGTCTCACTTTTGAGAGGGAGATCTTTGAAAGAGATGTTAACCATTTTGCTTTGAACTAGGGTTTCCTTATGAGTAGAACCAAGTTGAGGAGAGGGAGATGCTTTATTTTTAGAGGGAGAATAATTGAGATTCAAGGAAGGGGAGAAACTATCAAGGGAGTTTCCAATCTTGACTTCATCCTCTTTGGCTAGGGTTCTCTCACAGGGTAGAGAATAATCAACACCTTGTTCTAATGGTTCATCCCAAATAGTGAAGTTGTTGAAAGGAATGTTTGAAGCATTGTCAATTTCGGGAGAGGAGATAACATTGTTTATTAATTCCTCATCCTTAGGAGGGAGAGAATCAATAGATGTGTTAAACTCATCCTCTTTCCTCAAAATATGTTCAATATGATCTTTAGGGGAGAGAGAATTAAGGAAATTGCTTATTATTTCATCTTCTTTCTCTAAGGGATGCTTATGGGTAAGACCAACTTTAGGAGAAGGGTAAGCATTTACCATTAATTCATCATCTCTAGTGGGAGTTTTGTTGGAAAAGGAAATGCCATCACTAGGAAATGTAGGGATAATGTCATCTTCTTGCACAAAAGGATCCTCATGAAGGGAGCATTTTTTAGGAACCACAAGGTCATCAAGGGCATCATCCAACAAAGCATGATCATATCTATTAAAAGGTTTATCTTTTGATTCAAAAGGAGATATCTCTTCATAGAGGGGATCATTGAAAACAACCATGTTACTAGATTTAGTGGAAGAGTTGATAGGAATGTACCCTTGAGAGGAATCATTCGACTTATCTTTCTCATCACAACGAAATATCATAGTAACAATGTTTATGAGTTTTTGGTAAAATGAAGGTTTGGTATTTTTAGGATTCAAAAACTCATCTAAAGCTTCATCTAATTCATAATCATCATAGATATGAACATCTTGCAAATAAAAATCTGACATTTTGAAATAAAAATTGCATAAAACCTAAACACACAATGCAAAGAAACAAAGAAACACACTCTTTCTTTTCCCTCTTTTTTTTCTTTTTTTTGTTTTTTTTATGAAAATGAAACTTAAATGAAACACACTAAATCTAGATCTAGATCTAACAAATGCAATGCAAGAGAAGGCAACAATAGATTCATGTCAGGTTCACCAAAATGTGTGGGGGAAAAAGCGAGACTAGGCTAACATGTCCTAATCCTACCTTTTGACACACATTGTGGAATACGAAAGAGCCTAGAGGTATCACACAATTGGCTACTTCTTTTTGTGGAAGAGAGAGCCATGGGCTACCTATTAGGGTTTCTATTCCTTTCTTGCAATTGAAAGATAAAATGATGCAAGTTCAATCCCTAACCCCAAAGTGCAAGTATGAACTAATAACAAGATTGCAGAATTGAACTTAAACTATGGAAAGCTGTAAATACAAAGATAAGACAAGAATGCAAATGTGTACCCGGAGTCAAAATCTGAGTGGAAATGTTCAGGACGGGGGCGCGGGTGCCACTGTCCTGATTCTGCACCTGAAACTGCACCTGGAACTGCTGTTTTGCACTCTGGAAAACTGTCGGAAATGTTGTCTGTTAGGAGGACCAGGGCGCCCAGCGCCCCTGTCCCAGGGACCAAGGCGCCTAGCGCCCCTGTCCTGGCAGGACCAGGGCACCCCACGCCCCTGTCCTGGTCTTCTGCTCCGAAACTTGGTGTGTGGTCCCGTCTCCATCTGCTTCTTTCGGATCTGCAACTTGCGGCGTCGTCTGAATCCCGAAATCTGCACTTATATCTAAAAAGGTGTTTTGGGCAGCTATATAGGGTTTTGCCTTAGTCAAACCCCCGCTTTGGTGATTTCCACCTCCACGAATAGCCAAGTTGTATTGTAAAAGTAGTGTGTGTGCAGACCTTGTGTGTGTGCAAGATCCTAAAATGCAAGTAAGCAAACTAGAGCAACCTAGAAAGTAAACCCTAATTGCTTGTAAATGATAATGTAAATTCTCTAAATCAAGATGCAAAGTGATCTAAAGCATGGATAAATGATATATTGAAGCTTATGCAAAGACATGAAAACAACATGAAATCATACCCAACCCCCAAGGGAGAGGTACAAGCCAATCTTCAGTCGGTAATCTCCTATTGTTCTTCAATGTCTTCCAAGCCCTAAATGGATGAATGGATTTGATAAATGCTTGATGGATGGATGTTGAATGTTGTTGAAGTCTTCAAAGATCTGCTCTTTCACTGCATAGAAGGTCCTTGAAAACCAAATTCGGATCCTTTCAAATGAAGAAAGAGAGCTCTTATATATGAAACCCTAGGTCTTAATTCCAACTTTTGGCCGACCTAGAGATTGAATCTCCTGCCAATTTCTTGGGGTTAAGCTTTATTTTATGATTGGATCGCGCTCCTAAAATTTCAGGAAAAATGTCCGGGACCATGTGCACTCCGGGCGCCATGGTCCCGACAACTTTTCACCAAATTTTCAGGGCTGTCGGATATGATGATTTTAGAGCAAATCCCGAAGTTATAGGTGATTTCGAGATGTTTCGACCCCCGAAATCAAGCCCCCAAGTTCAAAATAGGACCTAATTAGGGTTTTTGATTAAATGATGTATTGGAAGAATAAAATGAAAGGGGCACACTTTAATGAAAAGGGCCCAACTTTATGATATGGAAGATGATGAAATAGAACCTTAGACCTACTTAATTTAATTAATTAAGTGCTAAAGGGGAAATGCAATGCAAAATGCAAAATGCGCCAAGGCGGGTGCTAAACTAGGTGTGAAATTGTACTGCTTTAGCAAGTGCGTACAATTTACGACGCTACAGTATGTATGCCCTAGGGTCTTCAACAAACACAACTCCCTTCAGGATTTTAGAAAATGCACCAATAGATTCGTCCAGTTTTTCTATCTTAGGAACGATCTTGAAAATGGGTCTAGGTCATTTTATGTTCTCCACTATGGTAGGGTTTGCTACGAATTCAGGAACAAAAGATGAAGATGCCATTGCAAAAGATAAATACCTTTTAACTGAGAAATCCTTGAGTGCTCTAAAAAGACCTTTGTTGCTTTGCCTTTAGAATGCCTTTGCTCAATTTCTCTCTCTTCAAATGCTTGGATTCTTGGTGAATTGAAATGAGAGGTTACCATGCCTTTATAACCAAAAATTAACTTACAACTGTAATAAATGCTTTGCCAGTGAAGTGAAAACTCCACATATCTATTGGTAAAGAAGAATTATAACTTCTTACCACCAACCGAGGGTAAATGCATGATTTTCAAATTGTTTCCTTACCCCTAAGGATTATTCCTTAGTTAGATGAAGATTCTCCTGCGAGTGCAGGATTACCCTATTCTATTGGTGCATAGACAGATTCATCAATTCTCTGATCTCTCTTCCTAATCCATTGTTTAAATTTTTTGCTTGATTTCAATCACCTTTTCTTTGCCTTTGTTATTGGATCCTTTATTGTTCGCCTATACATTCTTGCTTCTACAAAATTTTGCAATATGCCCAATCTTGTTACATGCATAGCAAGTTACATTGTTTCTCTAAATAGCCTTTCCATAACCTTGACCGGTTTGAGTTCTAAATTGATTAGATAAATTTCCAAATCTACCACAAACATAACATTTCACATTCATTCTGCAATTGTCTGAGTTATGACCATTTTTATTGCGTTTGGAACATTGACCGGTGGGTAAGTTTGTATTCTGATTATTCCTAAATCTACAATGATTTGCTCTATGGCCAGATTTGTTGCAATTAAAACATTTCCCATTGAATTTATAAGAATTAGGTTGCCTTACTGGTTTGCTGTGATCATGATTGTTTGCAGTCCTGAAACTTTCTCCATGTTCAAATCCAAGTCCAAATGTTTCTCCATTAGGTTTCTGACTTTTCAACATATCATCAAGATTATCTGAAATTTTCTTGAATTTGTCTTTGTATTCATTTGCAGTGACCAACTCACTTTCCAAAGTGCTAACTTGTCTCAAAATTTCCTCTTTGTCATGTTGCATGTGAATCAAATCAGTTTTAAGCATGTCATTTTTATAACTAAGCCTTTGAGATTCATCTGATCTTTCATTAAGTCTTATGGCCAAATCTTCCTCATTCCTCTTTCTATCTTCAATATCCTTGCATAGTCTCATGGTTAAATCTTGCATCTCATTCTTCATGTTATTGTTCTCTTGTCTCAATTTATCTGCAATATCTCTAAGAGTTTCTTTTTCTTCATCATCTTGATTTTGCAATTGCACATGTAATTCTTTTCTCTTATTCTTTGCTATAACCAAGTTATCTTGAAGTCCTTTGATAAATTCCCGAGCAGTTTTGAGTTCATCTTCCAGTTTGATATTCTTCAGTTTTTCTGCATCAAAATCTTCAAGAGCTCCTTCCAACTGTTGTCTCAAAATTTTCATCGATACCGGTTTCAGAATCTTCCTCAAGCTGTTAAGCTTCTGCAAATAGAGGACTAGGCTTTGATACCAATTGTTAGATGCTTGATCAGTCCCAAACACACTGAGAGGAGGGGGTGAATCAGTGTCCAACCGATAACCAAAAGATTTAAACTTGTTTGCAACTTTATAACCTAAATTAATATACCGGTGAGCAAATAATAATGCAATAAAGAGCAATAACAGTATAACCATCAATGCACACTATAACACAGATATTTTGGCGAGGAAACCCGGTAGGGGAAAAACCTCGGTGGGATTTGTGACCCACAATATTTACTCACTGTCCAATATGAATAAATATTACTTATACAATAGGGTCCTGCACATGCAGGAAGGCCAACAGCCTAGAGCTCACTGCTCAATCACAAAAATGGAGTCACACTGACTACACAATTGGATGGTTAAATCCAATGACAATGTAGTGCTCAAAATAGCATCTGCAATGCTGGATTCAGTACCGATTTAACCTCTGTCAGAGACCTCTTCCATAAACCTTGCTTCACTCTGCTCTGCTCTTATTTTCTCATAAAATAATTTCATCATAATGCATATATAGTTATTCGCTCTCATAGACTGCTTGCATTCATTACCTAATTACATTCCTTTCATACTTGCAAAATGACCTACAAGATCTCATATATATATGATTCTTTAAAATACATCATGTCGGCTATACAATACAAAACAATATAATTTCCATGTCGGCAAGGAGTGTCGGTAGATGATGTCTCTTGCCGATGTAACCTATGAACCATGTTACCAGTTGGTTGCCATCAATGACAACATCAACTATTCTCATCTGAGTGTATAATGCCAATAAGTAACTCTCCTAAGATATTTGCCACATCGTGCCCCCATTAGCATTTGGATTCGGCTAATACGGCTTTGAGAATCCATTGTGTGAGACTCAGTGACCATATTCTGATTAGCTATTGGGTGTGTAACTAAGTCTACAAGCAAAGCTTTTCTCTCTTAGCCAACTTCCTTAGAATTAGCATGTTGTGCTTGAAGTCACTTTACATGTTGCGTGTTTGCTGTGTATTTGTCATGGAAACTGAAACTGAAATCCTGAAACTGGAGAAAATAATCAAAACATGAAAAACTCAGTGGTCAAAACTTTGTCCTTGTCAAAAACTCATCCCTGTCCAGTCATGTGTTGTACGAGTCTTCTATTTTGTCATACTACTCTCTGAGAATTGCCGTCTGATAACAGGTAAACTATCATACGAGTCTTAACACCTAGGGCATATCTTTGTCATATTGTCATTCTGGTCTTTGTAAATTGTCGTCTGTCCATATGTACACTATCGTACGAGTCATCATCATCTTTAACAGTTTGTCATCTGATAAGCCTTAGATTGTCATTCGAGTATAGACAACAAGTCGTAAGAATATCTGTCTGTGTCATCTAGACATCCTTAAGCTATCGTTTGAGTCATAGTATTCTATCGTATGAGCCTTTGATTCTATCAATCCAGAAGCCTGTCTCTTTTTGTGTGCTTTTCCAAATCTATCATACTTGCCTAATCAGTCTACACTGAGTGTATATCTGGTCTTTTTGATCCTGAGCATAAACAATCTTGATAGTGTACCCCTGTCGTTGTGTTACACGATTTTGTCGATTATATCTCAGCTAGTTTAATCAATCCTACATCAATCTGATCAACCTAATCTACTTAGATCATGTCTTATACAAGATAGATCATTCCTAAAACCAGACTTGGTCTCAATCACTTTACTCAATCATTACCTTAAACAAACAACTAGCTTTGATTTGATCTTGACTTCTATATCACTCTTAGCTCTTGGTAACATTAATTGTAAATGCTTGTTTGAATGAAGAGCTCTTCTAAAAATTCTGACGAAAGTAAGAAGCCCATGGCTACCTTGGCCCAACAAATTCAGGATCTCAAGAGAGAAATATATGAAATTCAAGTCCAACAAAAAGATTCAATGGCCCCTCTTCAGATAATATTTCATGATATCAAGAACACTAGACTTCAAGAAATGCAAAAACAATTATATAAGGTGGAACATAAAGTAATTGAAAATCAAAAGCCAAATCTCATACAAGATCACAAGACAAAAAGACATGTATCCCCTAGATAGATAGTTTACACCTTTGGGGCAATCTATTGAGTCAGCTTTGGAAGAGCTTCTTGCGCACAATCTTATCATGTTGCCTAACAAGATGACATGGGGATGTGAATTTTTGAGTAATTACCATGCATATCATAGGCATAAAAAACATAAGACTTCAATGTGCATGAAATTAAAACATAAAATTCAAGACCTCCTAGATGATGGTGTTATTAAAATTGAAGATCCTAATAATTCACCTAAGGAGAAACCAAATGTCATTACCAAGCATGATCAAAATTATGAACCTGTGTCTAGAAATGGCCCACATGTAGCCTCCATCTCCTAAGGAACATCAACAAAAATCCATACCATATCCCTTAAATAATTAACCTAATGATGAAACTTCTCATGTTGACCCTCAAGGGCTATCTCAAGGGCCATCCCATCGAATGGTTGAAAAAGATGCTACCTCCCTAGAATCCCATGATGATCTCCTTATACCTTTCCATTTCTTCCAAGATGATCCCCTTCCATCTCAAGAGAAAAGCATCCTTCTAAATCCCATTCCTAATCCACTTCCTAAGCAAGATCATGATGCCTCTTCCACCTTTTCAAACAATCCTATTCAAAATGAAGAGTCAAATACCCTTCCTACTCTATCCAATTGTCCTCTTCCATGTCAAGATCAAAGAATCTATTGATCTCCTTGTCATAATCCTCCATGTTCACCTCAAGGATCCATCATTCCTACAAAGCCTTCTCATGATCCTATCATTCCCTAAATTCCACCTCCACCTCATAATGGACTCGCATCTTCTTCCCAAAGCAAAGTGTATCCTACAAGTCAAAATATTTATAAAGGCAAAGGGGTAGACCTTAACAAGCAATAACCCCTCCATATTAAAGAAAATATTAAGGGTCATGGCCTCTATGACATTCCTTGAGATGTTGGTATCCCTACTAAACCAAAATCCAAATACATGCCTTCTCCTTCATCCCTTCCATCCATTTTAGGCCCCTATATCCCTCCATCCCTTATGCAGGATCAACAAAGGCATACATCTTTGAGCACTTTCCATCCATCCAAAATACCTCCATATCATTCCTATCCTTCCACACATTCTTTTCCTTCTCCAAGTAATTTGGATGTCGAGCATAAAATTTATAAGTCAAGAAATCCACATCTATTCAAGGATCAACATGTCCCATCTAATAGACATGTCAAAACAAAGCAAAATATGATTCAAAAAGAAGAAGAAAAATCTGAAAGGACACAAAGACCCACTGAGCAAAAGAAAGAAAAATCAAAAGTTATATGGGTTCCTAAGTCACTTGTATAAGCAATGCATTCCAAGGAACTACAAAAGCATGAAAAATAAAAAATAATGTGGATCCCTAAGCAGCTCCTTGAAGCACAACAGTCTAAAGAAAAATCCAAATCAACATCCAAAATTGTTGTTCCTCCATCCAAACTTTCCAAATCTCAAAATCTTAGATCCAATTTTCCTCTATCACTTCACCACCCCTCAAGATGTGTGCCAATGTTGATCATGCCAACATTTCCATTCACTCATGCACCAACCTTTCAATAGTTGATCCATTATCCAACACCTCTTTTTCACCCTTCCATCCCCCTTATCCATTCCTTTGCATAAGACTTTACCCTAGTTTCATTTCATCATCCTACCAACATCTTTGAGCATACCTTCATAGCTATGGTCTATTGCAAAACATATTCAAAGGGTACCATCCAAAGAAGTGAGATATTAGAGTCCTTTTTTTTTATGCATCGCATTCACAAAATTTATGCATTTGCATATAGCAGCATTAATAAAACAAGGCAATTGTCCAAGTTTATCATTTGTTTGCATTCAAGAGAAACAAGGGTCATCTCCTTTATTAGATATTCGGACATGAAGTCTTTGAGGTCCTAAGGTCATTCATTTTCAGCATCACCCCGTGACAATGCTTTACTTATGGTTGGGTAGTGATTTCACTATTTGAGACTTGTTAACCCAAAATCTATCAATTGCTATATCTCAAACGCATTAACAAAATCTCTAATTCATTCTAGACACCTAGTTGATCATATGACTAGTGAAAAATCTAAAATTCTACTTCAGCACCATTGTAATTGTCACACCCAAGTAGGTTTCATTACTTACAAGTCAAGGCAAGAAAAATAAAAATGAAAAGTGCTATGCCAAATATTCATCTCAAAGCAAAACAGAAATGATATATAACTAAAATATCACGCATACAAGTGCAACAAAATTTTTGACTATGGGAACATGTGAGTAACTCCATCAGGACTATGAACGCTTGTTGGAAATGGAGCAATATTTGAGAAATTGCAGTCTATAACCTCGTTGGAGCTCTAAAAGTTTGTTGGCAGCGAGACTCTATTCGGGATTCTTTTGAAGTTAGAATAATCCATGTAGCTATTCATATAGAATGCTAACACTAGTAGAATCATGGCCAATAAATGACTAGGTGACTAAAAAATTTAGTCACGATAAGTAAAAATGACCAAATTTTAGTCATTTTTTGCAACACAACTATAAATGACTAATTTGGTCATCGGGTAAGAAAACACTGTCGTATGCTAAAATTCATAATGTAATCGATAAGAAATCAAAGGGAAATCATGAATCCCTATACGAATAGAATTTGAAGAAAACTCAATGAAATAATGCAAAACAAGAAATAGGAATGTAAAATTTGTCAATCAATTCTCCCTATTCCATGACTGCATGTAGCTTCCATTGTTCTTCTCTTCTTTGTGGTATGGTGGCTCTCAGATATCACGCTGGCAACCTGCAAATGACACAAATATTCAAAGTTTGTGATTGTTGAAAATGGAGATTGAATTCTCAATTTATAGATTATTGGAGAGGATTGATTGAGAGGTGGAACAAATTGATCAAGAGGTGGAACTTAGGTGAGCTCACATGTTGATTGATAGTTGAACTGCTGATTTAGAGGTGGAACTCAATTGATTGAATAGATAAATGAGTTAACTGGTTGAGAAAAAAGATGATTGAAAGATGAAAAAAAATGATTGGAAGAAATAAAGAGGAGGAAATAGTTAACTGATTGAAAGTTGATTGAGAGCTTTAATTAGAAAAAGCTATTGAAAAGATAATTGAATTAATTAATTTAGCATGTGCTTGCACTTTGACTTAGATTTTCAATTTAATCTTTGCATGAGATTTAATTCAAATATTGAATTTATTTTAATTCAATTTGGTATTTGAATATATTTAGAACTTGACTTTGATTTTCAATTTGATTTTTGAAATCATGAACATGTATTTGAATTTGATGAAATTAGAAGAATTAAAATTTGAATTTGAATTAGAAGAATTAATGAAATTAGAAGAAATATGAATTAGTTAATTAAATTAGAAGAATTAATTATAATAAAGATTATTTAAATTAAAGGATAAAATCATAATTAATTAAATAATAAATATTTAATTAATATTTAGAAAAGGGTTAATGATTAGATGAATAGAGATAGAAATTGAAAATAGAATTTATTTAAATAATAAAGATTATTTAAATTGAGGATTAAAAATCATAATTAATTAAATAATAAATATTTAATTAACATTGGAAAATGGATTAAATGATTAAATAATGATACAATTGAAAATAGAATAATTAGTAAGATTATAGAAGAAATATGAAATTAGAAGAATAAGATTAATTAACTTAATTAAAGAATTAAAGAATTATTTAATCAATTAGAGGAATAATTAGTACATGATCAATGAGACATTTTTAGGTGTCTACAAACACAACTATAAATGACTAATTTGGTCATCGGGTAAGAAAACTTAACTATAAATGACTAAATAAATGACTAATTTGGTCATTAGGTAAGAAACACAACTAAATGATTAGTCACATAAATAAAAATGACTAAATAAATGACTACTACTCCTCTATACTATTAGTCATGAGGTATCCCTCATTTGATAACATGTTATACAAAAGTTGGACATTAAACCAACAAGTATGGGGCATTACATCAACAATTTCTATCACAAGAATTGGAACACGCTCAACTACTAGGTACTTTCCCCTATTTAGCTTTTAATTGAAAATGAAACAACATTGCTTTCAAACTAGGTACTTTATACAATTCTATGCGCATTTATACATAACTTTTGATTTATAATAGATATATTTTTAAATGACCGATTGTAATATTTTTGTTTGTAAATTATTAATTATTTTAAATATTAATTTTATTTATAAATAATAAATAATTATATTAGCATATGTATTAAATTATATTTTATTTTATTTCCATTAAACATATAAATAAGTTTTGGTTTCAATGAAAGATTGATTTCAACATTTGATCTTTCATTGAAAATATCTTTAAATAATATTTAAATTTAAATTAATTTCAATTACAACATTAATTTTTTATGATTAATATATTTTTGTTTAAGTTTATTTCTTAAAAATATTGATTATTTTTTTAAAACAACTTCAATATTATTTAAATAATTATATTCTATAAATTCAAAATAAAACTAAAAAGCACACCCCTATTCCCTAACAATAGATGATTATATTTTTTGTGATAGCCATAGCCATTAAATAATAAGCATAATAATGTTAAAAACAAGCACAAAGTGAGTGATAATAAGTAATATTTCTGAACAAACTTTCTTTCTTTTATTAAAATAGAACACGAAAAAGAAAAAATATTTCCCTTTATTGATCTTCATCCTTTTCTTTTGGCGCTCAATATTCATCTTCCTTTCTTTTGGTGCTCAATATTCATTTTCCTGTTGATTCTATGCTCCTGGAAGAAAATGCATGGAGTTATCAACGTGGGAAGATAATGCAGGAAGGATTAGGGGTTTAATTTTAGCTGATTTTTTTGCCCATATTTTTCCATCGGCTTCATTGATAGGATAATCTAGTTTTCCAGTGGATGGCACCAACATAGCTACTACAATCTCTATTTTTGTCTTTGATTGGATAAATCACTTCTTGCAAACTCTGCCCATATATGATACAAACGTAGGTTAGTGTATTTTCAATAAATTTCTTCTTTGATAGGGTTATGTAACTTGCTCTAGCATCAATATAAATAGTTTGTTTTGACTATTAGTTTCTTCTACAAACTACCTTTATCATATGACACATATCTCTTCATTATATTTCATTTTATGAGGCTGCCCAATATCTTGTCCAGATGCTTCCAAAGCCTGTTGAGACCCCAATACAATCCTTGTAAAGCATTCACCTATAGGATTCCTGCATGTTAGACCTTGAAAATCTTTCACCAATTAAATTATAGCTTAATTTACCTCCAATTTCTCATTGGATTCCAATTGTCATTTCACTTTACATTTACCGAAGCATTTTATTGATTGTTGCCTATTGATTTCATTCATTAAGTAGCATGATGGGGAAGTTTTTAATTATAATAAACACATCACTATTCACTCTACATGACTCAATCTTCAATACAAAGAGCAGTCACATATACAATGGCATCGCCAGCCAAAACAATGACAAATGCAAGGCCGGTTTAGTAAGGGCCAATCTCCCAACAAGCAAGGAAGCAAGTGACATCAAGCATCATATGATTGCATGATTTATTACTTCAATTTGAGATGATAAAAGCATTACAATGATGATAGTTTGTAGTTTGAGATCATGCTTCTTTATGACACTATCACTGTGTGATCATGATTTGACTATCTTTTGTCCCCTTTTTAGTGTTTGTTTAGGCTATCAAACTGATTCATGAGAATGTTTTGAGATCTTGAAGTTTTGATTACGTCATCTCTATTCATGTTTTTTAGGGTTATTAAATCTTGTTGTCCTTATATTTGCTTAGAGTACTAGGCCTTATGATTCATGCATTGGCCTTTATCTGCTGCAAACCCTTTGTAATTTCTCTGTTAGGTCATTGCCTTTGGTTCTTACTATCTATGTCTATATTTTGTACCAAATTTCAATGCAGTCATGTTTGAATTTTGAAGATGGCTATTATTACTATTGTAAAAGTAGCCAATTGTTTACTTGATTTATTCTAAATGTATAAATTTGATCATAGTTGAATCCCCATTTCTGTCTTTTGTTCTATTTTTCACTTCAACAATGGCTGCATTTTGAGGAACATTTTTATTATTAATGTAAGAATAATGAAAAATTCACAAGATTTTAGCTGCAATACATACATACTGTCATCCAAAGTAAAGTAAACCGGATTTCTATATTTTGAATTGAATTCCACTGCTTTAATGGTCGCATTCTTAATATTATCATTTGTTTTTGTATTTATTTTTCTGTGCAGGGTTGCACAGTACTTGGCGGGGATAGAATAGGAGGACAAAGTAGTGACTCTGGTATTGGGGTATGTTGGGTCAGACAAAGGGAGTTCCACTGGAAGGAGGGAGCAGAGAGCATGGTCAAGTGAAAAGGATTTTTTGTGAGTTGGTGGTGGACTAGGAGGAGGAGAAATGTATTATGCTCCTCTTGGCATGCGTACACATGTGGTTGCTTCTGGAAATGGGTATGGCACACCTTTGTTTCAAGAAATAAATATGGAGAATGCTTGCCAAGAGTTATTTTGACACACATGAGTATAGGTGTGATGCATTTGTGCTCAGGGAAACCCTTAAAAAAAGGCTTTGTTTTTACGCTGTTATTCTTTATATCAAGTTAGACTTTGAACTTTTTGTACTCTTTTGAAATAATTTCAGGGATGCACAATTTTCTTGAGATAAATTATTTGGAAAGGGTTAACTTTACATAGTTTGGATTTTAAAAGTGGTAAATTAGTCGAATTATGCAATAGAGATTGTTTTATCTTTTATCAGTACAAGTTTGTTCACAAAGCATTATGAAACAGTCTTCTTTCAGTAGAAATGAGTTGAATTTCAAATAGAAACCATCAAAACATATTTATACCCTTAGATATTTATCAACACGTTTGGTTCATATGTTTTATTCCTTTAGTGGGGTGGCATTGTCCCCCTCATGCACCCGCCCTCTATTTTTTTGATGAATAAGTCCAAGTTAAGTTTTTATTAAATTGAAAAGGTAAGTGCGCAATTTCATAAATCACAAAAAATGATGTGGTATAATGAGACACCCTCAAAGTCTATGCAGGATAGAGTCCAATACATGACATTGCAATAATAGTGAAAAAATTATAGGAAGTTTTCCACTGTTATTGCACTGACACAGTGATTTCATATTAGGGACTGCTTTTCATTGTCATTTGATATGCATTCATGACAATTTTTTGGTTGTATTTTGGTGATTTGTCAAATTTAGGACTTTTCATAAAAATAAGGAGCCTCCAACTTTGTTAAATTAGTTTCTTAAAGCTCCAAATTGAAGGTTATTAATATATACACAATGGGCCCCTTAACTCATCATTGGACCACTATAGGAACCTTAAAATCTCATTTTTTGAAGACTCAAATTGTAGCATGAATCTAAAACCTCAACATAGCTTCCTTAATGGATTCCTGGAAAGATTGGCATGGTGCTAACCTTATGTTTGATCTTCCAAGTATCATATTGCATTAAAACCTGTAGTTGACCTTATCTCTAATTATTTCATCTAGTCATGCACTTTGCTATATTTTGATCCTTCACATAATTTTTGATGAAGACACTACTTTTATCATCAAAAGTGAATTTCATAGTTGGTATTTGCTATATTATTGCAGGTCTTGTATTAACTTTGAGGACTACTTTCATTTGGACTTTGTGCTCATAGCATTCACTGGTTCTCAAGACTACATTGTTCTTTGTCAACCTAGAATACTTTGTCCTAGTCCCTTAGGTATTTACCTTGCTGCTCTATAAACCCCCTTTGCATAATATACCTACTGTTATGATCATCTTTGCTTATGAACTGTCTATATTAGCCTTAGGGTCATATATATTCTTCTACAGGGTCTATTTTGATGATCTTTTGACTATGCCTTTATATTATCCCATAAGATTGAGTATTGTCTTAGCTTCTATGACTTGCATAGGTCTTCTTCTTAATATCATGGACTATATTTTCTTATCACTGTATTTATTATTGTGCCCTATGATGGGATTGTATTCTCATGATTTGGACTGTGTGCATTCTTTGAAACTGTGGTTCTTTCAAAGTTGTTTTCATAAACCTCTGTGTTTACTGTAGTTGTTCTCTAAGACAAACATTAATAGCATCTACCTTATATTGTCTTTGTAACAATGAATTGGCATTGGATTTCCCCTCAAAATAGGTATGCCATTGTTCTTTCATTAACTCATTTAGCTTATTATAGATGACTGTCATTTATGATCTTCAAACTATCAAAGGCTTTGGAGACTAGTTCTCTGCTTCTTTTCAAAATTTCTACTCATGATTAGCTTCTCTAATGTATGTCACTATGAGGTTTTCTTTTGTAGTCTTGATCAACATGGTCTTTTCTATCAAAGCACTACTCCTATATCCATGGCAGAATTGTGTTGTCACTGATTGTGGCTCCAGACTGTATTATTGAGACCTTCTTTATTGACTGTCTCAGAGCTAGGGCTACTGGAACACTTTGTCACAGAATGACTTTATTTTGGAACTTTTTTTGGTGCTTCTATTTTATAACTGAGGTTGTTTACTTCAAATTGGGACTGTCAACAGTTATTCATCCTCAACTCTTTCTTTACCATATCATCTTCAATACATTTTGTGACTATTTTTCTTTGTTGCTATTGGGAATTGATTGTTGCTTCTCTACCTTAGATTTGTTCTTTTCTATTGTATAATATACTTTCTGCTCATGAGGCTTTGCATCTTGGCTAAGATCTCAGAGATCTCAGATTTATGCCCAGATTTATGCCTTTTTGTCAAATCCTTATAACAATCCTCGATCAGTGTACCAAGGTTTTACCATAGGTTTGTTGGCTTTTGATGCTAAATAATTTGTGATTGGTATTGTCTCTTATGTCAAAGTGATTGCAGCTGCTCACTATTGTCTAGAACTATGGACAATCCTAGGAATCATTATATTACTAGCCTTGGCAAAGACTGAAACCATCATTGTAGTTACATTGTAATTTTTTTTGTATTCATTATTTTATTTGTCCATACTTTTTGTGGCCATGACTTCTTAGGGTTGTTGCTTTGTCCAATGAATGAAGACCTTCTGTATGCTTAGGACTGAATCTATGTGATCTTAAAGCTTGCCACTTATTCTTGATAACTATGGTTGTGTTCTTTGACCTCAAGATATTTATAAGATCTCTTTCTCAAGGTCTAATTTCCTTATGCTTTCTATGTACTTTGTTGATCTTAAGCTCGTTGTAGTTGAATCTTGTAACCCTACTCTGCATGACTCTAATATATATGGTATATTGTTTTAAAAAATGCCCTTTTGATATGACTAAGTTTTTTAGTTTGGAAAATTTGTATCTTTGTGTTCTTCAAACAATCATACGATGAATGAAATTCCCTTTACTATTATTCATGCTTCTTATCACTTTGAGCTATTTTTCAGCTATTCTTCATTGTGTTTTTCCCAGTCTTCATCACTATGAGTGATATTAGAGCCTTTATGATTGTTGTTCATGACTTCATGGACTGCTATGGTCTGATCTATACATTGATCTTTGTCCTTTAAGACATAGATGCTCTATTCTTGGCACTATGAATGTTGCACTAGGATTCTTTTCATTGTTTGAGATACCCAACTTGGGACTAGGATCTCTTACCTTTCACTGTTATGTGTATGGGACTGTTAATACCCATCTTGTCGCCTTATTATCTTTATTTAGTGCTTTTGTAACTACTCTTTTGAAGCTGTTAAGCTTCAATATATGCAATCTCTACAGTAATAATGTCATCCAACTTGTATTGATGTTGTTGTCTTTCTTACTGTGGTCTTAATCCATGATTGTGTTTTCATGAAACTTGACTCTATTCTCTTATGAATAATGATTATTAATGCTTATCTTTATCTTATGAATCTATGTTTATGTGGATAAAAGACTCTTTGCCTAAGACTGTTCATTTATTTCTCTTACACTTTGACTGTGCATGTGTATATTGTTCTTAGACGGTGAATAAGATTACTGTTTTTTGTGCATATGATTACCTTATCAATGATAATATTAACCATTCTTCATCATGGATTTGGATTCCTCTTTGTTTCAGATGCCTTCATTTGTTCATTGTCTTGACACTTTTGTGAAGATGATTATGTAGACTATCTTTAAGGCTGCTAATGACTGGGTCTGCACTTTTCTCTTTGAACTTGGTTGCATTTTGATCTTTGATTCTTTAATGACCTTTCTCTATCATTATATGACTACTACCCTATGATGCACCACTTTGTGACTCTCCTATTTGGCTTTTGTGTTCTCTAAACACTATCATAGAGTTTTAATCTGTAATAAACTCTTATCACCCTTTGCTAATGCATTGATGACTACCCATACATGCTTAAGTCTCTTATTCTATGTACACGAGCTATCCATACCTTTTTTTAAATCTCATTAAAATAAAATATATAAAACTTTTGAGTGCATGTGGAATAAAAGCTTTTCCTATCAATAATAAGGGGAGGGCTTTTATGAAAAGAAATTAATCTTTTTGAGAGAAACTCTCATGCATGAACTTTTCACGTTGAATCATATTGTCTTTCATTGCCATGTCTCAGTTCTCCCTTGCTTCCTTAGAGATAAATCCATGCTTGAGAAAAGAAGAAACCCCTGATCTATTGTTCATGACTGCCATTCTGTGCCTCCTTAGAGAAACTAGTAGAAGAGAATATCTTCTTCTATATAAACCCTAGCTAATCCCGTGCTATATGGAGAAAGGGCTCCATATTGATTTTTCTACATAGAAAAATATGTTACGACCTTTTAGTTTTCACGTAATATGCCATTCATTCCCTCCTCATGAATGCAATGTGTAGTTCATAATCTCTGTTTTTCATATCTGTTATTGTTGATATATGTTATTCATAGAGGCCCAGGTATAGAAGAAGTCAATATAGTTAACTCTACTTGATTGTCCAACCATGATCTAGGTGCCCATGTTAAAAGCCTTTATGAATGTAGTCTAGGACTCTAAAATCTTTGTTTGCTCACAAATTGCACAGTGGGGCTTTTCTTTGAGGGAACAAGGAATAGTGAGTGTCTGAGGAAAATGTTCCATGGGCCACCATACCTTAATGAAATGCATTTGAAGTCAGTTTTACTCCATGTCTGATGATGTTGTGGCACTAAATAGACCAGTTAAATATGAGGTTGGCATAGATATGACTTGCTTAGTGTTTGAAATGGCATATAACAATATAAATTAGGCTCAATGAATTTGCGTTGCCATTGGTTGTATTGATGTTAGATAAATTAATAAAACCATATGTTAGTGCTACCAAATTACTACATCAATTGGTATGGGGTCTGATTCATAGCTCTTTTCTATCCATCTGCACACTTGGTTTTATAGCAAATAGTTCTCACCTAAAACCAACACCTAGTATTGACTTTCATTCCTTTGTCTATCTTAGAGTTGAATCAAACTTCTTATACAATGTTGCAACTAGGGATTATTGGCCTTGGCGATGGTGGCTCACTTTAGAAACACATTTCTTTATTCTTCACTCATCATTTTAGGATTACCCTTTTATTAGTTGGAGGGTATCAAAATCCTTTTGTTGGCTTCATTAGTTGGTTTGATTGTTGATTAATGTTTTTCTTATCTATTAGCCTTTTGTAGTTAATTAAATCATACTTTAGGATTCAACATTTTCTTTTTATGGTATTCTTGCTAATTTACATGGACGATTTCATTCTCTGAGGGAAAGTAAGGAATGTGCCACTTTTTGAAGTGAATATATGATTATTGTTTTCTCTATATCCTCTTCCAAGTTCTATGTTACATAAATGGTCAATGCTAGGATCCTACTTGACATTTAGCTCTTAGGATGTCATGTTTTGTCACTGTGCTATCATTCTTGCATATGTACCATTCAATATTTCTTGTCTAGGACAATCGGAGTAGTTATGGATAGTACCATTAAGTATCCTAATTAAGGAAAATGATTTGTTGCAATAGTTTAATGTTTGTATTAAATATTGTTTTTGATTTCAGATTATAGCAAACAAAGGAGGAGAGTTACTAGCTACAACATTTATACTCAACATTTTGGTAAAGCTTCATCATTAACCTCTCTTATATGCTAATTGTTGTCTAAAATGTCAAGTTTGGGAATTCATGTTATACACAAATGATTTGGTTTTTTAAAAATACTAATATTTATATTTTTACGATTAGTTATTAGTATTTTGCAAAGGCACACGTTTATTTCTTGATATTGTTCTTATCTTAAATAGAAATTATTTATTAATAGAAATAAAACTATTTGCTTCCTTTCATCTTTTTAGTAGTAGATCTGGAAAATTATTTGTGCTCCATCAAGCTTTTGTCATATTCTTAAAGGTGGAATTCTACCATTGTGCAAAATTATTAATACAACCATCAATGTAAAGAAAACCTTCCATTGTTTCCCATTATAGATCACCTGAATTAGTTATTACCTATCAAAATAAGCATTCTTTTGACACTACTGTTTTGGGAATAATATCAGACTTTATAGGGTTACTTTGTTTGATCTTTGATCTCATTGTTATCAATGTACTTTAGTCATATGGATTTGTATTCTTCATGAGACTCTTCATGCTCGTGTTTAACCTATTGAAAGGTTGTGATGCTTTGACATGATACAATCTTCTCTGAGATATTCTATTTTCAAGGTCTCTATCTTAAGTTTGTGACTCCATGGGTACTATATTTCATTGTATTGACTATTGTAGATGAGACTTCTTTACACATAGAGTTTCCTTATTCTGATGTTGATCTTCTCATGGTCATGATCTCGTTGCTGAGAAAGGACACTAGGTCTAAGACTATTATTGACTATGTTTTATTATTCTGCCCTTGGTTTCTTACATCACTGTGACTATTCCACTCAAACTGTGATCAACAACTCATGATTGCGTATGTTCTTTTGATGGAAGATGCTTCTCTTCAAATGCCATTTTTAAATATTCATCACTACTTCTATAGTGACTGTCAATCATTATCTTGGCTTCTATACTAACATCACAAATGTTTGCTCATATTTGACTGCTCCTCTTTACTGTGTCTTAGTCTAAAGTCTTAGGTGCTTTGATTGTATTTTTAGAGCTGCAACTTGATTGTATTTTAATCTTGTGGTCATCATTGCTCCTAAAATCTTATGACTATTATGTATGTTATTTGATAGTTGGTGGCTCTTCATTCCTTGTGCTCATGAAATGATTGTGTTTCCTTAAGATGATTGTCCCTAAGCTTTTATTTTAGCCTTTCATGCATGATTTTGTATTCAGTGTCATGTGCTTTACAGGGACTTGTCCCCATGACTGTAAATGTTCAAAGAGATGGCTTTGTTGTTCATGGGGTGCTCCATCAACATTATATCATGTCTTCATGTTGCCTTGCTAACGATTTAAAAGACTCTTATGAGTGTCAAAAGGTGAGTGTTCTTTTGATGATTGAGCCCTCTTTTATGCATGTTGTTGCTGTATTTATCTCAGACCTTCTTTTAAATGAAAATCTGCATTTTGTGATGCCATTTGTGTATTATTTCTATGAATGGCTTTTAGCTTCCTATCTCAATACTAATTTGCATGTAACTATGACTACAACAATAACTTGCTAAGGCTTTTACAAGGATGACTATCCTTTTCCTTAGATCCGCATCTTGTTCTTTTATGACCCAGTGACTGCATTCTTGCTAGACCCTTGTGATAGTGCTAAATGCAACAATGGATTGATATATTAAGAACTAGTACAAATCAAAAGACTGCTGCTACTTTAAAAAGATTGATGTGATCTATAGATTAATGGCGACCTGTGTGTCAATCTTGTAAAAAAGTGTTTATCATTGTATTGAGTCTAATTTTCATTGATATCTTTTGCTTCTCTTATTTTGCAGGTTCTCTATGAGGCATTGACTGGACATAGAGTAAGCTGGAAAAAAGCCCTTCAATTTCTAAATCAACGATTCTCGAAATCAAAGCAGACAAGAAAGAATTATTGTCAACCCTACATTCTGCTTATAGATGAGCTTGATCTTCTTGTCATAAGAAATCAATTGTTAATTCTATACTTAACTGATTTTTTTTTAATTGTAGATATGGAGAAACAAGCTAGAAATAGAGAATGAATGAGAAGCTTTCTATTTTTAAATCCATAACTCTGCAAGTTATGTCAATTGTATTTTTGTTTCCAAGTGGACTAATTTTTGTATATGACATAGAATAACCAAATTCTAAAACATCTATTTCTCCTTTTTAGGTTCTATACAATATTTTTGATTGGCTGACTAGAGCTCATTCTTAGTTGATAGTCATTGGTAAGCAAATTTCAAACTATTAGTTGCACTTACTACATAGATCATAATAAAAGCATTGTATTTAATTTGGATTGCTAAGATGTTGATTGTTATTTGGAATTTATAATAGGTATAATAAACATAATGGATCTTCCAGAGAAATTGCTTCCACGTATAGAAAGTTATATGGGAATGAAAATATTGTGCTTTGGCCCCTATTCTTATCAGCAGACATAGGAGATTATTTCTAGTCATCTAAATGAAATTGAGGCATTTGAAAAATAGGTTGTTGAGTTTTTTTTACGAAAGGTATGCATATAGTAATGAATTTATTATTGATACACTTTGTATTATAGAATTAAGAGCTTTGCTAGATTTTTGTAAGAGATAAGTTGCTTAAACTAATGTAATTTTTTCTTGTTGTATCATCAAAACATATTTTAAATAGTTATTTCCAAATGTACTTTTGGATGAACATGTATTGCAGGTTGCAGTAGTTTTTGGAGATGCTCATTGAGCTTTGGAGCTATGTAGATGTGTTGCAGAGCTTGCAAAATTCAGAGTCCAACAATTGGATGCTCCTCAATTTTCTATCCCGTTGCAGATTATCTTCCCCTTTGTGGATGTTGGGGATCCTCCTCTTGTCAGCTCGAGCTCCTAGTTTTTGGCTTCTTGATTGTTGGGTTGATTGGGTCTCTATTTTGGGTTGCATCTACATGGTTGATGCTTTTTGTTCTCAACTATTACTTGTATCAGGGTTGGTAATGATCTTCATGTATTCGGCTTCTATATGTATTGGGGGACTTTTTGTATCTTGACTTGTGGGGCCTCTCATATGTACTGGGTTTTTTAGCATTTTGGGTAGTGTTAGTCTTTTCCTTTTATGGGCTACAATCGGAGGTTTTCTTTCGGATTCTTTCCTGCCGGTATGCCCTTTTGAATCCGGTTGTAAATAACTTAATATTAATAAAAGTTTAATGGCTTTGCCATTTTTATCAAAAAAAAATTTGATTAAATTAATGACTCAACATATGACTAAATTAATGACCAAATAAATGTCTAAATAAATGACTAGATAACAACAATCAATGACTAAATTAGTGATTAAATATATGACTAAATTAGTGACTAAATATATGACTAAATCAATGACCAAATTGATGACCACATCGATGACCAAATGGATCAATGAAAACAACCAGTGGTCACGTGACCAAATTGATTTATGACTGGCAATAAACTACTAGTGGTCACGTGATCAAATTTAGTCATCTATCTATAATTTTTGGTACTTTATTTAGTCATATATTGTTGTTTTTGTACTAGTGCAAGCATCTTTAGTGAGCACAAGAGCGGGAATTAACTCATTTGCACTCACAAGGGCAAAAAAAAAAGATCAAAGTTTCAAGAACCAATGGGGAAGTTTTCTGTGTCTCCATTTGTAAATCCTAGTCACTAAAAGTGTTAATTTGGATGTTCCAAGGGACCTTAAGGATCGATTGACCGCTTATCTATGAAATGTTATGTACCTCCAATTCAATTGGTGTATTACGAAATGCTAAACAAACACAATCATCCTTGTTCGAATAGGAAATGCATCTTCATCATGCATATTGCATTAACATATGTCATATCAAAAATTCATTGCCTCCACATGCATTCTGTAGATCGTCATGTCATATAGGTCTACATACTAGGGGCATAGCTGAAAAAAAAAATCATAAAAAGTCCTAAAAAATAATAAAAATCATAAAAATCATAAAATATCCTTAAAAAAAAGGAAAAAAATCAAATGCGTTGGTGTAAACCTGGTAAACAAGCACTTTGGTAGTAAAATAAAAAGAATCTTTGCCAAGAAGGTGAAAACCTGGTAAACATGCACCTCTTGTACTGAAGTGCTCCATCTATCAATGCAAATTTGGAATTTCCTATTTTATTTTCCGCTTTCCTACATCTTTGCTTTAGCTTGTACATATCCTTCAAACGCTTTTGTGACACCCTGGTTCTTCTTAGAACCCTCATGGCTTGAAACTGATCAACATCTTAGTCTTAGGGTACTCAACTAATCAATCCAAATGTCCTAAGCAGTTTAACCAAGTCATCTTTATGTCGGTAGTACCGGGTCATCCAATCCGAGTCAGTTACCTGTCTCCTAACCACTGAGTAAACAAGCAAAACAAGAACAATGAAAACAATCACTAAAACTATTTGAGATTTGATTGAAATTTTCTTTGTGTGTTGTGTTTTAAATTGGTTTTCAATTATTATTCCATCTGAGTAACTCAAGGAAGTCTATCTTGACTAAGAGGAGCAAGGACTAGGGGCATAATACTTTTCTTTGTTTTCTGCTTGTAGGAGTGATTTTGATGATCTGAAACCATCTCATAAGCTGGGTGTCTGTGATAAGTGCCTTCACGTCAAGGTGAAATCACCACACATACCTCGACTCTATTTATTTGTATGCTACAGGGAGGTTGGAATAATTTCCTTGTCCATTTTGAGTAAATTTCTTTATTGTGCATTGTGGATGCATGCTTAATTTGTCCTAGGATATGAACAATAAAAGGGTCATTGCGGACAAGATAATTAATATTGCATATGGAAAGGAAGGAACTTTTCTTTGTCTAGTGTGTTTGCACGCAAGCAACAGTGTTGGATTGATCATGATTTTTGTATTTGATGATTTGTTGTCATTGATGGCACATATATGTTCTAATTGTCATAGTCATCTTAGTATACCATTTAAGGTAAATCGGTACTATTGAGTCATTGTATTGTTAACCGGTATCATATGTATGAAGAAGTCTAACTGGTATGAAGATGTCTAAACTGATGTATGTAGATAACCGGTATATGTAGATAGGTCAATTGGTTTTGATCAGTTCCAGAGTTACCAGTTTTGAGATTTGTAGCAGATAAAGTCAAGAAGGAGTGTGGAGACAATCATCCAGTATAAATTCAAGTGAATTGGTATATGAGTATTGAAGCGGTCAACACTTAATCAATATTAGTGTTCTAACCAGTTTCCCAATTTGTGTGATGAGTTATCACTAGTTGTGATGTGTTACCACCGACTGACACTATGACGATAATTTGTGTCATGTTATGGAAGATTGTCCAGATTCATTGAACCTAGGAAATTGTGTCAAGGTTCAGGAGCTGACATGAAATCTAATATCTATAAAAAGACATTGTGATGAGATATTTGATATAGTAGATACAAGTTATGATATGAGTTGGATTTGATATAATTTGTTGAAGGAGTTGCAAAGTATGTCGGTGATACAGTAATGTATGCACAGAAAAGGATCTAAACCAACAAAAGGTGCTATTCTTAGATCATTCCCATGGTTGTAATCTAACAACTACGACAATAAAATCCCTTAACCAGGTAAGCTCTAACAAGCTTCTTTGTATAAATCCTCTAACAAGGTGATTCATTAATTTGGATCTAAACCCTCCATTGAGGTTACCTTTACCCAGGTATAAATCTTAATAGGGCTTGAGATCTCTAACAGGATTTGCTCCTAATAGAGCATTTGTAGACCTTAACCGATCAGTTATCTATTTCTGCAGATAGTTAACTTGTGAGTTCCATCTCACCATGGTTTTTCCTAGTTGGGTTTTCCACGTATAAATATTTGTATTATGGTGAATGTTTTGCTTGTGGTGAATGCTTTTATAACACTTTGGATTATATGCACAATCATTGGTAAATTGGCTAAATGTTTTTATCGGTCTGCAATTAAAGTGTTACTATTTTTGCTTTCACTGATTCACCCCCCCCCCCCCTCTCAGTGCTTTATAATTTTATCAATTGGTATCACAGCCTAACTTCCTTAAGGCTTAATCTCTTGGAAGGGATCTCTAATCCGAAGGCAAAAATGGGTGAAGGAATGACCTATAAAGAGATATCTAGAGAACTTGCAGAGACTAAACAGGCCTTTGATGAGCTCAAGGTGAAATACAAGGCTTCACAAGCAAAGAGAAGAGAATTAGCAGAGAAACTAATGGAAATCTCTGAAAATATTTCATTGGATGAAGCTAATTTGGATGCACTCACTCAGGAAGTGGAGAAAATGAATGGTGAGAAACTTAACCTAAGGAGAGAAATTGAAGCTCTTACAATCTGTATGAGTCAAGAACTTGAAGCTAGGAGGGCAGTTGAAGACTAGATCAAAGAGAAATATCATGAGCTCTTTCAGATCAAGCAGGAGAATGCAAATTTGTATGAACATTGGCATGAGGAGAAAGAAGAAAAAGAAGCATTACAGTCAGATCTTGAAATGTCAATGTCTCTTAGAGAGACTCTTATGAAGCAAAATGAAGATCTTACAAAGGAACTTGTTGAGGCTAATAAGAAGTTGATAAATTCAATAAGACTTCCTCTATGCTGGTTGAGAAGATCCAATCTCAAAGGATGAAAGGTGATACATCTAGGTTAGGATACAATACATCTGAGAAGGGTGAACCTTCTGGTACCAAGAGCGACATGCTTGAAGGTAAAATTTCTCCTAAGGCTCAGAAGCCTATTGGTAAGAAAGCTTACAAACCTGTTTGCTTTAACTATCATAAACCAGGATATACTGCTAATGTTTGTAGAAGCAGATCTAATGCTAATATTAGTTATAGACCAAATACTAGGTATGTGCCTAGAAGATTTGAAGATTATTGTTATACATACAACATGTATGTGCATAGATTAGTTGAATGTAGATATGGAGAAAAAAATCATGCACCTCATATGAATCCAAGACCTATTGGTGATTGGAGAAGGAATATCACTGACCAAAGGAACACAAATTGGCAAAGACCCTATGTTGACCGGTCTAGTCCTTATGAGATGGAAAAGAGAGTCAATGTGACTTGTTCAATTTGCAACAACTTTGGACATGTGACTATGAACTGCAAAACAAGAACTGGAAGGGGCAATGGAGGACCTTGGAGAGCATTTGGAATGGCTTGCTATCATTGTCACAAACCAGGACACATTGCTAAGTTTTCCAAAAAGAAAAAGAACCAACCGGTAAGTCACTATGCAGATCGGAAAGGGAAGAAGACAATTGATGTTGAAAAACTAGAGCCAAGATGAATAGGATCTGGAAGAAGAAAAGTGATGACAAAGCATCAGAGGATTCTAATACTTCACCTAGTGTGGAGAATCCCACACTCGCAAACTGAGCTTCTGAACAAGCTTAGGGGGAGCATATCAGTAAATCCATTTTTGGACCCCTTGAAGAAAGTATGGTAAGTAAATTTTGCATTTTGAGTTAAGAATTTTGATATTGCTATCAATCAATTTTCTAAGGATTTTCAATCAGTTGATATACCTACTGGTAAAGGCATATATGTCAAGTGGTAATTAGGGTTTTTCAACCTATCGATAGTGCAATAAATGAAGTGGGTAAAGTTAATAAAAATTAGTTTCGCTAAGTCATTTTTATCCTATTGCATTCGAAGAGCATTTTGTGAGCACTTGCAGAGCGAAACAGAGCATTCCCAGTAGATTGTGAACAAATTTGAACAATGGATTGAGAAGTTAGATCGGATTTGAAGCAAAGAAAAGAGAATCAAGTGTGCAAGCAAGAGAGCAACCGAAAACCCTAGTAACATGAAGGAAACAAGGTATTTGGTCAATCTCCTCTCTCAAATCGAAGTTATTTAGAATGATATCATCATCTACACCATCAAAGAGTCTTTTTTATCACTAATAAAGCCATTGAATCAATGGATCCGAAAAAGATAGAATCATACAATGCATTATCATAGGTACCCTATGGAGTTTTGATTAAAGGTGATCTGTCTAGTTATATAGATTGAAAGATTGAATATTTAGGTTCATTGGCAATCTATTCCCAACTAAAATCTTTGTGCGACAAGAACAGGAAGATTAAACCCGAGTACATTAGGGTTTATGAGAAAGTTTTTCACAATGCAGTTTATTTAGTTGATAATTTTGAGGAAGAGCGCATCAAAATCATCCTC
This sequence comes from Cryptomeria japonica, assembly GCF_030272615.1. Taxonomy (NCBI): domain Eukaryota; kingdom Viridiplantae; phylum Streptophyta; class Pinopsida; order Cupressales; family Cupressaceae; genus Cryptomeria; species Cryptomeria japonica. Next base: position 171,308,639 of record NC_081413.1, read on the forward strand.
AGCTGCATACATGGATGAAACATGTATTTAGACAAGTCACATACTATCACAAAGGAGGCTATTCATGCTATGACTAGTTTCTGCCAAACCGACAAAGTTCCCAAATTGAGGAAAATTTTGAAGGATATTGTTATTGAAATGACAAAGACCACTTACAATGGTCATGCTATATCTGTCAATAACATTGAAGATGAAGGAGTCAAATATGCTACTATGGTTATCGGTTACAAGGTATTTCATTCTAGTCAAATGAATAGTGTGCCATTGGCTACAGTACATGTTGCTTATTGGATGATGAAGGAAAGAAGATTATAATCTGTGTGAGGCAATATGGAGTTAGTTAATGTTAAATCTATAATCAATCAAGAAGGACAACAATCAGAAGTTCAAGTATGGGCAACTTTTGATAGGTTTTTTTTTCTATTTTCAAAACTTTATTCCTAGTATTGGAGACATACAATGGTCAAAAGACACACCTGTTTTAGCCCAGATTAAGAATAGTATAAAGGCTGTTAAGAACGCATTTCCAATTTCTATGAATAGGTATTTCAATGAATTTTAGAAGAAAATGAGTATGAGATTGAGGTTATCGGATGGAGTGGTCAAACATTTTGAGAATGACATTTGTTTCATAGTGACCACCGATTTCTACCTAATGGAGGCTGTAGAACCGAGAGAAGAAGAAATGGAGAAAATGAGTTATGAATTCAATTATAACTCATTGATTGGTTATGCCAACAACCTCTTGGCGTCACCTAAGGATAGAAATAAGAAGAGGCTAGGTACATATTAAGAAATAATTGCATAGGCATAGCCCAGAGATGTGAAAGAGAAAAAGAAGAAAGATGATCAAGCAGTTTCTGTGTCAACCGGTACTAGAGTAACAAGAAGCGTTCAAACCAAGAAGGAACCAGATCCAAAGGTATATGCAAAGAAGCCAACTACCACTAGGAAAAGAGGTAGACATCTTATCTTACAAGAAGAACCCGATGAAATAGAGTCTAAGGAAGAAACAAAGAAGCTGAAGGAAACTGGTGAGAAATCTAAACTAGTAGGGGAAATCCCCAAACAAAATATTCCTATTGATATTGCATCTTTCAAGCCAATGAGTCATTTTGAGAGGACTCTGAAAACATTAAAAAGAAAGCAATTTGATGATGTAAAGGATTCTTTTGATTCTTTTGATGAGATTCAAAAACAAGAAGTGGTACAAGAGGTAATTAACTACCTATGTCAATATAACCGGTTACCACATGAAATTCAAAAGGAAATTTCTGATTCTTTAAATTTAATTTTGGAAAATAAATGGAAGCTAATCATAGATCAAGAACAAGAGATTATAGATAGAATTTTTATTCAATACTTTCCTAAATTGTCTCATGAATAATTATTAGAGATGCTTGCTAAACACAAAGGACAATTTCATACAAGAACAAGGAGACTGAGACTATTGGAAGGAAAAAATAAGGTAGTAGAAGATGATACTCATCGAGCTGCTAAAGATATTCAGAAAATGAATGAACAATTGAAGAATTATAACAATAAACTTGATCAAACTAAAACTGGAGCTCCACCTGAACTGGAAACTGAAGAAATAGTTGCACCAGATAAAATCTACACTGAGAGGGATAAGGGTGACACTATTTCACCACCTGTCATATTATTTGTTGATGAAACTATTGGAATTGTGGATTAATTGATTATGTGTTGCATTGTTGTTTTGTCATTAATGTCAACACTAGTTGTTATGATTGGTTACCGGTAGAAGATCTAGTGTTACCGACAGAAGAGACTATCTATTGGACACTTTCGACATGTTTGGATCAGTGAAGCATATTTGATTTCATGTGTTATATGCTCCATGAGCATGTTTTGGTCAGTTGGTATTGGCTTGGTAATAAGATGTTATCATACACTCTGGTAAACTCTTACCGGCACTGGTTTAAGGCTTTACCAACATAGCTTTCATTGAGGAATTATGACAGGATGCATAATTGGTGTTGGTGCAACTTCTTCATGGATTTCAGGATGCTGAAGATGTTATTTGATTGTGCTTCAACTGATTAAAGACATTGCTTTGGCATGGTGGACCCAGAATAGGTCTGATACCTATCTAGGTAATGGACCGGTATCATGCTAACCTGTACTCTACACGTTACCTAGATGTCTTGAGATGATTTATGGAATTGTTATTATTGTTTTGGCCTTAAGCTGACATGGCATATCATTGTAATATGGAATCATGTAATGATATTATTATAATATCTTTAGGTGGCCGACCTAATTGGTTTAGGCCTTAGGGTTTGTATAAATAAGAGGTAGAAACTTTTTGTAGTGTATTGTGGTTATTGGAAAGGTCATGGTCAAGGAATGTAATGTGTGAATATTGTAATATCATTCAAGCATAGGAGTTGGTCAATCATTGGTGATCGAATTGGATTTAGAAGAGGATTTAGTCCTCCTACATTGAGCTTAACCAGAACTGTAATCAAGCATGGTAGATGCTATCTTTGGAAGTTCACTCTATTGGATTGTTGTCAATTTATCTTGAGATGGTTGTAGCTTCTCTGTAGTCAGTGAGACTCTTTTGTAATGAGCAATACACTCTAGGAAGTGTGCCTTCTTGCAAGTGTAGGCCCCTCATTGTAATACATACCTTATGCAGAAGTATCATCTAACTGTGGGTAGGCTTCCCACCATGGTTTTACCCTTTTCAAGTTTTCCACGTACAAATCATGGTGTTATGTGGTATGGTTTCTTTGCATTGATTATCTGGTTAATTGTTAAGTTGTATTGTTTATCGGTATCTGTTCCTACCGGTATTTGTATATGTTTTACCGGTACTTGATTTGTTTAAGGTTGTATTGTGGATTAAAAGTTATAATCTGTTAACAAATGATTCACCCCCCCTCCCCCTCTCAGTTGTTCACCGGTTATCCTAACAATTGGTATCAAAGCATTGGTCCTCTTTTACAAAAACTTAACCGCTTGAGGTAGATCCTATGGCAACTAACACTTCTAATCCACCGACAACTATTTTTCAGAAGAGAAATCCCTAAGCTTGATGGAACAAATTATGGGATATGGAAAATTTAAATGGAGACTCATCTTAGATGTCTTGGCAAGGATATTTGGGAGATCACTGAGAAAGGATACACACCTTATGATCCGGTATCTGGCAATCTTGCTCCTGCAGACCTGGATAAGAATATTGAAAATGATTGTAGAGCTAAAGAAGCCCTCTTGTGTGCACTTATTGATCAACAAATCATGGGATTGACTGAAAAATCATCGAATAAGGTTATGTGGGACAAATTGCAAACTTTGAATGAAGGTGACCCTAGTGTCAAAATTGCTGAACTTGATGGTTACCGGGTAAGATATGAAACTTGAAAATGGAAGATAATGAAAGAATTGTTGTGTTTATGGAAAGAGTAAATGATATTGTTATGGGAATTCAATGTTGTGGAGGATTTATAAGTGAAGATGAAATAGTTTCCAAATTCTTGAGAGCCCTTCCACTGGCTTACAAGATGAAGGTAACTGCAATTAATGAGTTAAGAACAATGGCAAACACCTCAGTTAACAGAGACATTCTGATTAGGAAATTATCTGCTTTTGAGCTTGAAGAATTTGGATCTTCTGGAGTTTTAAAGTCTGAACTTGCTTTTCATGCATCATCATCAACATCTATCAGAAAAAGTGATTGGAAATCCCTATATGCAAAAGAATTGGAAGACATGAGGAAAGAAGATGAAGAACTTGAGCAACTTGAAGCCTTATTTGCTAGAAGAATACCTAAAGGACCAACTGGAAGTAAGTATGAAGAAAAAGCACCTTTTAAATGTTTTACATGTAATAAGATTGGTCATTTTGCATCTAGATGCCCTGAAAGGAATGCAAGGTTTGAGGAAAGAGTTAAGAAATCTTTTAAGCCTAACTCGAATAGATATAGATTCAAGAAAAGGAAACAATGCTACATAGCAGAAGAGGAAGGAGTAACTGATGACTCTGGAGATGAACCGACAGAAGACTCTGCTAGTGGATCTGGCAATGGAAAGGAATGGGTGTTCTATGCTTTAAAGGAAGATGAACTGGAACCAGCTATCAAGAATGAAGAAAAAGCCTTGGCAGCAAAAGTTGAAGATAAGGATGAATGGGTAATTGATAGTGGATGCTCACATCATATGACTGGAGATAAAGGGAAATTTATGTCCCTGCAAGAATACAATGGTGATCAAGTTAGATTTGGAGATGACAAGGCATGTATGATCAAAGGTAGAGGTATTATTTCTTTGGATGACAAGCATAACACTGATAATGTCTATTATGTAGAAGGTTTGAAGCATAATATTTTGAGTGTTGGTCAATTGGTTGATAAGGGTTTTCAACTTTAGTTTAAAGATAGAAAACACAAAATCATTAGCAAGACTGGTTTGGAGATTGCAATCGGTATTCATACATGAAGTAATATCTTTCACTTGAACACTGGTAATAAGACATGTTTGATTTCTCATATTGATGAGAGTTGGCTATGGCATAAGAGGTTGTCTCATGTTAATTTTGATTGTATTATTAAGATCAATTTAGCTAAGGTAGTTAGAGATATACCTAATATTATGATGCCTCATAATCCGGTATGTAAGGAATGTCAATTGGGTAAGCAAGTTAGAAGTTCTTTTAAGAGCATACATGATAAATATAATGATGTACTTGATTTGATTCACACTAACTTATGTGGTCCAACAAGGACTAGAAGATTTAAAGGTGATAGTTATTTCATGCTGAGTATTGATGACTATTCTAGAATGATGTGGGTGACTTTTCTAAGGGAGAAGTCTGAAGCTTTTTAGAAATTCAGGATCTTTAAAGCAAAGGTTGAAATAAAAACTGGATTGAAAATCAAATGTCTAAGATCAGAATATGGCAGTGATTTCACTTCTCATGAATTTAATAGTTATTGTGAGACAAATTGAATTAGGAGATAACTATCTGCACCTAGGACTCCTTAGCAAAATGGAGTAGTTGAAAGAAAGAACAAAACCATTTTGGATGCAGCTAGATCTATAATGATGGAAGCCAAATTGCCTCATATCTACTGGAGAGAAGCAGTGAGTACAACAATCTACACATTCAACAGAGTTCACATCAAAGGTGAAATCGGTAAGACCCCTTATAAACTATGGTTTGGACATACACCTATTGTTAAGTATTTAAAAAAATTTGGAAGTAAATGCTATATCAAAAGAGATGATTCAATTGGAAAGTTTGATCCTAGATGTGATGAAGGGATATTTCTTGGTTATTCAATTTAGAGCAAAGAATATAGATATTATAACAAAAGATTGTAGAAAATTGTGGAGAGTGCTAATGTGAAAGTGGATGAACAGTACATAAATCATTCTATATCATATGACAGGGAACCGACAGTGGAAATGATCATAACTAAACCGGCAATGCCTCAACTAGTATAGGAAGTTGAGACAGTTACACTAACACAATCAGAAAATTCAACTGTGACTGATGATCGGAGCAGTGAACCTGAAGCTCAAAAGACACCTAGGTATGTAAGATTAAATCATTTTGAAGATCAAATCATTCGAGATAGAAACAAGGGAGTTATGACAAGAAGAAAATTGGCAAATGAAGAGGTGTGTATTATTTCTCAAGTTGAACCAGCAACTGTTATTGAAGCTTGTAAGGATAAACATTGGCTAAAGGCTATGGAAGATGAATTAGATCAGATAGAGAAGAATGAAACTTGGTCTTTAGTTTCCCAGCCTAAAAAATAAGAATGTTATTGGAACTAAATGAGTTTTTAGGAATAAGATGAATGAGGATGGTCAAGTTATAAGGAACAAGGCTAGATTGGTTTGTAAAGGATATTCTCAAATGGAAGGAATTGATTATGGTGAGACATTTGCACCTGTAGCTAGAATTGAAGTTGTTAGACTATTTCTTGCCTATGCAGCTTATAAGAACTATAAGGTTTATCAAATGGATGTTAAATGTGCATTTTTGAATGGTGATCTTGAGGAAGAAGTTTACATTGAGCAACTTTATGGATTTTCACTGACAGGTGATAAATATATGGTTTACAGATTGAAGAAAGCTTTATATGGTTTGAAACAGGCTCCTAGAGCTTGGTATGCAAGGTTGGATAAATATCTTTTGAAGCTTGGTTTTACTAAAGGCAGTGCTGATAGTAATCTATATTATAAGATCACTGATAATGATATTCTGATTATTGAAGTTTTTGTTGATGATATCATTTTTTGGAGGAGAAGATAAACTGTGCATGGAATTTGCTAACAACATGAAAAATGAATTTGAAATGTCCATGATTGGTGAGATGAAATTTTTATTAGGTTTGCAGATTACTCAAACTGACAAAGGGATTTTTATCTATCAAACTAAGTATCTGAAGGAACTATTGAAGAAGTTTGGTATGGAGAATTCCAAACTGGTAAGTACTCCTATGGCTACAAGTGAGAAATTATCTATCAAGGATACTTCTACACCGGTAAATCCGACAAGGTATAAGTCTATGATTGGTGGTTTGTTATATCTAACTCAGACTAGACCTGATATTATGAATGCAATAAGTTTGCTTTCAAGATATCAAAGTAATCCTAAAGAAAATCATGAATGTGCAGTAAAGAGGATATTCTGGTATTTGCAAGGAACAACAAAATATGGTTTATGGTATTCCAGAAATGATGATTTCACTTTATGTACATATACTGACTTAGATTGGGCAAGTGATACTGATGACAGGAAGAGCACTTTTGGTGGAGCTTTCTTTCTTAGAAATAAACTAGTTTCATGGATCAACAAAAAATAGTCATCCATTTCTTTATCTACTGCAGAAGTTGAGTATGTTGCAGCAGCAACTAATTGCACTCAATTCTTGTGGATGAAGCAAATGTTGAAGGATATCAGGGTAAATTGTAGTGAAATGATAGTTATCTACTATGATAACTCTATAGCTATTGACATGTCTAAGAATCCGGTATTTCACTCTAAGACTAAGCATATTTCAATAAAGTATAACTTTTTGAAGGACAAGGTTAAAGCAAAGGAAGTCAAATTGGTTTATGTGAACACTAAAGAACATATTGAAGACTTATTCACTAAAACACTATCTAAGGAATCATTTGAGTATTTGAGAGACAGGTTAGGGGTTTATGCCCCTTCGGCAGAGACTTGATTGATGAAGTTTGTCATCAGTCCAACATGCATTACCAGAGACACTATTCATTCTAGCACTGATGAGTGGTGCTACTACTTTGGGGGAGTATTCAGCTTTGAGATTCAAAGGTTTATATCATTTCTTTGATATTTTTGTCAAATTTCTGGCATTGATGTCAAAGGGAGAGTGATAGTGGTGCAAGAGCACCTAGCTGAGTAAAACTCCCATTTTTTGAGTTTTTAATGCTTTCATATTTGTAATGTCTTGTGATTGGTTGTTTATGTTGTTTTAGGTTGTTATGAGTCATGTGTAGTGGTTTTGATCTCATCTTGGGCTTAAGAGATCAAATCTTGCATTTCAGGCTTTGAGTTGACAATTTTTGGCAAAAATGTGCAAAATTGCCAAAAAGGTCTTTTAATGCTTTCCAAAGCATTGGAACATGTTTTTTAGGTGTTTCTAGGCATGTCTAAGTTTATTAGACAAGTTGACAAGGTTAGATTGTCAAAAATGCCTTTTTGAGCAAGAAATATTGTCATTTGGCTCAAAAAGTTGTCAAAATTGTCAATTTTTTTGTTTTTCTTGCAAAATGTGGTTATGGAAGCTTCCAGTCCATACTGAGCTTGATAACCAACTTTGTGGACTATAAAAACACCTCTCTTTTCTTTGGAAAGGGTTGCTGATTGTTAAAACCAAAGTTTCTTCAATAAAATCAGAAAATAATGGCTTTATGACTGTTTTTTTGTATCTTTTAGTGAAATGGTATGTACTGTACCTTCTTAATCTGTACTATACCTTTGGGAAAGTGTTCATGGTACTTGTTTAATTCTTTTTAGTTTATTGTGGCATTGTTTTCTTCAAAAAGTTTGATTTTACAAAATTATTTCTAAAACTGGGTGCTTGCTGCCCTGTCAAGGGTTTGAAGCTCCAAAATGACTCCACTTGACTAATCCATGCTTGGGATCCCATAATATGGATTCAGTCAAGTTGGAATTCATGTATATACTGTACATATGCTCTATTTTGTGCCAAGAGTGTGGTTGGAAGAAGAAGTTGAGTGAATACTAGGCAAATATTGGTTATTTGGCTAGTAGCATGAACAAAAACTCAAGATTTGCACCCAAAAGCAATTTGGAGTGAACAAATGAATGAAGCAGAGGTCTAGACATGTGACCAAGGGTGTTGAGAATAATTTTGGTTTGTTAGAGTAGCTTGTTCCTTTTTAAAATATTCTCAATTTGTAAGCAAACAGTGAGTTCACTGTTTTTGCAACTATGTTTGTCAAAATGCCAAATGGAATGCTTCAAAAGCATTATCCAAGCCTTGTAACTCTAAAGGAAATGTAATAGGAAGTTTGATTGTTTTTTTTCAGACCTCATTGAGGTATATCTCCAGTACAAACTCCTTGATATGCAGGTCTAAAGATGGAGCAACAAATATGACTGGTAAAGGGGCAGTGAATTGACTGTCACAGTGACAGTTTTCTGATTTTCAGTTTGTATGCCAAATGTTTGGCAAAATGACAAGTGGTAAAGGCTTCGATAGTGTTCTCCAAGGTGTGGCAGACTTCCTTAGTTAGTGTTAGGCCTTTTTTCATGAAGAAGTTGACAAATCAAACTTTGCAAGCTCAAAACCCTCACTAAACCCTTCTTTTGTGCCATAAAAAGTGGACAGTCATTAAACCTTCCTCATGGAGCTCAAGACCTAAAAAACATTCAAGAATAGACCTCCTAGACATCATCCAAAACAAGTTTTATGGTGGAAATGCCCATCGTTGGGCTAGGTGAGCAAAAAAGAGCCAATTAGGCCTCACGGGCTAGTAGCCTTGTTGCATAACACACAAAAATGATAGTTTTTGAAAGAATGCTCAAACCCATCTGTAAGGAGGAATTGGGGGCTTGTGAAACTTTGCAAGAACATTAACAAATAGTCAAGCAAGTGATATTTGGATCCTTGGGTAGTGTGCAACCTCTTTTGGAGGTTTTGACCTTTAGTTGGCAAATGTGAGTAGTCAAGGGTTATGAGCCTAAAACCAATTTGTGAGCATCTAACTTGGAAGAAAAAATTTCTGCCCTTACTTTTCCTTGCAAATGACTCCTAAAGCTCTCTGAAATAGAGGTTTGATTACCTAAGAGCAGGGGTTGAGAATGAGTAGTTGGGTGGTGTGAGAACTTGAGTAGATTTGAGCATGGGTATGAGCCAACACCTTAAGGGGAGTTTGTTAGGAAGGTGATACTGAAAGTACTTGACACTGTAACCATCAAGACTGATTTTGTGAACACAAATAGTAGACTCAAACATATCCTTTGGGTAGTAAAGTTAACTTCTTGAGTAGGTTGGCCCTTTTGAGCACCTTCTGGACAATCTCCCTATTAGATAGTAATGTGAAATATCATTCAAAACCTTATAGAGATATCATTCACAGGGGGAGAGCTATTGATTGTTGGTTGTCTTCCACAGGGGGGGACCTGTTTGGCATTTCTTGGTACTTAGATGTTTTTCACATCTAGTGTTGCCATCAATGCCAAAGGGGGAGATTGTTGGTATTATGGATGAATTGATTATGTGTTGCATTTATGTTTTTGTCATTGATGTCAACACTAGCTGTTATGATTGTTACCGATAGATAAGTTTTGGTTACTAGTAGAAGATCTAGTGTTACTGACAGAAGAGACTATCTATTGGACACTTCTGACATGTTTGGATCATTGAAGTATGTTTAATTTGATGTGTTATATGCTCCATGAGCATGTTTTGGTCAGTTGGTATTGGCTTGGTAATTAGATGCTATCATACACTCTGGTAAACCGTTACCGGCACTGGTTTAAGGCTTTACCGATAGAGCTTTCATTGAGGAATTGTGACAGGATGCATAATTGGTGCTCGTGCAGCTTCTTCATGGATTTTAGGATGTTGAAGATGTTCTTTGATCATGCTTCAACTAATTGAAGACATTGCTTTGGCATGGTGGACCCAGAATAGGTCTGGTACCTATCTAGGTTATGGACCGGTATCATGCTAGTGTGTACTCTACACATTATCGGGATGTCTCGAGATGATTTATGGATTTGTTATTATTGTTTTGGTCTTAAGCCGACATGGCATATCATTGTAATATGGAATCATGTAATGATATTATTGTAATATCTTTAGGTGTTCGACCTAATTGGTTTAGGCCTTAGGGTTTGTATAAATAAGAGGTAGAAACTTTTTGTAGTGTATCATGGTTATTGGAAAGGTCATGGTCAAGGAATGTAATGTGCGAATATTGTAATATCATTCAAGCATAGGAGTTGGTTGATCATTGGTGATCAAATTGGATTCAGAAGAGGATTTAGTCCTCTGACATTGAGCTTAATTGGAACTGTAATCAGGCATGGTAGATGCTATCTCTAGCAGTTCACTCTATTGGATTGTTGTCCATTTATCTTGAGATGGTTGTAGCCTCTCTGTATTCAGTGAGACTCTTTTGTAATGAGCAGTACACTCTAGGTAGTGTGCCTTCCTGGAAGTGCAAGCCCCTCATTGTAACACATACTTTCTGCAGAAGTATCATCTGACTATGGGTAGGCTTCCCACCGTGGTTTTTCCCTTTCTGAGTTTTCCACGTATAAATCATGGTGTTATGTGGTATGGTTGCTTTGCATTGATTATCTGGTTAATTGTTAAGTTATATTATTTACTGGTATCTATTCCTACCGACATTTCTATATGTTTTACCGGTACTTGATTTGTTTAAGGTTGTATTGTGGATTAAAAGTTATAATCTGTTAATAACTGATTCACCCCCCCCCCTCTCATTTTTTCACCATTTATCCTAACACAAACTGAAGATAATGAGGATGCTATTAATACAACCAATACCAATAATGAACTGGTTAAGGAAAAAGAACAGGAACTGGATATGGTTGAGGAACAAAAAATAGAGGAAGCACCGGCTATTGAACAAAGTGTGGACATGCAACCACTATCAGTAAAGGAATGTAATGTTGAAAGTCACATACCACTGGTCATTACACCAACATAGAAGGAACATACAGAGACATGGAAAGAGAAACCAAAGAAGAAGTCAAAAGAGAAACAGGATGAAGAGAAGAAAATAAAGGAGAAGAAGAAAACCTTGATCGATGATGATGATGATGAGGACTCTATGAGTATTAAAGGTCCTATAGATATAGACAATCCGAGTTCCTTTGAATTAATGGATATTGCTACTACTAGGAAATCCCAAGCACAAAAGAAGACGTTGAAAGAGAAGAAATGAGAAGCAGAGACCATTCAAACTACTATTGAAATTTTGTCAAGTCTCCTACCGGAGACTGAGACAGATAATCTAGCCACCTCTATTGATAAGCTTGGACAGTTAGTTGTTGATGCCAGTGAACAACTAAAATCACTTGAAGAGGCATCTCATGCTTTAGCAGAAAAAGATTACAGGAAGAGAAGGGGAGAACAATTGATTTCAAAAATTGACAAAGGTAAGGTTGCTTTAACAGTGAACAGAGATCTTTTGAAAATCGGAATAGAAACTAGCGGTAAAATTTTGGCCACTATATCTAAATTATCATTATTTTGTTCCGACCTAAAGAAAAAGAGAGAAGATATAGAGAAGGAACTAGAAAGGATAAGTGATGCATACATACCAGTATAGGATTCCACTTTGAATTTTGGCAAATCTGTTGATGCCTTACAACATGTATTAGAATTTTATGATTTTGAACAGGTGAAGTGGATAAGATCCTTGAAGGAGTTAAAGAATCAGTTAATTCCAAAAGTTGAAATCTTACAGAGAACATTTAAGGAATCTGAAGCAATTTTGGCTACCCCAGAGATGAGGACTATTGATGCTATGGAAGAATTTTCTACACATATTTTGACCCATGTTGAAATCACTGAGACACTGTTAGAAAGATGGGAAAATGACCCTTAAGTAGTTAAATTTCATTTCAGTGATATTTTATTAAGAATTGCATTATAAATACCTTTAAAACTTTTATCTCTCTATATATACATGCAGTTTTTGGTGACAACTTTTGATGTAATGTCTATATTTTACTTCTTTATTTGTCATTCTTATCAAAGGGGGAGTAATATATGTGAAAAAATTTGTATGTAATCATGTATGATGTCAAAGGGAGAATCTTATGCTAAGGGGGAGTCTTTAGAGTCTCTACATTTTTGTAAGCACACTTAGTTGTCAAATTTTTCCTAAGTGTTGTCATCAATGCCAAAGGGGGAGAATGTTGGCTTGATGATGGTTTTTGTATTTGATGATTTCATGTGTTGTCATTGATGGCACATATATGTTCTAATTGTCATAGTCATCTTAGTATACTAGTTAAGGTAAATCGGTACTATTGAGTCATTGTATTGTTAACCGGTATCATATGTACGAAGAAGTCTAACCCGTATGAAGATGTCTAAACCAGTGTATGTAGATAATCGGTATATGTAGATAAGTCAATCGGTTTTGATCAGTTCTAGAGTTACCAGTTTTCAAATGCAGTAGATAAAGTCAAGAAGGAGCATGGAGACAATCATCCAGTATAAATTCAAGTGAATCGGTATGTGAGTATTGAAGCGGTCAACACTTAACCGGTATCGGTGTTCTAATCGGTTTCCTAGTTTGTGTGATGAGTTATCACCGGTTATGATGTGTTACCACCGACTGACGCTATGGAAGTAATTTGTGTCATGTTATGGAAGATTATCCAAATTCATTGAACCTAGGAAATTGTGTCAAGGTTCAAGAAGCCAACATGAAATCTAATATGTATAAAAATACATTGTGACGAGATATTTGATATAGTAGATACAAGTTATGATATGAATTGGAGTTGATGCGATTTGTTGAAGGATTTGCAGTGTATATCAGTGATACAGTAATGTATGCATAGAAAAAAGATCTAAACCAGCAGAAGGTGCTATTCTTAGATCATTCCCACTGTTGTTCTCTAACAACTACAACAGTAAAATCCCTTAACCGGGCAAGCTCTAACAAGCTTCATTGTATAAATCCTCTGACAAGGTGATTCATTAATTTGAATCTAAACCCTCCACTGAGGTTACCTTTAACCAGGGGTAGCTCCTAATAGGGCTCGAGATCTCTAACAGGATCTTCTCCTAACAGAGCATTTGTAGACCTTAACCGGTCAGTTATCTATTTCTGCAGATAGTTAACTTCTGAGTTCCATCTCACTGTGGTTTTTCCTAGTTGGGTTTTCCACGTATAAATATTTGTGTTATGGTGAATGTTTTGCTTGTGGTGAATGCTTTTATAACATTTTGGATTATATGCACAGTCATTGGTAAATTGGTTAAATGTTTTTACCGGTCTACAATTAAAGTGTTACTATTTTTGCTTTCACTGATTCACACCCCCCCCCCTCTCAATTCTTTATAAGTTTATTAGGTCATCTTGCATCTTTATACCTTGGTGCTTATGTCCGCTTGCTAGATCAAAAGGACATGTCATTCAGGTCATCTTGGGTTTTCATGCCTTGGTGCTTATCTCTAATTCCAACATTGTAAAATGCTCAGTGATGATAATTAAGCATACTGAATCCAGTGATTAATCTTCATGCTTAGATTATCATCGCTACATCATTTTATTAAAATTGCCTAAAATCATTGCGATCTCACTATCTTTCAATTTCGCTCCCGAAGGGGCATACTCATTACATCAACATTATCAGTGATTACATCATCGAAAAGTCAAGAAATTTTTCAAATCTTCATCTAAAGTCAAGCGGAAAATCTTTTCAATCAAAGATTAATCAAATATCAATCAAATCAAATCAACTAAAACCTTGTTACTAGGGGCATCTTAACTACATCGCATCATATCAAGTTGAGATTCTTCGATGTCAAATAAAAACAATCTCTAGGGGCATATCAGTGATTGTCCTCATCTGAATCAATCTTCAAATCGGTGTTCAGTTTTATCACATCAAATCAAGCTGGACATTCTGTTTTGCTAATCGATTCTTGTTCAATCAAGTTTGAAATCGGTATTATCTCTTCACTATTTGGTTCTTGTTCAATCAAGTTTGGAATTGGTATTATCAATCTTGCTCAATCGATTCTAGTTCAATCAAGTTCTAGATGGGTACCCACTTCTTGATCCATCAAGTTCAAGATCAATATCTCACTCTTCATTGGTCCTTGTTCAATCAAGTTTAGGATCGATATCGCTTTAATCAATCTATTCAATTTCATCGCTTCAAATCAAGCTGAACATCTCACTCTTCATCGGTTTGTGATCCATCAAGTTTAGAACAAATATCTATTTGACATCAACTATTCTTTGAATCAATGCGTTGCTCGCACACCAATTCAAAGAGGGGACAATGTAATACCCTAAAAATGATCATCTAAACCATGGGCCCCTAATCTTGACTACATCACCATGGTCCTAACCAAAGGCAATTAAATCAATCTTGAGAATCTAATTAATTAATTCCTCGATCATCAATGTCACATGGAAAATAAATCATTCTATATTAATTAAATGTTTATTTAATTAATTAATCATTCCAAGTAAATCATTTTAATCAATTATCCTATTTATTTAATTAAATATCCTAGCATATTTAATTAATAAAACAATTTTCCATTTAAATCATCAAAAAGGAATTAATTTACAAAAAGGAATTAAATTGAGAAAAGAAATCAACTTGAGATATTCTTTTTTCTAAAATTGAGACAAATTGAGAAATCTCAGAAAAGCAAGAAAAGCAATTAAATTGAATAAATCATTTTCTCTAAAATAAAACTCAAAGCAAATTTGAGGAAAGAGGTTTAGTTGCATTGAAGAGGCTTTTTCTAATAAAAATCTTGAGTAAATAAGAGGAATGTGCATGGAATCAACTAATTTTATCTCAAGTGCATGGAATCAACTAAATTTATATCCAATGCAAACTTAGACTTATAATCTCAATGTTGGCATTTTTTATGATTGATGTTATTGATTGTCATCAATGGACACACACTTGATTTGAGATCACTTTTTGTATATATGAGTTAAAGCTCAACCGGTATTTGTTCCAACCGGTATGATGTATTATAGTCTTTAGACTATCAGTGTTTTGTAGAAAGTGTTTACCGGTCTCAAGCGGTATGAAGATCCCAAGCAGTTCAAGAATCTCAAGCGGTACGAAGGAACGAAGCGACACAACTCATATTTCCCAGTCTTCATTTTGTCAAACCGGCAACCGGTATTTTGCTTAAACCATTATTTTGTTTGAACTGGTAATACTCTATGATGAGTTACCAACTGGCATTTTGTGATGAGTTACCATCCACCGATTGTTTGGCGGTGCCGACACTTTGACGGTGCATTTTGCATTGTGTTACCAAAAGTGTCCAGATGCATTGAACCTAGGAAATTGTATTGTAATCCTATTGGACTGACATGAAATCAAATTCCTTTATAAGGACATGATGTCTAGGGTTTTAGGTTGTTGCTAGGGTTTAAGGTGGTTGATGAGTTTTTGTGAGTGTGATTATAGAAGAGAAGTTCAGGTTTGTGAGAGAAGGCAGAGTGTGAATGTGTTGAAGACTGAAGTAATGTTGGAATGCATTAGGAATGAGCTATCAATGATCTAACCAAGCAATCTATGCTATTTGCTAGATCACTCACTTGTTGATTACTCACATCTTCGACAAGTCTGAAGCCCTTAATCAGGTAGGCCCAAAAATCCTTTTGTAAATCCTCTAACAAGGTGGTTCACATCTGTAGATCTAAAATTCTCTAGCAAGGTAGTCTTTAATCAGACTTATCTCCTAACAGAGATTGAGATTCCTAACAGGATCTGTTCTGGTAAAGAACATTATATGACCTTAACCGGTCTAGTTCCTATTCTGCAAATAGTTACTTGTGAGTTTCATCTCACCGTGGTTTTTCCCATTTGGGTTTCCACGTCAAAATCTCTTATGTTATGGTGATTGTGCTTCTGTGGGTGAATGCATTATTTTCTATTTGGTTTGCATGTGTTCTAACTGGTTTGTTTGCTAAACTGTTTTACCAGTTTACTGCTAGACTAGTAAAGTGTTTAAGTACAATAATTTTTGGCATACTAATTCACCCCCCCACTCTTAGTATTCATCACTCAATGCATTCAATCAGGCTTTAATTAGAATTTATCTCAAGATTAACTCAATCTAATCTTCTCTGAAACTGAATTAAATCATCCAATCATTTCAATTCACCTGGATTGCGCTTTTTCATGAGGAATCTCAATCGCTCATCATTAATCGATATTGACTGTTGGTCTCTATTTGGATTGTTTATTAATTCAACCTTTCATCTCTCATTCAACACACCCTGGAGATTTGTTGTTATTATGATGTTTTTGCTCTAGAGTCATTGAGAATATTGTGTATTGAGATTATTGCATCTTAACTTTTTGCATATTTAGTTTAATCATTCATAGATTAATGTTGCATATCTAGCTTAATCTTGCATGTCTAGCTTAATATTTCACCCTTTTAGCTTAATTTTTTGCTCATATAGATTAAATCCTTCGTCTTGGTGTAGTCTAGTCATTGGTTTTGCTTAGAAAAATCTGAGAGCAAGTCTATACTCACATCTTTTAGAAGGCAATAGATCGATTTGTTATGGTTTTTATATTCATGATTATATCTATCTAACCATGCATGCAATGATTTATTGAAGTGTTTGTACCTTACAACTTACAGATTACCATCACACACACATTTTTGGCACCCACCGTGGGGCAGAAGATTACAATTTTCGGCCTTGCGGATCAACTCTTTTAATTTTTCAGAATCCGTCCGTACAATTTCTCCTAAACTCATACGAGTTTTTGTTAGGGATAGTACGATAATCAAGAACATATTGTACAGCTTGTGGAGAATAATTGTACGGATCTGTGAGAAAACTCATACGATTATATGTTTTCTTGTATGGTCTATTGAGAATAATCATACGACTCAGTAAAAATACTCGTACGATATTTTATTTTCTCGTATCAAAAGGCAGAGTGATATTTAGGGTTTTTCTCGTTGAATTTTGATGGTACTAATGTAACCCTGACTTGTTTTCTGTCTACCTGAGAGGTTTTTTTCCACAGCCTAACCAGTTTTTTGCATAATGTTTGTCGAAGAACATGTTTGTCGTTCAAAAACAATATGACTACCGATTCGTTGTTTTTGCAGGTTGCCTAAGGATATTCAAGTAAACTTTGTGTATTCTTTATTATTTTCTAGGAACTTAAATTGCAATATGGTAAATGAACAAATCTATTTTTCATGTTTAAGAAGATTCTAAAAGGTAGGAGAGTATGCTCTTGTCTGTATAGACAATCATAAATCTAGACCCTTGAAGCTTTTTTAGTTTTGAGATTTGTGTTCCTTTAGCAGGCCTATCACAATGGGAAAAAGTAATCACCATGTGAGAACGAGCCAAGTGAGTACAGCTAGACCTAAGCATTCTGACTAACTATAATAAATAGGCCTTTTGAGATTAAAGTCTCGAAGGACGAAGTTATTTGAGTTTTCTCTTTGAGATCTCTCATATCGGGCATTTTGTAGGGCCTCACGGTCTCAATCACGTTTGTGTGACTACATTGTGTTTCGGTACCTTGTCGAGCTACAGGCCTCAATTGTGATTATGCGACTTAAAGGGGTAATTTCGAATGGAAGTCCTTATTAAGAACTCTAAGATAGTAGCTACCTAGTTCACCTCCAAAAGGGGGATAATATTTGTGCAAGAGAGATAGTAACTCTCCCAAAATACTTTCCACATCGTGCTCCCATTAGCATTTGGAGTTGGCTAATGTAGCTTTGAGAATCCATTGTGTGAGACTCAGCGACTATATTATGATTAGCTATTGGGTGTGTAACTAAGTCTGCAAGCAAAGGTTTTCTCTCTCAACCAAATTCCTTAGAATTAGCACGTTGTGCTTGAAGTCACTTTACATCTTGCATGTTTGATGTGTCTTTGTCCTGGAAACTAAAACTGAAACCTTGAAACTGGAGAAAATAATCAAAACATAAAAAACTCAGTGGTCAAAACTTTGTCCTTGTTAGAAACTCATCCCTGTCTGATCCTTTGTCATACGAGTCTTTTGTTTTGTCATACTACCCTCTGAGAATTGTCGTCTAATAACTGGTAAACTGTCGTACGAGTCTTAACACCTAGGGTATATCTTTGTCAGATTGTTGTTCTGGTCTTTGCAAATTTTCGTATGTCCATACGTACATTGTTGTACAAGTCATCATCATCCTTAACAGTTTGTCATCTGATAAGCCTTAGATTGTTGTTCGAGTATAGATAACAAGTCGTATGAATATCTCTCTGTGATGTTTGAGTCATAGTATTCTATCGTACGAGCCTTTGATTCTGTCAGTCCAGAAGCCTGTCTTTTTTTGTGTGCTTTTCAAAATCTATTATACTTGCCTAATCAGTCTACAGTGAGCGTATATCTTGTCTTTTTCATCCTAAGCATAAACAATCTTGATAGTGTACCCATGCCTTTGTGTTACACAATTTTGTCAATTATATCTTAGCTAGTTCAATCAATCCTAAATCAATCTGATCAACCTAATCTGCTTAGATAATGTCTTATACAGGATAGATCATTCTTGAAACCAGACTTGGTCTCAATCACTTTACTCAATCATTACCTTAAACAAATAAGTATCTCTTATTTGATCTTGACTTCTGTATCACTCCTAGCTCTCGGTCACATTAATTGTAAATGCTTGTTTGAACCAAGAGCTCTTCTAAATATTCTGACAAAAGTAAGAAGCCCATGACTACCTTGGCCCAACAAATTCAGGATTTCAAGAGAGAAATATATGAAATTCAAGCCCAACAAAAAGGCTCAATGACCCCTCTTGAGATATAATTTCATGATATCAAGAACACTAGACTTCAAGAAATGCTAAAACAATTATATAAGGTGGAACATAAAGTAATTGAAAATCAAAATCAAAATCTCATACAAGATCACAAGACACCTTCACCAAGACAAAAAGACATGTATCCCCTAGATAGACAGTTTACACCTTTGTGGCATTCTATTGAGTTAGCTTTGGAAGAGCTTCTTGCGCATAATCTTATCATATTGCCTAACAAGACCACATGGGGATGTGAATTTTTGAGTAATTACTGTGCATATCATAGGCATAAAAAACATAAGACTTCAATGTGGATGGAATTAAAACATAAAATTCAAGACCTCCTAGATGACGGTGTTATTGAAATTGAAGATCCTAATAATTCACCTAAGGAGAAACCAAATGTCATTACCAAGCATGATCAAAATTATGAACTAGTGTCTAGCAATGGCACACATGTAGCCTCCATCTCCTAAGGCTTCTCAACAATAATCCATACCATATCCCTAAAATAATGAACCTAATGATGAAAATTCTCATGGTGACTCTCAAGGGCTATCTCAAGGGCCATCCCATCTAATGGTTGAAAAAAATCCTACCTCCCTAGAATCACATGATGATCCCCTTATACCTTTCCATTTATTTCAAGATGATCCCCTTCCATCTCAAGAGCAAAGCATCCTTCTAAATACCATTCCTAATCCATTTCCTAAGAAAGATCATGATGCCTCTTCCACCTTTTCAAATGATCCTATTCAAAATGAATAGTCAAACACCCTTCCTACTCTATGCAATGGTCCTCTTCCATGTCAAGATAAAAGTATCTCTTCATCTCCTTGTCATAATCCTCCATGTTCACCTCAAGGATCCATCATGCCTACAAAGCCTTCTCATGATCCTATCATTCCCTACATTCCACCTCAACCTCATAATGGACTCACGTCATCTTTCCAAAGCAAAGTGTATCCTACAAGTCAAAATATTTATAAAGGCAAAGGGGTAGACCTTCACAAGCAAGAACCCCTAGATATTAAATAAAATATTAAGGTGCGTGGCCTCAGTGACATTCCTTGAGATGTTGGTATCCCTACTAAACCAAAATCCAAATACATGCCTTCTACTTCATCCCTTGCATCCATTTTAGGCCCCTATATCCCTCCACCCCTTATGTAGGATCAACAAAGGCATACATCTTCAAGCACTTTCCATCCATCCAAAATACCTCCATACCATTCCTATCCTTCCACACATTCTTTTCCTTCTCCAAGTAATTTGGATGCCAAGCATAAAAGTCATAAGTCAAGAAATCCACATGTATCCAAGGATCAACATGTCCCATCTAATCGACATGTCAAAACAAAGCAAAATATGATCCAAAAAGAAGAAGAAAAATCTAAAAGGACACAAAGGCCCACTGAGAAAAAGAAAGAAAAATAAAAAGTTATATGGGTTCCTAAGGAACTTGTAGAAGAAATACATTCCAAGGAACTACAAAAGCATGAGAAATAAAAAACCATGTGGATCCCTAAGCAGCTCCTTGAAGCACAACAGTTTAAAGAAAAATCCAAATCAACATCCAAAATTGTTGTTCCTCCATCCAAACTTTCCAAATCTCAAAATCTGAGATCCACTTTTACTCTATCACTTCACCACCCCTCAAGATGTGTGCCAATATTGATCACACCAACATTTCCATTCACTCATGCACCAACCTTTCAATATCTGATCCATTATCCAACACCTCTTTTTCACCCCTCCATCCCCCTTATCCAATCATTTGCATAAGACTTTACCCTAGTTTAATTTCATCATCCTACCAACATCTTTGAGCATACCTTCATAGCCATGGTATATTGCAAAACATATTCCAAGGGTACCATCCAAAGAAGCAAGACATTGGAGTCCTTTTCTTAGATGCACCGCATTCACAAAATTTCTGCATTTGCATATAGCAGCATTAATAAAACAAGGCAAATGTCCAAGTTTATCATTTGTTTGAATTCAAGAGAAACAAGTGTCATCTCCTTTCTTAGATATTCAGACATGAAGTCTTTGAGGTCCTAAGGTCATTCATTTTCAACATCACCCCATGACGATGCTTTACTTATGGTTGGGTAGTGATTTCACTATTTGAGACTTGTTAATCCAAAATCTATCAATTTCTATATCTCAAACACATTAACAAAATCTCTAATTCATTATAGACACCTAGTTGATCATATGACTAGTAAAAAATATAAAATTCTACTTCAGCGCCGCTGTAATTGTCACACCCAAGTAGGTTTCATTACTTACAAGTCAAGGCAAGAAAAATAAAAAAGAAAAGTGATATGCCAAATATTCATCTCAAGGCAAAAGAGAAATGATATATAACTAAAATATCATGCATACAAGTGTGACAAAAAGTTTTACTATGGGAGCATGTGAGTAACTCCATTAGGGCTATGAATGCATGTTGGCAATGGAACAATATTTGAGAAATTACAACCTATAACCTCATCGGAGCTCTAAAAGCTTGTTGGCAACAAGGCTCTATTCAGGATGCTTTTGAAGTTAGAATAATCCACATAGCTAGTCATATAAGATGCTAACGATATTTAGTGAACATAAGAGCGGGAATTAACTCATTTGCACTCACACAAGCAAAAAAAAAGATCAAAGTTTCAAGAACCAATGGGGAAGTTTTCCGCAGCTCCATTTGTAAATCCTTGTCACTAAGTGTGTTAATTTGGATGTTCCAAGGGACCTTAAGGATCAATTTATCGCTTATCTATGAAATGTTTTGTACCTCCAATTCAATTGGTGTATTGGAAAATGCTAAACAAACACAATCATCCTTGTTCGAATAGGAAATGCATCTTCATCATGCATATTGCATTAACATATGTCATATCAAAAATTCATTATCTCCACATGCATTCTGCAGATCATCGTGTCATATAAATCTGCATAGTAGGGGCATAGCTAAAAAATAAAAAAATTATAAAAAGTCTTTAAAAATCATTAAAAAATCATAAAAAATCATTAAAAAAACCTAAAAAATCATAAAATATACTGAAAAAAGAAAAATAAAAACTCAAAATATGAAAAAAATCAAATGTGTTGGTGTAAACCTGGTAAACAGGCACTTTGGTAGTAAAATAAAAAGAATCTCTACCAAGAAGGTGAAAACCTGGTAAACAGGCACCTCTTGTACTGAAGTACTCCATCTATCAACACAAATTTGGCATTTCCTGTTTTATTTCCCTCTTTCCTGCATCTTTGCTTTAGCTTGTACATATCCTTCAGTCGCATTTGTGACACCCTAGTTCTTCTTAGAACCCTCATGGCTTGAAACCAATCAACATCTTAGTCTTAGGGTACTCAACTAATCAATCTAAATGTCCTAAGCAGTTTAACCAAGTCATCTTTATGACGGTAGTAATGGGTCATCCAATCTGAGTCAGTTACCTGTCTCCTAACCACTGTAGGGTTTTACCACTGAGTAAACAAACAAAACAAAACAAGAACAATGAAAACAATCACTAAAACTATTGAGATTTGATTGAAATTTTCTTTGTGTGTTGTGTTTTAAATTGGTTTTCAATTATTGTTCCCTCTAAGTAAATCGAGGAAGTCTATCTTGACTAAGAGGAGCAAGGACTGGGGGCATAATACTTTTCTTTGTTTTCTGCTTGTAGGAGTGATTCTGATGATCTAAATACATCTCATAAGCTGGGTGTCTATGATAAATGCCTTCATATTAAGGTGAAATCGCCACACATACCTCGACTCTATTTATTTGTATGCTACGGGGAGGTTGGAATCATTTCCTTGTCTGTTTTGAGTAAATTTCTTTATTGTGCAATCTCGATGCATGCTTAATATGTCCTAGGATATGAATGATAAAAGTGTCATTGCGGACAATATAATCAATATTGCATATGAAAAGGAAGGAACTCTGCTTTGTCTGGTGTGTTTGCACGCAAGCAACGAGTCATCTTGGCTCTTTATACCTTAGTGCTTATATTCGCTTGCTAGATCAAAAGGACGTGACATTCGGGTCATCCTGGCTTTTCATGCCTTGGTGCTTATGTCTATTTCCAACATTGTAAAATGCTCAGTGATGATAATTAAGCATACCAAATCTAGTGACTAAGTCTTAGGTTGCATTCATACTAAGCTTTGTGCATTTCAAGTGATTTCAACATGATAACATTTATCTCTTTGTCCTTTGAATAAGAGCCTAAAATTGAAATAATCATCATTTCTTCGCTAATTTCGGGATCGAAATCGAAATCTGATGTCAATTTTCTAGTCAAATATTTTTTGAATCAACTCTGATTTCAAATTAATTCTTACATTAATCTCCGTGCCCATATTATCATCGCTAAATCATTTTATTAAAATTGCCTAAAATCATTGCGATCTCACTATCTTTCAATTTTGCTCCCGAGGGGGCATACTCATTACATCAACATAATCAGGGATTACATCATCGAAAAGTCAAGAAATTTTTCAAATCTTTGTCTAAAGTCAAGCAGAAAATCTTTTCAATCAAAGATTAATCGAATATCAATCAAATCAAATCAACGAAAACGTTGTTAGTAGGGGCATCTTAACTACATCGCATCATATCAAGTTGAGATTCTTCGATGTCAAATAAAAACAATCTCTAGGGGCATATCAGTGATTGTCCTCATCTGAATCAATCTTCAAATCGGTGTTCAGTTTCGTCACATCAAATCAAGCTGGACATTTTGTTTTGCTAATTGCTTCTTGTTCAATCAAGTTCGGAATCGGTATTATCTCTTCTAATCGGTTCTTGTTCAATCAAGTTCGGAATCGGTATTATCAATCTTGTTCAATCGATTCTAGTTCAATCAAGTTCTAGATGGGTACCTGCTTCTTGATCCATCAAGTTCAAGATCAGTATCTCACTCTTCATTGGTCCTTGTTCAATCAAGTTTAGGATTGATATCGCTTTAATCAATCTATTCAGTTTCATCGCTTCAAATCAAGCTAAACATCTCACTCTTCATCGGTTTGTGATCCATCAAGTTCAGAACAAATATCTATTTGACATCAACTATTCTTTGAATCAATGCGCTACTCATACATCAATTGAAAGAGGGGAAAATGTAATACCCTAAAAATGGTCACCTAAACCATGGGCCCCTAATCTCGACTACATCACCAGGGTCCTAACCAAAGGCAATTAAATCAATCTTGAGCATCTAATTAATTAATTCCTCGATCACCAATGTCACATGGCAAATAAATCATTCTATATTAATTAAATATTTATTTAATTAATTAATCATTCCAAGGAAATCATTTTAATCAATTATCCTATTTATTTAATTAAATATCCTAGCATATTTAATTAATAAATCAATTTGCTATTTAAATCATCAAAAAGAATTAATTTACAAAAGGAATTAATTTACAAAAAGGAATTAAATTGAGAAAATAAATCAATTTGAGATATTTCTTTTTCTAAAATTGAGACAACTTGAGAAATCTGAGAAAAGCAAGAAAAACAATTAAAACTGAATAAATCATTTTCTCTAAAATTAAAACTCAAAGCGAATCTTGAGGAAAGAGGTTTGGTTGCATTGAAGAGGCTTTTTCTAATAAAAATCTTGAGCAAATAAGAGGAATGTGCATGGAATCAACTAATTTTATCTCAAGTGCATTGAATCAACTAAATTTATCTCCAATGCAAACGCAAACTTATAATCTCAATGCATTCATTCAGGCTTTTATTGTTTTTATGATGTTTTTGCTCTAGAGTCATTGAGAATATTGTGTATTGAGAATATTGCATCTTAGCTATTTGCATATTTAGTTTAATCATTCATAGCTTAATCTTGCATATCTAGCTTAATCTTGCATCCATTTAACTTAATTTTGTGCTCATATAGATTAAATCCTTCGTATTGGTGTAGTCTAGTCACTGGTATTGCTTAGACAAATTTGAGAGCAAGTCTATACCCGCATCTTTTAGAAGGTAATAGATTGATTTGTTACGATTTTTATATTCATGATTATATCTGTCTAACCATGCATGCAATGATTTATTGAAGTGTTTGTGCCTTACAACTTATAGATTACCACTTTTCATACACACAGAACTTAGCTTATAAAATAAGTTTGAGTTCATCATAATCATAATCTAATAATATGTATATATGCTTTATAAATATTAGAATTTGAAATTAAAAATATACATACATAAATGAAGATCTCAATAGGTAAGGAAAATGGCTATCGACGTAGAGATAAGGTAAACATGTTAAAGGGAGGACCTAACTAGAAGATAGATGTATGATTCTTGGGATAGCATACTTTTTTGCTAGAAATCATAAAGAAGATAAATCACTTAGACTAGAATTACTCTATTCCTAGGTGATTTTGAAAGAGGTGGTTCAAAATAAAAATAATGTGGCTCACAATCCAAAATATACTTGTGATTTTACTTAGTAAAATATAACTACTTCAATTTAGGAGCCATTAAAAGGCTATGTGGCTTAAAGAAGAAAATGTAACTTTCGTAGATAAGATTATAGAAGATTCTCCCTTAAAATTATTTTATAAGAGTATGCATAGAGGATATGTCTTGCTTAAAATTATTGTGTAAGAAGAGACAAACAATCATTTTAAGGAGAAAGTGCATGGAAGAGGTAGAAAGGAAAGAGATGCGCATTCCAAAAAAGTGCCCAAAAGAAGTATGGGGGGGAAGAATGTACAATACACATAATATACTTTAAAGAAAAGATGGAGGTAGGACTATGTAGTTAGATTTTTTTTTCTCAAATGTATAATGGAAAAAAGAGATGATGATGATGGTGATGATGATGATCTAGGATTAAATGGATAAGAGAAGTCTCGTTGATGATTTTATTGATATAAATAACACAAAAGTTGAGTGGAAGAAGTTGTGAGGGGTAAGAGTGTTGGTCCCAACCAGTGCTGAGAGGGGAGGGTTGAATTGACACTTTACCAGATTTAACCAATTAAAACTTTTAATTTAAGTTTGAACTAATTTACCATTCATCAATGTAAACATTTACTGTAGAAGATTATGCATACATGAAAAGATACACAATGACACACAAATTTATCTCGTAGAAACCCAATAGGGATAAAACCACGGTGTGAGTAGGAACTCACAAAATTTGTACTCTTCTAGAGTATGCCCAGTTAAGAGCCATCCTTGTTAGGAGATTACAAAGACATTGTTAGGTGCCACCCTGTTAAGGGATTTTGTTCAAGGTCGGTTAGTGCCTTTACCCTTTTAAGATTAGCCTGGTTACAGGACTTAAGAACATCAATTAAGATGTCATCCGGTTAAGGGATTTTTACAATGGCACATGTTAAAGTCCACCCAGTTAAGGGATTTACGTTGCAGTTGTTAGAAAGCAACAGATGGATGATCTGCTAAAATTTCTACTCATTAGCCTAATCAGATCATACTGAAGAATCATACTAGGTCTGCATCAGTTGTGTCTAATCTATAAAACTCTGAATTTTTTAATGCACTTTCAACTCTGCCTTCTACCGATTTGTTGATCCTTGGATATCACACTGTCGGTCCTTTGTCACTTGAGTCATCACTCTGTGAAAAATCCACTCTACTGATCCTCTGTCACTCAACTCTACAGTCTCTTAAACTCCCCCTGTGTCCACTTTTACATTATCTTCATTCACCTTGACAACAACCATCTCAAGAATGAGATATGTGTATTTATTGACCCTTTTGTCTGTCGCCAACTTTCCCTCCAAAACATTCCTTTTAAAATTCCATTATCATGCCTTAAATCACGTCTCTGAAAAAATTGTAGGAATCTTTGTCAATATAGTTGAACATGCCGATAAGTCCACCAGTTGACAGGAGAAGGCTCCCAATTTAACTAAATGTAACTAAACGTTACCAGTCTGTCAGTTACAGACTCTTCCGGTGAACCGATCAAAATCTATCTAGTCGGTTTCCTCCTGAATACCATTTTGTTCTTTGTTTAGCCGATGGACCTCTCTTTCCGATCTACTAACTGCTACCCAGTCTACTTACTGCTTGTCAGTCTACTCACTGCTTTCTGGTCTGCTCACTGCTTGTCGGTCTACTCACTGCTTGCCGGTTAACTCACTGCTTGCCGGTCTACTTAGTGCTTGTCGGTTCACTTATTGCTTAGCCTATCTACTCACTACTACCCGGTCTACTTACTACCGATGGACTATGAAGATTAAGGAGATGATGTTGCCAACAATGACAACCATATCACTTACTGGTCATACAAAACAGTATCAGAATGCCAACAAAATCCCCCTTTGGCATTGGTGGCAAATACTACAAACCTCTACAAAACTGTGTCGGTTTTGGCCCCTGTTTCAAACAAGATTCCAAAATTTTCAAAATTCCCCCTTTTGCCATCAATGACAAAAACTATCCAAAAAGATTTATCAAAATAAAGCAAAAATCTCTTTGAAGTTTTCTTGAGCCACTTTCAAGGAAGATTCCCATGAAGATTGAACCTGTTTCATGGTGGTGAAGTGGCCATGTAAGACTACAATGAAGACCTCCATATCATCCACTATCTTATAGTCAAGTTCATTTATTAGGCGGTTTGCTTCTTTAATGTTTAGTTGCATGAAATCAATAATTGGTTCTAAATAGCACTGGAGCTCTAACAAACTAAGACTTATTTTGTCTTCTTCATCTTTCAACCGTCTGATTTCATGATTTAGCATTTTGACTTTTCCAGTAAAGGTTGATGTTGAACTGATAAGAGGATCAAAAGAGCTTACCAAATCTTGAACTTCCTTTTGAATCTGATTTCTTTTATCTTCTATGTCATTAATTAAAATAGAAAAACTTGAAGATTTCACCAGTAGTTGACCAACTTGTTGCAATATATTTTTAACTTCTTCAGTTCTGGTGGAAAGAGAAACTTTTCCAATTGTTATTTGCTCCATTAAGTTATCTCCTCGTTTTGTTTCATATTGCCTTACTGCAACCTTCTCCAGATTGGTTGCCTCAGAACTAATTGCTTTAACAAGAGTATCCAACTGGTCAATAATGGGTGCAGTATCATCAACTGCAATATCCGGGATGAGTTTAGAGAGAATTGTCTTGGCAGAAGTGAGGATTCTTGCCTTCTTTTTCTTTCCTCTCAATTTAGCCTTTTCAGCTTGGATTCTCAGTTTTTCTGAGACTTTCATCAATTGCTTGGGGGTCATTTTCTTTATATCAATGACTGAGTCACCTTCTTCTTCCTCCTTTGTTCCTTCTTCCTTTTCTACAGTCTCAACTTCTGAGCTAGTTGTTGTGATGATTCTTACCTTTTTGTTTTCACTTTCATTGTCTAAGTCTAACTTCCTCTTTGCCAGAGGGGTATTCATCACTGCTATGTTATCCTTCACTTTCTTCTCTTCCTCTTTTCCTTCCTCTGCTTTCTTCTCTTCCTCTTTTCCTTCCTTTGTTTCCTTCTCTTCCTCTTTTGCTTCTTTAAAGAGAATAGGATTTGGTGACAATAACATCTTGTGAGGTGTATCCTCATAAGGAATGTCTTCAACTAACACTTCATCTTGACTGGGAGGCTTAGTTTGATCAGCTTCCTTCACTGGTGAAGTGTGTACCAGTTGTTCGATACCCTTTGTTAGATTGGGGATGTCTGACACAACATTTCCTATGATGTCCTCAACTATGAAAGTATCAAATTCTTTAGTGGAGTCTTTTTCCTTAGCTTTTCCTTTGTCAAGGATAGCTACAGCTTTGTCCTATTTTGTTTCCTTTTCAATTTCTTCTTCAGCTTCCTTTTGCTGGACCATAATTTCCTTCCACAAGGCAAAACCTTCAGTGTGAACTGCTTCAACTTCACCTACTGCTACTCTCCCAGTTCTATTCCTTATTTTAAAATGTTAAATGCATGCTTCAGCCACTAGTGAATCTTGATCAAGGTCTAAGTCATGCTGCACTTCCATGAGTGCTTTTATTCTAAGCTCATTTTTCAGTAGATAGAGTTGTCTTCCATCTCCCTTCAATTTGATCTTGCAAATCTGATGGGATTATGCCATATAATTCACTAGGAGTCTTGCAAAAATTGTGCAAGTTCCAGATCAGGGCTTCCTCAATTTTCCTTTTGTCTTCTTCGTTACAGAGGGAATATCTCCTTCCAACACCGGCCATACCTCCAAATTCTTTTATCCCATGCACCAACTCATCAACTTTTGGGGCTTTGTTCCTTCCACTTTTTGTAACCTCCTTTATTTCCACATTTGATGGGGTGTCAGTTGATAGTGACATCACCTTCTTTCTCATCCTTTTTAAGCTTAGAATCACTCTTTTTCTTTCTAGTGTAAGTCACTCCTACTGGTCTGTCTTTACTTGGTGAAGACACAGGAGTACCTAGATCCCTTTCCTTTGAGTATGTTGTAGGCTTAGTTGTTGCAGTCCCCTTAGGTTTTGTCTTTGACACTTTCTTCTTTCCACCTGTTGATTCTTCATCTTTATCAGGTGTGACCCTTGTTTGCTCACTAACACCAGTGGAGGTAGTGGCACCGGATGCTACACTTCCATATTTCTTGTCAAGGGTATCAATCATTTTTCTTGCTTTTCTTTTTATGATTGGCACCTAAAGTTCCTGTTTTATTTTGGAGCTTGCCTCCTCACATGTTCCAAATTTCTATGCCTTCGATTCTATGGTTTAGACAAGAGCATATTAGCATGAATTTTAACAAGATCTGCTGCATCCTCATATCCCATTTTTGGAACCCAAAATTTTTTGGGGTTGAACTGCTTGAATGATACAACAATCTGTGTCTACAAGGAAATAAATGTTGTCTTTGTATTTCTGTACTATTCCGGTTGGAATTCTTTCCCTCTTGTGCATCCTAATTTGGAATTCCTTAAAGTATCCCCACATTGTTTCACCAAAATTATTTCCCAAATCCCTAATCATTTCACCTATTTGAACCATATTAAGTTTCTCCTGTGACCATACTACATTACCCTTACCGGGGAAAAAAATTGCACATAGAAAAATATACATACCAGTAGCGAGCCATATTTGAAAGATTGCTTCTTGTCCTTCTTTATTCTTTCCATGTTAACCATGAAATGACTTTGAATCATCTCACATATAGCATAGGTTGCATCTTCTTTAATAATTTGATATCTAGCATGGATGGCACCGCTTGACACACTATTCATCCGGCTTGATTGATAAACCTTTTAACCCAACACTGCAGAGGAAAATCTTACTTCAACATCCTCAATATGGATGATTGCCATTGCTCTACTATCATACCGGGATTTGGTTAACCGGATGACTTCATTTGATGAAATCGTTCTTAGGGTTAATACTTCACCGGTTGCACTGAACCCTGTCACTCTTCGAATCACCTCCTTTGTAATCTTGATTGATGCATTAGCTTCCAGCCACAAAAATTGATCGTGAACCCTGCTTATTACATATAACCCAGTCGTCATGAAACTGATCAGGAAAATCAATCACATTAGCCAAACCCTTTGTCTTCAGAGGTAGAAACTCTAGCTTCAATTGACCATTTCCACAGAACCCTTTGAACTCATCTCGAATAAACTTGTCTCCAAGTTCTTCGAGCTTGCAATGAATGTAGGAGCGAATATCTTCTACCAACAATACACCAGAGGGCACAAATAATAAAGCATTGGTCTTGTCGATTTCACCGGCTTTCATCGGGTGCATCTTGAACTCGAGTCGGGGTTATTTGATAGCTTCAACCAACATAGGAGTCAATATCGGTGTTGCCATGATGACCTTCAAACAAAATTTTCTCAGATAAGGATGAAAACCTTTTCCTAGGGAATATCAAACACCACTATTGCTCGGCTTGAATTTTCCACACAAACAAAACTTAGCAAGTTTCAAATCGCCTTTGATCGCATAGGAGCTCAAGTAAGTTCACAAGAAGTTAGTGTAAATAAAAATGTGCTAACATTTCCTTATTAATCCTTTGAGATTTATCGGCGCTAAGATCCAACGGTTAGTTTTGAAACTTATAACTTAAAGTACACCGATTTGACTTTACCGGTTATTTGTTGCCAATACCGACACACAAATAAATAACTCATAGGACATACTTCAATTAAGAACTTTTAGACCAACTTTTATGCATCACAACTATGTAGATAAACATATCCTTATATTTATTAAGGGGCTTCAAAAGTAATCTTACCATATGTGCTCCCCCCTAGGCATCGGTATGCCTAGTTAGAAGAGGAACTGTCATCACCGATGGATGATAACTTGGTTTCAGAATGTCCTTCTCCTTCTTTTCCTTCATGCTTCTTGATCCATGTTTTTTTCATTTCATTTCTTACTTCTTCAGTTGTCTTCTTTTCTTTCAGGTCATTTTGCTCTTTATTCTTGCTAAACCGGTTCTTGTCTACAGATCAGTTGTAGGATTGGCTCCTACATTCTTTGGCTAAGTGGTCGATCTTATGGCAGTTAAATAATTCCATACCAGTTGTCCTCCATGGTCCTGAATTATTTCTCTCACCCATTCTCATTCTACAGTTTTCTGCAACATGACCAAAATTACCACACATTGAATAGGTGGCATTCAACTGATTACTCCTTTTGTTAGGACTGACTGGTTTGAACGATGATCCTGATACATTTGTCTTGAACCTGCATTCTTCGGATCTGTGTCCAAACTTATTGCATGTGAAGCAATTTCCATTAAATATTCTTCCATTTGACATACTGCTAGATTGAGATCTACACTCATAAGCAATGTGGCCACGTTTATGACAATTATGGCAATAACAATCAAAGGTGAAAGCCTTCTTTTGACTAACCGGTTTATTTCTACAGTCATTGGTCTTATGACCCAATTTACCACAATGATTACAAGAGAATTTGGAAGACTTCATACCTTTCGCTTCTGAATGGTTTCTTTTATCATCCTTCATCCTTTTGGATTTAGATGATTCTCCAATTTCCATAGGACCTGAACTGGGGTAACCAAGGCCGGTTGTATCCTTTGTTCTTCTCTGAGATTTCAACTGTTTATCTACCTTCTCAGAGATTTCATTGAATTTTCTTAGCTTCTCATTTCTCTCATTCTCAGTTTTCAACTCACTCTTGAGTTGTTCAATCTCTTTCATCATCTTCTCTTTTTCTTCTGCATTGTCATTCAGATGTTTATGTATGTATTCATTCTCCTGAGTGAGAACTCGGATTTCTTTATCTTTCTCAATCATGATTGCATCATTTTCACTCAGGGCATCTTCAGCAAGCCTCCTGGCTCTTTCAGCTTTTGATAGTTCTTCTTCTGCCTCCCTTTTTCTTTCATTGTCACTTCTGCTAGCTTCCAGTATCTCAGTCATTCTCAGGGCCTGACCTTCATGTTCTCTTTTGAGATGTGTAATTTCTTCGGTCAAATTCTTGTTCTTTTCCATGAGTTCTGAGACTGCTTCTTTAGCTTCTTCAGATCCACTCTGTTCAGAGAGTTGATCTATGATATCCTGACTCTCATTTAGCTATTGAGCTAATTTCTTCCTTTTTGCAAGAGATTTTCTCAGTCTCTCTTTCACCTGAGCAATGATTTCATTAGCTTCATCAATCTACTTCTAACACTAATACTCTTCCATGATCTTTAGTCTCAAGTTCACAAGCTTCACTTCAGAGGAACCACACTCTGATACCAATTGTTGGTCCCAACCGGTGCTGAGAGGGGAGGGGTGAATCAACACTTTACCAGATTTAACCAATTAAAACTTTTACTTTAAGTTTGAACTAATTTACCATTCATCAATGTAAACATTTACTGCAGAAGATTATGCATACATGAAAAGATACACAATGACACATAGATTTATCTCGTGGAAACCTAATAGGGAGAAAACCACGGTGTGAGTAGGAACTCACAAAATTTGTACTCTTCTGGAGTACAACTGATTAAGAGCCATTTGTATTAGGAGATTACAAAGACACTGTTAGGTGCCACCCTGTTAAGGGATTTTGTTCAAGGCCGGTTAGTGCCTTTACCCTTTTAAGAGTAGCTTGGTTAGAGGACTTAAGAACATCAATTAAGATGTCACCCGGTTAAGGGATTTTTATAATGGGACCTATTAAAGTCCACCTGGTTAAGGGATTTATGTTTCAGTTGTTAGAAAGCAATAGATGGATGGTTTGCTAAAATTGCTATGCATTAGCCTGATCAAATCATACTGAAGAATCATACTAGGTCTGCATCGGTTGTGTCTGATCTACACAACTCTGAATTCCTGAATGCGCTTTCAACTCTGCCTTCTATCGATTTGATGATCCTTGGATATCACACTACCGGTCCTCTATCACTTGAGTCACCACTTTGTGAAAACTCCACTCTACTAGTCCTCTATCACTCGGCTTTGTAGTCTCTTATACTCCCCCTATGTCCACTTTTACATTATCTTCATTCACCTTGACAACAACCATCTCAAGAATGAGATATGTGTATTTATTGACCCTTTTGTCTATTGCCAACTTTCCCTCCAAAACATTCCTTTCAAAATTCCATTATCATGCCTTAAATCACGTCTCTAAAAACATTGCAGGAATCTTTGTCAACACAGTCGAACATGCCGATAAGTCTGTTGGTTGACAGGAGAAGGCTCCCGATTTAGTTGAATGTAACTGAATGTTACCAGTCTGTCGATTATAGACTCTTCCGGTGAACCGATCAAAATTTGTCTAGTCGATTTCCTCCTGAATACCGGTTTGTTCTTTGTTTAGCCGATGGACCTCTCTTATTGATCTACTCACTACTACCTGGTCTACTTAATGCTTATCGGTCTACTCACTGCTTGCCGGTCTGCTCACTGCTTTCCGATCTACTCACTGCTTGTCGGTTAACTTACTGCTTGTTGGTCTACTCACTGTTTGTCAGTTTACTTATTGCTTAGCCGATCTACTCACTGCTACCCGGTCTACTTACTATCGATGGACTGTGAAGACTAAGGAGATGATGTTGCCAATAATGACTATTGTTATTATGGATATGTTGCATTAGTTTTTTCATTGATGTCAACACTTATCCTTCTGGAGATCTTTGGTTATGTTGAACCGGCACATTATGTTCACCGGCAAGTTCAAGAACTTATGCATAGTCACCGGTATATTATTCACCGATAGGTTATATTGTTCACCGACACTGAGGATGACTTGTTATCATCTGGAGATCACTTGGTTATGTCGAAGACATGGATTGGATACATGGTTTTGGTATTTTAGTTATTGGTCTAATCGGGTTGACATATTTGTTGTTACCGACAAATTGGTCTAGGTTATGGACCGGTATGCATTATCTATTCCATATCAGTACGACATGTTATGGAGATGATTTATTGATTGGATATTGTTGTAAATGTATTGAGCCTACATGATGCATCACATCTTGACTTATTTTTAATTGATTTAATTGTAATATTCTTAGTGAGCCAACCTACACATTTGGTCTTAGGTTTTGGTATATATGTAAGATCTCAATTGATGAGATAGATGTAGTAGCAAAGGAGGTAATGTAACGGTATATGGTATTATAACATGGTATGTGCGAATATTGAAGATCATATGAGTAGACCATAGAGAAGGTTCAAGGAAGGTTTGAAGGTGATTATCAGAGCTTAACCAGTACTGAATCCAACATTGGAGATGCTACTTTGAGCAGTACATTATCATTGGATTTAACCATCCAATTGTAGTCAGTGTGACTCTTATTTTGTGATTGAGCAATGAGCTCTAGGTGGTTGGCCTTTCTGCATGTGCAGACTCCATTTGTATACACATACTATCTGCAGTAGTATCATCTGATTGTGGGTAAGGTTTCCCACCGTGGTTTTTCCCCTTACATGGTTTCAGAACTAACCCCAAAATGCAAGTATGAACTAATAACAAGATTGCAGAATTGAAGTCAAACAATAAAAAGCTGCAAACACAAGGACAAGACAAGAATGCAGATGCATACCCGGAGCTAAAATCTGAGTGAGAATGTTTGGGATGAGGGCGCAGGCACCACTGTCCTGATTCTGTCCCTGAAACTGCACCTGAAACTGCCACTTTGCAACCTGGAAAACTGTCGGAAATGCTAAAAATTGATGTCTGTCAGGAGGACCAGGGTGCCTAGCACCCCTATCCCAGGGACCAGGGTGCCTAGCGCTCCTGTCCTGGTAGGACCAGGGCGCCCCATGCCCCTGTCCTCATCTTCTGCTCTGAAACTTGGTGTAGGATTCAGTCTTCGTCTGCTTCTTTCGAATCTGCAACTTGCGGCGTCGTCTGAATCCCGAAATCTGCACTTATATCTGAAAAGGTGTTTTGGGCGGCTATATAGGGTTTTGCCTTAGTCAAACCCCCACTTTGGTGATTTCCACCTCCACGAATAGCCAAGTTGTATTGTAAAAGTAATGTGTGTGCAGACCTTGTGTGTGTGCAAGATCCTAAAATGCAAGTAAGCAAACTAGAGCAACCTAGAAAGTAAACCCTAATTGCTTGTAAATGATAATGTAAATGCTCCAAATCAAGATGCAAAGAGATCTAAAGCATGAATACAAGTGATATAATGAGACTTATGCAAAGACATGAAAACAACATGAAATCATACCCAACCCCAAGGGAGGGGTACAAGCCAATCTTCAGTCGGTGATCCCTTATTGCTCTTCAATGCCTTCAAAGCCCTAAGTGGATGAATGAATTTGATGAATGCTTGATGGATGAATGTTGAATGTTGCTGAAGTCTTCAAAGATCTGCTCTTTCGCTGCATATGAGGTTCCTCAAAACAAAATTCCGGATCCTTTCAAATGAAGAGAGAGAGCTCTTATGTATGAAACCCTAGGTCTTAATTCCAGCTTTTGGCCGACCTAGAGATTGAATCTCCCGCCAATTTCTTGGGGTTAAGCTTTATTTTATGATTGGATCACGCTCCTAAAATTTTGGGAAAAATGTCCGGGACCGTGTGCACTCCGGGCGCCACGGTCCCGACAACTTTTCACCAAATTTGCAGGGCCATCGGATATGATGATTTTAGAGCGAATCCCAAAGTTAGAGGTGATTTCGAGATGTTTTGACCCCCGAAATCAAGCCCCCAAGCTCAGAATAGGGCCTAATTAGGGTTTTTGATTAAATGATGTATTGGAGGAATAAAATGAAAGGGGCACACTTTAATGAAAGGGCCCAACTTTATGATGTGGAAGATGATGAAATAGAACCTTTAGACCTAATTAATTTGATTAATTAAGTGCTAAAGGGGAAATGTAATGCAAAATGCAAACTGCGCCAAAGTGGGTGCTAAACTAGGTGTGAAATTGTACTGCTTTAGCAAGTGCGTACAATTTATGACGCTACATTTAGCCCCCACTTTAGCGGTCATATGAGTACTACGTGCATATGCAAGCTAAAGTACAGGAAAGTAAACATTATTTGAAAAAGGATATATCCATAAGTTCGTCGAACGAAGCCCCCAGTAGTATCTGCAGTACACAGTTAGGAACCGCACCCTACAAAACACACGTTAGATCACAAAATCACCTAATGCTTACTAAGGAAAGTGATGAAATTTGTGAGTAGCTATATGCCCCCCCTGTTTCGGGTTGCTTATTAGGGAGGTGAAACAGGGTAGCATGTTTACTTACAACAAATTGTGTGAGCGATTATTGATGAGAGATGTTCACTACAAAGGCTTCATCAGAGCACATTTTGGAACATCAAGGGAGTAAGGGAATGAAAGTACGATTCCTATGCAACAAACGGTTTGAAAATCGCATCTCCCAAACTCAAGTTATGATGAGATGAGTGATAGAGGAAAAATTAGGGTTTTGAAAGTAAAGGTAAAGAAATGAAAGTATATACCTTGAAAGTGACTATTGCATTTGTCACTTTGTTGATTCTGAGTATTGTTCATTGCAGTAGAGCCCACATAGTCATCATCATGCCTTCACGATGACCGGAGCGTCCCACGAGGATTGAGATCATGCGACGGGTCGTGATCGACGACGAGCCACTGGACGAGGTGAGTTGACTGAACTTTGACTTTCTGCATTTCTGTTGACTCTGATTTTCTGTGATCGAATGTGGACCTGGAATCTGACCCTGGGTCCCACCCAGGGCGCCATGGTCCCATCAGGGCGCCATGGTCCTTTCAGGGTGCCATGGTCCCTGTGGGGCGCCATGGTCCCTTCAGGGCGCCATGGTCCTTTCAGGGCGCCATGGTCCCAAGACTTGGCAAGGGTCAACTTTCGATGTTCGTCAGTTTGCGTATTTAGCATAGATGATTTTGATGATTGATTACTGATTACACTGATGTTTTTGTATTGCAGGGTCTCCCATACATGAGAGAGCACACGGCAGGGCAGATTCTTTGTAGTTTGCGAGATCAGATTCCCCGGCCGACTCAGGCAGAGAGAGACACATTATCTATAGTAGGTTTGTGGTCTATGATTCTTATGTCGGCCATTCGATTTCATCCTGCGATGCTGATGGCACTCATGGAGCGATGGGATCTTGACACATGCACATTCCAGCTTCTAGTAGGGGAGATGACAGTGACACTTGAGGATGTGTACTGCATTCTTTGCCTACCGATCAGAGGAGCTACCATGACATACGCGACTGACCGGTCAACGGAGGACCATCAGAGGGAGCAGATATACTGCATAGGGAGAGTCATGCCGAGTGAGACGAGAGGTCGCATCATGGTCAGTTGGCTCTTACATCCTATAGGAGAGGTGCCCCTCGTGAGACATCTTATGATTGCCATCATTGCACTAGCTGTCTGCCCTAACGGGCGAGGTACGCACATGAATGGGGGTCTCACATGGTGCATCAGGGCTATGGAGAGACATAGGAGAGTATATGCCTGGGGTCGGAGTATGCTTGCACATCTCTATCACGACCTCGAGGAATATGTTTTTGGACAGGGTTGCAGCTTGATGACATGCACACTTCTGCAGGTGTGGATATTTGAGCACTTTACATGCACCAGGCCTGTCGGCTATCTGATGAGTGCGGCTAGCGAGCGACCTAGGGTATTTGCTTATCCACTTACCAGTGAGTGGAGATTTGGGGATCTACTGTATTAGAGAGTGATAGTTGATAGGTTGACAGCTGAGGTGACTGTATGGATGCCATATCTGCGGATGCACAGATGGGATGGGATGGAGAGACAGCTAGCATGCTTACAGAGGAACCGCCTATTGAGAGGGCGATATCCACATATCATAGTCCCATTCTATTTTGACCGAGTATGGAGGCAGTTTGGGCTAGAGTAGTGTGTTCCAACCGATATACCCATCTACACTCGACACTCACGGGTCCTTCCCAGACCCAGAGCAGTAGCGAGACCTACGATAGATGATATCGAGATCATAGATATAGAGGGGTCCGACCAGGATGTGGTCACTGATTATGCTGCAGATCCCGGGGCACAGCGCAGGTATCTCTCATGGTTGGTGAGGACATACTCAGGGCCTATCTTTCCACCAGATCACCCGACAGGCCATCCAGGTCCATGGAGACATGGAGACCGAGATGAGGATCAGGGATCCAGATCAGAGGAGCCAGAGGAGGGAGAGGGTCATGAGGAGGCAGGAGGGCCTGATCCGCCCATAGGAGATTAGCCTAGTGTCGAGGAGGAGGAGGAAGGAGAGGAGGATGACACAGATAGAGATGATGATGAGGAGGACGAGGATGCGGATGAGGATGAGGATGATGAGGAGGAGGAGATTAGAGATGATGAGGAGGAGTCAGATGCAGCTCCTCACCATTCAGGAGATGATACCATAGCCTTAGATCCTCCTGTTATTCCCCAAAAGGGGGAACACGAGGCGATGCGGAGACCTGTACCCATTGCGCACAGATCATTCAAGCGTGGGGAGCCTAGTAGTTCCCAGTCACAGATGCTACCATATCACGATCCCTACTAGCATGAGGGAGATCCAGGTATAGTAGGTGTATATTGATTGATTAATGTTTTGATGATATAAAATGATACTAACACAAAATCTGTTCCACTACTACAGCTAATGTGCAGGAGTGGCGTTCCTTGATCCAGCAAGCAGTGATAGATATTTCCATGACGGCACAGATCCCTAGTTCCTCACAGGTTGCTTATAGACCTCAAGGGAACACGAGTCGGCATGATGATTTGTTTTCCCCATTTTGAGTACAGGTAGAAATATGGAGGGAGAGAGAGAGAGCACTATCAGAGGACCTTCAGCGGGCACAACATGATCTAGCAGCAGCTCAGGCTGAGGCTACCTCGTATCGCGCGATCCTTATGGATAGGGATCGTAGGAGTTCCTCTCGGAGTCATTCACGGTCTATATCACGCTATACGCCTATGGGTCCACCTGCACAGCCAGATCAGGAGGGAGCATCTAGTCGTCACTCCCCAGCCACTAGCCCTAGGGATAGGAGATGATCTTATGATGTAGGGTAGGTCACATTTTGGATGTATAGTGACCTACCTTTGTACACACACACACACACACACACACACACACACACACACACACACACACACACATATATATATACATGCTTCTTTGTCTCAAACATGTTATCTTTAAAGCCTAAGACAATGTGTGTTTTGCTTAAAGTTAATACATTTGGTAGATTTACATGTATGTTCTGAATTTAATTTCCATGTGATTGATTTCTCAATGCTCCATGATTAAATTGATACATGTGTGACTTAATTAAAATATTTGATCAAGTACTACATTGATGATAGGGAAGAAATATGTGTTAAGCCTAAGAATCATATAACTAATGTGATTTAATTTGAATTTAAACACAACATGACACAATTCAACTTAACACATAAAGACATTGTATAATATGCCAACATAATGAAAAATGTAAATCTTTTGCAATTTACATAAATGAATTCAAGACAAACTAGAGAGTAAAGAAACACGCTTGTCAGGAACAAAGCAATATAGATTAAACAACATATCATTTAATTCTAATTGCTCTAACAAAGATATGCTAACATATTATCCAATTTTGAAAAAGTGAAAAAGGAAATAGATGAATGATAAGGAATGAGGACTTAAGCATAGTATCTATGCAAGTGCATAGCGTTTATAGGGTCTTTAAGAGGCATACCATCTACATCCGCTATTTTGTAAGCACCTGATCCATAATCTTCAATAACAATATACGGTCCAAGCCAATTAGGACTAAATTTTCCCTTTTCTTCAGGTAAGGCATTCACATTGCGCTGATTCTCATAGAGAACTAAATCACCTACTGAGAAGGAACATTGAATAACCTTATCATTATAGCTTCGTTGTAAAGTTTTGTGATACGCTTGAATATGCTCAAGAGCATTTATACGTTGTTCATCAAGCATCTCAAGTTGTTGAAGTCTTTGCTCTCTATAATAGTCATCATCTACTATACCTTTGAGAGAAACTCTGAGTGATGGAATCTCTAATTCTAAAGGCATAATAGCATTAGCACCATAGACAAGATTATAAGGGGTAGTTCCTGTAGCAATTCGTACACTCGTTCGGTAGGCCCAAAGAGCATAGATTAGCTAAGTACTCCAATCCTTACCATGCTTATTCACGGTTTTACGAAGAATTTGTTCAATTATCTTATTAGATGCTTCGGCTTGACCATTTGATTGAGGATAGTATGGTGTAGAAAATCGATGTTTGATATGATACTTCTCGAGGAATTTCTTCATGTCCTTGTTCTTAAATGATGTCCCATTATCTGAGATTATAGTGGAAGGTATCCCAAATCGAGAAATAATGTTTTCTAGAAGAAATCGACAAATCACTTCAGCAGTAGTAGAGCGAAGGGGAACAGTGTCTACCCACTTTGTAAAGTAATCTGTTGTGGTTATAATGAAAGTATGTCCTTGAGATGAAGGAGGAGAGATTTTACCGATGAGATCCAGCCCCCATGCAGAGAAAGGCCAAGAGGCTACCTGAGAATGGAGTTCTTGGGCAGGAGCATGAATCAGATTATTGTGTTGTTGACATTGATGACATTTCTTAACAAATGAAAAAGAATCCTGCTGCATAGTTTGCCAATAATATCCCATACGAAGCAACCTTTGAACCAAGGATTTGCCTCCAAAATGCCCCCCACAGGCACCTGAATGCGCCTCTTCAAGAGCAATAGGGATTTCCGATTTGTTAAGACAGCGAAGGAGAAGACCGTTATAACCCCTTCGGTAAAGAACATTAGAAAGAATGATGTATCTAGCGGACAGCTTGCGAACTCTAGCCCTGGTGTTCCTATTGGCGGAATCAGGAAAGGTACCATCGGTCAAGTATCTTATAATATGCGAATACCATTCATCTGAGTCTATAAAGTCACAACATGTCACCAAGCTAGAATCATCTACAATAGCTGGTGAAATAAGGTTGTGAATAACGAATTTAAGATCAACCACGGGGTCCTCTAAAGATACAAGAGAAGCCACACATGCCATTGCGTCTGCATGTCGATTATCTTTTCGAGGAACAGGTTCCATGGTGTAAGAATCAAATTTTCGTAACAAAGAGATAGAAAGGTCTTTATATTGTGATAATTTGTCTTGTTTCGCTTGATACAGTCCTGTTACTTGTCTTATAATCAGTTGAGAATCTCCAAAAATATGTATGTGTTTTACATTCAAAGCCAAGGCTGCCTTTATTCCTGCTATAAGAGCCTCATACTCAGCAATGTTATTGGTACATAGGAAATTGAGACGATAGGATAAGGGAATGGACTTCTTTGTAGGAGAAATCAGAACAACACCTGCCCCCAATCCCGTACGACACTTAGAGCCATCAAAGTATAACTCCCAAGTTTCATCTTTCTCTGTACAAAGAATGAAGTCGTCAGGAAAAGACTTAGGGTTAGGGAAGGAGAAAGGTGAAGGGGCCTCAACTAAGTGATCGGTCAACGCTTGCCCTTTAATTTCTCTTTGTGAAACAAATTTAAGGTCAAATTTAGTTAACATCATAACCCACTTAGCTAGGCACCCTGATAAATCAGTTTTAGAGAAAAGATGCTTCAAAGGATCAAACTTTACCATGACGTGGACTTCTGAATTTAAAAGATAATGTCTCAATTTCTGAGTCACAAACACCAAGGCCAAGCATTGTCTTTCTATCGTAGAATATTGGGTCTCATAATCGAGTAAGGTATGACTTATATAATAAATCGGACACTCCTTACCATCTTTATCATGTTGTGCCAGTAATGCTACGAGAGCATGAGAGGAAGCAGCTATATAAAGAAGAAAGGGTTTAGAAGGTTCGGCGGGTTGAAGGATAGGAGGATTAGCCAAATATACCTTTAAATCTTCAAATGCTTGCTGACAATCTTCGTTCCATTGAAAGGTGATATTATTTTTGAGAAGTTGAGTAAAAGGAAAAGTACGATCCGCAAGTTGAGATACGATCCTACGAATAGCTTGAATCTTTCCTTGTAAGCTTTTGAGTTGAGATACATTTCTAGGAGGTGGCATGTTGACAATGGCATCTATTTTCTTAGTATCCACCTCAATCCCATGATGCGAAACTATGAATCCTAATAGTTTTCCACTATCCACACCAAAGACACATTTTTGGGGATTCAAGCGCATGTGATATTTACGAATTATTTCAAAGATTTGACGAAGGATCTTAATATGATCTATACGGAGAATGGATTTGGCTGAAATATCATCAACATAATCTTCTAAAATCTTCTGCATGTAATCATGAAAGATAATGGTCATCGCTCGTTGATAAGTTGCACCGGCGTTTTTAAGTCCGAAAGGCATCATTACCCAACAAAACGTACCCCAAGGAGTGGTGAAAGCAGTTTTGAATTGATCTTGAGGATTAATGAAAATTTGATTGTATCCTGAAAAACCATCCATGAAGGATAACAAAGCATGTCCTACTGTAGAATCAACTATCATATCAATGTTTGGGAGGGGAAAATCATCTTTCAAAGAAGCTTTATTTAAATCTCGAAGGTCAGTACACATTCTTATTTTAATATCTGATTTAGCCACAGTGACAATATTTGAAATCCATGGGGAATAATCAATAGGGCGGATAAATCCAGCCTCCAATAATTTTTCAATCTCAGCCTTAACAAGCAAAGCTACCTTAGGATTCATTTTTTGAATCTTTTGTTTCACAGGCTTAGCATCTGGAACTAAGACAATATTATGAGTAACAATCTTAGGATCTATACCGGGCATGTCAAAATATGTCCAAGCAAAGATCTCAAGGAATTCACGCAATAAATCTGCATATTGTTTTTGTTCTTCTTCATCCAAACATTTTCCAATTCTAATAGCTTTTTCTTCATTGCAAGAATCCATCTTAACATCAATGCTGTCGCTTATAAGAAGATTACTTTGTTGAGGAGTATCCTTTAACTGAGGAAATTCTTTCACAATCTCATCGTTATCAGTCTCTTTTCCAAAATAGGCTTCAGTGTTCAAACAATAAGGGAATCCCCTATTGTGATGATAACGAGGAAGAGTATCATATGCTCCTAAAAACTCAACTAAAGCATCATCGGTAGGAAAAACATCCAAAGCACAGGCACACGAAGGATCTATATACTCAGGGTGTCTCATTGGTAGAGATGTAGAAATAACATTAACACTAATGCATGGTCTTTTAGAAGCTTTAGTGCGCTTGCAGGGATTATAACCAAGTCCAAAGGCATAATCATAAAGATTATTCTCTAGAGGAACCTTTATTCCTTGTTCGTGAGCACCACAGCCATTTCCATTATACCCATGCTTAGCTAGAATACGAAAACCACGACCATAATGATCAGCCATTTCAGAAAGAGAAGGTGGTTTTTCATAAGACAAAGAATCAAACCCTTCAGAATTAGAAGTCTGAGGAGAAGAAGTCTGAGAAGCGGCCACAAAGTTATTGCTCATAGGCTCAGGTAATGTTGATTGATTTTTAGCTTCTTCCTTCTTTTCAACTTTAAGCTCTCTAGAAGGAACCTTATATTCACCTACAAAGGTGGGATTAAAATCAAGAGATCCCCAATTGTCTTCTGTGAGAACCTTCTCAGGATCAAAATCCTTCTTATGTGTAGATTCAAGTCGAGAAGAATCTTCTTCAGGAGCTCCAGACTCATCCAAAGAATTTTGATCATCAGAGAGAGAGGATTCATCGATAGGTATCTTGTTTGAAGAGTCATCACTAGACGAGGAAGGCTTAGAAGAACCCCCTTTGGAAGTAGATGTTTGCAAACAAGCTTGGAAATTAGTATCACCTATCAAGGTATATGTCTTATTGTTATAAATAAATTTAACTTGTCTATGCAATGTAGAGGGGATAGCTTGCATACTATGAATCCAAGGTCT
This sequence comes from Cryptomeria japonica, assembly GCF_030272615.1. Taxonomy (NCBI): domain Eukaryota; kingdom Viridiplantae; phylum Streptophyta; class Pinopsida; order Cupressales; family Cupressaceae; genus Cryptomeria; species Cryptomeria japonica. The sequence continues at coordinate 171,353,029 of NC_081413.1, forward strand.
CCCTAATAGCAAGTTGTATGTTAGATTTCCCGACATAACATGGATAGGAGTAGGCAAAGTAACAGGCCCCACTGTGAGGGGTAGGGTGATAATACCTAATGAAGTCTTAGCCACATTGTCAAAGCCTTGAATAGGACGAGAGTCAGGCTCAATAAGGGATGTATCCACATTCATCTTATGCAATAGATTAATGCTACACACATTAAGGCCAGAGCCATTATCTACCAGTGTTCGTCTTATAGCAGTATTATTTATGATAACCACAATCATCAAGGGATCATATTGATGTTGAATTTCACTAGTAGGCAACTCATCTTGAGTAAACACAATTTGAGCTTTAGGATTCATCACAGAGTTAACCAAAGACACTATATTACTAGATGTATTCGGTGGAGGAACATTCAAATCTTTCAAGGCATCTTGTAACATCCCGTGATGAGCAGAAGAAGTTTGAATCAAATCCCAAAGGGATATCTTAGCAGGGGTAGCTTTAAGTTGTTCTATGAGATCATATTCCTTGCCAAGAACTTGTGAAATACGCGGAGCTTGCAGAAGAATTGGTTGAGGATTAGGAAGAGAAACTGGAGTAACAGGAGGAGGATTAGGCTGCCTATTATTTCTAGTATGATAAGTATGGGCAACCGCATGATAACTCTCTCTAGTTAATTGTTGGGCATAACTATAAGGACTTATAGGCTTTCTTCCTTGCACAGTGATGATAGGTTTATTTGGAGTAAGAAAGGAATCATACCCCCCTTGGACAGTAAGGAGAGGTGATTTAGGAACTTGAAAGGTGGGAGAAGGACAAGCACCTTGGACTTCAAAGAGAGGCTTATTATGCGCATTCAGGTTTATCATATTAACTAATTTAGAAGTTTTGTTCTTGCTTAGAGATTTCGATAAAGCCACAAAGTCATCAAGAGCATCATCCAACAAAGCATGATCATATCTATCAAAAGGTTTATCTTTTGATTCAAAAGGAGACATCTCTTCATAGAGGGGATTATTGAAAACAACCATGTTAATAGATTCAGTGGACGAGTTGATAGGAATGTACCCTTGAGAGGAATCATTCAACTTAACTTTCTCATCACAACGAAATGGCATAGTAACAAGGTTTATGAGTTTTTGGTAAAATGAAGGTTTGGCCTCTTTAGGATTCAAAAACTCATCTAAAGCTTCATCTAATTCATCTTGGCTATACTCATAATCGGCATAATTGCATACATCATCATAAATATGAACATCTTGCAAATAAAAATCCGACATTTTGAAATAAAAGTTGCATAAAACTTAGACACACAATGCAAAGAAACAAAGACCAACACTCTTTTTTTTTTTGAAAATGAAACTTAAATGAAACACACTAAATTTAGATCTAGATCCAACAAATGCAATGCGAGAGAAAGAAATAATTCGATTCACGTCGGGTTCACCAAAATGTGTAGGGGAAAAAGCGTGACTAGGTTAACATGTCCTAATCCTACCTTTTGACACACATTGCGGAATACGAAAGATCCTAGAGGTATCACACACTTGGCTACTTCTTTTTTTGAAAGAGAGAGCCACGGGCTACCTATTAGGGTTTCTATTCCTTTGTTGTAATTGAAAGATAAAATTATGCAAGTTCAATTCCTAACCCCAAAATGCAAGTATGAACTAATAACAAGATTGCAGAATTGAAGTCAAACAATAAAAAGCTGCAAACACAAGGACAAGACAAGAATGCAGATGCGTACCCGAAGCTAAAATCTGAGTGAGAATGTTCGAGACGGGGGCGCGGGTGCCACTGTCCTGATTCTATCCCTGAAACTGCACCTGAAACTGCCACTTTGCAACCTGGAAAACTGTCGGAAATGCTAAAAATTGTTGTCTGTCAGGAGGACCAGGGCGCCCAGTGCCCCTGTCCCAGGGACCAGGGCACCTAGCGCTCCTGTCCTGGCAGGACCACGGCACCCCACACCCCTGTCCTGGTCTTCTGCTCTGAAACTTGGTGTAGGATTCGGTCTCTGTCTGCTTCTTTCGGATCTGCAACTTGCGGCGTCGTCTGAATCCCGAAATCTGCACTTATATCTGAAAAGGTGTTTTGGGTGGCTATATAAGGTTTTGCCTTAGTCAAACCCCCACTTTGGTGATTTCCACCTCCACGAATAGCCAAGTTGTATTGTAAAAGTAATGTGTGTGCAGACCTTGTGTGTGTGCAAGATCCTAAAATGCAAGTAAGCAAACTAGAGCAACCTAGAAAGTAAACCCTAATTGCTTGTAAATGATAATGTAAATGCTCCAAATCAAGATGCAAAGAGATCTAAAGCATGAATACAAGTGATATAATGAGACTTATGCAAAGACATGAAAACAACATGAAATCATACCCAACCCCAAGGGAGGGGTACAAGCCAATCTTCAGTCGGTGATCCCTTATTGCTCTTCAATGCCTTCAAAGCCCTAAGTGGATGAATGAATTTGATGAATGCTTGATGGATGAATGTTGAATGTTGCTGAAGTCTTCAAAGATCTGCTCTTTCGCTGCATATGAGGTTCCTCAAAACAAAATTCCGGATCCTTTCAAATGAAGAGAGAGAGCTCTTATATATGAAACCCTAGGTCTTAATTCCAGCTTTTGGCCGACCTAGAGATTGAATCTCCCGCCAATTTCTTGGGGTTAAGCTTTATTTTATGATTGTATCGCGCTCCTAAAATTTCGGGAAAAATGTCTGGGACCATGTGCACTCCGGGCGCCACGGTCCCGACAACTTTTCACCAAATTTTCAGGGCCGTCGGATATGATGATTTTAGAGCGAATCCCGAAGTTACAGGTGATTTCGAGATGTTTTGACCCCCGAAATCAAACCCCCAAGCTCAGAATAGGGCCTAATTAGGGTTTTTGATTAAATGATGTATTGGAGGAATAAAATGAAAGGGGCACACTTTAATGAAAGGGCCCAACTTTATGATGTGGAAGATGATGAAATAGAACCTTTAGACCTAATTAATTTGATTAATTAAGTGCTAAAGGGGAAATGTAATGCAAAATGCAAACTGCGCCAAGGTGGGTGCTAAACTAGGTGTGAAATTGTACTGCTTTAGCAAGTGCGTACAATTTACGACGCTACAATTCTAGAATGTGTTGGGTTACTTTTCTAAGGGAGAAATCAAAAGCTTTTGGGAAATTCAAACTATTCAAGGCAATGGTAGAGAATGAAACCGGTAAGAAAATCAAATGTTTGAGATCAGATCAAGGAGGTGAATTTACATCTAAGGAGTTTAATACATTATGTTAAGTGAATGGAATCAAAAGACAACTATCAGCACCTTAGACACCTCAGCAGAATGGAATTGTGGAAAGGAAGAACATAACTATTCAGGATGCAGCTAGAAGCATGATATTGGAAGCAAATCTACCTCATGTGTACTGGAGAGAAGCAGTGCATACAACGGTTTACACTTTCAACAGAGTTCACATCAAAGGTGAAACCGGTAAGACCCCTTATGAACTATGGTTTGGTAATACTCCTACTCTTAAATATTTAAGAATATTTGGAAGCAAATGTTATATTAGGAGAGATGAGTATATTGGTAAATTTGATCTTAGAAGTGATGAAGGAATATTTCTTGGTTATTCATCTAAGAGCAAGGCATATAGATGTTTTAATAAAACATTGCAGAAAATCATTGAGAGTGCTAATGTGAAGATAGATGAACAATTTAGAGGAAATTCAAGGTCTATAGATTCTGAACCGGTAGTTGAGATGATCATAAATGAACCAATACAGAGTGCACCGGTACAAAATGTGGATCCAGTCACACCAACATCATCAGAGAATTCCACAGTGACTGAAGAACAACAGCAAGTGAACAAACCTAGGTATCTAAGACTGAATCACTCTGAAAGTCAGATAATTGGGAATAAGTATCAAGGTGTAATGACAAGAGGAAGTCTAGCAAATGAAGAAGTATGTTTAATTTCTCAAATTGAACTAGCATTTGTTATTGAGGCATGTGAAGATAAATTTTGGATTAACGTTATGGAAGATGAACTAGAACAAATTGAAAAGAACAATACATGGACATTAGTTCCCCGGCCTAAAGACAAAAATGTAATTGGAACTAAATGGGTATTTAGAAATAAACTTAATGAAGATGGTAAGGTGATCAAGAACAAAGAAAGATTAGTGTGTAAAGGATATTCACAGAAAGAGGGAATTGATTACAATGAAACCTTTGCACCGGTAGCTAGAATTGAGGCAGTCAAGTTATTTCAAAGTGACTAATGATAACATCTTGGTTATTGAAGTTTTTGTTGTTGATATCATTTTTGGAGGAGAAGATGGATTGTGTAAAGACTTTGTTAATAAGATGCAAGAAGAATTTGAAATGTCTATGATTGGGGAGATAAAATAATTTTTAGGATTGCAGATTTCAAAGACTGATAAAGGTATATTCATATGTCAAACAAAGTACTTGAAGGAACTACTGAAGAAATTTGGTATGGAAAACTCTAAACCGGTAAGTACTGCTATGACTAAAACCTGATAAATTGACATTGAAGGATGATTCAGCTCCTATTAATACAACAAGATACAAATCTATGATTGGAGGTTTACTGTATTTGACACAAACAAGACTTGATATAATGAATGTAGTATGTATTGTTTCATCTTAATAATAAGTAATCAATTAGAAGAAAAAGGGAAATCATGAATCCCTTCTAACCAAAGAATTTAACAAATAAGACAATGGAATAACACAATCAAGCAAATAGGAATTAAAATAATCAAATGAAATCAAAACTCCCTATCCCAAGATCGCATATTGCTTCCATTGCTCTTCTCTTCTCTGTGGTATGATGGCTCTCAGATATTGCGTCGGTAACCTGCAAGTGACACAAAGATTCAAAGTTCGTGATTATTGAAAATGGAGATTGGATGCTCAATTTATAGAAAATTGGAGAAGATTGATTGAAAGGTGGAACAGATTGATCAAGAGGTGGAACTCAGGTGAGCTCACATGAAAATTGATAGTTGAACTGCTGATTGTAGGAGTGAAACTCAATAGATTGAATAGATTAATTGAGTCAATTGATTGAGAAAAAGTTGATTGAAGGAAGAAAAAGAATGATTGGTGGAAATAAAGAAGATGACAAATAAAGCTTAATTTAGAAAAAGCTAACTGAAAGATGGAAATAGAAGTTGAAGAGACAAATGATTTAATTAATTAATTTAGCATGTGCTTGCATTTAGATTTAAATTTTTAATTTAATCTTTGCATGAGATTTTAATTCAAATAATTGAATTTATTTATTCAATTTAGTATTTGAATATATTTAGAACTTAACTTTGATTTTCAATTTGGTTTTTGAAATCATGCACATGTAATTGAATTTGGAAGAAATTAGAAGAAAAAAGAAATTAAATGAAATTAGAATTTGAAGAACTAGAAGAATTAATTAGCTTAATTAAATAATTTAAAGAAACTATTTAATTATTTAGAAATAGAATTTAATTAAATAATAAAGATTATTTAAAGTAAAGGAATTAAATCACAATTAATTAAATAATGAATATTTAATTAATATTTAGAAAAGGGTTGAATGATTAGATGATTAGAGATAGAAATTAAGAATAATTAGTAATTTATTTAAATAATAAAGATTATTTAAATTGGGGAATTAACCATAATTAATTAAATAATAAATATTTAATTAACATTTAGGAAATGATTAAAATGATTAAATGATGATAGAATAGGAAAATAGAATAATTAGTAAGATGATGAGGAAATATGAAATTAGAAGAATAAGATTAATTAACTTAATTAAATAATAAAGATTATTTAATCAATTACAGGAATAATTAGTACATGGTCAATGAGACATTTTTAGGTGTCTACATTTGCCCCTCTTTGAGACAAAGTCGGAACGACATTGTTTCAAAGAAAATGAAAAAAATTATACCCCAGTATGCCCTGGTGATACTTAGGGTGTAATGCCCCCCAAGAGATTGTTTGTGCATTAAAGATGTGAGTGATCTCTCGAAAAAAGAAGAAAGTGAGATGAAAGATAGAAGAATGGTTAGTTGATTAGAGATAAAGATAGGTGATGTGAAGATGATATTGAAATAGAATATGAGAGAATGAACCTTAGAATGAAATAGAATAACGTTAGATGATAGAAAATGATGAGAGAAAGAGATGATGAGAGAAGAATGTTTAGAAAGAATATACAATTTAGAGAGAAGATGGGAAATCAACAAACTATCAAGAAACAAATGAGATGAGAATGAAATTGAATGAACCACGAACCTATGTCATTTATTTTATTGCGCAATATATATTCATCACTGAGCCTTATTATTGAACAATGGAGCTTAGCACATTAGGGTATAAGGAACCAAGATGTAAAGATATCTCATTGAAGAAACAAGCACGTAGCAGACAAGCAGCAAACAAAGAAAAAGATAATGCCCATCATAGCTCCTCTCGTCACTTGTGGACATCCTTGGGTAGCATAGGAACAATATATGTCGCCAAATGATAAAAAGATAAAGACTAACCCGGACAAAATTCAGCAGCTATACTGACCTTGTGCCTTCGTTCTCAGTTGTTTGATGTGATGGTTGATAATGTCTGATCTCATAAAGTTGTGGACCCCGTTTAAGACTGACATGTCTGATTTCGAGTGTATCCTCTTCTGTTTAAGACAAGATAATGATCACGTTGATATGGATATGATACGATTGATAAGACAGTTTGATCAGTTCATTGCAGATGTTTGACTGGATAGTCGTATCCATTGTTAACTTCATGTGAAGTGTTTGTTGGATATCTTCTAGGGTATTTGTTTCTCACAAGACATTTTATTGCAAGTTTTTCTGATTGATTGATTTTCGATTTTTAGTTCTTTTCCAAGAGCTTTTTCGATGTTTTTAGATTATGTAGATCGATATTTGAATGTTTTTGATTGATTTTTTCAGGACATTATATGGATGTTTTTGGTTGTTATGTTTTCCATATTTGAATGTTTTTGGATGATTTTTCTAGGACTTTATATGGATGTTTTTGAATGATTTTTTCAGGATCGTATTTGAATGTTTTTTTTTTGTTTTTTTTTTATGGTTTTTCATTGTTTTTGGATTTTGTAGCATTGTTTTGCAGATGTTTTTGGATTTTGAGTTTTTCATTGTTTTTGGATTTTGAGTTTTTTTTAGTGTTTTTGAATTTTGAGTTTTTCATTGTTTTTGGATTTTTTTCATGACTTTATATGATTTTTTTGAACTTTTTCAGCTATGCCCCCAGTGTGCAGACCTATAAGACATGATGATCTGCAAAATGTATGTGGAGACAAATGAATTCTTGACATGACCTATATGAATGCAATATGCAGAATGAAGAAGCATTTCTTATTCGAGCAAGGTTGACTGTGTTTGTTTGAACATTTGTAATACATCAATTGAAATAGAGATGCAAAACATTTCATAGATAAGTAGTCAATCGATCCCTAAGGTCCCTTGGAACATTCATCTCAACACACTTAGTGACTAGGATTTACAAATGGAGATGCGGAAAACTTCCCCACCGGTTCTTGAAACTTTGATCTTCTTTTGCCCATGTGTGTGCAGATGAGTTAATTCATACTCTTGTGTTCACTAAAGATCCCTAGCATCCTATATGACTAGCTACATGGTTTATTCTAACTTCAAAAGCATCCCGAATAGAGCCTCGCTGCCAGCAAGCCTTGAGAGCTCTGATGAGGTTATAGACTATAATTTCTCAAATATTGCTCCATTGCCAGTAGGTGTTCATAGCCCTGATGGAGTTACTTGCATGTTCCCATAGTCAAGCTTTTTGTTGCACTTTGTATACATGATATTTCAATTATATATCATTTCTCTTTTGCCTTGAGATGGATATTTGGCAGAGCTTTTTTTCTTTTTATTTTCTTTCCTTGACTTGTAAGTAATGAAACCTACTTGGCTGTGATAATTACAGTGGCACTGAAGTAGAATTTTAGATTTTTCACTTAGTCATATGATCAACTAGGTGTCTAGATTGAATTAGAGATATTGTTAATGTGTGAAATATAGAAATTGATAGATTGTGGGTTAACAAGTCTCAAATAGTGAAATTGCTACCCAACCATAAGTAAAGCATCATCACAGGGTAATGTTGAAAATTAATGACCTTAGGACCTCAAAGACTTCATGTTTGAATATCTAAGAAAGGAAATGACCCTTGTTTTCCTTAGATGCAAACAGATGATAAACTTGGACAGTTGCTTTTTTTATTGATGCTGCTATATGTAATTGTCGAAACTTTGAGAATGCAATGCATTTAAAAAAGAAACTATATGTAATGCAGTGTTTTAAATGATATGATTTGCAATGCGAAAAATAAAAGCTGAACTATACAGCGCTTAGGTATAATATCGCTTGAGGTGCATGTTGTTCATAGGGTAAGAGAGTGGATCTCCCTCCATGGTAGCCAAATTATATGCTCCATTGCCTATGACCCTTGTTATAATGAAAGGACCTAGCCAGTTAGGTTCGAATTTCCCTGGCCTTTCTCATTCTGCTAGGTTCCTTTGATTCTCTTTAAGTACTAGATCTCCCACTTGAAAAGTTCGTGGGCAGACCCATTTATTATAACTTCGTCTCAATCTGTTTTGATATCCTTGTAGATGGTTAAACGTTGTTTGTCTTTTTTCATCAAGGGTTTTGAGTTCTTGTAACCTTGCTACCCTATAGACTTCCTCTGATATGATGTTCTGTAAGGAAACTCTTAGAGACGGTATTTCTATTTCAATGGGGAGTATCGCTTATGTCCCATAGACCAAGGAATATGGTTTTGCTCCTTTAGGTGTGTGTACTCCTGTTCTGTAGGCCCAAAGAGCGGGATTTAACTGGAGATGTCAGTCCCGTCCTGTGTCAGTGACTACTTTCTTAAGAATTTTCAATATTGTTTTATTTGTAGCCTCTGCTTGCCGATTACTTTGTGGATAATATGGTGTGGCAAATTTCTGTTGTATGTGGAATTTGTCACACAACTCTTTTACTTCCTTGTTTTTAAATGGATGCCCGTTATCTGTAACAAAGCACATTGGAACTTTGTATCTACATATAATGTATTTGAGCATGAATTTTGCTATCTTCTTTCTAGTGGTGTATGTTAGAGGAATTTCCTCAACCCATTTGGTAAAGTATTCAGTGGTTGTCAATATAAACTTGTGCCCATTGGAAGAAGTAGGGTTGATTTTACCCACTAGATCTAATCCCCATTGTGAAAATGGCCATGGTGATGTGATGGGTTGAAGATCTTATGTTGGTGCATGAATAAGGTCTCTATGCATTTGGCATTGTTTACACTTCTGTACATACTTGTAAGCGTCCTTTTCCATGGTTGGCCAGTAATAACCTGTTCTCAACAATTTCTTTGACAATGGCGGACCGCTTTGGTGAGCCCCACAGATTCCATCATGGACTTCTTTTAAAGAAAGGTGTGCCTCATTCTCATCCAGGCATCAGAGAAGAGTTCCATCGAAACCCTTTCTATACAAAGTATCAGCTATAATGGTGTACCTAGATGCTTGACGAATAAATGTCTTCTTTTGATTCCTGGACAGATCCGGTGACATGTATTGAGTATGTAAATATGTATATATTTCATTGTACCAAGGTGATTTTGGACCCACGATTGCACATACATAATCTGATAGGGGAGTCTCATATGCAGGTAGCATCAACTATTCTATGATGAACTCAAACTGAGTTTCATTAGTAGGCATATTCAGAAGAGATCCTATGGTAGCCATTGCATCTGCTGCCTTGTTTTGTATCCTTGGGATCTGTTCGAAGGTAATTTTGTTGAAGTGCTCCTTGTAATCTTCTACCAACTTCATATAAGGCATGAGTTTGTCATCCTTCATGATGTAATCATCATTGACCTGGTTTACAATCAACTGTGAATCACCATAGACCTGTAACTCTTGTATTTTCCATTGTACAGTTGTATGAAGCCCTATGAGGAGAGCTTCATATTCAGCCATATTGTTGGTGCATTGAAAATTGATCCTAAATGACTTAGGTATAACGTCCCCTTGAGGAGTAATGAAGAGAATCCCTGCTCCAGATCCGTGACTTGTATATGACCCATCAAAGTATAATTTCCACATAACAGAGGCAGTTAATGTAAACATGGATTCATCTGGAAAGTCTATTAGCAATGGGTGATTGTCCTGTAAAGGAGCTTCTTCCAATTGATCTGCTATAATTTGTCCTTTGATGTTTTTCTGTCTATGTATTCTATATCAAACTCGCTCAAGATCATAACCCACTTAGCCAATCGCCCGGTCAATGTTGCTCTGCTCAATAGGTACTTGAGTGGGTCAAAGCGTGCAATGAGTTGTACCTTATGACTCAACATGTAATGTCTAAGCTTTTGGGATGCAAAGATTACTGCTAAGCATGCTCGCTCTATGGGGGTATAATTAAGCTCATAGCCGATCAGAGTCCTACTTATATAATAAATGGCTCTTTCTTTTCTATTTTTGTCATGTTGTGCCTATAGAGCTCCTAGAGTTGAGTTCGTTGCTGATATGTATAACAATAGAGGTTGTCCTGGAATAGGAGATATTAACACTAGTGTGTTCAAAAGATAATCTTTTAGAGCTTGGAAAGCTTCCTGGCATTGTTCTATCCATTTAAAAGTAACTCCTTTCCTGAGTAAATGCTGGAATGGGTGACACTTATCTGCCAACTATGCAATGAATCTCCTTATGGATTGCAGTCTTCCTTGTAACCCTCTGAGCTATTTAAGTGTTGACGGAGGTTGCATATCAATGATTGCCTTGACCTTGGCAAGGTTTATTTCAATTCCTCTATTTGATACTATAAACCCTAACAATTTACCTATTGTTACGCCAAACACACACTTCTTCGGGTTTAATATGACATTATACTATTCTAACTGATCAAATATCTGTATAAGAACTGCAAGGTGACTTTCTCTTGTTTGTGATTTAGCCAATATATCTTCCACGTAATATTCCTTTATATTGTGTATCATGTCATGAAACAATGTTGTCATGGCTCTTTGGTATGTTGCTCCACCATTTTTGAGACCAAATGGCATCACATTCCAGCAGTATGTTCCCCATGGGCATGTAAAAGTCATTTTATGTTGATATTCTGGTGCAATTTTAATCTAGTTGTATCCTAAAAAAACATCCATTAAGGATAGCATCTCATTTCCAGCTGTTAGGTCAACTATCATGTCGATATTGGGTAGCGGGAAGTCATCCTTAGGACAAGATTTATTTAAATCCTGAAAATTAGTATAGATTCTTATGCCTCGTGTGGGCTTAGTCGCAGGTACCAGGTTGGATATCCATTCCGCGTAGTCAATAGGTCTAATAAAACCTACATCCAACAACTTTTGTAGTTCTATTTTAACCAGTAATGCGATACTTGGATGCATTTTTCTCAATTTTTGCTTGTAAGGTTTAACTCCCGGTATCAAAGGTAAGTGATGCAATACTAATTCAGAGTCTAAGCCTGGCATGTTTGAATAGGACCAAGCAAAGTTGATAGGTCGTTGTTTGAAAAAATAAATGAATCTGTTTTTTTCTTCTTTGCTTAGTGATTTTCCCAAATGGATGTTATGTACAACCTCCCCTTCTACTATGTTTACTTATTTTGTTTCCTCTGTAAGTAACGCTAACCTTTCTCTTTCCATAGGAAGATTACCCAAGTCACTTTTGTCATTATGAGTAGTTTGATCCTTGTCTTTTGTTGCAGAAGTACTTTCTTCTCCAAAGTATGTCGTTCTATTCAGGTCTATAACAAACCCTGCTTTATGATCACCTTGTGGAAATCCCTCTCTAACTCCTAGAAATTATGAAATTGCTTCGTCATTTTCAAACCAATCCAACGTTGGTTTTCCTTCTTGCCCCCAATCAATCAAGTGTGAATGCACTAGGGGTAAATCATTACTCCCTTTTTTAGTAGACTCTAATAACATGAAGACTTGATTGTTTGACTGACTTTGTGTATCTTCATCCTGTATAAGCCTTATTTTATTCCTTAATATTACACTTTCTGGTGGGCTAGAATCATGGAGTGATAAGAATTTGTAGTCATGAGAGTCTATCTCACTTTCAATATATGTTTCATCATATGAGCTTTCATCACTTATTTCTTCTTGTTCCTGCCTCTGATTTTCTTGTAGATTGACTGGTCTTCTTCGGACATTAGTTACCCTTCGTAAGCCTGGTATAAGCCTTTGCAATCTTTCTTCATCTGTTTCATTAGGTTGAGCCTGAGTGGCTTCTCATGGTAGAAGTAGTGACAATAACCATGGGTGGGATTCAGGTGGTGGTGGTAAACCTGCATATGTTGCCACATTAGCCTGTACTGTTGTGTCAACAACTTCATCATTTTGTAACTCAGTGGTAGGTTCTTGCAGGAGTTGGCTCATGTCTTCTCCATCTGATTCTGCACTAGGTGATGTAGGTACCTGATTACTTGTTTGAGATGAAGATGGAAGTGCCTGTGTGGACCAATTCCTTTATGATATGTAGTCTAACGATTTGCTTGGTCGATTTAGAATATCAAGGGTATGTTGTCTTGCTTCTGTGATATGTTGTACATGTTTGTATCCCAATCCTTGATTCCCTGGATTATCATTAGGAACAACAGGTTCTAATCTTCCTTGTTTCTATAACCCAAGGCCTGTGGTACCATCATATCCATGTCTTTGGATTATTTTGAATCCATTGCCATACTGATCTGTGTGTATTCTGGGTATTGTCATATGCTCTTCTTCTCTATATATCCAGTGGTTAACATCTTCATCCAGGGATTCATCTTGTAAGTCACCTCATCTAATGAAAGAGCATGAGTCTGTGTATCTGACAATTTCTTTTCCTTTGTCTCACTTTTGCACTGTAGTGTGAGGTTTCCCAAAGGACTTAGGAGAAAGAGACAATTATTTCCCACTTAAAGTATTTGCAATAGAGTACTCACCACAACCCATATCTTTGATTTGTAAGGAGGACGTTGTAGGCATTTCCTGTTTTGTTTTTGTGATCTTTAATGTTTCCAATTGTGTAGTGAGAGGTGCCGCCTGATTGATAGGTACCTGATTATCCACACTATCTTTCAGATAATTGCAATGTTGGAATGGATTTGGATCACCCTTTATGGTGATTTCAATACTATTGTATGGGAATTTGACACATTGATGAAATGTGGATGGTACTGCTTGCATGGTATGGATCCATGGGCAACCCAATAACATGTTATATCCCAGCTCTTTGTCCAAGACTTGAAAAGCGACCTCTGTTGCTATAGGTCCTACTTGTACAGGTAATGTTATAATGCCTTTAGATGGATGTTCTTCATCATTGTAAGCCTTAATATTTATCCTCTTGGAAGAATCAATGCGAAGTTCAGAATACCCTAGTGCTTTGACCAACTTTAAAGTACAAATGTTGAGACCGGCTCCCCCATCTATGAGTACTCTTCTGATTCTTCTCTTATGAATGTAAGCTTCCAGATGTAGAGGGTCATTATGAAGCAGTCTATCATTAGGAATATATTGTTCTGTGAATGCAATACGTGTGCCTTGTGTCAGATTTCCCACCATAGATTGGAAGGCATTTTTATCTATATCTTTGTTCACTATCAAATCTTGAAGTGCTTTGTCCAGTATAGCTCTATGAGTGGGCAAAATTCACAATAGTTCGAATAATGATATCTGTGCAAGAGTTTTCTTAAGTTGGTCAACAACATTGTAAGTTCCTACTGCTGGTGGTTGATTTTGTGGTATTCCTTGTAAAGTTACCTTTGATATACAAGTAACTATTGCACAGTCTCTGTCTTTGGGAGTAATGGTGATTGTAGCGACTGTATCATTTGACTTACAAGGTTTGTCTGTATCATAGGCTTTTTTATCAATATTTATGTTAAATCCCTCTTCATAGTCTTTATGGGTATGTTTGACATCCATGATATGTTCTATGAGTTCATCTTAAAACCAACCTGAGTGAGATGGTTGATCATGCCCCCAGTCTCTTAGACAAAGATTTCTATCATCATCATACTTCAGTGCCTCTAATATCATGCAAATTTGGTTATCATTTGTGTGAGTGTTTTGATATTGGTCATCTTGATCAAGTGTTTCTTGTGAATCATTGTTTTCTATATCTCCTGAGCTAATGGCATGAATAGTGTAGTCGTATGAGACCTTTGTGTAGTTAGTTGTATTGTCTTGGGTACCTGATGTGGTATCTTCCCCCTTGTCATGCTTAACAAAAGGATCCTTAAAAATCGTATGATTTGTGTTTGTTGAGGTTTTATCGGTATCAATTGTGATGTCCCCTTGGTCTATCATATCTTGGACCAAGTTTTTCAATTTGTAGCAACTTGGCATTTTGTGACCTTTAGTCCTATGATAATTGCATAAATCATTATCATTCCACCATGTAGGTTTGAAAGGACTTGGTTCATACACTCTTACCTCAGGTAAAGTGATCATGTTTGTCTGTATTAACTTTTTGAGCACTGACTCAATAGGTTCTCCTAGAGGTGTGTAATTTCTTCTTGGAGCATTTACCCTGGGGTATCTTGTGTTCATGTTTTGTGTAGCATTTACATTTGCTAAGGTTGTGTTATTCCCTATATGTGGATTAGATGACTGACTTGTTCCCAAAGATAAAATAGGTTGAGTTATGTTTATCATTCTGGCGTCTGCAATACCATCATTGGTCACATTTTTGTTTTTCGACCATAACTTAGATTTGTCATTGTTGTTGGTATTGCCATACTTAATAAGACCTTGTTCTACTGGTCCCTTCTCACATTTGAGAGCATTTTCTGTGATTTGTTTGAATGTGGTTAAACATTGCATTTGTATCGAATATTTAATCTTAGGAATCAAATTTTTTGTGAACATATCCACTTGCTCTATTTCTGGGATAACTGTCTTGCACCTCCTATAGAGAGCCCTCCATCGTTGTATGAAGGATGCAAATGTTTCATTCTCATATTGTTTAACGACACACAAGTCCATCAAAGTAACCGGGGTGTCAATGTTGTGTGAGAAGTTTGCAATAAATTGTTTAGCTAATTCTCCCCAAGATGTGATGGTTGGTGGTAAATGTGAAAACCACTCTAAAGCCGAACCTCCTAGACTTTTAGGAAATAGTCTCATTAGATAAGTATCTTCTGAGGCAACCTCTATACATGTCATAAAAAATTCTCTGATATGATCTCTAGGATCACCCTTCCCTCGATATCTATCAAATTTGGGCATTTCAAAATGTTGTGGGAAAGGCGGCATGTATAATGTGTGATCGAATGGATAAGGATGTAAGTCCTGCATTGTGTAGCTCTTTTTATCATTACCAGTTTACATGGTCATCATTTGTTGTTGTAAATTTTGTATTTGTTGTGTCAGAATATCTATTTGTGTCAAAGGTATACCTTGTGTTTGTGTATGTCCCATAAAAGGATTCGTGGTTGTATAACTAGGAGGTTGTTGGAAGGTACCAAGATTATAACCTTGTGTGTTGTGAGTTCCACTAGGTACTGTGAAATAGCTGATATGCAAACCCATGTTTGGTTGAGTTATACTTGTTGTATTGGCAAGACCTAGATTTGCATTTTGATAACTATATGTGGATCCCATAGAATAGGAAACTGGAGGTTGGGTTGCACTTGTTTCTTGTGTTTGAATAGGTGCTGAGACACTTGATATTATCGGTATGCTTTGTGATGGTATACTAGCATTGATCACCGAAGATGACACACTTGTTTGAAAGTTTGCATTTGTGTTGACATTTGTTTGGATAGGTATGTTTTGAGGAAAATTGGACGTCATTGCTTCTATTTGTGTCAAGGGTAGTGTTTGACTATTATCTTGACCTAAAGTTTTTCCTGGTGGTAAAATATTTGTGACATCAAAATCCTCAGGTAGTTTTTCCCCATTTTGTATTAACAACGAAAGATACTTGTCCCTATCGCTATGTATAAGTGCATCTAGGATCATGAGGACATGTGGGTCTTGCTGAGCGGACTCAATTTCTTCCTTTGTCAAATGTTGTTGTAATTCGTTTATGGTGGACATTGTCTGTGTACCTGAGTGTTGACCTATTGACATGTCCAAATTCCAAGTAGGGTTTATAGACTATGTGTTGTTCGGGTCCATTATTCCTTTTGCTTTCTGCGACCTTGTGACGAGCATCTAAAATTGCTTATATGAGGGTGGTTCTATGCAAGATGATGACTTAACACTAGACTGTAGATGTAGATGCAAGGCTATACTAGACTCTCTATTGAGGATTTTGACGTGAGACCTTTTGAGCATTTCTAGATTTCTCTAATGCAAGTCTTTCCATTTGTTGACGAAGTTGTTCAGCCTCAATCTCTCTATCAATTATATGGGAAATCCTAGACTCAATGTTTATCTCGTGTATGACTCCTATATATTGAGGTGTGCTTCTTCTTAAATCCCACGCTAAGTTAGCTAGACCATCAATGATTTCTCATTGATTGTCGTTTGGAACTAAATTAGGTTGCTCGAAGGGGAGCAAACCATCACCTGGGAGACCCATGAAGGCACATGTTATGAACCTATAACTGACAATGGACTTAGATGTATATGAGGTCTAGATGAAGACATATATGATAATGTAGGACTATGTAACTAATATGGATGATAATGCAAAAGACTTAGGATGATAATGAGGACGTGATTGGGACTATGCAAAAGACGTAGGATGAAAATGAGGGCGTAAGTGGGACTATGCAAAAGACGTAGGACGATAATGAGGACGTAAGTGGGACTATGCAAAAGATGTAGAACGATAATGAGGATGCAAATGGGACTATGCAAAGGACGTAGGATGATAATGAGGACATGATTAGGACTATGCAAAGGATGTAGGACGATAATGAGGACGTGAGTGGGACTATGCAAAAGAAGTAGGACGATAATAAGGACATAAGTGGGACTATGCAAAGGACGTAGGATGATAATGAGGATGTGATTAGGACTATGCAAAGGATGTAGGACGATAATGAGGACGTGATTAGGACTATGCAAAAGACTATGTAAAAGACTACTTAGGGTCACAAGTATGTAAGGACTTTTGAGTTTCGGTTTCAAAATGGACTTTGTTTTCTGTAACTTCGCGTGTAGGACAATGTTTTGTAGTTTTCCAAATCTGAGAACAATTGCTGGTAGGTATGTATAGTTGACTAACTCAATTTTCATACAATCTCGAAAAATTCGGAGATACGTGGGATAGGGCCTGAAATAGCCCAAGGGACTGACTCAATATTGGTCTAGCACATCGATACATAAAAAAGCACGGAATACAATCTTAGGCTGGATAGTGGACACCATTTAGTGAGGCCCTTACGAAATACTGAGACAAAATGAATAGATAGAGAGTCTGGCAGCATGGCACACACTTCTCAGGCATGCCAGTCTCTATTACCTCGAAGATCTCAGGATCTTATAGCTGAGGGATTCCTATATCATAGTGTAAGGTACATGAAGGGTATCTATGGGGTATGATCCGCACTCCTGGAACCACTGAATGTAGGATTTTTGGCAACTAACTTGGTTCTTAGTATTAGGTTTCGAGGGGTCTCGATCCAACGACAGATTCTCAGAGCAAGCCACGTAAGGCTTTAGTTGAGCTTATCGATGCAAGGAAGGCCCCCACATACGTCGAATTCACTCAACACTCTAGCCGCCTGACCAATATATTTATATAGCGGCTCGAAAAACCTGCTCGAGAGTACGTTGGGAGAGATGATATCCCCAATGCATCCCAATTTGAAGTACCTCTATGGGGTGATGAAATCCCCAGTCAAAGATACCCCTCACTACGTAGAATTTAAAAAAATCGGATGTCGTTGTCACCTTCCTTATTTCTCCCAAGACCCCGAAGGCGAGTGGAAAGTCAGTTAGTGCAACAGTAGGTCCACCCCAGATACAATAAAAATTTCTTTACCTTAAGAAAAAGAAAAATGATTTAATCTATTGCAGCCTGATTCACATTCATTTTATAGCCCAAATTTAGGTGTTAGATATGCATGTGCATGTCTATTTTAAACACCAAATCCAAGTATGAAGGCATACATGTCAATTTTAACCATCTGTTGATTTTAAGCACCAAAAACCAAGTGTGAGATACATGCATGTTAATTTTAGCCCATGTTCATTTTAAGCACCAACAACGAAGTGTGAGATTATCCATGCATGTCCATTTTAACTGTTGTTGATTTTAAGCACTAAAAATGAAGTGTGAAATTATCCATGCTTGTCCATTTTAACTGTTGTTGATTTTAAGCATTAAAAATGAAGTGTGAAGTGTGCATGCAAAAATACTAATCTAATCCTCTCTAAAAATCTGCCACAAGCTATAAACAAAAGATTAGTAGTAAAACCAAATTAACAGAAAACAGAAACTCAAAACTTGACAGAGGCGAATGCGTAATTTTACTTGTGTGATTGTATGATACTTACAGAGCGAATGCGTGAATCTAACAGAGCGAATGCGTAAATATGATAGACTGAATGCGTGATGATATCTGGTCGATTGCGTAGCACTAATAGGTCGATTGTGTGACAAAAGGAAGACAACAACAAAAATTAAAAAATTAAAAATAAAAGAAAAGTAAACCCGATCAGGAACCTGCAAAACCAATTGTGAAGCCCTAACCAAATCCCTCATCATCCATTAAATATTGATTAGATCATATTTAAATGTATAAGAAAGAACTAGGCTATTATATCTATTTAAGGCCAGTCGCTCTTCCGAATCTTGTATCGATTTTTCTACCTGGAGAACCTTTTGATAGCATTTAGCTTCTCTTCTTTGTTGTTTCGTCCTTCTTGCACCCGAAATCCTGAACTGTACTTTTCTTGCCATAAACTGTATCAATCAAATCATAAAATAAAAGAAATTTGATCCCGAATTAACCAAATTTAAGATAGAATTAAATAGAACAGATAACAAACGGAAGAAAAAATTAAACAACAAAGCTTCCTGCGAATGCGTGATTTGGAAAAAGCAATTGCACGATCTGGGCAGGGCGATTGTGTGACCCTGTCAGAATGAATGTGTGACCCTGAAGGGTCGAATGCGTGATGTTGTCTATGTGATTGTGTGACGATGAATGCTTGATTGCGTGATGGAAAAATATTTTCTCGAAATTCGTGGAACCTGCAAAAAAATGAAAAATCTGCACAATCTGCAAAAATCACACAGAAAAATAAAGAAGGTTAAATTGTTGTTAATTCACGTCGAGTTCACCAAAATGTATATATGTAAAATTCATCTTAATAACAAGTAATCAATTAGAAGCAAAAGGGAAATCACGAATCCCTTCTAACCAAAGAATTTAACAAATAAGACAATGGAATAACACAATCAAGCAAATAGGAATTAAAATAATCAAATGAAATCAAAACTCCCTATCCCAAGATTGCATATTTCTTCCATTGCTCTTCTCTTCTCTGTGGTATGATGACTCTCAAATATTGCGCTGGTAACCTGCAAGTGACACAAAGATTCAAAGTTCGTGATTATTGAAAATGGAGATTGGATGCTCAATTTATAGAAAATTGGAGAAGATTGATTGAAAGGTGGAACAGATTGATCAAGAGGTGGAACTCGGGTGAGCTCACATGAAAATTGATAGTTGAACTGCTGATTGTAGGAGTGAAACTCAATAGATTGAATAGATTAATTGAGTCAACTGATTGAGAAAAAGCTGATTGAAGGAAGAAAAATAATGATTGGTGAAAATAAAGAAGATGACAAAGAAAGCTTAATTTAGAAAAAGCTAACTGAAAGATAGAAATAGAAGTTGAAGAGATAAATGATTTAATTAATTAATTGATTGAATTAATTAATTAAGCATGTGCTTGCTTTTAGATTCAGATTTTTAATTTAATCTTTGCATGAGATTTTAATTCAAATAATTGAATTTATTTATTCAATTTAGTATTTGAATATATTTAGAACTTAACTTTGATTTTCAATTTGGTTTTTGAAATCATGCACATGTAATTGAATTTGGAAGAAATTAGAAGAAATAAGAAATTAAATGAAATTAGAATTTGAAGAACTAGAAGAATTAATTAGCTTAATTAAATAATTTAAAGAAACTATTTAATTATTTAGAAATAGAATTTAATTAAATAATAAAGATTATTTAAATTAAAGGAATTAAATCACAATTAATTAAATAATGAATATTTAATTAATATTTAGAAAAGGGTTGAATGATTAGATGATTAGAGATAGAAATTAAGAATAATTAGTAATTTATTTAAATAATAAAGATTATTTAAATTGGGGAATTAACCGTAATTAATTAAATAATAAATATTTAATTAACATTTAGGAAATGATTAAAATGATTAAATGATGATAGAATAGGAAAATAGAATAATTAGTAAGATGATGAGGAAATATGAAATTAGAAGAATAAGATTAATTAACTTAATTAAATAATAAAGATTATTTAATCAATTACAGGAATAATTAGTACATGATCAATGAGACATTTTTAGGTGTCTACAAGCACCACTGGCGGAGCATTCTTTCTTGGTAGCAGATTGATTTCATGGTTGAGCAAGAAACAGAGTTGTACATCATTATCAACAATAGAATCAGAATATGTTGCAGTAGTAACTAATTGTACTTAGGCATTATGGATTAAGCAAATGTTGAAGGACATAAAGGTAAAATGCAAAAAACCTATAATCATTTATTGTGATAATTTAGCAGCAATTGATATATCAAAGAATCTGGTATTCCACTCTAAGACTAAACATGTTTCTATCAAATACAATTTTCTAAAAGAGAATGTTGAAGCAAAAGAAGTGAGATTGGTTTATGTGAATACTAAAGAGCAAATTGCAGATATATCTACTAAGCCTTTGCCTAAGGAAACTTTTGAATATCTCAGAGAGCAGCTTGGGGTAATACCGTCACCGGTAGAGACTTAGACAGTTGGAGTTTGGCATCAAACCGGCAGAAATTAACAAAGAAACCTTTTTTCAGCTTTGATGAAGGAGAGCTACTTCTCAGGGGGAGTAGTTGGTTATAACAATTGGTTATTGTAATTGGTTATATGAGTTGGTTGTATGTTCTGGTAATTGTATTGCTTTGGCATTTGATGTCAAAGGGGGAGAGATATCTATGGAAAAACTTTCTATTTAGGAAACATTATCCTAGGGGGAGAGATTATTCATTGGAGGAGAGATATATACTCTCTCCATTTGTACTTTGATTTCTGGTATTGATCTATTCTGGAGATTGTTGGTTTTTGGTTTTTGGCATTCTGTTTTTGGCACTTAGATGTTTTTCTTTCTTGTGTTGCCATCAATGCCAAAGGGGGAGATTGTTGGTATTATGGATGTGTTGCATTATTTTTGTCATTGATGTCAACACTTATCCTTCTGGAGATCTTTGGTTATGTTGAACTGGCACATTATGTTCACCGGCAAGTTCGGTGACTTATGCACAGTCACCAGTATATTGTTCACCGACAGGTTATATTGTTCACCAGCACTGAGGATGACTTGTTATCATCTGGAGATCACTTGGTTATGTCAAAGACATGGTTTGGATACTTGGTTTTGGTATTTTGGTTATTGGTCTAATTGGGTTGACATATTTGTTGTTACCGACAAATTGGTCTAGGTTATGGACTGGTATGCATTATCTGTTCCAGATCAGCACGACACATTATGGAGATGATTTATTGATTGGATATTGTTGTAAATGCATTGAGCCGACATGATGCATCGCATCTTGACTTATTTGTTATTGATTTAATTGTAATATTCTTAGTGAGTCGACCTACACATTTGGTCTTAGGTTTTGGTATATATGTAAGATCTCAATGATGAGATAGATGTAGTAGCAGAGGAGGTAATGTAATGGTACATGGTATATGGTATTATAGCATGGTATGTGTGAATATTGAAGATCATATGAGCAGGCCATAGAGAAGCTTCAAGGAAGGTTTGAAGGTGATTATCAGAGCTTAACCGGTACTAAATCTAGCATTGGAGATGCTACTTTGATCAGTACATTATCATTGGATTTAACTATCCAATTGTAGTCAGTGTGACTCATATTTTGTGATTGAGCAGTGAGCTCTAGGCGGTTGGCCTTTCTTCATGTGCAAACCCCATTTGTATACACATACTATCTGCAGTAGTATCATCTGATTGTGGGTAAGGTTTCCCACCGTGGTTTTTCCCCTTATAGGGTTTCCATGTACAAATATCTGTGTTATGTGTTGTGGATGTTGTTTCTCTTTCTGTTTCATGCATTAAGTTTCATCGGTATTGATATTAACTGTTAATCTGTTAACTGGCATTAAGTTTGGTTTACCAGTATTATGTATCAAGTTTGATTAAGTTATATTTGGGTTGAAATTCGTAGTCAACTAATTCACCCCCCCTCCCCAATCTCAGTTGCCTCCCGGGTCCTAACAATGACAACCATATCACTTACCGGTCATATAAAATAGTATCAGAATGCCAACAAAGAGAAGTGAAATCAATGATTATTCTCATAAATAATTAGAAAGTTAGTGGGCTCCTTGAAGAAAGTAATGCAAAGAGGGGTAAGAAGAGATGAATTTGGGTGCAAAAATGACATAAGTAGTCTATTGTTGTTATTTTAATTTCATTATTAGGTGGAAGAGAGGATGAAGTAGAGATGATGTATCATGAAAGAGAGAGATTTCTCCATATACAAAGAACTATACTTGTCATTGCATAATAGGTATGAGTAAGTAGATGTTGCTATATAATATTGGTGCATTTGAAGATTTGTTTATTTAATGTTATGGAAATATTATAGAATTAGGGAAACAAGCACCCAAGTTGATTTATTTATTTTGGGGGTCTATGTGTTTCTTTTATTATATGATAGGATATGTAGTAATGAATAACATTATTTCATTGGTTTGTAGGAGAATGGTCACAAAAGAATAAAGGGGATGTCAAATAAAAAGTAGCAACAATAATTTCCAACTAGGTCAATATGGTTTGTGAAAGGAGACGTCAAACACTTTGCATTATCCCTAAGATGAAGTAGGGTGTAAAAAGGCATAGGAAAAAAGAGGGGGAACATATAGAATAAATATACAATAGGGAATTCATCTTGTATCCATGTCCTTATAAGGGTAACATAGTTGTACTAGGTTGAGATGACATACATATACCAATCACTCTTGATTATAAATAATAATCTAGTAAGTCATCTTGATCCTAATGACTAGCAAGAAAGTGTTGTACTATTGGAAGTAGATAGTGGGAATTTTCTAGAGCGAGCCAATGAATGTCAATCAAGGTATCAATGGTATTAAGGGGGGAACAAGGACCTCCCATAGAAAAAGGGTGACCAAAATCAATAGTTTCATAAATTTTTGAGAATAGAGGGGACACTAGATCAAGAAGGGTAAGAAGAGTCTTTGCCAAGGTAGAAAGAAGCTTGTTAGGGAAAGGAGTTTCCAAGTCATAAATAGAAGGAAGAATAAGAATAAGGCCCTCAAAATTTCCAATATATGTAGATGTTTTGACATCCAAATATTTTTTAGGGATAATTATTGTTCCCATAGAAGAGAAGGATGTGGGGGTGAAGTATCGAAGAAGAGGGATGGGGTTTTATATTCTGCAAATTTGACTTATCATTATTGAGGACAAGTCAAAGAAAATAGGAATATGAATTGCATATATATGGATTGAAACTTTACCAATCTATCCTACTCATGTGGTAACAGAAAGTGTAGTGGATGAGTGTCTATAGGACTACCTTCTTTACATGGGGGGATTTTCCTAAATCTGGTAATAATATTTTCTTAGGGGACAATTTTTGCTCTTATTTCATTTCTCTCTTCACAAGGAAAGAGCTCCCTACAAATGACTATGTTGTGTAATTGGTGTAATGTTTATATTGAACATGTTAACTTATATTTGCAAGGAACAAAGCTTTTGATGAATACTTTTAACGATAATGTTTCTGAAAATTGATTCAAGTTGCAAGAGAGATGATACTTCCATTCAATAGCTTGGATAATTTTATCTTATTGATTAATTATTTTTAAGGCCTCTTCTTGTTAAAATACTCTATAGTGTAAGAGCTAGTGTTTTCTCTCTTAATTCACTCAAGCTGACTTCTACCTAGGATATCATTAGTCCTGGATACATGTAGGTGTGAAATGATGAAGTGTGTTGATAGGATCAAGGTACAAGATGAACAATAAATGGTGATCATATTACACCACCACAAGGAGCTTGTGAAACCCCAAATTGAAGGGACATCACACAGACTAGTAGTATAAATGGGTTACATACACTTAGATAAATGTTTGTATAGAAAAATATATAATGTAACAAAGTAAGGAAAATATTAAAAGGATAAATGTATGAAATGTGATGATAATATAAGGAGATAAAAGGATATCACAAAAGTGGAAAGATCCACATAAATGCATATGAATGATCAATAATATATTAAATACTGGAGTTGTATATCTAATGTGTTATGAGTTATGAATGTTCTATTTTCAATGTTTGGTTAACTAGTTGAAGTACAATTCAAACTAACTCCTTACTTTCTCTATATACATGTGTTTTTGGTATACATATAAAATATAAAAAATTACTTAGGGCTTAGAACTTCAATCTATGCTCCTCCTTTTTCTTACAAACATTGGTTTCATTGTCAGAACCTTGGTTAGGTTGTATAAAGGGTAGAAAGGAGGATTTCAAAACTTCAATTTTAAATTGGATAGAAGTAGAAGAGGATGATTTTTGTGATAAAAATAAGACACTATCTCATTGGTTTCTATCTCATGAGAGTGGGTTAGGCACAAAGGGGATGTATAATAGAAAGGGGGGGATTTCCAAAAGGAATCATTGAAAAGATGTATTTAATAGGTGAAATGGTGAAAAAGTGATCATAGGTTAACATGTGCATCAACCTAGCCTTAATATCCTTTTCACGATGAATCATTAGAATAGGTGTGAATGGGTTTGACTGCAGTCCTTAAGGGAGAGCCAAATAGTCTTGGATCCACACCTAATTTGTTATGTATGCCGATTCTGATTAAGGATTGATTGAATGTGTATAGTGAACTATGCTAAAGAAGGAAATTATGAACAAGATTGATAGAATGCATGAATATCAAAATAGAAACATAGAAGAGATTTATAGATCAAGAAATGGGACACAAAGAAGAACCTAATATCAAGATCTAGAGCAGAATGTATAGGTTAGGGGCATTGTAGTCCAAAACTAGTTTTTTATAGAAGACAATTTAACATATTAGATCAAGAGTTTACTAGGTTGTTGCCCTAAAAATGGGACAAAACTAGGAGGACACTACTAGTGCTAGGTGCTATAGTCCTATGGTTTTGGGCTCCACACAAAGTCTTGAATTGTTTGTCATTTTTTGCTTTATCCATCTATAACTTTTGATCATTGTTAATCTTCAGGTATGAACAAATACACATGAAGAGAGGGGAAAATGTTGTGCTATATAGGGTATTTCCTAATTCAAACCCCATGTAGGTGTTCTTAACTCCACAATGAGTGATGAATGATAACCATTGTGTGCTCTCTTAGGAGCATAGGAAAATATTTGATATAAAATTAAATGATTATCTTATGCACAAAATCCTTTCTTGGATCTTATGTAAGGTGATGTAGACTTGCTCTCTTAAGTCTTGTAAATGTTAGTGTAACATGATAATACCAAAAATAAATGATGCTTCAGATGCTTGATGATAATCTTTAGATTTTTCATCTTGATAGATATGCAATTTTGTAATAATTGAATTGAATTGATTGGTAGATTCAAATAAGATAGAGTACATTTGCAAAAGAAGGAAGGAGTCACATTTATATGTGTCTTACATGTTTTCATGAATAAATTTTTTAAGAGAGGATGACAATAGGATACAACCATTAACGGCCTGAATTTTACATTCAAAAATTTGAATTTGGAGCCAAATTAAGAGGAAACTAGTGTTGGGTGTGATGGTCAGTGAAAATAACCTAGCAAAAATTTTCATGCCTTAGATTAAAATGAGTCATCTAGATCATGTCTTTCTCTCTTTCTCTTGCGTTTCAAGCTTAGGGTTTAGGGTTTTATGGATTTTCTTTAAATCTTGATGAGATCCCTTGAAATTGTTATGAATTCACATTACCTTTTCACTAAAGCCCAAGGGTTCTAGTAACATTGGCGAGGCCATTTTCTATGTCCTAGGTGTTTATTTTTTATGTAGGTCCTAATTTTTCTAAGTATGCGCTTTGATTTTCCTAGGCCGATCCCTTTTCAAGTTTTAGCCGACATATTTTTAATAGCAATCAGGCTACTAATGTTTTCCATTGTCTGCGCATGTCTTAGTGGATGGAGATCTTTTAATCATGATCAAAAAATATGCTCGGTGGTTAAATGACTAGAGAAAGCACACGTCGTGGTTAGCAGCATAAAGTACAGATAGGTCTGACGGTTCTCGCTACCCCCGTGGTAGAAAGTGTTCGAAAGATAATGACCACAACATCGCGAGATGATGCCACA
The DNA here is from genome assembly GCF_030272615.1 of Cryptomeria japonica. Taxonomy (NCBI): domain Eukaryota; kingdom Viridiplantae; phylum Streptophyta; class Pinopsida; order Cupressales; family Cupressaceae; genus Cryptomeria; species Cryptomeria japonica. Next base: position 171,379,650 of record NC_081413.1, read on the forward strand.
TGTATAGGGCGGGCCGAGAAAATCCAGATGGTGGGGCCACTGAAAACAATGAGAAGGATGATGAGTTGGAGATGTTGTGTCATGCTTTTGATGTCCTCGCTTGCCATAAAGGATGGTCAATGTCAGAATGACTAGTATAGATCGTGTGATGTGCCATCGTGGAAAGAATTGATGGCCCAGTTTCAAACTTTGTTCAAATATGAATTCAAGTCATTTTCCACTCACGCGAGAAGTAATGGTGAACAATACAGTAATGCCTGATCCCAGAATAGTATTAAAAGACTTCAAAATTTATTCTGATTCACAAAGCAATTCAGAAGTGACCGGAAGGTGATTCCAAAGTTGGAGAAGATTCGAGCAAGTTATCATAGTGTAGAATTAACTTTTTCTCAATGCTTTCAAAACCGTAAGTTGCTTACCTTCCCTTCTATGTTTTCAAAGCTGGATAGTGTAAATTGTGTGAAGTTCTGGTGAAAGGATTGAAGATTGATGTAGGGTTTTACAGTCTTGGCAAAAGGAGTTTAAGAATTTCTCATTCTTCCGTGTTGGAATTGTTCTGATTGATTGAAAAACAGGTTTTAAGGACCCGAAACCATTACATCATAGTAAGAGAGAAAGCAGAGAAAATAAGAGTCCACATACAGAGCGACTGGCCAAAAGACCAGTGAACAGAAAGAACAGCTAAACAACAAAAAATAGCAAAGAAACCAAGGAGACACTACATAGCAATTTTCTTTAGCAGATCCTCTACCTTTATCACCAGCTCATCATAGGTCACCCCGACTGCTTTCAGCTCCTCCAGGTCCTTATTCACTTTCTTTTCCTTCCTCTTCCCACGGGTGCGGGTTCTGGGACCTTGGGCTTCCCCTGTTCTTTCAGCGTCCAGGTCAATTTCCTGGATTTCCTTTTTGTCATCAAGCTTGCTGATGAGGGTATGGGTGTTGTTGGCCGAGATTTTCAGAATGCTGAGGCTCTGCTCCGCAATGTTCTTAAGGCACTCCTCGATCTTTTCCACTTTGGCGACTATGTCCGAGAGCGTTTTTTCACTAGTTTACGCCAGGGTTTTTCTGTCCTGTATCTCCTTTTCAATCTTCTCAAACCTGGGATTAAAGGCATCTCCGATGTCTTCTGCTTTAGCAATAGTGTTCTTCAGATCCTCTATATAATCAGCCATAGTATTCCCCTCTCCAATGTTAATGGTCTCCAGGATCAGGACTCTGTTGCAAAGTTTTTTGTACTCATCCACAGTTTTCTTATACCCATCAATAAGCCATTCTATAGTTTTCATAAAACCATTCAAGGCCTCGGGAGGAGGGCCAGAAGAGGGAGTCACTTTTCCAAGGGTTATCTATTCATTTTTAGAGATATGGAGGGCGGAAATAGTGTCGACGGCCTTGAGAGTCTCCTCCATTGTCTCCATATCGAAGCTGTGCTCAGCTTCCAGGGTCCTAGTTTTCTTGTCATCTTCTGGTTCCTTGCCAGTCTCCTCCGGATCTTTACCAGTCTCCTTTGTTTTCTTATGCTTCTTCTGGGTCTAGGCTTGGTTCTTACTTTTTTTCTTCAACAACCCCTTAGGGTTCTTTTTCTCTTTAGGAAAATCAGAGTACTCTTCTTCCGAAGAGATACTAATCAAGGGTTTGCTTTGAGGTTTTTTGCTCTTAGAAGAAGAGGGTCTTGATTTCCTCTTCTTCCTACTCTCATACTCTGAGTCATCAGATCTATCCTCATTATCAGTCAAGGAATCATTGTCTGATTCCTCTTCTTCCGAGAAATCAGAATCAGACATATCTTCTTCCGAGTCCACAGAGAGCTGCATCTGGTTGATTTGACTAGCCTTTGAATGGTCATAAATGAGGACCATAAGTCCCTGGTGCATTGCAGTATCACCCCGAGGATTTTCTTTGTAGGCTTTTAGGGAGGCATTCATAGAGCAGAGCAAGAAGTAAGGGAAATTCACCTTATCATTATGCCTAAAATGGTTTAACAGGACAAAATGATACCCATAGACTTTCGTAAACCTACCATCTAGAGTTATATTCCGCATTAAAACAAAGAGAATTTCCCGCCAGGGTTTTACAAAATCCCTAGGCGGGTAATAGGTTTTACTCAACTTTACCAGTCTTTTCTTCTCTTTCTTTGTGACTGGGTACCTTTCAATGGCTTCCCTGCTGACCTTCCTGTCTCTGTAGAAGTTGCAGCCCTCCCTATTGAGACCCGTAGCTCTAGCTATTAAATCTTCGTCAAATTCCACCAGTTGGTCACCCATTTTAAGCATACCCTTCTTCCAATTTTTGCATAAGAAGCTAGTTATCATTCCATCACGGTCGTGGAGTCTCTCTATGAAGCTCGAAAGACCACCCTTCTGCAAAATTTCCCACACCTCTTCTTTCTGTTTCCACTCCTTGCAATTGCTTGGCTCATATCGTCTCCTATTTCCACCCATGGTGTCGTTTCTCATAGCCAAATTTTGAAAATTACAGAACTGGTAAAACAAAGAGCTTTTCATAGCTAAAACAAATACCCAGAAAGCGTGTGTGGCATTAATGATCTGATAGATTATAAAACACGTTTTGTTGGCTTTGATGTTATAATGAGTAATTACCTTATTATAGAAGTAACTTGCAGTGCTTACTTCAGTACTTATCATAATTGCCCTGTCAATCAAGAGTCTTTGGGGTACTTCGATATCTTTCATCAATTATGATTTGTCTGACATCTTCGATATCCGTGTTGGAATTGTTAATTCTTGTGTTGAACCCTAGTTTCTATTCCCTGATTGTCGATAATTATTAAGAAGGCCCTAGTTTAGTAAAATGGCTCCCTCATGAAACCACTCAGGACAGATAGAATATTTAAGGAGGAATTTGTATGATGATTTTTTGGACCAATTAAAACCATCAACAAATGATAAGTATCAGGGGATAAATCTTATTAAAGGGAAAACCCTAGGAGAAGGGTTAGTTGATAAAGTATACACAATTTCAGATGCTAGGGTACCCATGACTAGGATAGACATGTTTAAGTTATGGTATGGACAGAGGAATTTGCAGTCTTCATTCTCGAGTGCATGGCAATATGACTTAGGCAAGCTGGTGGTGCTTAATGTGCTCATGGATGTTGATCTTCTCAGAGCAGTTGCAGACATGCATGACCTTGTTTCAAGAGTGATAAGGGCGAATGATGGAGAGGTCTTGTTGACAATCCAAAGGGAGGAATTCCAAGAATTTTTTGATTTATATGAACCCTCTTCTTCCCTGATTCAAGTAAATTTAAATTAAAAAAAGGTTGAGTATCACAGAACAAAGGGTTTTGTCAGATCAAACCTTCTCCCGACCCACTTGGCGAAAGCGGGAGACACATCATACCATATTGGCCCAAGTTCAAGGGAGCCTTTTACAATTGGTTCTTTCACCAAGTATTTGCAAGCCACTTTCTTTTCTATGTGCCAGGTTTTGGGTTTTAACCCTTTCATGGTTATGCCACTGGATTACATGCATATGGCCATTTAGATTAAACATCCTGATTTTACAATGGTTTTTTATTTTGCACCATATCTTGAATAAAAAATTCATGAGGGACTATTAGACATTAAGAATAATGTATTAAGAACTAACTTCATTTGGTATTCATTGTTGATGCATATGTTCTTGTATAAGAACTCATATTTTTTTGGAGATATGATGTAGAGTGGATTGTCTCTCACTGGTATGTGCTACCTTGTCTAGGTATCTCCTCCAAGCCACACAAGAACCATCCAATGATTCTACACCTCACACCCTTCAAGGGTCTGCAATTATTGCCCTCTCTGACCTTTACAAGGTCCTTAGGCTAGGATAAGCTCTTGTTGTTTTGTGAGTTCCATTTTCTTGCTTCGAAGACCTTGTTTTCCCACTCTCTTTCACACTCTACCTGAGAGTTCAAACCCTCTACCACGGGATCTTCATTACACACACTACACACATTAGGATTGATGACTTTGGATGGATCCCCAACCCCATTCCCTATTCAAGAGCTTTTGATACTTACCAGTTTGTTGTTTTACAAACAAACTGCACTTCTAGGCCTAACTGGTTCTAGTAGCCCTGTCAGCGAGGTATTCTACATTCACCCGTTAAACTTCTTGAACAACCCTATGAAATATTTGTCATTATAGACACCCTTTTGGATTTTACATACCATATCTCAAAACCGGAGGTGGGTTTGGTCATTAACATATCTTACCCTTACCGGTTAACTAGGCCTAATTGCCCCTTTCCAGGCCTTAAAAATAGGTATTGATCAAAACTCCTTCACCGGTCTGATTGCCCGAATGAATTGATGATATTTTGGGGTTTGTGCTTCCATATGGAATTCCAAACCAATAATACTTCTCCTTCACCCACTGGACTCGCCCAATTAGGGCCCGTTATCCATGATTCCTAACACTTGCCAACTCAACGTGGCAAGCTTAGGGTATGGTGGCAAATCTTTGATTTGGCTCCCCTGTCTCAAAACCAAAAAGAAAACATAGAATACATTGCAACCTAAAATTCCAAAAGGTTTCAGAGAGGAAATCCACCATGGAACGTTAGGTTGGAGCCATTTTGCTCTCAAAACCCTAGTTTTTAGGGCTCTTAAACCCACCTGCAACAAAATAAAGATTATTTACAACCTACAACACTTCAAGATTTCAAATCAAAAACAAAAATGAAGGTAAGACACCAGTATAACAATCCATGACCCTTTTTGGGGATTCTCAATCCGTACATGTCGTATGAACTTGCAAAGAACAACAAAAACTCGAAAGAACATACACAAAATGGGAAACCAAAATTGTTTATTTTCTTCAGATCTTCAACCACCTTCAACAAATGATTATCATCTATCTTTCCAAGCCTTATACTAGCCTTGGGGTAGTAAAAAATACTAACAAGTGATTGTGTCAACCAACTAACTGTTGGAGTATGAAAATGTCACAAAGTTTCTATGAGCAACTTTTGCAAATTGTTGCATAGGTGAGAAAATTTTCTCAAACCCAAACTTGGTCACTCTCAAATGACTCATGTGACGTTAACAATCTCAAAACAACATCAACCAACCTACATTAACCCAAAAAACAACTTATCCTATTAAGTGCTCTACCTGGCACCCTTAAGAGCTCACATGCTAACATTGGCTAAACAAAGACTCTTAGGGCCCTTACAATCATTTTAGCACACACTCTATGGCCTCTTGGCATTATTACAAAACTAAAAACATAATTCCAACATCCTGGAAACAAACTCAACAAAAAATTGCTAAGTGCCCCTGCACCATACTCCCGGGGTAGGAAGTGTAATACCCTAAAAATGGTCATCTAAACCATGGGCCCCTAATCTCGACAACGTCACCAAGGTCCTAACCAAAGGCAATTAAATAAATCTTGAGCACACAATTAATTTCTAAATTCATCAATGTCACATGGCAAAATTAATCACTCAATATTAATTAAATATTTATTTAATTAATTGATCATTCCAAGTAAATCATTTTAAACAATTATCTTATTTATTTTATTAAATATCCTAGCATATTTAATTAAATAAATCAATTTGTCATTAAATCATCAAAAAAAGGAATTAATTTGAAAAATAAATAAAAATTGTCATAAATCTTCAAAAAAGGAAACAAATCAAGAAAGAGGAATTGGAAATTATGAGCACAAATCTTCAAAAAAGGAAATAAATCAAAAAAGGAATTAATTGACAAAAAAAAATAAAATTGAGAAAAGAAATCAATTAGAGATAATCTTGAAAAAACAAATTAAAAATTGATAGATAATCTCAAAGAAAGCAATTAAAATAATTACATATTAAAATTGAATGAAATAGAGAATAAATCAGTTTTGTCTTGATTTTATCTTAATTTTAGTTCAATTTCCTTTAAAACTGAGAAAAGCATCCAATCACATCAATTCACCTGGATTGTGCTTCCTCTTGGAAAATCTTGATCGCTCATCATAATTTGATCTCAGCCATTGGTTTCTTTATGAATTTTCTATAAATTCAGGCTCTCATCTCTCATTCAAAGATTCTGGAGAATATATTGTTATTATGTTGTTTTTTCTCTAGGTTCATTGAGAATTTGCATTGAGATATTGCATATTAGTTATTTCATATTGCTTAAATCATTTAGCTTAAATATTCATATATTACTTAAATCATGTTAAATTAATCTTGCATCCATTTAGCTCATATAGATTTAAAAATCCTTCGTTTAAGTGTTGTCTAGTCACTGGATAGCTTAGCAATCTAAGAGCAATACCTAAACTCACATCTACTAGAAGGCAATGGGTCGCTTTGTAATGGTTTATTATTCATTGATTATTGATTTACTAACCATGCATCTAATGACTTAATTGAAGTGTTGTGTATTCCAGATATAGATACAGGTCCACTTTTCACACACACAGGAAGAATTCAAGTCCATTGAGTGGATAGGGCTTGAACAGTGGTTCTATGCTGTAGTATATCTCCTTCAGACATCCATGTAGCTTCTGATTCAGGGAGATCTATCCATTTAACCAAGTAGTCTCTATAGACTCCTTTCCTAGTCCTTTTGACAATCTTGCAAAATGCAGTCCAATGTCACCGATTGGCTTGGAGGTAGATCTTGTATCCAATCTACTTCTTCAGAGGCAGTAGTCTCTTCATGGTTTGTAGCTGACTGAGTTCCTTTATACTGGAACAAATCACATATATTAAAGATTGGTGATATTCCTAAGTTTGGTGGTAGTTCCACCTCATAGGCATTGTTGCTAAACTTATGCACAACCTTAAGAGGTCCATTCTTCTTCATGCATAGTTTGCTAGGTTGTCCCTTAGGAAGTCTTTCCTTTCTCAGATAGGCCATAACTAGATCACCTACCTTGTAGTGTACTTCTCTTCTTGTTTTGTTTGCTTGTGTCTTGTATTTCTCATTGTTCTGCTGCAATGTTTTCTCGACTTGTTCATGGATCTCCTTCATATTATCTGCAAATTTTTCACCTTGAGCACTCCTATGGTCCATAGAACTAAGGTCTTTGAGTTCTAAGATACCCCTTGGATGACATCCATATACAATCTCAAATGGACTCCAACCTGTGCTTCTATTTCCAGAGTCATTATAGGCATACTTTGCTTGTCCCAATACTAGATCCCAAACTTGACCATGCTGTTTGGTGAGCCATCTCAGTAAATCACCCAAGGACCTATTTACTACTTCAGTTTGACCATCAGACTGTCACAGGGGGGAGAGGGAGAGGGAGGGGGAGAGAAAGAGAGAGAAGGGGGAGAGGGTGAGAATATGATAGGATAATGTGAGAGAGAGAGAGAGGAGGAGGAGAGAGAGAGAGACATGAGGTAGAGAGTGAACAAGAAGGAGAAAAGGGTGAGAGAATCAAAAAATAGAGAAGTGTGAGGGGGAGAGAGATGAGATAGAACTCAAGGAAGATAATTAGGGCTCAAAATAGACAAAGACAATGATGGGGGAAGTAAGACGAGAGAGAGAGGAAAAGAAGAGGTACATGCATGTATACAAACATATATACATATAGCTATATAAATATATGTATATATAACTACAGATATGCATATATACATACATAAACACATATTATCTAGGTATGTCTAAAACATGTGTAGGAAATGCTAAGTTTACAGGCATACATTATTATGTCTTCATAACCCGTACGGGTTTTGTGAAACAAAAAAAAATGTTTTTAGTTCTTCATAACCCGTACGGGTTTTGTGAAACAAAAAAAAAAAATTCTAGTTCTTCATAACCCGTACGGGTTATTTAGAACTGCAAATAGTAATTTTGGTTCTTCAAAACCCGTGTGAGTTTTGGCTTGGTAAGAGGGTTGGAAAATGACCCTAAGGCTTGCAAGCCCATTTTCCCCCCTTTTTTGTTCCTTTACACGTTTTTTCATCCCCCACCATGATTTCTTGACTTCATTGTCATCAGGTTTACAAATGATCAAGTGGGTATCTCTAAAATTACCACCATAATCTCACACATCTTCTTAGTTTTCTGACCATATAATATTTTTAATTTTTGGACAACATTAACATAGTAAACTTTAATTTTCTTTATCAATGCCTTGACAGTCCTCACAGACATATGTCTACCATTTTTTTAATAACTTTTGATATACTTGACCAAATTCAAAATAAATTATATTTATTGTTCTACACTAGATTCTATACACTTTTTTAAAAAAATTGCATTTTTTATTATTTTGATGTAAGTTATGCCCAGCACACAAATAGGTACTAAATTTTCAAGATGTGGTCACTTCCAAAATCATAAAAAATAAAATACTCAACGGAAAATTACAAAAAAATACACAACTTCTAGATCTCACTCTTACCTATCATCCTACCAAAGGGTTTTGCAAAATACTAAATCTAACTATATATTTTGTGCAGTGCACGAAAACAACTATGTTATATTTTTCTGAAAAAATCAGGAACAGTTTTTCGTGCGTGAAAGGTTTGACCCTCTTAATCTTATCCAATTTAAAAAAAAATTAGTAGTTAGAAACTAGATTCAAAGTACTACAATTCTTATTCTTTTCTCAACTCCTAGTTTTGAGTGCAAGACCTTCAAATAGCTCTTTGAAGTTCTGGTTTACCTGTTTTCAGGAAAAAAAAAAAAAAAGTGGCCACTTATACCCCCCTTTTTGTTCACCATCTTGGTGCACTTACCCATATACACATATGTATGTATATGTATATATGTATGTATATCTACATATATGTATATATGTGTGTATATATATGTATATATCTATGTGTGTGTGTGCACATATATATACATATGCATACACACGCACACACACACACACACATACACACACACTCACACACACACACACATTGGTTAGTAATATATATTTTTTATTAATAGAAAGTGAATTACATAACAACTTATCAAAGTATCAAAAAGCCTTAATTATGTAGATGATCACTATCTTGAACCCTACCACCTACCACCTCGCCATTCCACCAAAACAAGCCTTCAACAAGTTGACTTTCTTAAAAATTGCCAAAAATTACATCTTTTCAAAGGGTTTCATACAAATTTTTACCAAAATTGAAACCTAAAGCTACCAACGTAGTACAAAATTACAAACTGGCCAAAACCCAAACTTCAGAAACTACAACACAAACATTTTTTTTAATGGATATAGCAATTTACATTGATACGCAACAACTCAACATTAAATTTACCATCATTTTGAAACCAAAAAGTCAAAACAAAAAGGTACAGATCTTGTGAGACACCTTCCCCTCCAGAAGCTAGGGCATGCTTGGAGATTGTTCGCTCAAGCCTTCACCAACATTATTCCACACTTCACCTCTCGTAGCAGCTTCGATACATACTATCGCCCTTTTTTTTTGCTTTAACCTTTGGACACCAACCATTTTCCTCTTGCCCTTTCCCCTTGCCTACTTTATTGTAGATTCACCAATTTCATTGCCTCGAGACTCCACCTCTTTCTCTTTCAAGTAGAGCTTGAGAGAGTCCTAGACAATGGTCACTCCTGATGTGCACTCATATCTATCAATCTTAAAGGGCCATTGGATGAAGGGTAACAATTTCCTCAATTCATGATTTCGTCATTATCAAGTCCTTCACCCACATCAAAGCCTACCCCACGCATGGCCATATCCAATAGGTCCATCAAACCACAAAGTCAGTCATCCTCAACGCACTGTCACAACACTTGGAGCAAGACATCTTTCTATTCTCCCAACTCTAGACCCCATGCCATCACCATCAACACCACATCCACATTCACTCTATATTCATGCATTGTTTTGAGAAAGCATTCCCCCAACATCATCTCCATTATTTGCACAAAAGCATCATCACCGAACTTGAAAATAGACTTAATTCTCTTTGCAAAGACTTCACCCACAAACTCTAGTTGTTTATTGTTGGTATACAAAGTAAATATTACTTCCATCCCTTTCAACACCTCAGCAACCACTACCACTAGATGCATCCAAAATTGGGCCCAAACACCTATAAATAGTGCCCCATCACATCCCCACATTCTTAACCTTACCAAATAATTAATGCATTTAAAGGCCTATTTGTACACAACCATATGTGTGTGTGTGTGTGTGTGTGTGTGTGTGTTCAAGAGAATCATATTTAAAACATTTAACTACAAATGTGTCAATGTATAAATTTAAGAGCAGGTCCATAAAAAATTACTAATTTTTAAATAATGTGTACATGTATTAAAGTTAATAAATGACCATGTACTTGATATACCCCCATGTGCAAACCTTATCTTAAATCACATAAATTCATAGAAATCACATGTACAAACTTTTAATCTAAAATGTATCATTCTTAAATCTATACATGAGAGGATGTGTACAACATATGAACATAACATGAATCCATAGAATCATCACGACATATAAAACTTAGACAATCAATAAAATTTTCAATGTATTCAAGTATTTACTGCGATGATATAGGTAATCTAAAACTAATGAGCATACTCTTGATCATGAAATATGATAAATAATAAATGATATCATCATATATGTCATGCTTAGGTGTAGAATTAGTTTTAGGTTCCAAAAATGAACAAGGATACTTTGCATAACATTGTCACTCTCCATAGAAGAAGTGTGAAACATATAGGAACAATGAAGAAGTGAAGTGAGGTTATCTAACAAGATGCAAACATGATAAGTAAATCCCTAAAGAAAGAGAAAAAAAAAACATAATAAGCAGTTGAATACAAAGATTTCATAGATAAGGTGATCTCATCATTATGATATAATGTCATATTAGTGAATCTAGAATAATGTCCATAGAAGCCAATAATTAAAGACAATGAGAATCAATTTAATGTAAACAAGGTTCTATCTAAAAATCTAGGTTTATTACAGGTATTTAAAGATAAGAATGTACTTGAACAGTCCTAGTTTAGAAAGAATGAAACTTCATGAACAGATGTAAAAAATTTATAATTGAAGATATTATTTAGGTAAAATATACTTAAGAAATATATGTCCCCTGGGTTAACACAAGAGCATGCAAGGTGGGCCAAAACTAAACTAGATGTTTTAATTGAGTTATAGACCTACTTGATGTAGTTAGAGAGCCCAAGAGGGATAGATCTAATTAGAGGTGAGAAAAAGAGTAGAGAGGTCCAAGGAGGGAGGGAGTGAAAGGTAGGGGGCGGGATAACTAAATGAGAATGAAAGATCTATCTAGGGATAGTGAGATTGAGAGGTAGGTAGTGAGAGTTAGGTAGAGCTCGAGAGGTAGAGAGGGGGATAGAAGGGGAGAGCACGGTGTATTGCTCGATCTATAAATAGAGAGGCTAAGAGAGTATAACTTAGAGCTAGGGATAGGAAGGGATCTTGAGAGGCTAGATGGGGAGGGAGAGACCTAGGCTAGTACTTGAGTTAGACCTTCTAGAGAGAGAAAGAGAGGAAGAGAGACATATTAAGAGCTTAGACTATGTCTAGGTAGAGAAGGTAGAGAGATATAGGGAGGGAGGGATCTAAATAAGCGAGGAAAATCTAGTAGAGAGGTCCAAGGAACCCGAGGGAGTGAACCTGTACCTAGGGGATAGATATAGATCTAAGGAGAGAGATCTAGGGACATTGGAATGGAGAGGTAGGTAGTTTAAGAGTAAGACATGTAGAGCTTGACAGGTAGATATCCAGGGATAGAGGGAGAGAGATACATATTGAAATTTAGATATAGAGAGGGTAAGAGAGTATAACATAGAGGTAGGGAGAGGGAGGGAGGTCAAGAGGCTAGATGGGGAAAGAGAGACCTAGGCTAGTAAGAGTTAGACCTTCTAGCTCGAGGGATAGAGATCTAGATCTAGAGGGAGATGTACATATTTAATAAGAGAGGACCTATACATGTTGTGATGGTGAAAAATGGGATCGAGCAAACTAAGAGCTAACCCCACTTTCCTCCATACATTGGAATACAAAAGCTGCTAAGGAAGTGATTCACTTTGACTAACTCTTGTGAAAGAGAGTCAAGGAATACTCTTAGGGTTTCTATTCCTTTGTTGATATGAAAGGGAAATGAGCTAAATGTGCAATGATGACAAACTAAGCTAGATAGATGAAAGAAATGACTAGGTAAATTGCAATAACAAAAAAGATACATAACTCAAACTGAAATACAAAGTACAATGTTGAAGGGGAAATTTTGGTGTGCACCTGATATCAGAATCTAAGCCTGATTGAGTCGGACCAGGGTGTTGGGCCTTCTAGTCCTCCTTACTAAACTGAGCTGAACTTTTGAAATTTTGCTTGCTGAAGCCTTGAGATGCAAAACTGCCAAAGAATGCTAAAAAATGTAGAGGACCATGTAATCTCCCCTTTTAGGGACATTAGGAAATCCATTTAAATAATTAAGTTTAAGTTGTCAAAACGTAAAATTTTAAAGACAACTTAATTTTATTTTTTATTAAAGCTAATTAAAGTGGCTTTAATGTCAACATCAAATTATAAAATAAAGTCACTTTACTATTAAATGGGAATACCAAGAGACGGGAAGGGGGAAATCAAAGAGTCATAGGATTTTGCTTTAAAAAAACTTTGAGAGGCTCATTCTGGTTATGCTTGGATGTATGTTTTGGAGATTATTTCTTTGGAGAGTTACTGGGAAGCTCTAGTTTTTTCAGCAGGTTTGAGGATGCAAACCCTCGAGCTTGGAGGCAGTGGACGAAAACCCATTGTCAGTTGGAGTTATCATTTAGATGGCTCACTTTGTGCTTCAGGTTTATTTGTTGGTTGTTCAATCCAACTGTAGCTGTTGTGGCTGGGATTGTTAATTTCTGTTGTTGATCTACTGAGGATTTTAATGCAATGTTGGTTTCTAATTTTAGAACTTTTTTTTCAGTTTGAAAATTAATTAATTTCAATTTACTTTGATGGTGTATTGAAAACAATTGCGTGCAAATTGTTGTTTAAATTTTATGTTGATCGTTTGGTAAAAATATGGAACAAATATCTTAGGGGGATATTTTAGTGGTATCAGAGCTAAATATGGAACAAATATCTTAAGGGGATATTTCAGTGGTATCAGAACTGGTTTTTCCTGCCAGCCTTGAAGTTTCATTTGTGACAGTTTAGTGCTGTCTCGAAATACGTGATTCAGAAATAATAAAATTTTGCTTCTGATTGTTCTTTGGGAAAAATGTATTATATCTTGAAAAAAAAGAATTATTTATGAAGAATGGTTTAAAATGACTAAAGTCGGCTTTGTTGAAGAATCGATAATGTTTGGTGATGAGTTTATTCGGTGAAGCAATATAGTTAATTTGCAGATGCTAATGGATATTTTGGGTGCTTAAATACCGTCGTGGGTTTAATATTCTTTTGTGCCCAAACATTTGTGGGCTCGATTTCCTGAAGACTATTGAGCATGATAGACGGATTTGCTTAAAATAATTGTCGAGATCTTATGATAAATGTTTCTATCGATACCTCTGCATTGGTGGCTCGATTAATTAAATATCATGTTTTTTCGTGTCAATCCGCCTGGGTGCCTAAGAAGTATTATGTTGTTTCCAAGACCATAGTTGCAATCTGTAATTGTTTTGAATAAATATTTTATCACCATAAATATTCCACTTGAGATTGCTTGGCGTCGACACCCATAACTCTTAGTTTCAACGATTCCCAACACTCAGAATTTTTTTCGGGCATCGGTTGTCTTGAATGGCCATCGTGCTTCTGTAACGTGAAAGGCATAGTTGTTGTTAATGCTGGAGCGGTGGTATAGGATAAGGATTCTGAAGTTTGTCATAGGAGATTGTCGGAGAATCGTCGGGTCTGAAATGGCGTGCATTATGGGATAGTAGACGTTTCTTTCCATCAGCAAGGGCCGTTCAAAATTAATTGTCGTGAAGCTTGAGAGGTTCGCCAGTTTCCAATAAAAAACGTGGACAAATCATTATTGGAAAAAATGGGAGTTACTCTTATTTTTGGAGTTGAGTCACGGCTGAAGAAGAACGCAGGTTAATATGGAAGGCAAACCCAAGGTTTAGCGCTGAAGTTCCTAACACGGGCTACACATATTAAGAAGGGATAAATCACAGGGTTTAGAGACTTGAAGCAACATACAGTGGGAAGCATAGCTGGGTAGTTCGATTGGCAGGTTTTCCTTCAAACCTCAGCTCGAAGTTTTTTTTGTTTTTTTTTGCAGACTGTCCAGCAACACGTAGGAGACATTTAATGTATTGACTAGAAATGGCGTAGCAATCTCAGTTTTTATTTTACATTCGGCTGGGAGCTGGAAGTATATCAGTCTCCTATTTAACCTACAACATTGGGCATTATTGTTATTGGTTCTTTTTGGGCCGGTTTTGGAGACCTGGAAGTAGTGAAAAATACTGGACGTGCACAAAAACTCTAGCATGGAATATTGACATTTAAATTTGGTGCTATCGATTAAGCAGTCATTTTCTTACTCTGCTGGCCGTGGCAATAGCTCTACTGGGTGTAGCTACCTTCATTGGCTGGGATTAAGAAGTTGTATTGTTTGGGGCGTGATTAGTATCTCGGCTGGGCGTATGTAATACTAATAGCCATGGCGTATGTTATTCCTTGGCTGGGTGTGAACTTATTTCTGGTTGGGCTCAGAGTTAGTCGTTCATCCCAGATTTTGCTTAGACGAAATTAGTGAGTGGAGCCAACGTGCGGTAGTTGGTTTCCATTTCTGTCGAATGTGAATAATTCCTTTCTAGGCGTGACTTCTTAGCTGGGCGTAATTTATCTTTGGACTGGTCGTGGTCATCACCTCATAGGTTGGGCGTAATTGCCACTTCCGTATTCTATCTGCACTTCGAGGCTAGACTCCTTCAGCTCCTGACAGTCCGCTCCAACAAACTCCTGTGCATAGGAAACATTGACTATAAGTGCTGGGTGTAACTAGTGAGAATTTGACTGCGGCAACTTTTGGGAACCCACAGTTGATCGGGTGACTAATATGGTGTGGTTTGGAGTTGCGTATCTAGTATTGACTCACACTGCGTAGGAAGTAGCAGCAGACATTTCTTGCCCAAGAACGACTGTTGGTTGGTGACAATACATACAATCATTCTGAGACGTGTTCATATGGAGGAATAAAGCAAATTTCGGAACGAAGTAGAGCAAACAGTCCCTGGAATGTGAAGTTCGGTTCTGAACTACATCAGCAGATAATCCAGGTTTCTAATTCACCATACTGAAAGATATAAATGTTCTTGTGTCTGTTAGACAGTGGGTATCAAATATTGCTATTTGTTTACACTGTATAGAACAGTATAATCTGAAAGAAACTTAAATTCTTTAGTATGATGTAATTGCAATTGGAGTTTGAATGAAGTATAAAATGTTTTTAAATTTGTCAATACTATTTCTTTAATGACAACATTGTACAGGAATGTGAAACATACAATCCTCAACCTTGGACAGGGCAGCCTATTACAATGGTATCAGACAAACAAAAATTAGTCAATCTTTTCTTAAGTCAGAGCATCCTATTATAGTGGTACACAGAAAAAACTCCAGGAAAGAGAAAACTCAGATCTTAATTGTTTGACTTCCATCTTTGAGGAAATACCAAGAGCAGCGATTGTTAGGAAAACTAACAGCAGATAGGCCACTGCTTTTTTCTGTACTCATCTGGGACAAAGTTTGTTGGCCTATTAGAAGAAGAATCAAAGTTCTGATTTTCAGTTTGAACCATGGCAACTGAAGATATTAAACATTTGGCAAGATAACTCTATGAAGCGGGTACTCAACTCAGTGATCAATTACGATCTAAGGATGATGCCATGAACATGCTAAAAAGGGCGGAAGACTGTTTGATCCTTGTTGAGCACTCACCTTGTGATATGTTGCAGTTAGCTATGTATCCTATAATGACTACTTTGAAACAACACATGTGGTTAGGGCATTCATATGATGAGATTAAGTTGGCGGTTGCTTCTTGCTTATCTGAGATCATGAGGATTATAACACCCCAAGAACCTTATGATGATGATACAATGAAAGAGGTTTTACAACTAATTGTGGAGAGTCTACATGGGTTGTATAATGTCAAATACCCTACTTTTGGTTATTGCAAGGACAAGATCATTCAACCTTATGTTGGATCTCCAATGTGAAGAGTTGATTCTTCAAATGTTCAATTCTTTCATTATTGAAATCAAGAAACGCCATTCAGATCAGGTGAAGACAAATATGTTCGACATATTGTTTATGATCCTTGATGAAGATGATGATATCTGCAGGTAGTTGCAATCAGATTTGTTAGCTATTTGGAGGAAGGAGTTGGTTGTCTCACATTGTGATTATGAGTTCTCCAAAGGGTTGTTTGAACACAAAATTGAAAGATTAAAAGAATAGATGACTGTAAATGAACTAATCTCCATGGGTTTACAGGTTTTAGGATCTCCAACAAAGAGTAAGAATCAAATGAGAAGAGAGCAAATTTGTTTCACATGCTAGGAGACTTGGACACCAGATCATAATTGTGGAGTTAATAAGGAGAAATATCTATCACAACCAAGTAGAGATGAGGATCAAGTTATAGATGTCAATGGTGCCTTGATTCATGAGGAACAAGCTAAAACAAATACACCTGATAGTACCCAAGCAACTAAAGATGATATTATGGAGGAAGAAGCAGTTGCTACAGGGGAGAGGTATACATAACTCCTAATTGGTGAATTGCATATTACTATTGATCAAACTAGTGAAGAGAAGAACTCATTTGGTGAATATATATATAATCACAATGTTGTTCCATTACTACATCATGAAGAGTGCATAGCATCATCTAGAGAATCCATTAAGTGTGATAGTGATAATGCTTCCACAATTGATAACCAATCAGAAAATTTAATTTGTGACAACTCATTTTCTTTAGATGAATTTGAACCAAAGTCCTTAGCATTGCAAGATTTGATGGACATATTATTGGTTACAAAGGAGAGGGTTGTACAAGTATTAGCAAGGGCAGATGATTCTCACAAATATATTGAAGATCTTATGTGGAAAACTCAAATTGATGAGAGGCAAAAAAGAATTTCAAGTGGTGTCACTAGTACGCAATTACATACAATCAAGGAAGCACTCAAAAAGATGAAATCAGACTACTTGCAACTCTTAATGGATAGGGATCTTGCTATCAAATTTGCGGAAGACAAGGAAAGTGAGATTGATGATCTTTGTTACCAACTAAGCATGGCTCATTTCTCTCTACACAAAATAGAAAATCAGATGCCTATTATGACTACAACCAAAGAACAAGAAGTTGATACAAGGGAAATGGAGATCAAACAAATAGTAGTTGGGATTGATGAACTCTTAAAGGAAGAAATGGGAGACAATGATCCTAGAAATTCACATACTAGAGACATCCAAAATGTCGATGAAAGGATTAAAGAATTCCACAAGGAAACACTTTGCAACCTTGTAACTTCATTTGAAGAAGATGCATTTGATACACCACCACCTTTGTTCACTTGGGATGGACATGTGACAAGTCAAGTTTGGGTGAACTGTGATGAGCCCCTTAAAAGTATTGAGGAGTCTAAATTTATGATTTGGGACAACAAAGGTTTATCTTCCCAATCACATGAATTTGCAGCTTTTACACATAGAAACATTAATGAATAGGGGACTACAAGTGTTGGAACCCATAATGTAGGTATGGGCCAAAAAAAATTCAATGAAGAGGTGTTTGGAAGGGATAGAGATATGACACAAAGGTATGGTAGCAATTCTGAATTTTGTAACAATAGTCATACTCCTTTACACCATCATGAGGTAACTACTTTTTCACACGAGGATGTTGATAAGTAGAGTTTCTCTAGTTTTGAAATTTCACTTAATGGTGATCAATCCATGGGTGAAGAAGTTGTTTTTCTTGATGAAACTTGTACTGAATCAGAATTTCACTTGTTATCAGTGTTGGGTAGTGAAGGTGTACGCACCACATTCTTAAGATTGTCATCTATTTCTCTTGATGGGGCAATGGTATATTTGTTGCTTGGTGACTTCATACTCTTTGATTTTTTTTGGACTAGTGGTTGTCCTAGTTGAAATCATATAGCACTTCCTGATTTTATATTGAATACATCAACGATTCAATGGTATGGGAGTGTTGATGAATGCTTCTCTTGGATATAGATGGAGTGTGGGGGGTTTCCCTTTGATTGGCATTGGTTTGGTGACATGTTTGAAATCATTTATGTTGTTGATCAGAGTTATGGTAGCAAGTCTGGGTATTCCTTCATGTTGGTTTATGGGCACGAGAGGGTTCATCTTCATCTTGTCCTGTTGTTCTACATGTGTGGACGGTTTCTTCAAGGTGATTGGTTGACCGATTCTTTCATTACTTATAGCGGGTTCTACAGGTTGATATGAGATCCAGGTAGTGATATGTTTGGTGCATTGGCTCTTATAGACCATGATATGCTGCTACATCGTGGGTACACAGATGTTTTAGTCAGCGTGGCGTAGCAAATTTGTAGAACAGTGTTCCTAAGGATGGTTTGGGATCCAAGTACTGGTATGCAGATCCATGATTGCTTGAGGACAAGCAATCTTTAAGGAGGGAGGATTATAATGTCCCCTTTTTGGGACATTAGGAAATCCATTTAAATAATTAAGTTTAAGTTGTCAAAACATAAAACTTTAAAGACAACTTAATTTAATTATTTATTAAAGCTAATTAAAGTGACTTTAATATCAACATCAAATTATAAAATAAAGTCACTTTACTATTAAAGGGGAATACCAAGAGACAGGAAGGGGGAAATTGAAGAGTCATAGGGTTTTGCCTTAAAAGAACTTTGAGAGGCTCATTCTGGTTATGTTGGGATGTATGTTTTGGAGATTATTTATTTGGAGAGTTTCTAGGAAGCTCTAGTTTTTTCAGCAGGTTTGAGGATGCAAACCCTCGAGCTTGGAGGTAGTAGATGGAAACCCATTGTCAGTTGGAGTTATCATTTAGGTGGCTCACTTTGTGCTTTAGGTTTATTTGCTAGTTGTCCAATCCAACTATAATTGTTGTGGCTGGGATTGGTAAATTTTACTGTTGATCTACTGAGGATTTTAATGCAATGTTGATTTCTAATTTCAGATTTTTTTTTTCAATTTAATTTGATGGTGTATTGAAAACAATTGCATACAAATTGTTGTTTAAATTTTTTGTGGATCATTTGGTAAAAATTTGGAACAAATATCCTAGGGGGATATTTCAAACCAAGGTGATGGGCGCTCTGGTCCTAGGGATATGGGGCTTGCTTTTGGATCTGAACCTGTGCCTGTGAATTCTAGATTTTTGAAAGATTGTAGCTTTGTCGGGTCTCTATACCTATACTTGCAACTTGAAAAATGGTGTTTGGGTGGCTATATAGGGTTTTTCCTTAGTCAAACACCTTGTTTTGGTGATTTCTACCTCCACAAATAGGCATTAATGTATTGAAATGTGTGTGCTAGAATCTTATGTGTTTACAAGATTCTAAATGAGTTAAAATGCAAAATTAGAGTTCTACCCTATGTTATGAGTAGAAACCCTAGATTTAAATGAGAATGCTCCAAATCACAAATGAAATAATGGATCTAAAGAAATGATGTAGATCTGAAAACAAGTGTTGTGAAACTCATATGAAGACTTGAAAATAACATGAAACCATACCAAACCCTAAGGGAGAGGTACAAGCTAATCAATAGTTGGTGATCTCCTATTATTCTTCAATATCTCCAAAGCTTCAATTGATGATGAAAATGGTTGATGTAGATTTGATGAATGCTTGATTTGCTGATTGAAGACTTCACATAACATGTACTTTCACTTCACAAGAGGCTCCTTCAATTGCTAGAGTTGTTGGTGAAGAGGGAAAAAACCAGCAAGGTGGATTGAGGTGGTTAGTGCACAAACAAAACGCTAAAAGATATTAAAACATGAAACATGCATAAAACCACATAAAAACATAAAGACAAAGCTTATACCTTGATATTTTTACCTCTCCCTCGGATTGAGCTTGATGAAGTGGATAATGAAGATGCACCCTTGATGCTCCACTTGATGTGCTCCTTGGATTAATTAAATTAGATTTAATTGATTATGAGAGGAATGAGGATAACACAATTAAATTAATTAATTATGTTGATAGGCTTAAATTAATCAAATATTAATTTTAGGTGTCTACAGTTGGATCCTTCAAACGAGGAAATGAAAGGTTACATATATAAAATCCTAACTTTGTTTTTGATCAAAGGCTGACCTAAAATTGATATATTTTCGCACGATGCTAGATTTAAACATTATAATACGAACAAAACATGATCCTGAAATTTGAGGAGAAAAAGTTGGGACTAGAATGCCATGCTCTAGTCTAATCGACTTTTTTTGAAATTTTTAGGGATGCATGGTCTCATGATTACAAAGTCAATCTTAGGTTAGTGCGACAATTCAAGGTGTTTAGATATGCAAAATTGGGCCTTAAAGGTTGAAATAAGACCTAATCAGGGCTTTGATGAATTAATTGAAAAAAGGATAAAATAAAAAGGGGGGCACTTAGGGTTAAGGGCCCAATTTTATAATGTGTGGAGTGATAAAGAGAACACTAGATTTAATTAAATTAATTAATTAAATGGTTAAAGGGAATTTAAAAATGCAAAATGCAACACACTAAGACGGGTGCTAACCTAAGCGTAAAATTATACCACCCAATTAAGGGTGTACAATTTATGACACTACACATGTCTACATAGAGAGTATAGTTAGAGAGGGAGAGGAAGGGGTCTAAAGAGGTAGAGAGGGGTTTGTAAGAGATGGAGAGAGAGATCTAGAGTTAGGTGGAGAGAGATAAAGATAGAGGTGCACTCAAAAATTGATTATAAAAGGAACTAGATAGAGAGATAGAGAGAGGGTTGGAGAGAGGGATCAAGGGATATAGAGAGCTAGAGAGGGAGAGGTAGGTAGTGGTCTAGATAGGTATCTAGTGGGCATTAGGGATTATAGTAAAAAATGAGGAATGACTTATATTAAATGAAAATGGATACACATGTATATATTAAATAGGAAAGAAAATATGATTAAATAAAATTGGATACATGTGTATATATTTGAACAAGCATAAATCTTGACCTAGATTAAATGAAAATTTTGTTTCCACTAAAGATTTATATTTTTCAAATAATATTAAATAGGAAAGAAAATATGCTTACCTTATTTTTTTCTATAATATCTTTCCTTATTTTATTCATGCAACCTTTGTGCCTTTTCTGTTGAATTCTTTCATGCACTCTTATTTTGCCTTGTTCTTTTGTTTCCCATTTCCTTCTTTGTAAAATATGACTTGATGATTCCCCTATCAAAAGTTTTCTCCTCCAAAATCTACCTTGATGAACAAAATGGCAAATGAATCTTGCAATATTAATTTAAAAAAATGAATAAACAACTTCATACTTATACACATTATGAAATTTAAAAAGAAAAATATGTTGACCAAACCTCCAAACAAAGGTTGAACATTAAAAAATTCCCAAGTGATGTTGGATACAATACACCTATGTCTAAATTATAGTCGGTATGACTCCAAAAATTAATTAAAAAAAATTCAATAAGATATTATGAAACTAAATGCAGGCACTAGATTTTAGAGTTACAAATCTAAGTTAAAATAAAAATAAAATTTTTATCACTTCTAGAAATTTTTTTATGTGCGACATTATACACATCACTTTTTTAAAATGTTGTTTACTATAAAAAACTAGTTATCGAAGGAGACAAAAAAAAGCAAACTAATTACACACACATGCATATATACACAGACATATACATATACATATACATATACATATACATATACATATACATATACATATACATATACATATACATATACACACACATAATACATATACATATACATATACACATACATATTCCTTAGACAAAATCTCACAAATCATTAGTTCACATCATATTCAAATTTCTAATGGTTTAGTAGCTATAGGTGTCAAAAAGTGAAGGTTTAGTTCAAATTGTTGATTTCAATGTCAAGTTTGACAAAAAAGTGTAACCCACTACTGTGAGATCACCCATGCCCTTTTCCCTTGTATTTTGAGTCCACTTTGATTACAAAGTCTTAAATGTAATGACTAGCTTGCAGGTAACATGTTGTGTTATATTGGCTCATTACATCTGACATCCCATTTCACTTTCACTAATCCTTAGAGATTTACTTTTGATCCCCAAGTTTATCGTTTGCCACTTTAGATCAAATTTATGAGTTTAGAATTGACATGGGTCACATCCATAATCACAAAAAACAGACCTTAACTTTTTAAAATGTAAAATGCAAATTAACACCTCATTGATCACTTCATTAGCCATTGTGAGTTGACTTGTCACACATTTGGTTGATTTATATACTTAGTTGTTATATTTAAAGGAATTCATTCACTCATTTGAAATAATTTGATATATCACCGCTTAAGGCTTATAGATGAACTTATCAAAGAATACTTATGTAAACATCATACTAGAATTATTAGAGCACATCATTTGAGATTCATTGCATGTTTATTTGTTGTCTCCAATCTTTTGTTTAGAGTTGCAAAACTAGTCTATTAGGGGTTTGATCAAGGAGACCTTAACCCTTGCAATTCAATAAATTCCCCAAAGGCAGTCCTAAACAACACTTGTCCTTATGCACATTCAAACAATAGAAAATTAAAACAAAGTAAATTTCAATAATCCACAATTTTGTGGTTCAGGTCCATAAATTTTAGTTCAAATTCATACATAAGTTTAAGAAATCAAATCCTCACTTCAAAAAGTAATTGAAAACAAAAACAATCTAAAATGTCACATTTAATTCTACTTTTATTTTTTAATAATTTAATTCTGACTCCAACTCTTTTTTATTTAAATTAATTATTTACTATTAATTCATAAATTTAATTTACTTAAATAATTTTCTTTGCAGGGGCGTTTTTCTAATTTTATTGTATTGGTATTTTAACTCCACATTATTATATAGCTACCCCAGCAAGTTGAAAACCTTCTAAATGAACATACCATTTTTTTTTGAAAAAATAATGATTTAAAAAGGGTTTAGGGGTTTGAGGGAAGTGGAAGCAACCTCTGCAATTGTGGATAAGTAATTTCACATTCACGTTCACATCCACCCATTGTGAAGAGCGCCTGCATCAAACTGAGGAATTATACTTCAATATCTCTTTCAGACGCAATGTAACTCTTCACAAGTAGCATAAACTTTGAGCGCTTGTCGAGAAAGCTTATCTCGAATCTCTTTCAGACGCGATGTAACTTTTCACAAGTAGCATAAACTTTGTGTGTTTGTCGAGAAAGCTTATCTCGAAATTTTCCTGCCTGTGACGAAGAGACTAAATTTTTTTTTAATGAAATTGATTAGTGTCTTAGGGCGATTTTTAGGATGGCACCACCGTGGGCATTGTCATTGGCGTGGTGCTCTTCAACAATGTTGTCTTTCCCGCCCTTGATGGCTTCCAGCTCTGCTGCAAAATCTGGGCGCAAAGGATTCGAATTCGCGACCAGACCTTCACCAGACCATCACAACTCTCGTATGTATGTTGTTTCTTGCATTCATAGAAGGGCATATATCTTGAATGATTTTGTCAATATTTTATTTTGGTTTATAATCTTGGGTGAGGTTATCCATTTGCATTTAAAGTTTGGGATCTGAATTCGTGACCAGGATTTCACCAGATCACCGCATTTTAGGAACTTACTTTGTTTCTCACCATCATAAAAGGAAAACAATACCATGTTATCAGTACTATCTTTTTTTTGATAAACCTTCGGGAATTTTATCCACCGTCTTTGAATTTGGGTCGATGGGATTCGAATTCATGACACTCATCAGCAGGACTATATCATAATTTGCGTACGTATGTTGTTTCTTACGTTCATACAATGACAACAATACCATGTCATCGGTAGTTTTTGCTTGGTAAATCTTTGCTGATGTCATGGAATTATTTTTTTCAGATTTGCAGGACATTAGGTATTTTGATGGTGAGTTTTGGTTTATACCACAATCTGACCACGCATCTACTAGAGTCTTGGAATTAGTATATATATTTACTTGCCTACTGGTTGTGATGGATAAAAGAGAGGTTGTTTTCAAACACTCCCTCTTATATTATTTTGATGACATGTCTAAAGGGTTGGAAAGATAGGAGAATGTATGACTGAACATTCCAGGTCTTGCATTATTTTTAATGGTGTGTTTTTTCCTACACTGCAACCTGCTTCATGACCCACTGGAGTCTTGTAATTTGTTTTAAATATTTCATGCCCTATCTGTTATGATATAAAGAAGAAGAAGGTGTGGCGAAACATTCTCTTGTATTATTTTGATGGTATTTTTTTGGTACATCACAAACTTTACCACTTGTCCACTATTTGTTGTGCTGGATGGGAGGAGAATATGTGGCCGAATGCTTACTCTTATTTTGTTTTGTTGGTGTATTTTGGTTTACAGCTACATCACCACATGTTCACTGGAGTCCTGAAATTAGTTTGTAAATTTCTTGCCCTATTCATTGCATTGTACAAAAGGAGAGTATGTGGCAAAACATTCTCTCTTGTATTATTTTGTTGGTATGTTTTATGGTACTGTTGTCACAAAGGCTTGCACCCTAGCTGAGTGTAAAACTCAGCTATCTTGTGAAACATGGGATCATCCTCAGACTGTGGGTGACCTATAACGAGGATGAACCTCTTGAGAGGGCTGGTTCCCTTAAAGATCTTTTAAAACTACTGCACTTGATGGGAAAAGGGGATAGAAAGATTGTTTTTGAAATGAAAATTACTGATCTAGGAGGTGATTGACCGAATTTATGAGATTTGCTTGTTGTCCTAACTCACAATCAGCTGCAACAAGAACTTAATTCGTTCACAACTCAATTCTTAATAATGCAATGCATAAATATTTCATGGGAAGGCATTGAATTCAACATTTACCTAAAGGAAAACTGATAGTTTCACATCTTCAACTTATAAAAATCAATCAAACACAGCCTATAACCTGCACTAACTATGTTGTTCTTGCATCATTTATGTTTGAAGAAGACAAAATTCAAAGGATTTGAGTGCAAATCACAGGAAATACATCAAATTGTTCATTTATAGAATTAGACAAGAGATATTGAGAAGGAAACACTGCTGTTCTTTATTGAAATGAAAGGAGTTTGCAACATTACAATCTGAAAATGCTTTTGAAAACTGAGCTACAATGCTCTCATGCCTTTGCTGATTACAATAAGCAGAAAAGAAAGAACTGAGAAAGAAGAGATTGCAAAGTTTTTTTTATATAAAGAAGTCTCTTTTCTTGATTGAAAGAGGATTCTGAGATGAACTCCAACGCTGGACTGCATGATATCCTCAAACTCAGCTTCAACTTGTGGTCTTCATTCTTGTTTTCTTCTTCAATTTGCATGATGTGATTTCCTTTGGTCGTACGAGACTGAAAATCATGCAAAAGAGGTCTTCAAATTGCCTCAAACTGAGTGAAAGTGGGCCCAAAACCTCTCTCAATTGATGTCACACCTATCCGGGGTCTTTAATTGGATTAAAACTCATGCATTCACCTCCAAAACTCTTCCTGTTTGCCTCTCAAACTGACTTTGATCTGATTGCATGATCCTTAATTGATGGCTTGATTTTTAGGTGTTTGCATGATATGAGGAGTTGCATTTGAACTTAAATCTCAAGCTAGCCTTTCTAGGCGTGGGGTTTTCTTCAAGAAACTTAAGGTGATTCATGACTCAACACTCCACCATTCAAAACCTCAAACTGACCCTCAACTTGTGCGCATGATAATGGAATTTGACTTGTCTTCAACATCATTGTTTTACCCCTATTTTCATCCTTTGCCTTTTTGATGTATGTTCACTCATCATTGTCTCTGCAACATACTCTTTTGGGATTGCATCACTTTTGTTGTCTTTATGATTGCATTCATGGTTTTGAGCCCTGTGTCATTGTATTTTGAATTGCTTTCAGGTACATTCTCATAAGTTTCTTGATGACTGTTGTCCTTTTTCTTGTTTCAGACCTAGGGTTGTGTTGTGATGTTTTCACACATCACCCCATTGCAAATGGGGACCCTCTCTTTTTCGCCTTAGCTTAGCCGTTGGTAGTTATTGTCTTTAGCTATTAGCCTTTCACTTGGAAGAGTTGTAGTATCTTAAGTGGCCAGGAGGTAATCAAGTCAGGTCTCTCTCTTTAGGATGGTTGAGGTCAGCTAGTATACAAGGCTTACGAAATGAACGATTCATAATGTCATTCCATTTGATCATCTTTTGCTTCCAAAATCAGAGTTGAAGTGCTAAAATTTGGCTAAGGCAAGTTGGTTTCAAGGATCAATATTATAAGGAAAGAAAGGGGTAGAGTTCAAATGATCATGAGAAGCTTGGAGCAAATGGATCAAGACAGTGAAAGTTGCCATTCTGGAGGACTTCCTTTGACACCCCAAAAGAGCGAAGTAAGACTTCCTTTGCCACCCCAAATTAGTGACCTAATGTTTTGCACTTCCTTTGACCCCTTGAATCAGCAAACTAAGGTGTTGCACTTCCTTTGATCCCTTGAATCAGCGAACTAAGGTTTTTTGCATTGCATTGTTTGAAATGAGATCATGATTTCACTAGGAATATGTTGCGAACTCAATCGATAGCAAGTTAGGAAGGGAATCGATCACTTCCAATGAAGGGTCAAATCCACAAACTAAGACATGGCGATTTCCATTGATTCCCCAAATCAGCAACTTAAGTATTTTGGATCATTTCCTTTGACCCCTCCAAAGAGCAACCTAAGGTATTTCATTTCCTTTGATGGTCTAAATCCATGACCTAAGGATCAAACACTTTGGATGAGGCTTCAAAAGAGTGAACTAAAGGATTTTGATTTCCAGCAAAGGCTCCCATCAGTGAACCAGCATTTCCTTTGATGAGTTGAATCCACGACCCAAGCTTTGGGTTATTTCCTTTGATACCTCAAAAGTGCGATTTAAGATCTTCATTTCCTTCAACCTCCCAAATGTGCAACTTAAGCATTGGCACTTCCTTTGACCCCCCAAATGTGCGAACTAACAATTGGCACTTCCTTTGCTACCCGAAACCAATGCAAATCAGGCCTCTTTCAGACCTGAAACCTATCAAATCAGGCATATGAAGTGAGAAATCAGACATAAATCAGGCCTGATACACAAAATCAGGCTTCAAATCAGATGTTTCCATGATCAGAAAATTCATTTCCAGATTTAGAGAAGGTAACAGGAAGCTTGATTAAGTATTTTTTTGCAATGTCTTGATTCAAATAATGTTTGTTTCCAGGTTTGATGCAAGGGGGATGAACATGCAAAGGAATATGAAGAAAGTCAAGACTTCAAGGTGTGGGAAGAACATTAGCTCACATAAACATCAAGACTTTACCACATAAGCAAAGATAAGAGCCCAAGGAAAGACATTGCAGCACTTCAAGTCTCAGTCTCTACAAGGCAACTGATGGGATCATCATCATAGACTATAAGGCAAGAGTGGGAGTCATCTACATCAAAGGGAGCACAAGAAGACTCCAAGCTTGGAATGAAAGATTTCCACCGCATGAAGAAGATAATATTATACAATGAAGATCAATACATTCAAGGCAAGAAGGAAGGATCAAGCATAAGCATTACAAGGTCTACATCAAATGCAGCACTAAGGCGGAATTCCCAAACAAGAAGATGAAAAGTGAAATGATCAAGAAGAGATATGCCTTAATCATCTACATTTGTGATGAGTTACAATGAGCTAGTAGAGGTTAGGTGATGAGTTACAATGAGCTAGCAGAGGTGGCACTAAGTAATTACTTATCCAATCACATCCTATTGAGATAAGGCGTCCAAATTCAATGTACCTTGCTCATCCATCAAAGAGGATAACTACCACATGTGGGCACAAAGTCCGATGCACCCACCGTTGTCATCTATTGGTCAATTATTCAAGGAAGGACATGTGTCCCGCTCAATGTAATTTTATCATTGGTCAAGCATTAAATGCTTTGTAATGTTTGTAACAAACCCTAATTAGGGTTTTCATCTTTTGATCTTGGCCATTGATTGTGAATCAATTTGAGCCACTCAAATGTAATAAGAGCACTATATAAGGCTCCACTCTTTCATTTGTAAAGGATGATAGTTAATAGTGAGTAGTTGATCAATAGATAGCAAGCAGATAGCTAGAGTAGAGTAGGAAGAGAAGGCAAAGATTGTTTTGCCAAGACTTTGTTGTAAGAAGCATGTAAACTTCATTGAAGATATGGTGAAATTCATATGTTGATTCAACAATTTGCATGGTCTCTACTTTCGTTTGATTTTCATGTTGTTTAGATGAATGGAAGAACTTTGTGCATGATCAATGGTGAAATTCGTACATCCATACTACTAACATCTTGTTGATTGTAAAGTGCCTTATGTAGTCAATTGGATTCATTTTAGCCAAGCTTAACTTCGATTATCATTCCTTCATTGATTTGCTTCGCCTTGATGGTATCTATGCTTGTAGTGGTGATTTGAAAATCATAAAGCTATCCCTAGAAGATCGCACTAGCCTTGTGGAGATGTTCGTTGCATGTCAAAGCAAAGCTTAGTTGAGTTTCACCAAAGATTGTCCATCACTCTTGCATTCTTAGGATTAGATTAGCTTTCTCAACCCTTTATCCCTTTTGCTATTTTTTCAAGTTAAGTTGAATTCCACGTTTCAGCAATATTCAAGCATTCAAGATTCAACGTAAGTCCACCTTGTGATTCCAGCAATATCACATCAAACAACTGAGTCTATCCAAGAGCACGCCAAGACCTGACATTCGGAACCTTGGAGTCATCCCATTTGATCACGCAGCTTAGAATTTGGGGAGGCTTTGTTCAAGAGAGGTTAGAATACTTAGTATTTTATTCTATGTTGCATAGTGCATAAAAACACCATCAACAAGCTGCCCTATGGTTTGCTCCTTCAGTCTGCTATATGTCTCTTCATACCTCCGAGAATTGGCTCTTGTTTTGTCTTCCATTGTTCTCTGTCAAATTTTGTCATATTCATGGCTTTCAATGTTGTGCCATAATCCCTTGTGTGATTGTCATAGCCTTTATTGTTTTGTGCATTTTCAATGTTGAAATGGAAATGGAAAAGGTCCTATGACTGTGATCAATCTTTTTGTCTCCTTGTTTCAATGTGTGTTATCCTTAGGATTGGATTTTGTCATGGCCTTCTATAGGAGTGTCTTTCTTTTGTTCTCTTCTTGTATGCTATTCAAAGTTTTATTCTCATGACCATAAATTTGACCATTTGGCTTGTGTATCCTGGAGACTTTAAAGGAGGACATTAATATTTGCTCTTTTACACTCTAGGCTTTATCAACATAAACCAAGGTATTTTAAAAAAATGACCCCCCTTTTTCCTTTTCATCTTTCAAACCTCTCTTAAAGCTTTTATAAGACTTAGGGCTTCTTGTGGAGGTTGGTGTAGAGGCATAAATAGGTAACATTTTGACGATCTCTCAGGGGTTTTTGCTTGCTAAATATGAAGGACCAATAGCCTCAACATCATAGGAGTCAGCATAAGACTTGGAAAATATTTAGATCAGACCTTAACACAGCTGTTATAAGCATTGAACAACAGCAACAACCTATCTAACAAGATTGAAAACTTGTGCACCAGCACTTAGGCAAACCAAAATTGAACAAAACATGCGCCATAGCGCTTAGAGGAAATACTAAACATATCTATCCTAATCTTAAACTACACAACAAGATGGAGACACAAACAAAACCATTGACTGGTTTTTGAAAATAATTTCTTTTTCCTCCTAACTTAGGATTCTTCACATGCTTATGGACAGCTAAGAAAAGATGAAGAATGGAGATGTGCTTTACAAATTGCTGCAATATTGCTTCAAGAATGATAGCAAAGTCACCTACCTCTTTGAGCTGATTGTACATGAAGACCTCTTGAAGTGGATAGGTGAGTGGAGCTTGTTCATTTTCAGCTGCAACTTTATGCTTAGGTGTAAGTATGCCTGATTTTCCATTGCTGGCCTCCATCCTGATAAGATGCCTGATGGTACATCCTTGTGAGATGAAAAAGTTCAAGGAACCAATGCTGGTCTCACATTTATGCTCTGCTTTTCTATCGTCCTGCTGATTTGTGTCTGATTTCTCCAATGCCTCTCCTGGAAACATTATCTCTTGCAGCTTTCCTTCATGCTGCTCATGAATTACTTCTTCAGTTATTTATGGTTTAGTGTCCAAGCTCAAACAAAAGCTTTCCAAATCATCCCAAAAAGAATCTTCTTCCAAATCTTCTTTACTTCGCTGCATGATAGGACTGATTTTGACTTCATTTTAGCTTTTTTCAGGTTTGTTGAAACATCAAAAATGTCATCTTGATACCTAAGCTCTGATTTGGAGATTCGTTCATGATTTCCTGATTCAGGGAGTGATGGCTTGGCATCAAGCTTTGAGCAAAAATCCTCTATTATGTTTAGAAACGTGTTCTCATCATGATTAGCTTCTTTGAGCATAATATGTCCTATTTCAATCTTTGGATTACTTTCTTGAATGTTAAAGACATGGAAGCAATTACCTTGGCAAATAAGCTCTTGTCTTTCTTCTTGTCCAATTTGACCAACATTCTCATCCATGTCAGTTTTTATATCTTTGAAAATCAGATTTGTCTTCATTTGCCTTTTGATGAATCAGCACCGTGTCAACATGATGTACATTCTCCTGCTGTCTCAAACTGGTCATTGATGTTAGAATGGGTTTGTTTTCTTCATTTTCATCAACAAAACCAGGAAGCACAGTAAATAAATCAGTCACTATCTCATTATTCTTATCACCTATTTCTTGTTTGTCCTTGCTCTGTTCAACAAAACCAGGAAGCTTATCCAAAAAACTTGTTAGCATATCATGTTCAGTACCTACTTCTTGCTTCTTACCTTGCTGTCCCAATTGGTTTTGCTCAAAATTCATTTGTAGCAGGTCTGATTTCTCATTTTGCTCATCATGTACCAGTGTATTCACAGCAAAAGACTCTTCAAAACTCTTGAGGATTCATAAACTGAACTTGTTGAAGCATAGGTTCTTGTAATGAAGGAGGTCTCCTAAACTTTAAATTTTGAATTTAGGGGACTTAAGAGACTCACCTTGTTTGAAGCTCGGTATTTTGAACTTGGAAACCTCTTCTTCAAAGAATGGATTTGGAAAGGAAAGTGCTGACTGGGCTTCTAACTTTTGGGCAAGCAAAAGCTTTCTCTGTTCAAGCATCATCTGCTCTTCCTCATACCTTACTTGTGTCTCTATCTTCTGTTGATGACAGTGAGCTTGAAAAACAAGCTCTTCTTGCTTCATGTTATACACTTGTTCTCTCTTGATTTCATTCAACTGCTTTGTGAAAACAAGTAGTACATTTTTTATGTTGACAATCTCCATTTTTTCATTATTTTGGAGCTGGTTAGGAAGGCAATACTGTAGATTTGGAACAAATAGCCTTCTTGAGACTGGTTGTAAGCATGGGTAGGCTGCCAAGTAGGTTGAGCGGGGGTGTTTGGGAGGTAAGCATGATGAGCATGCTGGTAACTTGCTGTAGCAGGGTTGTCTGGGATAAAATCAGGAGCATTTCAATCGGATATGGCAATATGAAGGCTTAAAAGCCTTGTTTTGGCTAAAAGGTGGCAAGGGAACATAGTTTCCTTGATGATTTGTTATTTTAGACATTGGAAACAAGTTGGAAGTGTGATCTCCCCATCTGTAACTTAAAGGTTAAAAGACAATAAACAATCGTGTGTCCAAGGGTGGCAGCCTTGAACACCTCCAATTGGTTTAAGAATCACAATTTGTATATAATAGTTCAAGTAGGTAATAGTATATTATATCAATAAAAGATTGTAGCATGAAGAAACATTATGGAAAATCATCTTATTCCATAAGACTTCATGATTTTCCTATCAGGTTCCCAAGAGAAGCATAGTAGATCAAGATGTAACAAAGACTAGCAGTCGATATGTTATCCATCCCTCAAGGAAAATAAGGCTTAAAGAGCATGCAACACACCAAGCTTACATGATGTCAAGTATGATGATCTTAATCCATCTTACACATACATGGATCATGACTCTACCATTTAATGACCTTGATCAAATATGATCAACATAATCAATAATAGATCCATAATCAGATATGTTCATAAGATGATATTCTGGAGGAGGAATGATCCAAACTGAAGCAGTGATCATAATACGAATGATACACAAGTAGTCATGAAGATCTTTATCATGAAGGCAGCACATATCAATGCCTCATCGACCATGCATACATCTATTCCTTGTTATCACTGTCATAAGGTTTCAGATAGAGTACTTTCAGGAATCAGCCATATAAAGATATATGATTTTCTCACTATCACCATCGTTGGTCCAGGATTTAAGATCCAATTAAGGCTTGAAGAATAAATAATCAACAGTTTGGTTAAAGACCTTCACAAGCCACCATTGATTAATAACTTGATTTCCTATAAAGGGGTGCAATTTACATAATAGACTAATAGACTAACCATTTTAAAGAGCTTTATCTTGGAAGATAGGTTTCTCTTTGCTATGCAAAAGTATGACTTGGATTTTGGTTCAGGTTTGCTGGGTGGTTTATTCCCCTTGGCAGATGTGAAATTTTCTTCGACAGTGAATTGTGTTTTTAATGCTTTTGATAATGTCTTGCAAAATAATTGTGCCTCTGTGTAAGGTCTCTGACTCTCTACCCTTAATATCTCACATAAATAATTAATTACTTATTTAACACATCATAAAATATAAATAAAAATCGAAAACACCACAAATAATTAATAGTAATGAAATACAACTTGGAGTTCTAGGAAGATTAGGATTGGAGAGAGCGATTTGAGGAAGTTGGAGGGGTTTCCTCCATTAACAACCTTGGGTGTTGCTCTTCGCATCAGATCTATTGTAGACTTGACAAACTGTATGTTAATAGAAATGTGTTTTCTTTCCAGCTGTCTGATAGAGAGAATGGTGTTACTGTTCTGCCTGCCTCCATTTTTGATCACTCCCCTATTGGTGCCACTGTTACTTTTATGGGAGCGACCTACATTAAGAGGACTAAGGGCATTTGCGCGTTCAAATTGAATATAGCCCTTCTGCAAGATAGGGACAACTTGGATGCCATTCAAATTGTTACCTCCCTCTCCAGATTATGTACTAAAGGTGCTTCTCCCCTGCAACAGTGGAATGATTTAACCTTGGTTTGGAAGAAGATGTTTCAGATGATAGGGAAGAAAAATGCTCTGGGTAGGAATGCTCTTGAAGCATTGTTACACTATAAGCTTGCAGAAATTGAGCTTGATCTTCAAAACAAGGGGTCTAATGATAACCTTGAATGTAGTCCTCTTAGAACCAGATCCTTGCTTAGGAAGATTTAGAGCAATAAGCATCAAGGACAGAAGGTTAGGGCGAAAATGGGATGGCTCAAGGAGGGTGACAGGGGCTCGAAGTATTTCTTTGATATTATAAGGACTAAGTAGAAGAGAGAATTTATTGAAGGTATTGTGTAGGATGGATCTTTGACTATGGAACAAGACAAAATTGTTGATGCCTTTAAAGCCTTCTTTTGCAATCTCTTTTCATCTGAGCATGGGCTGGAGAATCAAAAGGCTCTAGATGACTACTTAAAATTGATACCTAGGAAGCTTTCGAAGGAAGATGCCTCTACCCTAGATAAAGATATCTTAGTTCAAGAGCTTGATAACACTATCTTCTCCTTAGCTAATGGTAAATCTCCTGGTCTTGATGGTCTTCCTGCAAATTTTTACAAGAACTTAGATTGGATCAGCTTGGTGCTCAGGGAGGTTTACTTAGATGCCTTTGAGAAAGGTAGTTAGGGGAAACAAATTAACAGGGGCTTGATCAAGCTTATTCCTAAAGAGGGGGACAGAAAGTTGATAAAGAATTGGAGACCTATTACTCTTTGTTAGGGGTCAATAACACATGTTAGTTTATAGTGGGGTCGGGTGTTTATGTTTTGTTATGTTTGAGTCGTCGAAAGGTTCCCGTGGGTAGTTGGTAGTTAGTGACGTGTTGACGTGTATTTTGTACACTATCAAACACAGAATAAAATACCCAAGGGTACCTTATCCTCTCTTGAGTAAAGCCTCTGAATGCTGAAGATATCGCGAAAAAGATCAATCAGGGTGACTTCAAGGTTCTTTGCTGTAGGGTCTCTACGTGTGGATAAGCTCTCTGTGGTATGATGTGATTTGCTGGAATCACAAGGGGACTTACACTTGATGACTGAACTTCTGATTTGCTTTGAATATTGCTGGAACACAGGATTTTACTGCCTTAGATTTGAAAAAAAAAGGAAAAAAAAGATGAGGGCGAGGAAAGGATCTAATCCTAACACTAAGAATGTAAGAGCAATGAATGATCTTTGAAGAAATTCTAACTAAGTCTTGTTTTGACATCCCAGGACCATCTCCACAAGGTTAGTGCGATCTTCGAAGGAAAGCTTTATGATGTTCAAATCATCACTGCAGGCATAGACACCATCAGGTTGATGCATATCAATGAAGAAGCGACAATTGAAGTTAAGCTTAAGCTAAATGATTCCAGTTGACTACGCAAGGCAAGTCTGCAATCAACAAACTGCTAGTAGTATGGATATACGAATTTCACCATCAATCAAGCACATTTCTTCCATTCATCTAATCATCTACCATCTAGGATTGAAGATTCAACAAGAAACAATGCATATTGCAAGAAACGACACACTTCACCATTACTTCAATGAAAATGGAGTTTGTTTACAATCAATGGCAACAATTTCTTGCCTTGTCCTCCTATTCTACTCTAATTGCTAGACTAATTCGCTATTCTAACTACTGACTCTCTATCTTCTATTCTATTCTCCTTTCTAACTCCTAACTGCTTTCTATTTATTGCCTTTACAAATGAAATGCCAGGGCTTATATAGTGCCCTCAATACAATTCAATGGCTTAGATCAATTCGAGATCAATGGCCAAGATTTTACAATGAAAACCCTAGTTAGGGTTTGTTACAACCATTACATAACATTTAATGCTCGACCAATGAAATAATTGTATTAATTGGACACATGTCTTCTCTGGAAAAATCGACCAATGGATAGCCGGGGTAGGTACATCGGAGTTTGTGCCATCTCCCATGAGTTAGGTACATTGAATCTGGACATGCTGAGGTGGACCTATCCGACTGCAGAAGTGATGACTGGGTGCCACCTTGTCTGACACTTGTAACTTGGTAGATATTCAACTTGATGTTGTTGAGAAGCTAGCTTTAATTAATTCATCTGGAACTATCTGCTTCTTCAACGAACCCTTTGCTCTGACTTCTCATGTCCTTGATTTGCAGGATGATGATGTACCTCACCTTGGAATGCTGGATTGGAAGAGGTCGCCCTTATCCTGATGATGCTGGATCGAAGAAGGTCGTCCTGGTCGATTCTAGACTGGAGGGAGTCGCCCTTATCCTTGCTTGATCTTCTTGGAGGAGATCGTCCTTGATCTGGCTTGATTTTCCAACTTCCGGGATCTCCATTTGATACCTACACAAAATATTAAAGTTAGTCTTTTGAGCATCAAACCTCAAAGCATGAAATTTAAGACCTTTCAAAGGTAAAACTTAAGATATTAATTTGAAAAAAGTCATGATAAATCAAGAACTATACATTTTCAAATTAATAATGAATGGAATTTGGATCTTCAAGACTTAGACTTTACAAAATTGCAATGGAATCATAATAAGTCTTGAATGAGATCTTCAAAAAAGTAATTCTTCATACCTTCCCTTGAGTATTGAACTCTAAGAAATGATGCAAAAATAGATGAATTTCGCTAGGCAAAGTGTAGATCATAGCCTCCTCTTGGATGAATCACGCCTCCTCTAGCTTGGAAAAGAATAAACTCCACTAGCCTCTTCAAAAATCTGGAAATTATCCTCCAATCTAGCAAGAAAATCGCCTCTCCAATAGCCTTCAAAATGAATTTCGCCCTCCTTAGTCTCCACACTTAGTAGAAATTCGCTCCACTCCAGCTAGATTTCACACCTTCAATTAGCTCTCCAAATTCGCACTTGAAAGGATGATTGAATGATTTGAATGATGAAAAAACACACCTCCAATATATAGAGCACTTTACCTTGATTTACCCATGAGGCCGACCTTGCAAATAAAAGGTGAAATAATAAATAAAACCTCAAAAGGAGTAGGCCGACTTGTCAAATAAAGGCAAAATAATGCCTTGTGCGCTCCACATTTAATTTTAATTTAATAAAAAATTTAATTTTAAATGCCTCCAAGGGAATTTTTATTAATTTCAAGGCTTAAAAATTAATTTATTAAATTAAAAATGCCTTAATTTAATGCAAATTTGATTCAATATCTCCAAAGGCCTCAAAGTTAAAATATCAACGCTCAAATGATGTGAAAATGAAGGACATCACCAATTTCGCCCTGGACCCTTGGTGAGGGACAGGAGCGACTTTTCACTTTTGCTCTCAATCCTTCATTTTTTAATTGCCAATTCTCGTTGTGGGGTAAGCGATGATCCCGTTCGTTCATTCTATGCATGCTTAACTTGTTACTACAAGGCAAAATAGGCTCTCCCAAGATTTTCGCCCTGGTCCTCTAGTGAAGGACAGGAGCGACTTTTGCATTTGGCCTAGGATCATCAAGTTTTTGGAGTCAAACCTTTGTTCATCATGATTTAGAAGACCTTTCCAATCTTGCTCAAATTTGCCCTAGCATAATCTCGGAGGGAAATTGTTGATTTTATAAAAATCGCCCTGGTCCTTCAGTGAGGGACAGGAGCGCTTTTGAGTCCTTGTGCAAATTCTTGATTGTTTCGATCCTCAAATTACCCTTAAGGCGTAGGACATCATTCCCCATTCCTTCTTGAGCCTTGGAAACAAAAATAGCATCTCAAAATGTAAGATAAATGGGCATATTTGGAGATTTCGCCCTGGTCCTTCAGTGAGGGACAGGAGCGCTTTTGCCAATTGTCATCAAAATTTGCAAATCTTGCATCTCGATTCCACCTCGAAGCATTTTAAACATCATTTTAAACTTGCCTTGGCTTGGATTTGTCCCAATTTAGAGAGAAGAGCTAGATAATATGTTTTTCGCCCTGGTCCCTTGGAGAGGGACAGGAGCGCTTTTGTAAATTCAAGCTTGTCTGTCCTTTGCTAGCCTTCCAAATTATCTTCAATGGGCTAATCATGCCTTATTCCATTCATTTCAATCACAAACTTGCCTTGTCTTTTGCAAGAAATTTGCACTTTTTAGAAAATTGCTCTGGACCCTTGGAGAGGGACGGGAGCGCCTTTTTACATCTTGGTGTATTTCTTTGTTCTTTAAACCCTCAATTGCATCTAAGGCATAAAACATCATTGCTCCCTCCTATCCAAGTCAGGTTTTGCCTCAAAATCTTAAACAAAGAGGAGAATTTTGGAAAAGACGCCATGGTCCTTCAGCGAGGGACAGGAGCGCTTTTTGTCATTTGGGTTGATTTCCTCCTTTGTGGACCACTTAAATTATATTCAATGGATAAATCATGTTTTCTTTGGTCTCTTCAAATCATAAAATTGTCTTGATCCTGCAAGAACAGTGCAAATTTGAAAATCAAGCTCCGGTCCTTCAGTGAGGGACAGGAGCGCTTTTTGCCCTCTAGGCCAAAATGCTTCATCATTCACCATGAAATGTCCTTGCTAGGGAAGATTTCATCTTGTTACACGCTATGAATAAAAGTTCAAGTCCAAGAAAGGTCTAAAAATGTGTATATAAAGAAAATCGCTCTGGTCCTTCAGTGAGGGACAGGAGCGAAATTACCCTTCTAGGCAAAACTCCATCATTTCATTGTCTTTAATCAAATCTGGATGCTCTATCACGTTCATTTCGTCCTTCACCATGCCTTTGATGTCTCAACTTGACCAAACAAGGTCAGGAATGACTCCAATAAGCCTTTTCGCCCTGGACCCTTGGAGAGGGACAGGAGCGATTCGCCTTGGACCTCCTGAGAGGGTCAGGGGCGAAATTCGCTCTGGATCCTCAGTGAAGGACAAGAGCGAAATTTGACCTTTTGAACTCTCTATCAGGATAATTTTTTATGGAATATAACATTTAAGTATAAGAAACAAGAAATGTTTCTTATACTTTAAGTTATATTCCATATATACTTTCAGGATGTTTGAGAGTGGTTTCAGACCTCCAGGAGTTATATTGCAAAATCTAGTTTTTTGAGGTTTTTCAGTTTCCAGACTTAGTCAAATTTCAGGATCAGGACTTTCAGACTTAGCCAAATTTCAGGATTAGGACATCACTCAAGCAGGACCTGCTATCCAGGTGATCCCCTTGGCGACACTCAAAATGCAAAGGCTAATGGACAAAACCCTAAAAGACCTAGAAAACAAACCCTAAAAAGCAAAAAAAATAAGGGTCCCCATTTGCAATGGGGCGATGTGTGAAATGGTCACAACATGACGGTTGGCAACTTGGCCAACCGTCGAGTCTATATATGGTATGGATGGAACCTGGGCAAGGATGGTATTCTATTGGCATATTTGAGAATTCAATAAAGATATCATTATTCTGTCATAGCTGTTCTGTTATTGTTATTTATGCTTTGATATATATTAATGTTTTGTTACATGAATTGTTGGTACGTGTGGGCTATCTCTGTTTATCCGTGAGTTTACCAACCTCACCATAAGGACTAAACATTTTGGTGTCATTGCCTGTACGAACTTGGAGATAAATATGGTTGCAGGCAGAAGGAATTAATGGGCTGGCCATTCAACCGGCAATTAACCAGTCGTAGACAGTGACACACACGAATAAAGTACCGCAAAAGAGGCATGAGAGGATCAGTTGACGACAGACTTGGTAGAGTTGTGGGACGTGTCGGTCACGCAGTATGTGTAGAGGGAGGCTCAGGAGAGAGTCGTCTTTGAAGGCACGATACGTAGTGAACTCACCATCTTTGATATGCTCGGAAGTATTCCAAGGTTGCTCGCCAGAAATCTCCAAGACCGAAGAAAGGAAACTGCACGGGAATTCCGTTGGCAAGAAGTACTCCAAAGGTACGAAGAGCGGAACAACTGTAGGGAGTTAGAGGAAAGGGAGACAAGCTGACGCCGTACCCCCGACACTTAATGCCCCTACGACCAAACAAAGACAAACGTACCACTACCATCGAAGGAGTAGACGAGGGAACCGTATGGAGATCCCTCCGCATAAAAGAACAGGCCGAGCAGAGACGACGACTAAGGGAAGTTGCTAACTAAAAGAGCCCTGAGGAACATAGCAGAAGTTGAAGTGCGAGTCGGAGTCGTAGTCGGGAGAGACAAAGGTCGTGTACGTGGAAGGAGTTGGAGGAGGTTGCTAGGAACCTGCCACTTCCAGACGTAGCAGAGGAAGATCTCGCTGACCAGGCCCCACACTCGACGTCAAGTGAAGAAGAGTCCGTAGTCGAGTCGCAGAGCAACCCGTCAAAGTATTCTCAACAAGGAGAGGAGGCGGTATGTGATCTGCATGAAGAGATCACCAATATTTTTGAAACGACATTATTCGGCATCAAGAATTTGTCCTTGTCAGAGGAAACCAAAATAGGAGGGTCAGACCCAGAAACTCCGAGAAGGAGGGACTTCAGTTGCATGAATGACCCCAATGCATGTATGGAGGTTAGAATTTGCTAAATGTCAAAGGGGGAAGATTTCCCACAAGTCACACTCAGAAATAAATTAACACAACATATATGAGAGAAGAGCCACAAAACATACACCTATGATGAAGGTAAGGAAACATACACAGCATACATAAGTTGAAGGAAGGCAAGAATGATAATTTCAATTCATTCAAAGGCCAATGGTCAAACTTACAGTTGCAGAAATGCAAGATAAATACAAGTCTTGGAGAGAAGTGAAAGAGCATAGAATAGATCAAGCCAGTAGGGAGAGAACCCTTTACAATGAGGCATAACAACCTTATATAGAAAACTGGTTGTAAGAGTTGTTGGAGCATTAAAAGCCTTGAGTGTTGATCACACCATGTAGAAGTGTTGCAAGCCGGAAGGAAGTTGGGAAGACTTAGGCTTGGAACCTCGGAACCTCGTGGTTCCGGAGTTCCGGGGAAGAGAAAGGAGACTTAGCAAAGGAACTTTGGAACCTCGGGGTTCTGGAGTTCCGGGGAAGAGAAAAGGAGGCTAAGGAA
This sequence comes from Cryptomeria japonica, assembly GCF_030272615.1. Classification (NCBI taxonomy): domain Eukaryota; kingdom Viridiplantae; phylum Streptophyta; class Pinopsida; order Cupressales; family Cupressaceae; genus Cryptomeria; species Cryptomeria japonica. The sequence goes on from NC_081413.1 coordinate 171,419,993, forward strand.
AGGAAATTCGGAACCTCGGGGTTTCGGAGTTCCGAGGAAGAGAAAAGGAGGCTAAGGAAAGGAACTTCGGAACCCCTCAGGGTTTCGGAGTTCCGAGGAAGAGAAAAGGAAGCTAAGGAAAGGAACTTCAGAACCTCGGGGTTTCGGAGTTCCGGGGAAGGGAAAAGGAGGCTTAGCAACCTTGGAACTTTGGGGGCCCGGAGTTCCGGGGTTGAGGACTAAGGAACTTCCTCCAGACAAGACAACACTTCACACTTCATAATTCCATTGCTTTCTCCTTGATCAACTGGGGCAGCGCTAGTCCATGGATCGTATTTTAGGTCGGTTCTCACTGATGGACCAAGGGTGTCATAAAATGACAACATTTTTGGAGACCTCTGCGTGGTGCTTGCCTGCTAAGCATATAGATCAAAAGCCTTGAGCATCCATTGGGCACAGAGTCACAACTGCAAGAAAGAAGAAAACTCTCTCCTTTGTAAGCTGCAAAGGATCAAGATCAGCCATTTTGAAGGGGAATAGCCCGTGCTCGTGCACTTCTTGGAAAACAAGAAACCTAACTAATATTTACATTGTTACAATAAGAGGCAATTGATGCTTTTGCCTCTGTCAAAGAGGAACCTTTTGAAGGAGCTGATCCCCCTCGTACCATTGTTACATTCACCATCTAGCTGTAATTGTTGAAATCTCTTGTATGCATGCATTAGATCACACATACTAATCATGTGGTGAAAGAACACTTCACCATTCACCTTGCCACTATAGGGAAGCCATAGAAAATAGCCACCTGAGACATTCAGGGATGCATGAAGCATACACATAGTAGCAAGGGGGGAGTTTTTTGGGAGTCGGCGAGCATCAAAAGAATTGCTCCTTGCAAAAGAGAAAGTATCTCTATTATACAAGGGGGCATCATTTTTTTCACAATAGCCGACCTCTTCTTGGCATGAGTTGAAAGCAAAGGAAAAGGCCTCGAACTCACATGGTGATGAAAAGTATACCATATCTCTGTCTTGGCCTGCACAAGGGGGCTCTTCAGACACATCAAATTAGAAACTTTGAAGCTCGGGTATACTGTCAAGTTGAGCAACCAAAAGACAGTCGCCATGACCAACATGTTGTTGCTCAATGTCATCAAACTTGGCATGTTGGTCCCAAGTGAAACACTCAAGCTCAGGCACATCATCCCTAATGCCAAAAGAAACATCTTCACCTTGAATGAAGACTTCACATTCAACATCATCACTTTCTGGGACAAGGGGATAACCAACATACATCATAATCACATGTGCTGATATCCAACTCATCAGCACAAATCTCAGGTTTATGAGACACTGTTGACGTGTATTTTGTACACAATCATACACAGAATAAAATACCCAAGGGTACCTTATCCTCTCTTGAATAAAATCTCTAACTGCTGAAGATATCGCAAGAAGGATCAGTTAGGGTGACTTCAATGTTCTTTTAAGTAGGGTCTCTACGTGTGGATAAGCACCAGTGGCCGTTGTGATTGCTGTTTCATCAAGGGGTCTTACGCCAAATCCGAACTGCAGGAACAGGGTTTCCTAATACTAACAAGCTCTCAAAAAAGATCAAAAGAGTAGGGCCTGCAAGAGATCTAATCTAATCTAACTCTAAGAATGACTTAATGTGGACAAGACTTGGCAAGATTCTACCAACTTCAATATTGCCATAAAGTAACAACTCAATTGAAATTGATGCGATCTTCTAAGGTAACAAATGATTTTTCAATTCATCAAGGATCATAAACACTGCCACAAAGGCACATGTCCAAGATACAACAATGATTGAAAATTTAAGTGATTCAAGTCGATCCAGTTGACCACGCAAGGCGTTCCTACAATCAGCAAGAAGCTAGTGGTTTGGAAAGTGAACCTCACCGACGATCAAGTCCAACACTTTGTCCTTCAAATTAAAACACTATTTTGATTGAGAATGATTCAAGAAAACGAACAACCATGAAGATAACCACAAGAATTGCAATAAAACACCATAACTTCAATATTTTATTGATCTCAAAGCCATCATGAACAACAATTGTTTGAAATTCCTTCTTCAAAGCTCAATCTTGCTACAAGAACAACTTGCTTCTAATCTCTCTAATTTCTCCGTAATCTCTAATTTTTCTAGTTCTAGTTACAAAATGAAAAGAAATGAGGGTATATATAGCATCCTCAATTACAATAAACGGTCCAGATCGAAAGAAGATCAATGGCCAAGATTATGACACCTAAACCCTAATTAGGGTTTATTACAAATAGCCCCCTTTTTACTGAACAATCTTAAATGCATAGCCAAATATTAAATTTGGCACAAAAATCTAGGAGACATAGACCAATGACAATTAAGGTGCCACATCATCTATAACAACCTCTCATCTAGAATCTTATTTCCTTTCCAATGCTCTTTTTTAGCATATGCAATGAATCTAGACACGATTCCTTCGATCTCAGCAATTGGAATCTCGGGAAGATTCTTCATTCGTTCCTCTAAGTGGATGACCTGATCGAAAGCCCTGAGGAGAACAGCGTCCCATTCAGGTTCAAGTTCCTTGGTCTTCTCAATCAGGAGCATGGTAGCAAACATTTGGTCCCGTTGCTCATCTGTAATAATATTCTCATCTTTGCAAAAGATGACCTTGACTCTATCTTCTAATTCCTGCAAATCCACATCTGTCTCAACTTCGATCCTCTTGTCAAGAATAGTACGTAGTACCTCAAACACTCTGTCCTGGATCGGGTGGATAACCTCCTCAACATGATTGCATCTAGTACTGATGTCCTCGAAGAGAACTTCCTTCATCTGGAGTAAAGTCGACCACTGAAGTAAACTATGAGGTCCTCCATCCATTATCTTTTCTTGCACTAGGACCTTCCTTGATGTTTGTCTGATTACTTGCAGGACAGGAATGATAACATCTTTAGTATGAGCAAAGGCAGCTACCGTTATCATCAAATTGTGGATGACCTCAAGAACCTGAATAGCTCGGTGAATGGTTTGCATCATCCTTGTTGCAAATTCAATAGCAACTGTATGGGATTTGTCAATCCATGAGCTCATAAGCTGAACCAAACTCCTGACTCTCTCTGCCTCGCCAACTGATTCGAGGGGAAGTGCCTGCGCAGGAGATACTGCTGGATCCTGACGCCTCAAAGGCTGATTGAGATGGCTAAAGTAGCCTCTCCAAGCACTGACCTCTCGCTCAAGCTTCCTATTCTTTTCCATTTCTTCTCTAAGCTTGTCCTTAAGTGCCTCAAATGAATCAGTGGCATCATCCAACGTCTGCTCGGCTGTGAGTGGACCAAGCTCAAATGTCTCTACATCAAATTCTTCTGCGAGGATCTCACCTTCATACTTGTCCACTGCTGGTGTAGCTATCTGTAATTTCCTGGATCCTGTCTCATCTCTGATCATCTTGGACATCTTAGTGGCTTTCCTCCTTTCTGTCACTTCCTGAGAATTTCCAACAAGGCTCTCTAAATCAATCACATTATCTTCGTCCTCGATCACAATCACCCTTGTTAGTCTCTCCTTTAACCAATCTGGAATGGCCGATCTTGTTTCTCTAACCTGTATCTCATTAGGCAATGTTTCTTCTTTTCTGAGAGGGGATGTTACTTCATTATCTTCCTTATCTTCATGTAACTCATTATCTTGGAGAGATCCACCTGGTGACCTTCGAGGTGCCTGTCCTTCTTTATCATTCTGTACCATTGATTCCATGGATTCCTCTATCTCAAATGTCCTCTTCTCCTGTCGAGAAGATGTGCCGGATGAACGATCTCGGTTGGCCTCTTGCTTCTTCTTGGAGGATTCCCTTTTCTCAGGTCTTTCTTTCCTCTTCGAGCCTCTTGGAGGGGGATTGCCCTCACTTACACTTCGACGGTTGCCTTCGCTTGCATTTCTGGGATTAGGATTACCCTCACTTACACTTGCTCCTCCTTCAACTGGTCTCTCTTCCAAAGTGAAAGTCATAGATATGCCTTGCTCTCTCAACTTCTGATGCTGCACATCAACCCATCTGCGAGTACAAGACAAGACTGGAGCCATCAAAGCCTCTAGATCCACAACCTCGGGTTCATTCCAATCTAGCCTCACTGATTTGCTTTCTCGATCATAAGATGATTGGAGATGTCTACCACTGTCCTGAGCTTGGTCGGCCACTCTGTAAATTTTGCATTTCCTGATGAAGTCTAAAGGCAATCTAGAATGCATCCTTCTTTTCACTTCAAGGTCATCCAAGAGATTCATCACAAAGTCTTCAATCTGAAACTCATGCTTATATTTTCTTCCGACTGTCTCCTCTATATACCCATATGGATCAAAGTTCTCTCTCAAGGCAAAGAATGAAAATGAATATAAAGCTAACTCTTTCTCTGCATCATCCATGGCTAGAGCATTAGGACATACCTCAACTGAATTCCCTAATATGATAGGCACAGGAACTCCATTTCCATGTCTGTGTCTGAATGCTTTCACATAAGCGGCCAATTGTCTTGTTACCTCAAGCAACACAATTCTGTCTGTCGGATATCTCGGCAACATATATGGAGGTGAAGGACATCCATGAACTCTAATATATGTAAACTTCTGAAATTGGATGAACCAAGCACCGTACCTCTTTACAAGCTCTTGTGCATCCTGAGATAACCGGTTGTGAATCCCGCCTTGCAATACCCTGGTGATGTTCATCGTGAAGGTATCATTGACTAACTTGTAGTTACTTCCTGGCGGATGATGTAAGTGAACATAGGAATCACAAACTCTGACTTCCCCGGGCCCTCTTCCGATCACTCCTTTGTGAGGTAGTCCTGCATACTCAAAGCTCCTGATCAAGGCATATATGATGTATGAACTCATGTGGAAAGACTTGGTAGCCTTCAATCTCCTTAACTGTACGTCCAAGCAATGGCTAATCATTCTAGCCCAATGGATTGTTCCTTTTCCTTGAACTATCACTTGGATGAAGTAGAACATCCATTTCTCAAAATAGAAGGCTTGAGGAGCCCATGTAACTCGATTGAGTAATGTTATCAAATCTCTGTACTCCTCCTGGAAGTCGATCCTATGTGGTGTGTTCGGGATCTTGCTCAGGCGAGGACGACTCTTGAGTAACCAGTTCTTATTGATGATGCTTAGGCAAGTGTCTGGATCATCTTCGTACATGGACCTGGCTCCCTCTAAGCTTTTATAAATCATATCTTTATGTTCTGGCAAGTGAAGAGCTTCACTGATAGCTTCCTCTGAAAGATAAGCAAAAGTGTCTCCTTCCTTGGACACTATCGATCTGGACTGTGGATCATAATGGCGAGCACACTCGATCATTAACTCATGGCACTGGATTGCTGGAGGGAAGCCGGCCGCCTTAATAATGCCACTTTCAATTATTCTCCTTGCGACAGGTGACGGCTTGCCAATGTAAGGGACCTCTCGAAACTTCTTTGTACTGAAGTTCCCCAAGTTGGTATCTCCAATGTTGCTCCACTTCGACACGATCTTGGTCTCCAATTCTTCGTTCTTCTGATCTTCCTTCATGAGAGCTGGGCGACTGGTGGATTCTCCCGCCTTCGGGGTCGCCATCGTAACACCTACACAACATTTCATAATAAGAAATAGACTTTGCAATGTATAAACATAGATTAGATTAGAGATTGAATTTAGGAAACTTCATGATAAGTCTTTAAGTTATCATTTACTAAATTCGATTGAGCTACAGGAAATTCAAAATTTCAAAATTCAAAATTTAAGATCAATATTCAAAATTCGAGACAAGGGAAGACTTCGCCATACCTCACTTGAGAGCTAACTCTAAAAAAGCAAAATAAGGAAATCGCCTAGGCAAAAATCGAAATTTGAAGTATCAATGCGATCCTCCTCTAGCAAAGGCGCCTCCTTAGTTAATTTCACCACCTTGAGGACAAATTCACTTCACTTGCAATAAAATTCGCACTCCTCCTTGGATGGAATTTCGCACTTCTCCTTGCCTTCCAAATCGCATATGAAAGGATGATAAACTGACGATTTAAAATGAGATATCACACCTCCCTTTATAGGCGCTTACCTCTTCAATCCCCATAGGCCGACTTTTGCAAGTAAATAAATTCTAAATAAAAAGAGGAGGCCGACTTTTACAAAATATATATAAAAAAAATAAAACCCAAGCGCCCCAATTTATTTATTTAAAATAATAATTAATTAATTTAATGCCTTCATATTTAAAAGTTTCGATTTTTTTAAAGGCAAAATTAATTAATTAAATGTCTTGTGCGCACTTATTAAATGCAAATTTTAATTAAATATTTCAAATTTTATCGAAATTTTGCATTTAATGCGATTTGAAAATGATGTTGGCGCCAAAACATGGGAGAATAATGGATATTAACCTTATCGCTCTGGTCCCTGGGAGAGGGATAGGAGCGCTTTAGCATTTTGATCTTGATTTTTACGCCTTTTACGTTCTAAGTCACTTCCCTTACGTCCAAATTAGCATCTTAATTGTGAACCTTGAGCTTGATCGATTCAATCTTTTGAATGAATGTCTCTCAAACCATTTTCGCCCTGGTCCCTTGGTGAGGGACAGGAGCGAACTTTACTTTTCTCCTTGATCTTTGATCATTTTGGTTGCCAACTTACGTCACAAGGCGAGAAATAACTTCATCCATTCATTCTACGCATATTTAATTTGTTCCTTGCAAGGCAAATTTGATATTTGAGTGATTTTCGCCCTGGTCCCTTGGTGAGGGACAGGAGCGAACTTTGTATTTTAGCTCCAAATTGTCAACTTTTAACATTAACTCCTTGTTCATCACCCTTCTAATGACATTTTGGACCTTGCATGACTTCGCCTGGTTATCGTTTTTTGAAGGAAATGACTAGTTTAATGAATATCGCCCTGGTCCTTGACTAAAGGACAGGAGCGATTTTGCATCTTTGCTCAAGTTGATCACCTTTTGACGTTTGGTTCCTTGTCCATCATCCTTCCAAAGACATATTCGACCTTGTGAAATTTTGCCTTGGCGTGGTCTAGAAAGAAAAAAGATTGATTTCATGAATATCGCCCTGGTCCTTGACTGAAGGACAGGAGCGATCTTTGGTGTCTTGGGCTCATTCTTGTTCCTATCAACTCGCAATTGCCTTCACAGTGTAAAATGAGGTCCCTTGATCCCTCTTGAACGTATGAAATGGGATTGATATTCAAAATTTAAGCACACCTAGAGATTTCGCTCTGGTCCCTGGGAGAGGGATAGGAGCGAACTTAGGCATTTCATCATATTTGGCGATCTTTGCAACTTCATTTCTCTTGAAGCACCTTCAAAATATCATTGCCTCCTCGTACCTTGGTCTGGAGTGGTTTTAAACTTGTAAGGAAGGCAACATAACTAATATTTCGCCCTGGTCCCTGGCTGAGGGACAGGAGCGAATTTGCATTTGTAAGCTCAATCACACTTTGCCAATGTTTAAAAATATCTTCAACGGACTCGTCATGCTCCCTTTCATTCATCTTTAGGATGGAATTCATTTCTACTTGGTGAGAAATCCTCCTTAGTAAGAAATCGCTCTGGTCCCTGGCTGGGGGACAGGAGCGCCTAGGACAACATAGGCCTCACTTGGCGTTTTACAATCTTCAAATTATCTTCAACGGGTTCGTTACGCCTCCTTTGCTTGCCTCAAAGTTAAAACTTACTTGATCTTTGCCCAAATCTTGCCTTATAAGGAAATTCGCTCTGGTCCCTGAGAGAGGGACGAGAGCTACCACTAAAATTCGCCCTGGTCCCTGGGAGGGGGACAGGAGCGATTTTGCTTCTATGGTCCATTTTCCTCATGATGACATTTTCAAGTTATATTCAACTGATAAGATGTATCTCTTCTGTTCTCCCCAAATCGCAAAATCGTTCAAATCTTGCAAGGACAAGGCAATGTTGGATTTTAAGCTTCGGTCCTTCAGTGAGGGACAGGAGCGATTTTTGCTCCTGACACATTTCCATGTTTGCAAATTTCCTCAAATTATATTCACTGGAAAGAACCTGCCTCCCCTTATCTCTTCCAATCCAAAATTTATCTTGATCCTGCAAGGACAGTAAAATTTTGAGAAACAAGCTCCGGTCCTTCAGTGAGGGACAGGGGCGATTTTTGTCCCTGAGGGCAAATGTTCAACTTTTGTTGCAAATGACTAAGTCCTGGCATTCCATTACGTTTATTCCATCTTTCATCACGCCCTTGACGTTTTAGCTTGATCAAAATGAAGTCAGAATGGTCCAGACAAGACATTTCGCCCTGGTCCCTGACTGAGGGACAGGAGCGATTTGTCCTAAAACTCCAAAAATTCGCCATTTTCAAATCTCAAAATCTTCAAAGGTTTCAATTCGTGTTCAAACGCATCTCCTGACGACCCTGCACAAGACAAATGAAACAAATTAATAACCAAGATGCATAAAATATCACTTTCGCCCAGGTCCTTGGCTGAGGGACAGGAGCGATTTTGCTTCCCTAGGCCAAAATATCATGATTTTAGAGTTTTAAACACTTGACAAGGCAACAATAAGACCTTTCCAATGTCCGGAATCAATCATCAAAATTTTCAAAATTTGGTCAAAATCATTCAATCAGACAAAATTCCATAATTCCATCATCAACACTTAGGCAAAATTCGGGCTTATATTCAAAATTCCGACTGAACCTAGACCAACCCACTCGACCTCTGACGAATTTACCCCACTTCAAAATTGCATCCTACGAGAGGAAGCTCAACAATCTCTCAAAATTGGACTGGACTCTGGCTTAAAATCATCGAAACGCAAACCCTAAGGCTTAACCCTGGTCCAGACGACTGACGCACCTACTCAAAACCTTAAAAGCAGAGAGAGAAATAGGCAAAACCGAGCAAAAAGAGGGGGTCCCCATTTTAATGGGGCGATGTGTGAAATGGTCACAACAGACACCTCACAAGAAAATGTTTTCATTTTATGACACCCTTGGTCCATCAGTGAGAACCGATCTGAGATACGATCCATGGACCAGCGCTGCCCCAGTTGATGAAGGAGAAAGAAATGGAATTATGAAGTGTGAAGTGTTGTCTTGTCTGGAGGAAGTTCCTTAGTCCTCAACCTCAGAATTCCGGACCCCCGAAGTTCCCAAGTTGCTAAGCCTCCTTTTCTCTTCTTCGGAACTACGTAACCCTGAGGTTCCGAAGTTCCTTTCCTTAGCCTCCTTTTCTCTTCCTCGGAACTCTGGACCCTCGAAGTTCCCAGTTTGCTAAGCCTCCTTTTCTCTTCCCCAGAACTCCGGAACCCCAAGGTTTCGAAGTTCCTTTCCTTAGCCTCCTTTTCTCTTCCCCAGAACTCCAGAATTTCGAGGTTCCAAAGTTCCTTTCCTTAGCCTCCTTTTCTCTTCCCCGGAACTTCGGAACCTTCCTTTGCTAAGTTTCCTTTCTTTTCCCCGGAACTTCGGAACTCCGAGGTTTTGAGGTTCCAAGCCTAAGTCTTCCCAACTTCCTTCTGGCTTGCAACATTTCTAGATAGTGTGATCAACCCTCAAGGCTTTTAATGCTCCAACAACTCTTACAACCAGTTTTCTATATAAGGCTGTTATGCCTCATTGTAAAGGGTTCTCTCCCTGCTGGCTTGAGCTATTCTATGCTCTTTCACTTCTCTTAAAGACTTGTATTTATCTTGCATTTCTGCAACTGTAAGTTTGGCCATTGGCCTTTGAATGAATTGAAATTATCATTCTTGCCTTCCTTCAACTTATGCATGCTGTGTATGTTTCCTTACCTTCATCATAGGTGTATGTTTTTTGGCTCTTCTCTCATATATGCTGTGTTAATTTATTTCTGAGTGTGACTTGTGGGAAATCTTCTCCCTTTGATATTTAGCAAATTCTAACCTCCATACATGCATTGGGGTCATTCATGCAACTGAAGTTTGTGCATCTCCTGGGTATTTCGATTTATTCTTTGTGTCATCTTTGGGTGGGGAGAGAAACATTTCTTATCTTGGTGCATCACCTCTTTTCATTTTAAGCATTTCTCTCTTCCCTTTTCCTCTGCAAGCTGTTAGGATAGGTTTAGAAGTAAGATTTGAAGTGTTGAGTTGGTTCAACACCTGCACTTGGATTGAGAAGGAAGCCGACCTTCTCCGGAGATTCAACCCCCTTGCGCAAGGTCCCACACTTTGGGGTTGTTTCCATTTTTCACGAGGTTGGTGAGTTGATAGCTCAACAAGGGTGCAAGCTTTTGTGATAATAGTTTTTGACACGCCCAGTTGGACTCATCCTTCATCAAGTTGAAGACTTGGTGTGTTCTTCAGTGTATTTAGCCTTGGAGGCAACATTTTACACACTTGGCGACTCTAAGAGTAAATCTACTAGTCAAGTAGTCCGAAGCCGAAGCTAACTAAAGATTCAGTGTGTTCTTCAGTTCATCAAGCCTTTGGAGGCAAGATCTTTCAAGCACCTGGCGACTCTGCAATCATTTGGTGAATCTGTGGTATGTTATCAGTCTCTGGTTGAGAGGGTCCGTCTGCTCTTTTAAGCATTTTGTTAAACAAGCTCCATCTTTTTCAAATGCTTTAAAATGAGTTCATATCATGGATGTAACTTCTATTCACCCCCATTCTATGAGAATGCAAACCATTTTCCCCCTCCTTACCAAAGGGACCGAGCTAGGCCTGCTCCTAGTTTCAACCCAAATAACTTCACTTTAGTAGCAGGTGGGTACTTTCCTAATGCTTGCCACACACCCACCCCTGCTCAACCTTCTTGGCAGCCCAACCAGCCCCAAGATGATGAAAAGATGCAAATTGCAGAACTCCAAAGTGTGTTGCTTGATTTCACCAAGCAGTTGGAGGAGTTCAAGAGGCAACAAGAGTGGGATTTGCAACAGGGTCAGCTTGCTTATCAGGCTCAGCTTCAGCAACAACAGATGGGAGCGCAAAGACAACATGAGGAGTTCCTTGCAAGGCAGCTTGCCTCTGCTAGGAAGAAAGAAATTAAGCAACTAGCAGCCATAGAGATGCAGCTCATACAGGAGGAGGTTTCTGCCCCTAGGGTTCCTAAGTTTGAAATCCCAAGCTTCAGGTAGGGGAGACCTCCCAAGCCTTCAACTAACCCCCCTAGTTTTAAAATTCCAAGTTTCAAGGGAGCTCCAACTGTTGTTATACAAGAGCCTTCTCCTCGGTGCCTTTTGCAAAACGCCCCACCACCTAGGCCCTTTCCTAATGCTATCTCCCTTTTTAAGGGCAAACTTGTTGTATGGAGGACGGATGGTTCCCATCCTCATCATGAGGAAGGGGTTCAATCAACCATTGGTGAGTCTTCATATGCTCTAAAGGAGGAAGAATCAACGATGTTGCAGGAGGATATTGAGAATAATGAGTTGCAATGGTAGGTCATTGAAGAGGAGTGTGAAGGTAAAGAGGAAGACATTGTCCTCTCATTTGACAATCTTCCTTTCTTTATTGATCATGAGGAGAAGGATATGTCTACACCTCCCCTGGTGGTAGCTTTGGAGCAACAAGCTAGTGTTGAGGAGGGCAAAGGGGGTAATGTTTTTGCTGCAGATTGCATAGCGGATGGATCGTGCCATGAACCTGAGGTTGTTGCTTTATGTTGCCAGGAGGAGGAAACAAAAACAAAGAGACAATCTGAAGATTTTAGATCTTCTTATGAGGTCTCATAAACTTGAGATTTGTGCTGATGAGTTGGATATCAGCACATGTGATTATGATGTATGTTGGTTCTCCCTTGTCCCTGAAAGTGATGATGTTGAATATGAAGTCTTCACTCAAGGTGAAGATGTTTCTTTTGGCATTAGGGATGATGTGCCTGAGCTTGAGTGTTTCACTTGGGACCAACATGACAAGTTTGATGATGTTAAGCAACAACATGTTGGTCATGGCGACTGTCTTTTGGTTGCTCAACTTGACAATATACCTGAGCTTAAAAGTTTCCAATTTGATGTGTTTGAAGAGCCCCCTTGTGCAAGCCAAGACAAAGATATGGTATACTTTTCATCACCATGGGAGTTCGAGGCCTTTTCCTTTGCTTTCAACTCATGCCAAGAAGAGGTCGGCTATTGTGAAGAAAATGATGCCCCCTTGTATAATAGAGATGCTTTCTCTTTTGCAAGGAGTAGTTTTTTTGATGCTAGCCGACTCCCAAAAAACTGCCCCCTTGCTACTTTGTGTATGCTTCATGCATCCTCGAATGTCTCAGGTGGCTATTTTCTATGGCTTCCTTATGGTGGCAAGTTGAATGGTGAAGTGTTCTTCACGACATGAGAAGTATGTGTGATCTAATGCATGCATACAAGAGATTTCAACAATTACAGCTAGATGGTGAATGTAACAATGGTACGAGGGGGATCAGCTCCTTCAAAAGGTTCCTCTTTGACAGAGGCAAAAGCATCAATTGCCTCTTATTGTAACAATGTAAATATTAGTTAGGTTTCTTGTTTTCCAAGAAGTGCACGAGCACGGGCTATTCCCCTTCAAAATGGCTGATCTTGATCCTTTGCAGGTTACAGAGGAGATAGTTTTTTTCTTTCTTGCAGTTGTGACTCTGTGCCCAATGGATGCTCAAGGCTTCTGATCTATATGCTTAGCAGGTAAGCACCTCGTAGAGGTCGCCAAAAATGCTGTCATTTGACACCTTTGGTCCATCAATGAGAACCGATCTGAGATATGATCCATGGACCAGTGCTGCCCCAGTTGATCAAGGAGAAAGCGATGGAATTATGAAGTGTAAAGTGTTGTCTTGTCTGGAGGAAGTTCCTTAGTCCTCAACCCTGGAACTCCGGACCCCTGAAGTTCCCAGGTTGCTAAGCCTCCTTTTCTCTTCCCCGGAACTCCGTAGCCTTGAGGTTTCGAAGTTCCTTTCCTTAGCCTCCTTTTCTCTTCCTCGGAACTCCGGAACTCCTTTTCTCTTCCCCGAGGTTCCTTTGCTAAGTCTCCTTTCTCTTCCCCGAAACTCCGGAACCCCGAGGTTCCGAGGTTCCAAGTCTAACTCTTCCCAACTTCCTTCTGGTTTGCAACACTTCTAGATGGTGTGATCAACTCTCAAGGCTTTTAATGCTCCAACAACTCTTACAACCAGTTTTCTATATAAGGTTGTTATGCCTCATTGTAAAGGATTCTCTCCCTACTGGCTTGAGCTATTCTATGCTCTTTCACTTCTCTTAAAGACTTGTATTTATCTTGCATTTCTGCAACTGTAAGTTTGGCCATTGGCCTTTGAATGAATTGAAATTATCATTCATGCCTTCCTTCAACTTATGCATGCTGTGTATGTTTCCTTACCTTCATCATAGGTGTATGTTTTGTGGCTCTTCTCTCATATATGTTGTGTTAATTTATTTCTGAGTGTGACTTGTGGGAAATCTTGCCCCTTTGACATTTAGCAAATTCTAACCTCCATACATGCATTGGGGTCATTCATGCAACTGAAGTTTGTGCATCTCCTTGGTATTTCGATTGATTCTTTGTGTCATCTCTGGGTGGGGAGAGAAACATTTCTTATCTTGGTGCATCACCTCCTTTCATTTTAAGCATTTATCTCTTCCCTTTTCCTCTGTAAGCCGTCCGGATAGGTTTAGAAGTAAGATTTGAAGTGTTGAGTTGGTTCAACACCGGCACTTGGATTGAGAAGGAAGCCGGCCTTCTCCGGAGATTCAGCCCCCTTGCGCAATGTCCCACACTTTAGGGTTGTTTCCATGTTTCACGAGGTTGTTGAGTTGATAACTCAGCAAGGGTGCAAGCTTTTGTGATAACAGTATGATAATTATGAAATCAGATTTTAAATAGCAGATAGCAATATCAAATTACTTTATTTAAATGAAATATAAATATGAGAAGGTATATTGCATGTGTGTATACAAGGTATCCATATATGTGATATACTGTTTATGCGTATACATTCTGAAATATCAAATATGTCTGTTTTACTGTTATTTTTAGTTGTAAATCTAATAAACTTTAAGTTGAATGAGAGTCAAATTTCTGTTTTAAGTACTTTCTCAACATTTCAGTCTCTTTCACTTGACATGGATAATTATAACCAATTTAACTATGTTTCATGTTCCTATGAAAGGGATTTTCAGATTGCTTGATTAACTCCTATATTTCAATTAAACAAAGAAGATAAGAAGTTTGTCTGTTTTACTGTTCATTCTATTCTATTTTATAATGTACTGTTAATCTGTTTTGAATTCATATGCAGAAGAAGATTTTTGTTCAAGTTTTATCTCTAAAATCAATATAATAACGATGTAAAATCCATCTATAATTGTCCTGTCTGTTACGAATCAGAAAGAAAAGAATTACAAAACCTACTTGGTCTGGTAGGGTGATGTCAAATGATGAAGGCTGTCTCTTATCACTCCTAACTTTATTTCCTCTGAACGAATATTGCCTTCTTTGATCAAATCAAAACCTCCAAACTGATTAATCTTTCAAACCTAAATGATATGCACTCTCTGTAATGCAAGTTGTGATATGATAATGTTCTTTGTATTGTAAGCTCAGATATGATAATGCTCTCTGTAATGCAAGTTCAGATATGATAATGCTTTCTGTGATGCTACAAATGATAATGAAACTCTCTGCGATGCAAGAATGATAATTTTCTTGATAATGCAAGCTCTCTGCAATGCAAGAATGATAATGCAAGCTCTCTGCGATGCAAGATTGATAATGCAAGCACTTTTTTGTGTTGTGATTTCTGAGAATGGTATGTTTAGATTTCAGGTCCTTTTCAACTATATTCGACCCACCATTATGTTTTTTGAAGCAATAATAATGGTTTTGCAATACTATTGGCCGGCTACATAATGCAGTCGCCTCCCTAAATGGGAGGCGACTCCACTATGGAGTCGTACCAACTCCCCTCTCTGCATGCATTGCATTCACAGGCACATACTTACTGACAGCATTGAAAATGAAGAGAAGATTCTATTCTTACATAGTCTTTTTCCAAAAATACCATTGATGTTATGTGCGAAAAGCCTAATTGGGTGTTTCACTTATTATTTCTGATTTTCCTTGGTGTAACGGCTGTCTACAACCAATATACCTGCAGGATACCTTTTGAAATTCAAAATATGCATCCTTACTTAAGGCTGGGCGTTACACTTTGCAATGGTAAAGACTATGTGCCATTCACATTGGTTTGCATTGCTTGTTTTTAAGTGTGTTGGCTTAGTAGCCGTGGGCAAGAAAATCGACTTGGCACATTGCTTACTTAGCATGATTGGTCATGGCATTAGAGATTTACAATAACATTAGATATGAATACACGTACGCTGCAATATCATTAGATATGAATACACGTACGCTGCAATATCATTGGATATGAATACACGTACGGTGCAATATCTTGATGTTTTGATATAATTTGCATAGTAAAGCTCTTATAATACTATATATAAATGTGCCTACATCATCATATATGTTCATAGTGCATGTTCATATGCATACATACAAATAGGTATATACACGTGTGTCCATACACTACATACATATATGGTGATATATACATATTTATATGTATTCATTGTAAGTGTTTTACACATTTTTCTATCATGTGCATATGAAGCATGAATCAAATGAAAATAATCATAGCAAGGTGGTCAACACATCCCTGTTATTCAAATAATGATACACTTAGTCACATAGAAGATATGCTAATGAAATCTCATTTCTCATTTTAACATAACAACGATCATAAGTGAACATCATCAATCACATAGAAAACACATCATTTTGTTTAAATGCTTTAGCTATATGATCTACGTGGTGTGTGCGATGGTTTCAATCCTATCCATTCTTTTACCAAATGGCTAGACTCCTTTCCTTGACCATGTTCCCATCTTCAACCAATCTTGCATCCACTTAAACTTATTCACACGTCAATAGGTCTGCCCTCAAATCCAAATCAATACATGTTTATGGTAATGGGAACATAATTAATATCATCATTTTCATTTAAAATCTAAATATATAATTCTTCTATCATTAAAATTATCATTCTAATGATAATCATTTAAAATTAAATATATCATTATTTTATCATTTTAATCATTTAAAATTAAATAAAAAGTTAACTAATTAAATATCCAAAATAATTCTATTTCATTATTTTAGTCAAGCAAAAAGATGTGATGTGACATTGTGTTGTTGTGAATTCCGTAGAATTCCATGTGGATTTGTTGGGTGATACCTCTATCATGAGAGGAAAAAGATGCTTTCATGCCCTTCTTTTCTTGTCCTGGTGCGGTGTTGCAAATCGAGCTCTTGGTTCAGATGATGACGATGATTTTGTAATGGTCAACTAACCTGTGGCTTGCTGTCTAGTGGTTGGCTGTAGCCATTTTGGGCGCTGTTTCTATGTTTGGCCATGGTTTCCTCTTGGCTGTTTTTTTGGGTGTTCTGATCTGCCACCCTTCTTAGGTGTGTTTTATGAATTTTCAGAAACTATATGTTTATTGTTAATTATTTAATATATCATAGGTCTTCTACACCTTTATGTCAAAAAAAATAAAGATGAGATATATCATATAATATTAATGTACTGTATTGAGTTATGAGAAAGGAGAGTTATTCTTGTGACAGCTCAATGTAAGTAGTATAGGGTTTAAGGAGAAAATGTTTGAGATTTTTCTATTATTATTAGAGGTTTACAACACATCCCTTAGCATCACAAGGGCAACACATATTGAAATCACATGCAATTTTTTTTAAATACAGTGGTTGAATTTTGCATATAGTGATAAAATACAACAAATGCGTTTTTTGTGCCATTTCAACTTCAGTAGTATTTCAAGTTGAAGGTTTAATGCAAACTATATGTAGTTAGGTTCTCTATCTAGATGACAAGTGGGAGTTTTTCAAGGGAATTTTGAGTAGGTCCGCAAGTTCCATACCTGCCACTGCTTATTCGAAAGTCTCTTTTTACAACTGAATATGTTTTATATTAGAGTGATCATTGAGCATGATCAATTTGAGATTTTATGTTCCTTCTAATCAACACAATTATCTTAAAAACGGTTTGGAATATGAGATACCATAGCAAGCAGGTGAGAGAGGAAAATGACAATAAATTAGTAACCTGATGCTTTTAAAAAGACTGATTTTAAGCCTACTGTTTATTGGCCTAAGGCGGGAATGGCAAGAATAGATGATACTGGCAAAATCCAGGAACAAACTTATACAAGGATCATTACTATCCATATGGAGAAATTAATTCCGATAAAAGACATGAATGGAGAAGTGAAACATAGCACAAAGATGAGAAGTTTAGCTGGGTTTTTAACTACCTTTAAGTTCAAATTTAATATTGATGAATGCCTCAAGAGCCTGACAGTTTCCTTTGTCCATCCAATCTTTTGATTTCCACAAGATTGATTCCCATGGACGAAAGCATGTTGTCTATCTTGGCATCTATATTGGCATTCTACAAGTGAGGACATGCAAGTACTCTATGGTTTCTCGTCAGTTCTCTGCATGTAACATTGAATTTAAATGCATTATCATCATTGAAATCAAAGTGCTCAAGCATTGGCTGCCATTTACACTGAGATGGAACTGTCTATTTTGGGGGCTATCACCTAGATCAATGGGATTTTCGAAAGTTCCTAACTTTATCCGAACTCCCCTTCTTACAAGCCCTATTGAAATATTTTTCCTGGCAAATTTCGTTTTCTTTTTTGGTATGCTTGCTTCTCAGATTTTGCCAGTAGTTGCTAACTTGCTATACAGATTTGTAGCTGAGTTTACTAGATCTTTTACTATCTTGTTGCTTCTCTAGCCCTCGTCCGTACTTCCTTCCTCTGCTACAGTGCCTTACCATATTGTTCTCCAGAAAAGTCCAAAATAGCAGAGAACTCAGAGTAATGAACACACATAGCTTTAGGAATATACATTTTCGACATCGTACAGTGTGAGGAGGGCTAACTCATGGCCACTTAAACTTAACTTTGGCTTCTTCTACCCTCGATATATTCTTCCACTTAGTGGAGTAGGGACTGTAAATGGGAGCCAGTGAAGGATATATATAGTTTTGACTCAAATTGATTACTTTTCATTTGTAACAGTACTTAATAATCCATTGGTATTTTCTATGTGGCAATAAAGTTAGGAAAACTAATTATATGTAATATTCTAACTTCTGGAATATTGAAACTTAGAGCAATAACATGAAATAAATTATCTAATGGCAATAAGATTTTGATTCTTAATCATCAAATGTAGTCCAGAGAATTACAGATGAGAGAAAACTTTGGCAAACAGTAAAAAGCACCACTGATTGTAATTCTGAAATCAAATTTACACACCC
This sequence comes from Cryptomeria japonica, assembly GCF_030272615.1. Classification (NCBI taxonomy): domain Eukaryota; kingdom Viridiplantae; phylum Streptophyta; class Pinopsida; order Cupressales; family Cupressaceae; genus Cryptomeria; species Cryptomeria japonica. The sequence continues at coordinate 171,438,338 of NC_081413.1, forward strand.
AAATCTGCAGACGACTGAATACAGATTGAACTTTGAACCCTGACCTGATCACCTATTATTGCAGAATGAATTAAACAGGTTGTAGACCTGGAAGATAGTCTGTTTGCTGGAAAATGGCCTGGGTTTTGCAATTTTATGACTTCCTTAAGCGTTGCAAATCCTGGGGTTGTAAACAAGCAGCGATTATTCCCAAGAATTCTGCCCTTTTGTTGAAACCCTGGTCTTCTGAAGCTGCACAAATTTCCCTGTCCAAATAAACCCAAGAACTGATTCCAAAACTCGCTGTAATTGATACTAAACTGTACGGCTGAATGAAAAAGCATGAGATATGCCTGGGGTTGCATCCAAGCATGCACCTTTCAGGGGTTTCATCCTGAAAAGCAGACTGTATTTCTTGCAGAGACAATTCATAACACAGATTGAATGATAGAATGGCCTCCAAACAGCTTCCAGCGACTTCTTAAAGAGCCTCCCAAAAAGCACTTCGAACTTCACCAAGGAATTCGATTTAGGCATTATGTATAATAATATTTGCCACTTATTTGATTTAAGTCATAACTTAAAATGGCCCCTCTTAAGTCATAATGAATCAGACATTAGCTTTTTGGGATACAAGTAAAATTATTCACTTATTCCCTTGTTAAATTTATTAATCCTAGCCTGGGGAATACTGCAGGCCAGAATTTGACTCCCAGTTGCCTGTCACTGAAGAGGGGACATGACATTATACTATTAAACCAACTCCATAATCTGCTAAAGTATTGTGTACTCTTGTTTTGGTGCCAGTGTAAATGTTTCATTCTTAGCTTCAAGAATTTCCCTAGTAGCTCAAAATTTGTCTTAAGATATGAAACCTATTTGAGAAATGAACATTGCAGCAGGTCCATTCAAACAAACATCTAGATTATGATTATGTCAATGACAATATCAATTGCTAAGCAGGTTAGAGTCAACATGAGCCTGCCAAGGGATTAGTCATCTCACAAAGAGAACAACCGAATCTACAAAACTACCATCTGAAGAATGTTTTAATTTACTGCAACGAACACAAATATTTTGACACTAAAAATTAATAAAAAACTTGATCTGTTTTTATCACAATGCACACAGTTCTGGAAAGTGGGAGATCTCTTAGAAGGCAATATCTATGAGTTTATCTGTCTCTGTTAGGCTTTTAGCATTTAAAGTCCTAATTTAGCCATTATCATACCTAGAAGCCCAAAAGATGCTGTTTTGTTAATTCATGCCAACTAAAGTGCATATAGATAGAAAGTGAAATGAAATAAGACTATAACATCAAATATGGAATTTGTTCATTAATTTTTCCAATTACAATGTATGCTTTATCTTGAAATTCGAACCTAGTGTATCAATTGCAACTAGGAACATACAAATAATATATTAAACTACAAACTAAGAAAGTAACTTGCACAATGTGATATTCAAGCTCCAAAATCTCGGCCCATCAGCACTGGACTGCAGTCAAAGCCATCATATACCTCAATTAAGATGACCAAGTCCTCATTGTTCTAGATTGTGTGAGGCGTTTTTGATGTGCAAAAGGTTGTAAAGGTACCTATGTCTTGGTAGGATAGAGATGAGCCATCCCCATAAGGTTGAAACCTGAAAGGGCAGCCAAATGGTTGTCAATGGTGAAAATGTGCAAGGGTGATGAAGGCTAACCATGTATGGAAACAACCCAAGTAGGACAAAGGAAGGTAAAGTCACCACAAGACAAGTGGGATATGTACACATGACTTGTGACAAGACCAAAGTGGCATACCAAGGAAGAGGGACATGTATTGTCCCTTTAATTTGTACCTCTATTATATGCAATTAAGAAGTGTATTGTACAAGAGTGAAGATACAATGAGATATTGATGATTGTATGCCGCAAGTTAATATAATGGATATATGGTAGTTTATACCAAGTGTTATATTTATGAGATGGATATATCAGTGTGTACATTTTAATCTTGTTTTGTGCTCCACCGCATTTTTTGTATAATTCACTGCATAGGTTCAAATCCTTCTGTGTTTTGTACTCCACCACATTACTCTATAATTCATTACATATGTTCATATCCTTCTTTTATCTTCCCCCTTGAGGCACAAATAAAACTTTAAAGAACATATTACCATAACTCTGGTTTGTGCTTCCTCTTTTACCAACATTTTGGTTCCATTGTTAGGACCTTGGTGAATTGTAAGGGAAGATTAGAATGAAAGAATAATTTCGTAGTAAGATACACTAGTCCTATTGCATGAGAGTGGTTAGGCATCTACATGATGATGAATGAAGGGGGGGATCTCGAAAAGGATTCTGAAGGGATGTGACTACTTAAAGTAGGTCTAGAATGAGCTATTATGGCTTAATAACAAGATTAAAAAAATTCCAAATCAAAAACACCTATGGCTAAAGGAGATAACAAGAGAGCAAGTGAAATTGTGGAAGAGATCAAGATGGCAATGGAAATGAGCATGGAAGAAAAGAGATTGAAATAGGTCCAAGAGAAACAAGAAATATACTGCAAGAGGATGTAGAAAGCTAGGGAAGTTGAATTGGAGTGTGTTAGGAGGGTTGTTATCGAGGATGTTGAAAATTTTAATGCGGAGAATATTGTGAATGTGGAAAATGCTGAAATTTTGTTGAAAGAGGGACATATAATTATTGTGTTGTTTATTAACAACACACTTGAGCAATTAGATACCCCTTTGAACAAAGCATATGGATATCTGATTAGACTAGCAGATCGGATGAAAGAGTATGATAAATTCAAGGAGTCATCGAAAGGAGGGTTTGGAAGCTATAGTGCTCAATTAGGGTGTAGAAGTAAGGGTGCTTTGCCATCAACGACCATACTTTGAACCAAATTGTCAAATAGGTAATCTTTAAGAGTGGGTTTGAGGTTTTATTAACTTCCAATCAAAATGTTGTGTTTGGATTTCAGCGTAGAATACTTACAATTTGGTAAGCAAAAGTGTGTGATTACAAAGAGAAGAGGCGATAAAAATTTTGAATCAAAGGAAGGGGAGAAGAATGCAAAGAAAGAGAAATTAAAGGACATGTTCAATAACCTAGCTATTGACACAATTGAGGCAATTGGAGAAGGATGGGAGAATCCTATATTAATTAATGAAATATCATTAACTTATGAAAAGTTATTAAAAACCACCATATTTTTAATTGAAGCAACACCATGAAGAGGTAAGCGTCCTAGATTAGGTGTCATCCCTTGTGTTGTTGAAGTCTAGAAAGGTTTCAAGTAGGACAAATTTATTGGATTATTTCAAATTGAGGAAGAAGCACAAAGAAAAGAGTCACGTGCGAAGATTTATTGGAAAATAGTTCTTTGAGACCTAATTGCCTAGGGATAAAGGCAGGATAAGGAAATTAGTAAACTAAAAGGAAAATTTTAAGTGTAGTAGAAGCACCAAGTGCGTTAAAGAGAAAGAGCCCAAGGAGGCAAGGACATAAAATAAATGTAGAACGTGAAATTAGAGGTAGCTATCACCAAAACAGTGTGTCTACATCACATCAAACTACTAATTTTTGGTGTTTACTACTCTATGTGATAAAATAAATACATGAATTAATAGTAGAGCTGAAAATGCATACTAGATATAGGAGTGAATTATATTGTTATTCACAAATGAAATTATTACAAAAGAAGACCAAAGATGGCTAGCCAAGGATCAAAATTGATCTGAATAGATCAATACTACTTTCCTTGACAATACATAATCTATATGAAGGACACAATGATTACCAAAAGGAATACAACTGCCAACTAACCAATGCTTATAACTACCCAAAGTTGACAAACAATTAATACATAGTTGGGTAATCAATATTATTAAAAAATAATAATAGGCATTGTACATTGACTACATGACCCTCCCCCCCCCACAAAAAAAGAAAAAGTCGTCTTCCAAATGACAAGTAAAAATCAAGTAATATTATGGAAGATTGATGATGATATTGTAGATGAAGACTTGTACATGAACTTGGAAGTGTAGCTTGCAAACTTGGACTTGTAGTGTACTTGGCAAACCAAATGAGTGTAGTTGGGGTTTGGGGACAGTGCCCTCATGAGGTTCCCAAGGCAATGCCCTAGGTGCACTCCTTGCCACCATGTAGGTCAGGGTCAAGGGATGGAGTCCTCGCAGCCAAGCTCAAATTAAGACATTCAAAACCACATAGACCTTCATGGTGCACACCATTTTCACGATTTTTTAAAAGGCAAAAAACAATGTTTTTGATTAAGGAAAAAACAGGTTTTGAGGGGACCCGAAACCTCATACAACAGGTTATGAAGGGACCCAAAACCCTTAGATTTAAGTAGGATCTAGAACCCACAATACAACGCTGCCAAGAGGAATAATCATTGAAGAACCAACAACCCAACCTCAGCCAAGACAGAAAAGACTAGCATCTTTCACATGCACAAGGGTTTTGTTAAGGCTCCCTTAACCTTCAACAAGTGCCATGGGTGATTCTAGTTACCCATAACCTTTAGCAACACCAGATTACAACAGATATTCTTACAATCACAATCTGGACACATAGGGTTTTGAAAGGCTCCCCTAACCTTCAACCTGGGTTTTGAACTGGCACCCAAAACCAACAGGGAAGGATTTTCCCAGGCTCCCTCAACTTGTAACATAGACCTTAGGCCACCAAACACAAGACCTGTCCATAACCAAAAACAACAACTGGCCAGGCTAGGCCCTTGAAAACTACTATCATCCAGCCTGCCTATGGGTTTTACCAGGCTCTCACAACCTGAAAGTGGGTTTTCCAAGGCTCCCAAAACCTGAAAAAGGGCCGGACCAACAGACAGCAAGAAAGACCCTGGCCACAAAACCAGCTGGGAATCTGGGATAAGAAAGTCCCAGACCCTTCCGAGAAGACACCCATGAGAGAAAAGACAGGCAACCTCAACTAGCAGCACGAACAACAGTAGCAATCGAAAAGCCTCTTCACTCCATCTCCCCACCTCAATAGGAAAGATGTCCACCTTAATAGGACTAGGAATAAGGCAGTTTGACAGCCCACAACACTCTCTTGCAGCAAGTAGAAGCCAACCCTCTCCCTTCCCCCGAATCTCCACCTCAATAGGAGATAGGGTCACCTCAAACAGACAAGAAGGGGAGAAGACCGAAAGCTCAGATATCCCTCTCATAGAGCTACTCAGAAGTAGACCCTCCACCTCTATAGGAGAGTAGCCCAGCATAGAAAAAACCTAAAAACCTAAAAAAAGCCACCCAGCGGAAGCTCCACCCAGATCCCAGATCACCCTCCAACGCTAGCTCAACAAGAAGAAGGGAAGAGTGTAGAAATCCCCATCGCCGACTTCAAAAATTGCAACACGGTTCTAACCACACCCATCACAAGCCCATCGCACACGTCCAACCTCCTGAGGCAGGGCCCCATCCGCAAGAAAAAGAACATTGGCCAGAGAAACAACAACCAACACCCCTTTTCGGCCTAGCACAATGGCTACAACAACAACATGGGTCTTCGCAATTGCCTTAGAGAAGAGGGTCAATGCCTCCACACCACGACACTCCCCATCAGCACCGTACGCAGCCAAAGACACAACGGACCCCCGTATCCAACACACACAAACAACGCAAAACCTCCCCCATGGCCACAATCCAGTCATTGGAAAGAGGCAAAAGCCTAGCAAATAGGGCTTTGCCAATCCCATCAGCCCGCGCAATCCACAAAAGGTAGCAGGGGGAACTGCCAAGATGCCCTTTGCCTCCTCTAATCGCCCAATATCACATTCGAGCTCGGTGAAAAGGAAGCCCTTGCGCAAAGCATCCAAACATCCTTCCTCAGAGCAAACCAACAGGAATGGAGCCGATAAATCCACACTGGGCCGAACAATCCAAACAGGGCAAGAGCAGAGATCTTCGTCTGGGTCGTCATCACCTCCTCTAGAGGCGTCTTCATTTGAAATCTGCGCTCCTCCACCCTTCCCGCTCGCTCCACCTCGCTTCCCGCTCATCTCTTTACATTGGTGACAAAGTCAGAAAAGAGAGATTTCAAAGTGTATAACCAACATATGATGTCAATTAGGGAAGGAAGTTGTACGATGGTTGATTGCTGCACGATGGGGAATTGTGTTTGATTGACGATGCAACCGACATCATCACTTGAAATGGATTGTTGTATGTGTAGAGGAGTGTTGCTATGTGATGCCACCAACCAGTCTTACAATGTAGATACATTGTTGTTGAGGGGTTGTACAGTGAGGAGATTTTGTACATTGTGCAAAAATAGATGCAAGAGACTTAGTTGTACACTGAAGGATTGTTGAAGCTGTATGATGTGAAGTTGCACCCATTGTATGTTGTGATGCCTGATGATGATGATGATCTCTACTCATCGTATGCCATTGTGTGCTTGGTGTCGTACTTTTGATCATTGAGTGAATGAAATGGTTTGACTATATGATGCGAAGAGGCTTAGTAACCTGTCGTGCTATGTAACTTGGCCGGATGACATAGTCTAACCATTTAATATATTTGGGCTATGTAATTGGGCCTTTTTAAATTTTCTCCTTCAAGTGCCAAATAACATTTTTGCTTCTTCCTTAACACTGTTTCTTTATTCTAATTTTCTTTTTTGTTTTTGTAATTTTTTGTGAAGTTGATTTCACTTGACCTATATTTGTAATATGTATGCCCCATGTTAAATCTTTTGCTCTTAATTGAGATGTATCGTATGTAATTTTGCATTCTTTCATCGGTTGCTCTACATTGATAGTTGTAGCTTCAATAATCCTCCATTTTCCAATGACATAGGCCATGGGGAGAATTTGTTTCATCCTTAGAACATCGTTGTAACTCCAAAATTCCTTCATCGTTTGGTTTTATTGAACCTTAACTCTTCATCCATTTTTCTTTGGAGTCTAAAATTGATGAACGCGAGGAAGCTGCTTTTGCATTAATGGCTTGGTTCTTTAAATCAATTACACATTTCCGACCTTTGGTTTCAATGGAGATTGTATTCTTTTTCCAGTTGTGATCAGCTTTGGCTTCTACCAACCAACCCCGACCCAACAATGCATCATACACTTTTTTCCTTAATGAATGATCATAAAGTTCAACAAAAATGCTTGGGTTCCAATGATTACCTTTTGTCCAATTAAAACTCCAAGTACCTTAATACCTTGTTGATCTGCATCCATCATCTGAAAAGTTGGGGGCCAAATAGTCAGCTTACCAAGACTTCTCCAAGTGCCTTTTGGAAGTATGTTCATGCTAGACCCGCTATCAACAATTCTATTAGTGAGATTCCCTCCAAGGATTTCTATATTCACCATGACTTGTTTCTTTGTTGTGTTAACTGCCAATAACATTGTATGAATCACTTGGTCACTTGATAGTGGAGGTTTGGTTGTCGGATTTTCGTTCTCACCATATTCTAGTTGGGTCTTGTTGATGGATGTTTTGTGACCACAACAACACAGAATAAAGTTTCCAAGGGACACTCTATCCTCTCTAGAGCAAAAGCTTGTGTATGCTAAGATTGCGGAAGATCATACAAGAGATTCCAAGGTTCCTATTGTGAACTTTGTAATTGGCATAAACTGCTTATTGTTATATTTGATAATATTTGTTATCTACCAAAGTATTAATTATTTGTATTAAGTGGGTTGTCACTCTCAGGTAGTTAGGTGTTGGTTGGTTGACAGTTGTGTACCTCTTGGCAACCGACGGGTTCTTTAAATATATTGTGTACCGCCAAGGAAGTAATACAGTATAGTCGGATCTATTGTAATCCTTGGCCGACCATCTTTGGTCTCTTCTCTGTAATAATTGCATGTGTGAATAAAGATATATTTTATTGTTGTGTCTGGTATGCATTGTCCTATACATTATTTTCTGTATTTAATTTACCAGTTGTAGCGGTAAACAAACTTGCACTTTTGTGATGGGTATGAGCTTGTTTGGCTTGATGTTTGCTAGTAATCGAAGGGGTACCTTACACAAAGTGGAACAATCCTTAAGGAGGCTTAACAAATTTAGACTTCAAGGAAGTATAGCAAATGATTTAGCAATGATAAGTGTTTTGAAATGTTTTCTCAATGAAATATGCAGAAAGTAAATGAGTGAAGGGATTGAGGGGTTCTAATCTAAATCTAAGGAACTCAAAAGACAACAAATGCTCAGGTGAAATCAACCACACCTTGTTTCACCAAATTTTGACAACTACGCAAAGGGAGGTGCAATCTTCAAGGGCTGTGCAAAAGATTTTCATATCACCAATGAACACCATCAAGATGATCAAAGTTAAATGTACACATTCAAAAGGCCCAGTCCAACCTTACACTACAAATAGAAATCATCTATTTGCAAAAGGTATGAGCAAATGCTTTCACCATGAAACAATATTATCTATCTCACTCATCTAATTGCTTGAAAACAAATCTAACTACTTGAGGAAGAGAAACCATGCAAACATTCAAAATAACACAAGTAATCACCAAAACGAATGAGTTACTTCTTTTTATCTTGATAGCTTATAGCGATAACTTCATACAAATTCTCCCTCTTTAACAAATGAAGGGGTGAACCCCTTTTATAGGCCCCAAGAATGAAAATTGGTGGCCAAGATTGCATTGAAATCAAGGGCTAAGATCTCTCCATGCAAAACCCTAATTAGGGTTTGACCAAAAATACCCTAGGTGGTGCCAAGTAGCGGGCCTAGCAATAAATAAGGTATCACACCCACTATGCATTAAATAATCCATCGCTCCAAATAAGGAACCCACTATGCATTAAGTAGCCCACCACTCCATGTATTTAATAAATCATCGCCCAAAATAGGGCGTCCACTATCTCTCTCTCTGACGACGAATGCTATGAATCTGGTCATGATGACCTTGAGTTCACCTATGGAGACACTTGGCGCAATTTCAAATTTATACTCCAAAATGGCTGTCTTTTTCACACTTGGAGAAAATCTTCTCCCATCTTGACATTGTCTTCGGACTCTTGCGCATGATGTATGAGAACAAGGAAACATTCTCTAGATGATCCCTTGAGAAGGAATCCACAAAGAAGAATTCATGCAGCTTGCTCCTCAAATTATCCATTGTCAGCTCCTCGGTCAGTTAGTCTCTTTGCAAACAATGTCTCGACTGTGTTGAGGATTTCTTGAATATTCTTGACTGCTGTCCTCAATCAAGATGACTCCTCATTTGATCTTTTGAAGAATTCCTTCCCGACATTTACAACATAATTTCACCGAGGGGAGTCATATGCTTCATTTTCTTTGATGACTTCTCCATCTATCAACGTTTGCTTGGGGACTTCTATCAATACTTCTAGGTGTGGAATAGTCATATCTTGATAAAAGTGCGTGTCCTCCCATGATTGGTCCACATTCTCCAGTCTACCAAGGATGGCCAGGATTCTCTAGTACAATTGAACCAAGTCCTCAACGAACTTTCCTGCTATAGTGAAAATGTCGTCCACCCATTTCTTAGTGCCTTGTGATTTTTCTTATCTCTTCAAGATTCCTTTGAAAGAGTTGTGGGAGGAACAAAGGTCTGGTCTCCTCGCTTGAATGGACGCATTAAGCGTTGCACATACCCACATGGAACTTTGTTCTCACTTTTCAATTTCTTATATTTCTCTTCCATCTCCTTCATCCATTCCTTCAGTGCCTGAGAGGAAGCATCAAAATCCTCTATCACTCGTGCCTTGGTGGCATGTCCTAGATCAACTGTTGTCACATCATACTCTTCTGGAGTGATATCACTTCTGGCCTTGTCAACCCTTGGCATTGCCACATGTAGAGTCTTGGACCTTGATTCGTTTCTGGTTACCTTAGAGAATTTCTTTGCCACCTTCTTTTCCACTGGCTTGTTTATCCAGCTTAGAAATTCTTCAATTTCAAGTGTAGGATCAATTTCCTCTTCTAGTTCCTTTCTCATTTTTTCTTTAAGCCAATCTAGAGTGGCTGACTGTTGACCATGTGTTTCTAGCTGCTCTTATTCCTACGTTACTTCCTCAAGGAGTCCTAAGTCTTCAATTGTTGTTTCTCTGAAACAATCTTGATCATGCTGCTTGGTATTCGGAGGAAGTTCTTGTTCCTCATTTCTTTGTTGAGCAAGCCTTCGGGAAGCATTGACACTAAGAATATCCTGTGCCTGTGAAGTGTCTTGGCCCTCTTCCCGTGACTAGTTTCTCGTGTTGAGTCCGGCTACTTCCTCTGCGAAGATTCCAATTTCCTGCACACTTGATGAGTTACCAAGCGATTGCACCTCTTCTAATCTTTGCTTCTTCTTTTGTGGCTCCAATTCTAGGCAATGCTTTTCTCTTTCCCACGTTCTGCCCTTCCCTTTGGAATTGCTTTTCTTTGGCTTGAGCTCCTGATGACCCCTTAGTGGCTTCATCTTGTGTCTCTCGTATCAAATTATAAGTCAGGTGGCCGTTCTTTGTTTTCAACTTGCTGATGTGACGCTCAACCCAGTGTCTTGTAAATTTGTAACTGGTCGGTTTAGAATATCCAGATCAATAATTTCGAGTTCTGACCAATTAGGTGTGTGGATTGGCCTATTCTTTTCCTTCTCATAATCAAGGTGAACATTGTTCATATCCTCCTCCACTTGACCTGGCACTTGGATGATTTCACATATTCTTATCAACCTGAGAGGCAACTTGGAAAACATTCTTTTGTTGACCTTGTAATCATCCTTGGTGTTAGCCCAATAATCTTCCAGTTGTATCTTATGCTTGTGCCTTATGCCAGCCACCATTCTTATCTTGTCGTACGGATCAAAATCTGATCTTGCAATGTGGGCTGTGAGGTGGCAGAATTGCAGTTCCTCTGCTGACTTCTCCGCTACTGCTAATGATGGGCACAATTCATTGTAATCCTCCATGACGATCGGGAACTCGAGTCCACCTTTCTTCTTCTTTTTCTAAACCTCATCATAGGCAGTTAGCTGACTTGTTACCTCAAGTAGTACCATCTTATTTGTTGGGTATCTTGGGAGCCTATAGGGATAGGAAGAGAATCCCTGGACTCGGATGTAGGTGAATCTTGGGAAGTTGAACCAAGCTCCGTACTTTACCAATTTCCTCGCTTCCTGTGATAGCCTCATGTGAACGCCTCCTTGTAAGGATCAGACAATGTGCCTGGTGAAGGCGTCATTTACTTTCTTGTAATAAGTAGTGTTGTATAGGTGCAACTGAGGATAACATTCGTGGACTTTCAACTGTCTTGGACCACATCCCATGGGTTCGTTGCTTGACAATACGTTGAACTTTGTCATTCTTGCCAGCATATAAACAATGTATGAGCTCATGTAGAAGGACTAGGAATGCATCAAACTCTTCAGTTGTTCGTCTTGGTTGTTCCGAATTATTTTTGCCCAATCCACCATCTTGATTGCATCCATTACTTCCTTAATGAAGTAAAACATCCATGGCTCGAAAATGAACGCCTGTGGACATCCCATAATCCGACTCATCATCAACACGAGATCACTATACTCTTGCTTGAAGTCCATGCTAGTGAGCTGCTTGGGCATCTTTGAATGGTGAGGCATTGGCTTCTGCATCCATTTTCTATTGATGATTCCAACGCATCCATCCACTCCGGAGTCATACAACATGGCTGCTCTTTCCTTTGTCTTGTACACCATGGCTTGACACACGGGGATTCCAAAGGCTTCAACAATTGCCTCAACTGTGAGGTTTGCCAAGAGTCTGCTATCAGGAACTACAATTGCTCTTCTCTCGGAGTTGTAGTGTTTTGCACATTCAATGATCAGCTTCGGGCATTGGATGGTAGGAGGGAAATCGGCTACTGTCACAATTCCACTTTTGGCTATCTTCTTGGCTACAACTAATAGCGGATGTCCATCATGACCAAATATTCTTTTCTTGAATTCTTCCAACTTGAACGTTCCTAAGTTGGTGTCACTAACTTCTCTCCCCTTTGAAATGATTTATTCAGGGAGAAATCCTTTCTGTTCATTTTTTATTTGCGTTTGCCTGGAAGTGCTCACCACCTTGCTTGACTCTACCATTTAATTTCCTGCAAAATAAAATAACTAACATTAGATTCATGCTTAAGGAAATCTTAAAATCCACCAAGGGAAGAATTCCACGTTGCATATTCTGGACTTGGAATAAATAAAAAACCTCCAAAGACTAAAATTCTTGAACGAAGAAAAATCACACCTTAGTCACTTTTCATGCCCTGCTCTTGCTTAAATTCTCCAAAGTGCATTGTGAAGAATGAATTCTCATGCCTTGTTTAAATAGGAAATTCGCCCACCAAGTTGCCAAGTTGGCACTGGGATAAATTTAGCAGCTGCATTAATTCTTTCCAAACGCATTTCGTGTTTCCATTGTGAGGGGGAGATGCCTTGTCGTTCTAGTGGTCCCTACTTGTCATACTTGACTTCAAAAATAGGAACTTCCATTATGTCTTGAGTTATGCCCCATTAATGAAGAATATTCCATTTTGAATGTTTCAAACTTGTCTTCCACTTGTTTCTTTCTATCTGGGTGCATTTTGGATAGGGAGGAGGATTGTTTCAATGTCTGGGCACCAATTCTATTTGGTAGAAGAATTCTCCTAGCTTGGGCGCATTTTGGATGGCCTGAAGGATTTTCATGCCTTTGCCAAATTCCATTATTCTTTCTTTCTTGGAAACTTGAGTGCATTCTAGAGGTGAAGGAGGAACTTCTTCAATGCCTTAGTCAAATATGAGTTTCTGAGATTCCATGAGGTTGGGCGCATTTGGGAAGGTAGGAAGGATTTTGTTAACACAACGCCAAAATTTATCAAAATGCTTCTAGACTTTAGGAGATTGAGGAAATTGCTGCTAGACTACCCAAAACTCACAACCAAAAGACCAAGTGGACACAAAATGTAGGGGCTCCCCATTTGGAATGGGGTGATGTGTGATTAGGTCACAACAGGTCTTAGCATGCATCATCTCATTCTCCCATGATACAGTAGCATTTTGAAGTTTATGAATACTTAGTAACGATAGTTTGAAGTACTTGCCTTGTAATATTTTTCTTGAATTGTGATTGATTTGTTACTGTACTTGCATTTGCATTTAAGTGGTGACATTTGTTATCCCTAGCGTTCTCCACTTCAGCCTTTGCTTTGCGAAGCCTTTCTCTTTTTGTACATGGGTCCAGGTACATAGCCCTCTTTGCTTGTGCATGAGTAATGGCCAATACTTGATTTTAATTGTCAACATTAATTAGGTTGATCCTAGCTTTTTGCTTCAGACATACAATGTCTACATGGTCTCCAAGTGCACACCATTTGCACAATAATTGCACATTGTCTTGCTTGTTCTGTCAATCTCTCGCAAAAGTGTCCCTATTCATTACATTGTCAACATTGTATGATTGAACTTCCTTTTGGGTCCATACTGTATTTGGCTTCGACCTCCTCTTTGATATCAATAACAACCTGGAGATGCATTTTGTGGCTTTGATGGAGTGGACTGCTCTCCCTACGTTAAGAGTACTTGTGTACTACTAGTCTTCAAATTGTATGGGCACTTCTTTATTGAATGAACCATAACCTAGCAAAACTCACAAAACATCTTTCTAGGACAATTACCTTTTGCCTCTCTATTTTGCACTTTGTACACCATAGTGTTAGTTTCTTTTTGCACCTTCAATTTTTTCATCATTTAGAGTACATCCCTTTAGAGTGCTTGTACGGTTCCCAATTCCTTATCACTGTCGTCATCTGAACTTCCATCTTCCTCTATTTTATTTTACTACGCAAGGACATTTTATCTTCATTTTCTATGTCCATCACCCAATTGTAGGCATTAGAATAGGATAAGGGTGGTACTACATTTTTTTCCTAATGACGAAAGTAGACCTTCAATGAACCATCGCTTTAGTAGACTATCATCTGGCTCTATTCCATTTTTACCAGCAGTTATTTAAGTCAATGATTATAAGCTCATACTTTTTCATGCTTACCTTGTTTTGTATTGTAAATTTTTGCTACTATTTCATTATCATCATGAAGCAATTTAAACTCTTCTTCAGAGGCCTTCTTTAATCTCTCCCATGTATAGGGAGGCTTGGTTAATTTCTATATACAAATAAATTGCTACACCTCACAAGGTGGCTGGAAAAAATCATAGCAAAATTGCTTTATCGTCTTGCTCATTTGCTGTCTACATTAATTCACAAGTCTTACAATGCTTGATGAGATCCTCCGATCCATTGCATGTAAACTTGGGGCATTGTTGCTTTTCTCCACTAGGGATTGCCATGGTCTCATTGTGATGCAACCCTAGTGCCTAGAATATGCTTGCTAGGGAGTTTTGATTTGGACGTTTTGGTGCTTCTCTCACATTCTTGGCCATGTAGGAATCGTCAAATCTTCCCCCAACTTCAGGCTTTTGCGCATGCCTTCAGATTTTTTTTATACACCCTTGGCTCGATTTCTCCTCGGATTGACAACCTTTCAATGCCTTAAAGACTACTCTTGTACAATTTTGTGATGGAATGTGACTTCATCTCTAGAGAAGGTTGTCTTGACTTTTCAACTTGATTGCATTCTCAGGAGGGCATCATATAGTTGTATTTTCCTCAAGTGTGTCTAACAATCTTCTCCTTCATTCTTTTTGCTCAGTGATCCTTAAATATTGCCCGATCTCATGGTCTTGACACCTTGTGGCCTGTTTTCTCCTTTATTGGGATCTAAGCGCATGAATCACTCGAATTTGACCTAATTTCTTTTAAGGCAATGACGTCAAATTTTCACTACTCTATTTAATAAAATAAATACACGAATAAATAGTAGAGATGACAATGCATACTAGATATAGAAGTAAAATATATCTGTATTTTTACATTAAATTATTACAAAAGAAGACCAAGGATGGCAGCCAAGGATTAGAGTTGATCCGACTAGATCATGCTACTTTCCTTAACGATGCATAATCTATTTGAAGGGCCTGATGATTGCCAAGAGGAATAAAACTGTCAACCAACCGACGCTTATAACCACCCGAAGCCGACAAACAATTAATACATAGTCGGATAACCAATATTATTGAAGCATAATAATAGGCATTTTACATTGACTACATTTGGTAAGGACACAAAGGAAGCCACCAAACACAAATTTGTCCTAGAATCTACTTGGAGGAGAAGTGGAATAATAGAGAATCAAATGAAGCTTTATGATTTTGTGTGGACCCTTAGAGATGAGGTTCTTAAATGGTATATGAAAGTATGCCTAGATCGTGATAAGGAATGGACCGATTAAAAGAAGGATTCTTGATCAATTTCCAATCACAGAAGTCCCTTCGAAAAGTGAGAGTAAAATGAGGGACATGACACAAAAGAAGGGAGAGACCATAAAATAATTTGATCGAAGAATCAAAAGAGTAGTGAGAAAACTTGAGGAAATGCTATTAGAAAAACAAAAGGTGGAATGGTTTTGTCTTTGGGATACTGTCTGCGATTAAGGCATCTTTGGTAGAAAAAAACTTTGAAAGATGTATAGAAGTGGGGAAATATACCTCTAGGATTGAAGTGCAACCTTGTAGAAAGAAGAATGAAAAGAAGTTCTTGTCAAGATAGAGAATCTTAAACTAGAATAGAACGATTGAAGACTAAACAAGAAATTCTAGCAAAAATAGATAATAATTAGGATATGATACCTAGCATAAGGAAGAAGATTAGGTGCATTATTACTCAAATGAAGGACACCTAAGAAATGGATGCCCAATAATGAAAGGAAAGAAAAGAGTCACAAACTTTAAAGTGGACTTTGTGGAGCCTCCAAGGAGGTTAAAAAGTGTTTATTGTGGCATTTGCAAAGAATGGGATGACCACAAGATAGATAATTGCTCTTCATTATTATTTTTGCTAAGAGATGAAGAGGAACGTTAGCTCTAGTATAATCACATATGTGAAGATAATGAGCCTTTTCATAGAGGAATGGCAATACCCAAAGGAGTGGTAAAACAAGCTTTCCATAAATAGGAATATGGGTATTACCAGCTGAAATGGAGAGATCAACACAACATCAACACAATTCAAAATGCGAAACCGCAAATTTTAGATGATAGACTATCTACTATCTACAATAATGATTATGATGATAATAGAACCAACCACAATGAATTTAGAGGAGGATGAGGTTGAGGCCAGAGGAGAATAGAGGAAGCAACATATTTTATATGTGGTGAGATAGGACATTATGCTAATGATTGTTGGGAAGAGAAAAAGAAGGTTTTCAGATTCTATCATATTCAGGATTTATTCAATTATCCAAGAGCAACAAAATATTAGAAGAATGACCAAGCTACCACAAACAACAAAGAACTATATGGACTTAGGTGTTGACTTGTGTAGGTGGCAACCTACACTCTTGTGCCATATTGTGAGGAGCGTCTTCTTTCACTCACATGTCACGTTCATAGGAAGCATCTTTTTATTAGTGATTCATTTTGTGACTCACCTAGTTGTCATACATTGGGACTCTTTTCAAGTATTTCTTGTAAATACTTATGTTAGACTTTTACTTAGATGAGTTGAAGAGTTGAGCTTACATTATTGTAATCATGCACTTGTGGAATATATCTTGTTATACATATTTATGTTAATGTTTTTCTCTATTAGAGTAGCTATTGCTTTGCTACTATAATAAGCTTCACTCATCTAGATTGTGTCTCTTTTAAGATTTTGTCTACATTAGAGGCAAATCTTACAATTTTTGAGCCAAAATTAGTGCAAAGAATTGGGCATGTAAAATATTTATGTGGGCAAAAATAACAAGATGGATTGTTGGTTTTGCCAGTAATGAATTGTTGTGGTGATTACAAAATCAATGGGTTGGTTATGCATTCAACAAAAGGACAGTTCAATTTAAAAGGGGCAATCCTATTAGTTACCAATAAAAAAGAAAGTTTTTTAAAAATTGACATGGTATAAACACTTGGTAAATGATAAATAAACATAAAAATAAAAGGCCATGAGAGTCCTATAGGTTGTCTCAACACCCCCATCAATGTTCGATTAATTGAGAGGAGGTTTTATTAATATAAGCTGCGTTGTGTGTTGGGCATGAAGTGATTGTCAAATTTGCCATGTATGGTTGCCTATTTTTAGGCACTTTAATATTTGCACAAGGTTCCTGTGTAAGTTCATCTTCGTCCAAAGGACTATTTTTTCTTGAATATACATTGTTCCAAGAGTTATCCTTGCCCTCTTTGTTTTGTTTTCTATTGTGGGCTCAAGAGACAATAGAGTTTGATGGGTTACATCAATGGGGCAGTGTTTGCAAATCCTTAGATCGCGCTATAGCAACTTGACAACTGCTTTTTAAAGTGGTGAATGCCACCACTACATTAACTCTATGAAATTGCATTTTAATTTCTTTGGAATCAGGCTTAGGTTCGCAATAGACTTATGCAAAATCCTTTTCATATGCCATGATAATTTAGATAGTAAAAAATTGCATAAAAACAACTTTTAGGGTTACTTGAAAACCCTAACTCTAAACCAAAAATCTTAGTTTAGTGTTGGGGTTAGGGAAAAAAAATACCTAACTGTAACCCAAAAAATGGTTTAGGGTTAGTAAAAAGTAAAAATATTCTGGGTGCCTAATTTGTTTAAAAAATTGAAGTTAGTAAAGTTAGGAAAATCCATAACATTGACCCTAAACCCAAAAATAGTTTCGGGTTAGTTAAAATAATTTTTTTTTTATTACTAACCCTAAAGTTAAACCAAAAAAACTACTTTAGGGTTGTGGTTGGTGTTCAAAATATTTCCACAGCAGCAAAATATTTCTGGGGAAATTTTGGCAAACGAAAAGATGATTTTTATAAATAATTGGGAAAATTCAGATTTTCAAAAACATAAAAAAAAATGCAAAACAAAAAGGAAAAACTTGTTTTTTTTTAAAAACTTTAAAAGGCATTTCAACAGCAGTGGTCTCATGTCTTGGCTCCTCCATCAAATGCCATTTGAAGTGATATATGCCTCCATTGATATTAGTCGAGCGAAAATTGCATTTGATCGGTCCATACCTAAACTTGAAAAGCCTCTTTGACATGGCATGATGACTTGATCTGCAAAGCAAAAAAATGAATTTCGTCATTCAAATGTCTTGAGTTTATAACTTTGACATTATTACTCTAGAAGAAATCCCTATCGCTCCAAGCTTATCACTCCTGCCTTTTGGTCTACCTAGATCTCTAATGCCAATCTGCCCATTATTACCAAAGTGATAGTACAAAAGAGCAACTCTCTCAATATACCCAACCTTTTGACATATTTGGAAGAGTGATATAATGAAGATGTACACAAGAGTAGAGTTGTACGAGAGAGTAGAGTGGCATTGCAAGAAATGGCACGTCTACGTACTCAAAAGGGGCAATCTAGAGCATGTAGGCATGGTTGCTTTTTTGACATTGTGATCCCCTTGTGCTAGATTTATGGTTGGACAACCGATCGCTGGAAGAAGAGAGAAGAAAAGAATAAATGTACAAGACAAAGTATATATTGTCTCCTTATCATTTCAACCCTCTATAGCCCTCAAATATACATCTAGGGCATCACTTCTAAGGGTACAAGAGGGTAATCTTTCTAAATGCTGTGTCCAATACACTGCAGAGGGGCTTAAGGACAATTTTTTTTTTTTCAGTTGAGTATATTAGATTCCTTGCAAACATTATTACTTTACAATAAGAATAAATTCAAGCATGTACAAGGTAAATGAGTTTTCAATAACATGACAAAACGATGTAAAGTAGATGGAGAGCTTAAAAGTAACTTTATTTTATCAATTATTTGACCTTAGATTTCATCTTAAGTATTTCATTTGGAGGTTCAACATACAAAAATGTCAATTAATTATTGATTGACACAAAGTTGAACTACTCAGACTCGGCAAAAACTCACCAAGCCCAAAAAACACGATGCGGCAAAGAACTCGACAACTTAAAAAATTGCTTAAATTTCATTAGAAACTTTTTTTTTGGTAAAATTCATTGATAAGATACATCCAATGAATCCATATATGAGTACATAAAAGAAACAAGCTGAGTATAGTTATATTTGATTGATTTGAATGCAAATCAGGTACAAAATGGCATCCTCATGTGGAATGTTGATGGCTAATAGTCTGAAACAAAATGAAAATAACGTTTTTGTAATACTAAAAGTAAATGCTACGTTAAAACATTTTACATCTTCCTCTTCCCTGCTGTAGTGAAAATTAGGGGAGAGGTAGGACTAGAGGGTCTAATCCTAGGAGTCTGTTGTGGATCCTCCACCTCACTTGGCATGATAGTCTGTGGCTTGACCTCCATCCTAGATGTAGATGCTAGTGGCAATGACACCTCAACTTCATCAATGTCATCCAATCCCAAATCTCTTGTTGCAGCCCCCTCCAACACCTGCCTCTTCAATCATAGAGCTCATCCTCGGTAAACAATGGAGGCTGCTCATCTCGCCTTGTCCAATCATTGTAAGGATCTATCTCATCCAAATCAATTGGATTACTTGATATTTCCTCTACCTTTCTTGTGTGTAGCCAAAGAATGTATTGCATGAAGACAAGGTTATTGAGGCATTTTCGAGCTAATTTGTTCCTTTTCTTTGTATGGCTGGCCTCAAATAGTGTAACAACCTCTAATTCTGAACTTTAAGAAAAATATGTATTTCCATATAAATAACATTAACTACTTCAGCTGAAAATGAAAGTTAACTGACTAACTAACTAACTAACTAACTGATATTCAGCATAAAATGAAAATCTAACTTATTCATTTGAAAGGTAGTTAATCCTTTAATAAACAATAAAAGATATAAATATCATTTGCTTTTCAACATGAAAGAGAATATTCAATATGTTAACTTCCATTTTAAGAAAGAGATAACGATTTAGAGATTACAATCAATAAGCTTTCCAACTGGAGATCTTCTGTATCAAGCCTCGGCATCGTCTAGAAGAGGGAGAACATCATCAAGGGCTTTTCCTCCCAACCACAGATTTGGAAGTCTCTTGCGCCCCTTCCAACAGAGGTAGCCCGACCCTTCACGAGGGTGCAGACTAAGGATTGGATCTAGTTGACATCTCGCCATTTGAGCCTGGTGTTTAGGGCCTACATGAATCTAGTCAGTTACACACTAGAGGTATATGCTAACTAGTATGACCATTTGATTAGGTGTATTTGGTTCATGTGAATTGACGGTCGCACGGATAAAGCAGCGCCACCTTGGGCAAGGTTTCAATTTGCAAGCACGTTTAACGCCCTGTCAATATTCACCACCCTTGCTTGACTTGCTCATAGTCACATAACATTTAGGCTCAGCTGACCCATTAGATATCTTAACCATTTAGTTACATAATTTGTCTCATGTCAATTGATATTAACAGTCTACAACAACCTTCATGAGATCGTGACTTATTTAGTCTGACCCACTACCATAACACCTGACTCATCAGATTCAACTTACAACATGGTTTTCATACAACTTTAACTTTTGTTTCTTGTTCAGCTGAACAGAGAAAACAAATTAATTTCAATAGATAATTACAGTTCAAATATCATTCTGATTAATTAACTGATTGTCTAACACACTTCAGGACAATCCATCTGCTTACTGTCCCTTGAACCCAACGGTCTCTACTACCCACTGGATGAAGTGACTTCAGTTCCAACTACTTAAGTTAAACAGAATCCATGCCTCTAAGGCTTGACTACAAATTAGCTCTGTAATAATTCAGTAAAATTCTAAAAGATAACATCCAAGAATGATAAATTAATAGATTAGATAATTCTTCAATTCGGTCTCTCTATAGCTAGAGCATAATGTTTTGCACTGATTAAAGAGGGTTCCAAGCCTAGACCAATGTTTAAATAATACACCCAGATTGAATGCTAGTTCTCAGGCTTATGTCTCTATTCAGGTTATGGATGATCATTTTCTTGTCTTGCTCTGATTTCCTTCTTGCAGGCATTGTATCGAATTCATATTATGGATATACTCTCAAATACAGTGATCCATATTCCGGGTTCTTAATTCTTAGTATTTAATAGACTGATATCTTTACATTAACATTTTTAACTTCTATGATGAGCAGATGCATACTAGAATTTATTTCAGTTTGAATAGCTCGAAATCTAATGCATGATGATATGAAATATGTATTTCGGTTGCTGTGATGTAAAAAAGTCCCAGGACTGGATCAACTGCGATTAGTATAGTAATTCTAATGCATGCAAAGTTGTTGTCTATAGCATAAAAGCTTAGACGATCACACATTATTTTACTGATTAAACTCTCTGCTAAACTACTCATCATACCATTCGAGGTATGCAAGCAGTCCCATGTTCCTGCATTTGTTTACAACTAATCATCAACTACGGTTGACAGAGAACTCTTAATTTTATAGAGCACTTTTAATTTTACAGAGCATTGGCATTATTCAGAATCGATTACCAGTTATTTCTTTAACAATTTAGGGTTGTTAATAATAAATATATAAAGGAGCTTCTACAAATCTAAACGAGGATGGAATATGAACATGCCTAATATTGGTGAAGCAAGGGAAAGAAAAGCTCCTGCAAAATGCAACACATGATCACGAAGATAGCAATCCAAGACATCATAAAAACTTCCACCTTTCTTCCTGATGGATATGATTCAATGTTATGAAATAATTGCAGAATGAATGCTGTATCTTCTGCTATGTTGATGGTGTTTTGATGCACTATCGAACACAGAATAAAGTATTGAATACTCTATCCTCTCTTGATTAAAGACTCTCAAATGCTGAAGATTCGCATAAGGATCACTTGAGATGACTTCAAGGTTCTTTTATGTCAGGTCTTGACTTGTTGGATAGCTTCAATGGTGTATGATGTGATTTTGCTGGTATCACAAGGTGGACTTACGTTGAATGCCTGAATGCTCGAATGATGCTGGAACGTGGGATTAACTTGATTTAGAAAAAAACAGAAAAATGATAGGGTTTAGAAGGCTATTCTAACTCTAAGAATGTAAGAACAAAGAACAATCTTTGATGAAATTTAACTAAGTCTTGTTTTGACATGCTATGAACATCTCCACAAGGCTAGTGCGATCTTCTAGTGATAGCTTTATGATTTTCAAATCATCACCACAAGCATGGACACCATCAAGTTGATGCATATCAATTTAGGAGTGGTAATTGAAGTTAAGCTTAAGCTGAATGATTCCAATTGATTACGCAGGGCACTTTATCATCGGCAAGGTGTTAGTAGTATGGACATAAGAATTTCACCATTGATCATACACAAAGTCTTCCATTCATCTAAACGATATGAAAACAAACGAGAAGTAGAGACCATGCAAATTGTTGAATCAACACATAGAACTCACCATTTCTTCAATGAAGTTTACATGTCTTTTGCAACAATGTCTTGGCAACAATCTTTGTCTTCTCTTTGTACTCTACTCTAAAATGCTATCTATTCAACTCTTTGACTAGTTTTTGTCTATTTGCTATTCACTATTAACTTTACAAATGAAGAAGTGAGGCCTTATATAGTGTTCCCATTACAATTGAATGGCATAGATCAATTTGAGATCAATGGCCAAGATCGAAAGATAGAAACCCTTTTGCAAAGCATTTAATGCTTGACCAATGATATATTTACATCTGATGGGGCACATGTCCTTAGAAAATTCGACCAATAGGTGACAGCAGTAGGTGCATTGAACTTTGTGCCCATGTGGTAGTTATCCTCTTTTGATGGATGAGTCAGGTTCATTGAAATTGGACGCCTTATCATGAAATGATATGATTGGATAAGCGATGTCTAGGCGCCACCTCATCTTGCTCAATTTTTGTAACTCATCACAAGTCGTAATTGTAAATGAGGCATATCTCTTGATACTCAACATGTACAAGCTCCTGATATGATGATGACTTTGCTCAAGTTGATCTTCTAACTTTGATTAACTCTTCTGAAACTATCTCTTGTCTTGATCACTTGCATTCTGGAGCTTCCATCTAGCTATACTAGCAATGATTCTTGGATTTCTGAAGGAAATTCAAAATTGTGAAAAGTCTCTTTGAATGCCTGATGTTGATTTCTATTACTTCTCATGCTGATTACGTTCTTTGTTCTTGTCTTTGCTTAGGACGGATGGTGTCATTGCCTTGGATGCCTTGAAGTACAATGTCCTTGATGAGAGCTCGCCTTGCTCCAGCCATCTTTCACCTGTGAGAAATGTATAAATTAGTTCTGTAGAATGATATCTGATTTACAAATAAAACTTAATAATCTAGGCTAAGGCTCTCAACCTTAGGGTGCATCTCCAATCCCTACCATGAAAATGATCATCCTTACTAATAATGAATCCTTGCAAATGATTAAAGATGACCAAGATTCATTGAGAGAATCACTTATGACTAAAATTGATGAAATGAACCAGCCTCTAGGTCTTATCAACTCCCAGATGTAGATTAGATGACCTCCCTATAATTCAATATTTACACCATTGCCTTCGCCGTTGCTGCTGTGTCGAAATCACCTTCCAAAATAAACAAAATCACTTGTCAAAGGGGGTTCACTTAGGCAAATTCGTTGATTGAGATTGAGTTCACTGATCTCTGTCAATCCAATGAGATCGTAGTGTAATGGTGAGTTCTCCACACCTTAAGTCGCATTGCCATGGAATGAAGTAGATTTGCTTGGAGATGAATTTGCTGGCTTTAATTTACCACTCTACAAATGAAATTGCTGCATATACAATCAGAATAGTGTGTATTAATAGCGCTGATTGATAATCAAGGTTCCAGTCATGAATGAAGTAAGTTCGCTGTGCTTATGAAAGTAACTCACTCTTAAGATGTTGATATGCTTCTGTTCACTGCCTCGGTTATCATTGTCACCTTATGAAGTGCTGTGTGGAGATGAGATTCAAGACCAGATCGCTCTCCCTATTAAGCAATTTGCTGATAAGATAAGTCACCAGTGATCAGACTGAAAGTCGAATTGCACAAGCAAGAGAGATATTGATTGCAAATTGATCAAATGAATGATCAATTTGGGGCTTATAGCAGTTCTTGGGGTTCGATACTTCATCACAGGCAGCTAGCGATCTTTTATTTAATGTTTTGCAATTAAAAAATCATAAATTAAAACTGCATATAATGAAAATTGAAGCCCCCTTGAATTGCCACCTTTGATCATTGGTCAATACAAGGTGACATGCATTAAATTATTGCAATTGATATATGTAAGAAACTCTTAGTTTTGTAATTCGAACCATTAAATGAACATTGGTAGGCTCCATCGATTTCAACAAGTTGCATTTATCAAACCAACTCTTCGTCATATATCAAATGCATCATTCTGCTCAGCGATTTTTCATTGAATACAATATCATTATAGTTGCCAAACAACTTCAAACTCCACATTTCTGGTCATTAAATGAAATCACTGTATAATCATTTGCAAGGTGAGCACTCCATATTAAATGTATTGCAACGATTATTGATAGCTCAACCTTGAGCTCAAAACTATGAAATTAAATGCCTCACGATTTTCATTTAACAAATTGCATTTGATACTTGCAATCTCTCTCGAATTTTAAAATCTGGCATTGAATGGAATACACTTACTTTATCAAGATTGCCATTTGCCTTTCCATTTTGAATGACTTGCATTGTTGAGAGTTCCAGTGTTGGATGTAGTCATTTAGTAGGAATCATCCTTGTTGATTGCATTGATTAAATGATGTATATCGTTCAAAGTATAACCCTTCTCCCATAATTGGTGGAAGCAATAACATGAGGCATCGATAGCAATGACAAAAGTATTTAAAAGCAAAGGCAAGGTGATTGCCGACAATGACTTAGGTGATCGAGAGCATTGACAAAGTAATTGCTAGCATAGAGAGCGGTGATTGCTAGCAATGACAAAGTCGTTGAGAGCAATGACAGGAGGTGTTTAAGGCAATGGTAGGGTGATTGCTAGTAATGACAAAGTCATTGAATGCAGTGACAAGAGTATTTCCATGCCTTAGTCAATTTTCTTGATGTTTCAATTTTGCACTTCTTCCAAAAAAGCTGATAGTGAAACGACTCAATAGTTAACTTAGAAAGCAAAAAGTGGGGGTCCCCATTTGCAATGGAGCGATATGTGAAAACATCACAACACGCTACTAATATTTTCTTTTCTTTAAAAAAAATTGATGAGAAATAGCGTTCTCTTGAAGAATAATGAGCTCCTTAAAAAGATTGCCGATGCAATGGTAATCGCTCTCAAGAAGAGTATGTTACATCCGCTTGAAAATGATAGAGGCAAGAAACCACTTACTCACAAGGTGGCGATGAGGCGAAAACGCCCCTCTCTAAAGAATATAATGAATGTAAGGCATTGCTTACTTAGCCGGATGCATATCTCTTTTATTTTTTTACAAGTATTGATCCTCATTATTTTAATATATAGACACATCCTCATATATATATATATATATATGCATGCATATTTGAGCGTACATTTATATATTAAAATAATGAAATTATTTGTATGAAAATAATTATGATCCAATTTATTTCCTTATTAAATTATTATACCAAGGAACAACAATATACCCTTAACACCAAAAGACAACCAAAGGAAAAGACCAACTACCAGCTAATTGACAAGATAATATAACCACCCTGTTGACATGCATTTTGTGACTACGCCCAACATAGAATAAAGTTTCCAACGGCTACCTTATCATCTCTTGATCAAAGTCAAATGTATGCTAAGATTGTAGGAAGATCTTACGATGACTCCAAGGTTCCGACTGTTACTAGTGATTTTATGTGGATATAGGCTCGTGTGGTGATGTAGTTGGTAATCGAAGGGGACTTACATACACTTCAAAGAAGATTTAGACAAATTTATAACTTTCAAGGAGATTTTATGCGAATGATTTGGCTTTGAATGACCCTTTTTTTTTGGGGACTTTTCGATTGAATAATGCTGAAAGTAAATGAGAGGGTTTAGAAAAGCTACTCTAAAACTAGGAACTCAGTAGATAGCAATGTCTAGGATAGGATCAACCACACTTCACTTCGCCACGTTGAGACAACTACATGGAGCAGGTGCAATCTTCAAGGGTTGTGTTTGAAAGATTTCAAATCATCAATGAATACCATAAGAGAACAATATCCATTCAATAATTCGGATTGAATGCACACATAAAATGGCTCAGTCCAACCTTACACTGTTGATAACAATCAACTATCAACAAAAGGTATGAGCATATGATCTTCTCCTTATAACACTGCAATCAACTTCGTTCTCCTAAGTGTTTGAAATAAATCTACTCTAAGTGAGGAATGTGAAACCATGCAAGCTATGAAATGAGACAAGTATACGCCATCAAAGAACAATTTATTACAGTTTATCACTTCAATAGCTTATCGCAACAATTTCATACAATCTCCTTTGTTTACAAATGAAGGGGTCACCCCCTTATATAGGCATCTAGCCTTGATTACATGCAAACCCTAATTAGGGTTTAATCAAAAGATTCCACACACATGATGCAACAAGGTGGGAATAAACATTAATTACCCGTCATGCCCATTATCAATTAATTACATTCTGCTAAAAATGGCATCCACTGTGCATTAAATGCATCACTTCTTTCAAATTCACCCAATGTGATAAATGCTCCATCATGCAATAAATTGCCCATTGTGCAATAAATGCACCATCACCTCCAAAATCAGCCATATGTAATAAATGCTCCATTATCTCCACCATTTATTGACCCAGCCGCCACTTGGTCAAATATTCTCGACAATGAATGCGCCACTATGCCATCATGCAATCAAAAGATTCTCGTCCAAGAATGGACAACCATTGTCTTGCTCATTAAAGGCAAATGCAAGGAATCTAGTAATGATGGCCTCCAATTCTCCTACGAAGACACTTGGCACCTTCTCCATTTGGAATTCCAACAAGGAAATTTCTTCTTCGCACTTGGAGAAAAACTTCTCCCAATCTGCCGTTGCTTCTTGAGTCTTTCGCATTGTGCTGGAAAACAAGGAAACATTTTCCAAATGCGCTTTGGAAAATGATTCCACAAAGAAATATTCATGTGACCCGCCCTTCGAGAAGTAAACTGCTAGCTTGTCCTCAGTCAAACTTCTAGCAAATAATGCCTCAACTGCGTTGAGAACTTGTATTTTCTTGACCAAGTCCCTCAAAGATGTATACTCCTTGCTAAATCTTTCAAAAGACTCCTTTCCAGTGCAGACGACATAGAACCACCGCGGGATGTCATAAACTTCACTTTCCTAGACAACCTTCCCATCAATCAACGTTTGCCTGGGAATTCTCATTAATGCTCTAAGTCGCAAAATAGTCAAGTCTTGGTAAATGTGCACATCTTCCCATGAACTATCTGCTGTTTCTAGCCTGCTCAGGATAGCCTGAATTTTCCATTGGATTTGAGCCAACTCCTCGATGAATTTTCTGACTTATGCGAAGACATCTTCCACCCACTCCTTAGAGCATTGAGCCCTTTTCTTGACTTCTTCAGTGCCATCAATAGATTCCTTAGGAAGAGAGGAGGGAAGTACAAAGAATGGATCTTCCTCTTTGAGTGGATTCTTAAAACTCCGCACATATTCACACAAAGGCCCATTTTCACCCTTCAGCCTCTTAATCTTTTCTTTCATCCTTTTCATTTGTTCCTTCATTGCCAAGGAAGATTCATCAAAATCTTCCACCACCTGTGCTGTGGATGCACACCCTAAATTGACTTCTCTGATTACAAAGGAAGATTCATCAAAATCTTCCACCACGTGTGTTGTGGATGCACGCCCTAAATTGACTTCTTTGATTACATACTCATTGGGCGAGATTTCACTTCTATCTTTATCTACTTTATGCTCAGCCAAATGCAATGTTTTGGATCCTGACTCATCCCTTGTAACCTTTGAAAACTTCCTAGCTGCCTTCTTTTTTGCTGGTTTGTCCATTCTACTGAGAAGTTTCTGCAACTCCCGTGCTGGATCCATTTCTTCTTCTGACTTTCTCCTCATTCTTTCCCTCAACCAGTCTGGAGTAGTTGCTGGCTAATCCTGAACTTCGATGGGCACTTGCTCCTACGAAACTTCCTCCAAGTCTTCCGGATTTGTCTCTATGAAGCCATCCTGCTCTTGCTGTTCTGGATTGGGAGGAAGTTCCTAACTTTGAATTTCTGGCTGAACCGGTTTGTGAGAAGCACTGATGCTGAGCATATCTTGTGCTTGTGCATTATCAGGAACATTATCTTAGGTTGACTCCTTGGGACCTCCTGTGCAAGCATTTCAACTTATTGTAAACTGGAAGAGCTAGCTAGTGATTGTGCTTCTTCCACCCTTGGCCTTTTCTACTGTGGCTCTTTCAGCTAGGCTTCTTTTTTCTTCTGTGTTTGTGTCATCTTAGGAACATTCCTCTCTTTACTTTGCTCGGCTCCTTCCTGCGGAATTTCCCCTCCTTTAGCTTGGGCTTGTGATGACTCCTCTGTGGCTTCACTATGGGAATCCAAGTTTCCCATCAATTGGTAACTTAGGCGAACATTTCTTGCCTTCAGCCTCGCGATGTGTTGATCAACCCAATGCTTGGTGAATTTTAGGATTGGTCTAGTCAGAACATCCAGATCATCAATTTCTGGTTCCAACCAATCTGGGGCCTGAATGGGCTTATCCTTCAAATTTTCAAATTCTGGTTGAACTAGATTCCCATCCTCCTTGACCTGATTCGGCACCTGAATTATTTCACAAAGTCTGATCATGTCAAGGGACAACCTGGAGAACATCCTCTTTCTCATTTCAAGATCATCCTTGGCATTAGCCCAGTAGTCCTCCTCCAGGTGGAATTTGTGCTTGAACTTCACTCCGACAACCATCCTTATTTTGTTGTACGGATCAAAGTAGGATCTGACTGTATGGGATGTCAAGTGATAAAATGCCTATTCATCTACGAAATTCTCAGTTGCTGCCAATGTCGGACACATTTTTATATAATCACTTACAACAATAGTAAATTCAATTGACAACTTCTTCCGAATTTTGTTGTAGGCAGTCAACTGTCTGGTGAGCTCCAGCAACACCATTTGTCCGTCAGATACCTTGGTAACTTATGTGGTAGAAAAGAGAATCCTTGAACCCGGATATAGGTATATGGAATTTGAATATACCAGGCTCCGTACTTTTGTATCAATGCTTTGGCTATTGGTGACAACCTTGTATGGGGTTCACCTTGTAATAATCTGGTTAAATGCATGGTGAAAGTGTCGGTGACTAACTTGAAAGATGTAGTGCTATACAGATGTAATTGGGGATAGCATTTGCGAACCTTCAATTGACTTGGTCCACATCCCATGGGTCCCTTTCCTGGCAAGCCATTAAATTTGCCCATTCTTGCTAGTGAGTAGATGACATACGAACTCATGTAAAAAGATTGGGTACGCTTCTCCTTCAAATTCCCTAGCTGCTCATGCACATAGTGGCTAATCGATCTTGCCCAATCTACTATTCCATTGCCTTACATTACTTCACTGATGAAGAAAAACATCCATGTTTTGAACATGAAGGCATGTGGACATCCCATAATCCTAATTAACATCATCACGAGGTCAACATACTTTTGCTTAAGGTCAAAGTTGGTGATTTGCTTGGGGGTGTTGGAAAATGTGGCCTTGACTTCTGCATCCAGACTTTGTTGATTATCTGAGCACATCTTTCCATGCCAACATCATATATCATCGCAACTCAATCTTTGGTTCTGTAAGTCATAGATTGGTATGCTGGAATCCCGAATGTCTCTCCAATAGCTTTAGTGGTCAAGTTAGCTAGAAGCTTGCCATCTGATGTCAAAATTGCTCTTCTTTCAGGATTATAATGTTTTGCACACTCCAAAACCAGCTCTAGACATTTAATGGTTGGAGGAAAGTAGACAGTTGAGACAATTCCACTCTTGACAAACTTGATGGAAAGAGCTGACGAGCGCGTCCCACAGTTCCAAAAATCCTATTCCGGAATGCTCCCAGCTGGAAGGTTCCTAAGTTGGTGTCGCTGATTTCCTTCCACTTTGAAATAATCTTGGACTTTGGAAGGAATCCTTTCATCTCGTTCTAAATCTGTGCCTGTCGAGAAGTAGCCACAACCTTGCTAGATTCCGCCATTCCTACAAAACAAAAATAAGTTAACATTATAATCATCATAAGGAATTTAATAAAATGACGAAGAAGGAATTCTAGCATGTAAATTCCCAATTTGGAATAAAATAGAACCTCCGCGAACAAGAACTTCTGAAAAAATAATAAATTCTTTGCTTTTGCCTTTTTCCCCATTTCTCTCTAACTTCAAATTTCTCCAAAAACCTGCATGAGAAATGAATTCCAATCCATCGTTTAAATAGAATTTCCCTACCAAGTTGCTAAGTTGGTGAAAGTTTAAACTTGGCAGTTGCATTTAAAATACGTCATGTTTCCCTTGACAACTCGCGATGCAAACGGGTCCAGCGATCAAAGTTGAGTTCAAAATGGAAATTTCCATAATTCCTTGTGTCATAAATGTGGAATATTCCCTTTGCATGTTGCCAACTCATTGATTGTGAAAATCTTTCTATTTTGGATTCAAAAGGATATTTTGAAAGATTTTCCTTTTTTGAAAGAATTTTGTCGATTTTTCCTCTTGGAAAAAAATCGTTTTCATCTAGATTTTGGAGAGAAAATTCTTGGAGAGAAATTTTATTCGGGAAGAATTTTTTCGTGTTTTTGAATTCATCTTGTACTGAAGGAGATTTCTAATCAATTCATCACCTTTCCTATTTTTTAGGAATTTTTTTTGTTCTGAGCTCTGGAATTCAGGAGAGAAATTCTCTCTCTTGGCCAATTTTTCTTGCGCCTTGAAATTTCTTTATCTGGGGCAGAATTTGTATCTTGTGGAGGAATTCTGTCTGCGAAGGAAAATTCCTTCTTTTTACCATTCTAGCGCTCTATCTCTAGTTTGGGCACCATTTCCATGTTTTGGAGTATTTTTGTGCTTAAGGTGGAAATCCTCTGAAGCTCATTTTGACGCCCTATCCTTGATTTGGAGCGCATTTCCCATGATGTGAAGGATTTTAACTTTGTCTTGGAAATTCCTCCTTCATACTTGTTGGCGCCCATCCTCTAACTGGAGCACATTTTCCACTAGGTGAAGGAAATTTTACCTTGGAGGAACATTCCTCCACACCTCTCATCTGGCGCTCTACTTCCTTACTTGGTCGCTGAATCCATGTGTTGCAGGAAAAGTATATTTGGGAGGAAATTCCTCCATCACCTTATTCTAGCACACTTCCTCAGGTCTTGAGCGCTATTTTGATGTTGTGCTGGAATCTTGGACTTGGAGAAAAATTCCTCCATCACTATGCTTCGGTGCTCTCTCCTTGGTCTTGGGTGCTAAAACCACCCCATGCAGGAACTTTGACTTGGAAGGAAAAATTCCTCCCTTAGGCCATTGTGGCGCCATGATTCCAATTCGGGTGGAATTCATACCATGTGGAGGATTTTTGCATGGAGTAGAGAATTCCTCCACACCCCTATTTTGGTGCCCTTGCACATGTTTGGGCGGGATTTTGCAGTCAGGGAGGAAATTATGCCCATGGAGTATATTCCTCCTTGAGTTCTATTTGGCACCCCCCTTCTATACTTGAGTGCCATTTTTGGATGGTGAATGATTCTTTAGATTTTTCTTCAATGACTTAACCAGAGTTTCAAACTTTCACCTTTCCAGATTGGGATGCCATTTTTGGATTTGAAGTGGATTTCTCTGCCTTAGACTGATTTTTCAATGCTTTTTCCACTTCAAGAAAGAATTTCACACTTTGCCATTTCTTTGATCAACTGTCTGCTTTTTCAACTTTCCGGATTTAGACAAAGATTTTCAAGAATGTCCTGTCTTCAGTGTCGGGACCACTGCTTGTGATGGACTTGCCAAAATAGACTTACTAAAAATAGTAAGTACTTCAAAACAGCATATCTGGGCAAACCGGGATAGGGTGACACTAAAAAATAGAAACTTACTAAAAATAGAAATGGCTAAAAATAGTAAGTTTGATTTTTGGCCAAATAAAGACAATCCGGGATGCAGTTAAACTTACTAAAAATAGTAAGAGCTATTTCATTGCTCAAATTTCATTGGTAGTTTCCTTAAAGGGCTCTAATTTCATTGTAGTGTTCAAATTTTCCAAAACCCTAAGGAAAAGGCCTTGAACGTAAGTTTGAAGGGCAAAACCCTAAAACAGGCAAAACAAGTTCCAGACTTAGCCAAATTTGCTCAAACGACTTGCAGACTTGATCAAATTTCATCAAGAACACTTGCAGACTGGGGAAACAGAAGGGATTGTTATGAAAAGACCCAAAGAACTAAAACCAAAAGACCAAGAGGACCTAAAAAGTAGGGGGTGCCCATTTGGAATGGGGTGATGTGTGATTAGGTCCCCACTTCTCCTTGATGATACTCTCCCTCCCTTCAAAGGCATTGTTAATCCTACATTCACTTGGTAACTTAAAAATGGTTAGACTATTCATATCTTTACAATATTCACAGTTACATGAAATAACATTGTTAGAATCATTCGTTCAAATCCATAATGCTACTCGATTAAGATTGCACTGTTGGCAGTAATATTGTATTGGAATAAACACGAGAATAAACAGTAATTAATTAGGTAGTACTTTACTTCGTTAGTAATGTAACTGAGGGTTGGTAGTTACGGGTGCGACGGTTGTCCCTTGCACCCCCTCGGTACCTTTATATACCATGTACGACAACTTGTAAGGGACACGATTATGAATGGAAATAGTATCTTTTCTGTCTGCTTGATATTATCATCTGGTATCTATGGCATTATTGTTTCTCGTTAAACATTCTATCTGTATGTTTTAAACTGTTCACCTAGAGGGTAAACATGCATGTCCAAATATGCAAGTAATAAAATATAAATGATATAACGATCACATTGCATTGCCATTATAAATCTTTATTGAAAAGAGCGATGTGACAAATAGGCTCCAATTGCACTCATAGATGGATGCATTGCAAGGTTGGCATAAGATGCAGAGGGCAAATCTTTGGACGTATTTCCGCCCAAATTTGTCCACCAAAACTCTATAAAATAAAATATTGAAGAGTTAGAAAGCAAAGTCGAAACATATTTTATTAAATTGTCAATAGCTGTAAACTTTTAAATTTTAAACTTGTAACTTGTAAGATGCATGTGAAAGACTCAAAATTCTATACCTGGTGTTTGAGTGGTTCTTCCTTGCTTTAGCTAGCTTTGAAGAAAAGAGCATACCCCTCGCTTCTCTATAACTTTACAATTCATTGACAATGAGGTCTTTCACCTCAACTTGGGGTGCCATCCTCTGAATGCATGTAGTGAGGCCCTCCATAACCTCTCCATTGGGATTTGAGTAGAAAAAAATAGGGTTGAGAAAGTATTGTGCTGCATGGATGGGTTGGTGGAGTTGATTGTTCCACCTCCTATTAGTAATCGCCCATATGGGATCAAATTTGAGGTGGTCCCCCTTATAATAATTTCTGATAGATTCCTTGGCGCTATTCATGGCCTCATAAAGATACCCCATTGGGGTTTGATCCCTATCTAGCAAGCAGAGAACTCTAACCAAGGGCTTCAACATCTACAACTTAAAAATACAAAAAGATTAAAGCTACAAATTTATCATGAAAGACTTAAATTAAAACTAAAATTAAATGTTCAAAGTTTTGTAGTTACCTTTACAATCTTTGTATACTTTGTGCAAAAAGATTGTCGAAGACTATGCATGCAAGCCTCTCCTTCATGTTTCTTCGAATAAGATGAGTCTAGCTATGCTTGTCTCACAAACATTTATTTCAAAGCTGTGAATGAACCAAGAATGCTTTTGCAATGTTAAAAAAATTGTTGCAAACCTTGTGAAACCTGATCTTACCAACTTTTTCCCTTGGGTGTGATCTCTCATCAAGTGAAGAACCCGAGGATGGTTGTAGATAAATTTTGTGATACTCCTTGCATCACCCAATCAAGTTTGCCTATGTCCTCCAAAAGAAGGTCAAGGACATGTGCTGCACAAGGTGACCAAAAAAGCGACCTGTGTTTTTGTTGGAGGATTCTTCCAACCGCCACATATGCTACTGCATTATCAGTTGTTATTTGCACCACATTTTCTATTCCCACCTTCATGACAACTTCCTCCTACATTAGAGACAAAGTTTTTGCATTTTGACTTTGTTGGAGGCGTCCACTGATTTCAAAAAATCACATCATTCTTGCAAGCTGCCAATAAGTTAATGATGGTGCGGTTTTTCTCATCCGTCCACCAATTAGAAAGAATAGTGCAGCCATATTTGAACATGATGTTTAGAGGGGAAAAAGTCGTGATTGATACATCTTGCAATTTTCTCTAATTATCGCTTCTATGAAAAAAATCCCTAACTCTAAGATCTAACTCTAAACTAAAAATAATTCAAGATTAGAGTTATAATTCAAT
The DNA here is from genome assembly GCF_030272615.1 of Cryptomeria japonica. Lineage (NCBI taxonomy): Eukaryota > Viridiplantae > Streptophyta > Pinopsida > Cupressales > Cupressaceae > Cryptomeria > Cryptomeria japonica. The sequence continues at coordinate 171,472,904 of NC_081413.1, forward strand.
ATTTAGTTTAATTTAAAAATAAAATAATAGGGTTAGGCTTTGTTAAGGACCCTGGGTTTCAAGTTATAAGCATTAAAGTTTAAATTTTAAACCCTAATGTTTAAGTTTTAATGTTAGAAACCCTAACTAGTATGGTTTAAAGCCTAACCTGTGACTAACTTTAAATTTGAATGCTTAACTACCACCCTAAAAATAAATTAAAAATATTGAAAACCACTTAAAAGCCCTTAGGGCCTTACTTCTCTTGTGTGCCTTAACTGAATGAGAGTCAGTTGGATAATAGATGAAGAATGAGTGTGCTAGGGCTGCCCTGATTAATCCAATATTTGGTAAAATCAAAATCTGCACCAGTGCCCTGAAAAAAAGTTCAAATCTGCAATATAGAAATGAGTAAAAACTGAAAAATAACAAGTATTTATAGGAAAAATGAATCAAATGCTTTATTCATGAATAAATGCACTTATTCTTGATATCTGAATAATCAGAATTTGTTTGGCATTGGGAAACATGCGTATGAACAGTAAAAATTTCATGATTCAGTTTAGATTGGATTGCCAACTAGCGTATGGTGATTAATCATGTCTTTTTTTGTTGATATCTATTTCTTCGGTAAAAACTAAAAATATTTGAATTGTAAATTTGTACGCAATTAACAAGGCCTTGATAGCACATGTTTGTTCTCCTGACTCCTTTCAGTCTTCAGCATTTTCGGTGCCATGAGCTCTATCACTGTTGAAATCCTGTAGATTGGGCTCCATAGAGATGCCGAAAGGCACCACTACTGGTCATTGTTGTATCTCAAGTTGTCAACACTATCTTTCTCATGTACAGTAGTGGCATTTTCAGCAGTTCAGGATTGACATTCCATCCTATTGCTGATTTTTGCAAATACTCAGATGTCTTCTGATGTTTAAGCTGTAAGGCATCATGTACTTCAACTAGCTTGACTCCTCGTTTAGATCAAAGTCCACTCTTCTTGATAGAGTGAATGAATACATATGTGGACTAATTCCTTTTAGCTGCACATGAAATGGCAATCTGAGATGGCACACATGTAAGGAGATGCTAGATATGTGAAGCTCCATTCTCATGTATCCACCATTGGATTGAGTTCTCCTATTCTATAGCATGCCAATTCTCCCTCGCTTCCACTATATAGGGGGCCACTATGTGCTGCAATGTGAATAAATTGTTATTGAAGTATCCTGTACTGGGCATGTTTACACTAGCAGCTCAAGACCCGTTCTTCACTTCCTTATCATCAATAGGAGTTAGTTGTGAAGGATTCTCTTCACTTCATTGAATTAACAGCCATGTAGAATGGTGTATTCATATACTCTGACCTATGTTCAGGGATAAATCAAATCTTTTTTATGTAGAACTCTAAAGTGAGCACAGAGACCATTAAGCTTTGAAAGGTTTTGCAAAACAGCTCAATATGCTTTCAGAGATCTTGTAGGACTCTCCAAGACTAAGAGAGTATAGATTTGAATACTTGGATACCTTTATCATAAGGGCTATAAATGACAATAAATACCTCCAATCTGCTCATCATCACAATTTTTCAATGATCATAAAAGCAAGCCAGAAATGAATAGTCTGGAGACCAAGTCATGCAAGATACAACTGTTGTCCGCATGTATTGTCTCTCTAATAACTATATAAAGTTATTAATATACATTCCAAACAAAGATGAGGAGAGTTAGAATTACTATTTGACATCAATGGTAGTCCTGATAAGATTGCAACTAATAAATAATGTCTTTTGTTTTAGGTTGGATGCATACTTGAAATCAAACGTGTTGAATATTTTGTGTTTGATTCTCAGGTAATACCCTGTGTTGTAGGATGAGGGCATGACTGCAAATAGAGGTTTACCATAAATGGTTATTAACTTATTCAATCAACATATGTAGAGTTTATGAGATTTACGAGGAAGCAATCGGTATGAACTAGTTAGATCTGTTAGATGTATGTGTAATGTTTGATTCTCAAATAGTACAATGGATATAACCATTTTGATGGTCCAAATTTTAGTTTAGGCTATTACTGCAATGGGAAGGTTTTCCATGAGGTGGCTATTACAATCAACATATATACTTTTAATGGGATTTACAAGGAAGAGCATATGCTATTTATATTTTTTGAATTGCTACTATTCATTTTTCACAAATAAAACAAAAAGCATAGAGAATGATAACTGAATATGTATGAAAATTTCAAATTACTTTGAGATTAACAGTGTTCTCAACATAGATGAATTCAGAACATAATCTGGGATATCAAGTCAGGCGCAGCAACTATTTTTATACTTATTTCAAGGGTTCATTTTGTCTTTTTTCAGCAGAGATTGACATTCGTTTTGTAATCATGCAGACAGGTCTTGTGCGGAAACTCTCTTTCTGTTGCCGTGTCAAGTTCAAAATCAACTTCTGTTTCTGGTTCTTCTGGAAACATCCATTTGAATGATCTGAGAGGAAATTCTGGTACTTTGGACATGACCGAATTAGAAAGTTTTGACATAGTTTCTCCTAAGAGGCAGGTTAGGTTTGGTCCATGTTTCCATGCTGTGGGCTATTCTCATCTGTTAATAAGATGCTCTTAGATTATCAATTATTTGATAGCATTTTTCTTCAGTAAATGAAGGTTGAAGTGTAAATGGTTTCAATTTTTAGTGCTGCAATATCAGTGTGTGTGGTATCATATACCAGCTTATGAGCATGGATATCCACCAAAACTGTTGGGATAGCATATTTTTTGTGAAAAGATTAATGCAAATCATTACTTCTCTCTTCAACAGAGATTTCTACTTCATTTTTATTCTGCATGGGAAAAACGAACTTTTGTTTACTTAGGAAAAAATGCTCTTCATATTAACCTATGAAATGACTGCAACATTTGATTGCAAAAGATGAACTTAGCTGCAGGAACACCCTTTTAATTTGGTAGTATAGAGACTAGAAGTCTGAGAAATTGGATAACACATAGACCGTTATTCTATTTGAGTCTTGGAAAATAAAAGCTTTGAACACTGAATTTTTTTAAACTTGAAAACGTCTTGCCACTGTTGTTCGTATATGCAAATATTAGTTGATTATATTTTTTCATTTATTTAAAAGCAGTTTTCACTATTCGGAGGTGACTCTCAATATAGTATACCACACTCAAGTTACCATCTTCATTGTAAATATCAAGATAAGTCATGGAGTGATTTTGATCATGAGTTTAATGTAAACATAATTTTTGAGAATCTTCTATTATTGGATACATCTCCTATTTACTGCGCTTTTAATCTTTTTAATAGAAAAGGCGATAAGGATTCTTGGCTTTGTATGATTGAGAGATGATTGCAAAATTGCTTTTAAGATTCATAATGCAATTTACCTACAATGCGATTTTGCATCACATCTCTGTTTTCTGTCCGAGCTAGTTTCTGTTGGTTGTTTTTTCAACATGTTATGACAATGTCAATTTGCCCAAGATTTATCACTTCTTCTTGGTTATATTCATAATTGCATGATGTATACGCTATTGTTGCAGTAGTGAAGTTTTTCTCACATGCGCATCATCCAAATTTTGGATTTTTACATGTTAGCTTCATGGTTTGGACCTTTGGAGCTACAAGAATCTGCATCAGAGTATTTGGGGTTGCTATTCAGACCTGCTTGAATCTATCCCACTTTGGAATGAATTTGATCACATCATTAAATTATGAGCAGTCAATTTAGTTAAGATAGCCTTCTGTTTTGTTGAAAAAGGCTTTGGAACACTCCAGATCTAACTAAAGGAATTAGCTGATTCCAGCCTCATGTGGATATTACCCCTCTATTTTTTTCTCCATTTAAATTCTTTTTATCATTTTTATAAAAACATCAAAAAGGATTTTTAACAAAAAACAGTTGGAAAAAAACTGTTAAAAAGACATTTTGTGTGGGCAGGCTCTTTTACTCCTTGCTATCTTTGTTCATTTAATGGCCTTCAAAACCTTTTCTCAGATTTTAGGCATTTCATGAGACGACACTGGCTGTCCATCTGCCACCGATTCATTATTTTCTAACATTTATAATTTTTATGGATATGCTTTGTGATCCTTAATTCTTGGTGACCTGTTTATTGATTGTTCTTGGACTAGTGTTTTGCAACAATTGACACTACCTATGATCATACACCTCTTGATAACATCCTCAGAAAGCATGAGTCACACATCTTCGATGCTGCACATGTTGAATACAACCAGTGACTGCTGTTCTGGATTTACTGCACCCCTCTTCATCCTGCTACCCTTGACCTCTGCTACATGATCCTTTTTTCAGTTGTCATAGACCACTGTGTTTTGAAAGACATCAAACATTGATCCTCTGCATGCCCGTTTGTCCTCTTAGCAATTTTTGTTAGCAGCACGTGCCATGATTTTGTTTGCTGCAATTTGTCAAATCCTTGGGTCTCCATTCATTGATTCTGTCATTTCTCAGAAACCTCAATGAAACTTGATGCTGCCTCTGTTCACATGCCATTGTACCAATAACTTCTAACACCTTTCTTGATGTTACCAACATTTCTTCCTGACAACTCTTACCCAACATTTGATATGCTATTGCCACCTTCTCATTGAGGTCATTGCCCATTAGATCTGACCTATCAGACCCACTAGTTGGGACAACTCCTTGGTACCTTCCTTGATACAATGCCATGTGTTTACCACTCGTGATGATCTGCAATACTACTTAACCAACATGTAGAATCAGGTGTCCTTACAGGCCATAGGGACCTTGTGCACAACTATCTGATTCAATCCGTGACCCTGATTTCATTGCTACTTTTGCCCTTCCATGTGCAACTTCTTTGTTGATCTTGATAGTGCATGAGTTCCCCAGCTAGTCAAATTCATGCTGGTGTACCTCCATAAAATCACACATGCATATACATTAATGTTGCCACCTTGTGGCGAATGTCCCTACTAACCCTTTTTGAAAAGTCAATCCAATGCTACCTTACCTTCTGAGCTTGTTGTCCTTGAGGCTAAATACATTGCAAACTTTAGATTTTTGATATAATTATTCTCTACATAGTGAACATTTTTTGCATAATTAGCACTGCATTATGATTTGGAGCATAGGTAAGCCTATAGGACAACACCCTAAATGAGGATGCATGTAGAAGCAATAAGGAGACAAGGATTTAGATGTAGAAGAATACTATAGTGGAACAAAAGTTTTATTAATTTGTGCATTCTATTCATGACATACTTTCTCTCGAGATGTATGGTCGTCTATTTTCTTCTGTCTATCCTCTATCTATCTATTTGCTCATGTTACAAATGTACATTTATAGACCATGTTCATGAAGACAAAGGGTTGGAAATTGAAACTCTTGAGTTTCCATGGTGATGCTTCATTTTTTTACTGCTAGAATTCTGGTTGCTCATTGTGCTGATTGTGGGCATGATAGCTGGCATATCATGAAACGGCTCCAAAAGGTGTGTTGTATCGCATTGAGTTCTAGGCTATGTGCTTTGTGTACACTAACATGCATAGGTGTATATGTGGCACATAACTCAAATAGAGTTGCCTATGAAGTTGTGCAACATAATCTTTGGCGCTGCATGAGTGGCAAATGATGCAAAGGGCTGCACAAGAGTTGTATGATGTCCTCTACATTGTGTGGCATGGTTTGAAACACTATTTGAGTGCTGTAAGAAGCAAGGGGTAACATGTAGGGCCATGGCATGGTTCTTGGGGTTGTATGCATGGCTCATGGTGCAAGGAGCTACATGCAAGATTGTGCATTGTTGTTCAGGGGACTATGGCTGGCACACAGATCACATTATTGACCTTGTCAATAACCAATCAACACATGTGGACCCAATTGATTGTAGAAAATGTTGTTAACAGTAATAAACACTTTGACCTTTTGTGAAGGTCAAAGTGGAATTATACTAGTTTGTGGTTTTGGGATCATACAAGGCGACTTCCTATTTTTCTTTGACTTGTTATTTTAGTTCAGAAAGGGAATCTAGTCTTGTTTTTAATTCGAAGTTTATTATTCAACTGCCTAGATCAAGGAAATAGGTGAGCAATCATTATAAAATATAAATTGTTTCCTGAAGTGAAGAATTAATACTAGCAATCATATAATTAAAATTTGAAACAATGTTCAGGTTATGATAAATCATTTGAACCATTTTCTTCAACTTCAATATTGACTTTCTTTTTCAATTGAGTTAACATTGGTGGGACAGAAGAGGGTTGAGAACACTTGGATCCAATATGATTTGAAGGGAAGGAGATTGAACTACTTACTTTGAATATGAAGCTTAGGTAGCAGGGGATCTATACTGTTTATTTATCTCATAAAATCTGGGATTACGCGATCAGTTCTTAGGATTAGAAGAATCCTTGGCAATCAATATATCTTGGATGAGTAACCATTATTGAAAATAATAAATCAAGAGCTTAGAACTTCAAAATATTGAAAATGTTCATTAAAACCCCCTTTTCTTGCATCTTTGAGAATATTCACAAATGTGACTGTTGAGTGTTGAAAGGCAGAGAGATGGATGCGCAGGAACTAAGGCTATGCATATGTTTGTCAACAAAGGGGATACCATGGAATGATGGAGGGGACACAATGTGAACTCTAAAGACCTCTTTACTCCCTTCTGCTCCTAAATTTACTTCAGTCTCTACCTCCATTGGCCAATATACTTCTATTGGCACTTGAAGCTGATGGATTTGGATTACAGCTGCCTTGGTTCTAATGCCCTTGGTTCATGCTGAAATTGTTAGAAAGAGCTAAAGAAGGTTTCTTCACAGGTCTGACACTTGGACAAATTACTCAGATTACCCAATTGCAAAAGAAAGCCTTGCAATTTCAAAGTAAAAGTCAACTGTCATCAATCAATCTCATCCACAAATAAACTTCTGTTTTAGTGTCAATCAGTAATCTGCCCATTAGGAGAAATGTTACAAGGTTTAACCATTTAAGCAGAACAAAGTTTATCATTACTAGAAGGCCATTGACATGACATTTAAATCACCCAAAACCTCCTTATCAATTCGTTCTTCCATCTTTTCAAGTGCCATGAAGACCGAAAAAGTCCATTAAGACAATGATTTGAAAAAGGCAATGTAATCAAAGAGCCAAATCATTGAAGCAGAGATACAATCCTCAACACCAAACATTCTGAACTTGTAAAGTATGAGTATGCTTTACATTATCCATAACAAAAAAATAACATAATTACTGCCCTTTCAAAATGAAAATCAGCTAGAAAGCATGCTTCCTATCTCTAAAAAAATTGTTGGAACAGAAAGTTTAAAACAAAAACCCACAAGATATGTTCTTAGAATGCTGTCTCTCACAGAAAATATTGAACCCTCTCAAAAATTTCCATCCATTCTTCACAAGCAGAATACACAGGGACAACAAACTCAAGAAACCCTCATTTTATGGTCAACAATTCTTACAAACGGATTTTTATCTGGAAAGCCAGCAAATTTTCAATTCTTTTCTGCTCAAAACACTTCCATATATGCACAATAGCAAGGCAGGCAGGTAACATGAATCTTTTAATTTGTTCTTTTTATAATTTTCATCCAATGAAAGCGAAGGAACCACAATGCAAGTGGATACAATTGCCAAGGAAAATCCCATTCAAAAGGGGTGCCAGTATGCCTATTTAGTCTGTGCATCGCCCCTTTCCAAATGCCAGTAGTGAATATTATTTAAAAACCTTAATGCTTTTCATTTCAAGTCAAATTTAATCACTTTTATCCTTCTCACATTATAATCACTTTTTTAAATTTAAAATGAATTTATTTCTTTTGAGGCTCTAAATAAAGATTATCTTTAGAAGTCCTGAGTGCTTACTATCAATATGGCACCCTTAAATGACCTGTGATCATGTTTACTTTTCTTTTTAATGAACCTTTTTAGAGTATTTTAAGTGTTCGAAGTGGAGTGTGTTCAGGGGCTAGGATCACCATGGTCTATGCAATTTTCCACTTTGACATGTTCTCAACTTGGTTAACTTAGCAAAGTGTAAAAGGTATCACTTGACTAATTATGGAATGCTTAAATGATCAGCATCTTGTGTGTATCACATTGCGAGCAGATGGATTAAGCGTTAAACATTTGTTTGATGTTTGCAATAAGGCAGTAGATTTACTGCTCGAGCAAGACAAAAATTTAGAGCCACATTGACATTCGGAATGTCATGGAAAAAATGTCTATGGTAGAAATATTAGAAGCCAACAATATCACTGTGATCATCATTTTTTAAATCAATAATTAACAAATACTCATCACATTCATTTAATTGAAAAAATTTTGATTGACAAACTTAACCTTACAACTTCTTTTCTGTTTGCCTCTTTGGCTGTTTTACTTTTTGTGGATCCTTTGTCGATATTTTGTAAATGTTCAAGGATCTGGGCCCTTTCAAAATCCCTGCTTATCTTAATCAAAACTTAACCTTACAACCTATTTTAGCGAAAGATCTAAAGTTTGCATAAAATACAAATTACCTACTCCAAACAAGGAAGCAGTCTAGGCAGCAAAATGTAATGAACCCCTCCTTACAAAACATTTAATGATATTGAATTGGATGTATTGGCAAAATGAAATAAAAAATAGGATTTCAAAACTTTTAAACAAGGGTGCACAAATTTTAAGATAACAGGGCCCATCTGCCCAGACAACAGGCATGACACCTCTCGAGTGCATATGCATTACTCTACCCTTATTTTTGGAGGCATTATGCTGTCGTATAGAGACTTCTTCTAGCATCTTTTATAGAAATTGAGTATTTTTCTGAGGGCATTGTGCTGGTAATATTCGCTGTAGTTCTTATTTTCTCAAAAGCTATTTGTATAATTCCCTATTGTGAACTTGCAAGGAGCATATGTCTCACTTCTCGCTGTAATTTTCCAGTTTCTCAAAAGCTTTTGTTATCATCCTCAATTTGTGAACTTGTAAGGTGCATATCTGCAGGTGTGCAAACGCCTTTTTTGGTCTCGTTTTTCTTGTACTTTCTACTGGAACAATAAATGTTTGGTTATTCACTTCTACCTTTCACCAGTTGTAACATTGGCCACACTTATTTTCTTCACCAGTTATTTTTGATTTGTTTTGTACTGATGCATCATGTAAAATCACTGATTTGGTGGAAATTCGGCAACTCTTTGACAAAGGCTAATGATATGCAGTATGAGAAATTGTTTTCGCCACATTAGGATATTGTTGCATTTGCCAAGGATAATAGACTGCTGGACGTATCAAATATTCTCCTCCTTACAGAACAAGTATCCTTGAAGGATAGTCTGTTGTACAGTATTTAATACATGTACTTCCAGAATGGTTCGTAACTTGATTTTCATCATTCGTATGGAAACTTCATTATGACTGCCAACATTAGTCTAACCATTCTCTCATTACTATCCCTCGATGAATTTTGTGTGAGTCATACAATTGTTTCACACCTCTTCGAATTCATGATTTTTGAGATAAAACTACCTTTGCTGATTTTCTATAGGTATTGATTCTCAGTTACCCTGCAAACTAGGGTGCAATGGTGGTGTTTTCAAAGATTAAAAAAGGGCGTATTTATTATTTTATACTATTGCATCTGGTTTGTGTTAGTTCTAACAGGGTATGTGGTATTATAAGCCTTATCCTATAATAAGTTTTTGAGAAGGAGAAGTCGCAAATAATGGTTCAAGACTAATATAGTCCATACCTGTTGTGGATGGATAGATAATAAGTCCTGGCAACATCTTCAAGAGTCTTTGCAGGCCTTTTACACGATGTCGACATTTGATCGCAATTCAGACGCAGTCACCATTTTTTATTTGAGTAATAGTGACTTTTGAAAGCAACAAACATTGTTAATTGAGTACCACTGGCTCTCAACATTTTCAATTTGACTTATTTTAGTCGTAAGCTAGCCCCTTTGCTTTTTTTGAAGGGTGTTGTCTTGAAATTTTGAAAGAAATTTTTTCAAACTTTATGCTTTCCATTCTTGTCAGAAGTTTCCTTTTGCAGTTTCTTGAGTCATTAAGTTGTTTCGTCAAAGTCCTTAGATCTTATCCTGAGTGTGAAGAATGTATCTCAAAAGTGTCAAGTCTAAGCGTTCAATTAGTCTTAGGGGCCTTGGGAAAGTTACAATTCAAATAGATTAAAAATCCTAAGTCAAATTTGCAAGAATCCTCTTTTTTTTTGAATTTCAGGTATTTCTTGTACTTGTTGTGTAGTTACAAATCTATTTCTAAATCCTGTAATTCCCCAGTCTTTGTCTCCTTTGGATTTTTAGAGTTCATTTGTAACTTTTTAGTTGTTACCAACCTACTGTTGAATCTTGGAACTCTGCATAGCCAACCTTTTTAGAGTTTTGGAATTTCTTCATAGCCTTGCATCTATTGCAAATTTGCAAACTTATCACCAGACTTCAAAGGCTCGATTATAGCAACTTTGCTGCAATATTGGACTTTGTTTGCAAAGTTGTAATTACATTTCAGAGTTGCATTCCTACCCCGATAACTCACTTGGTCAATTCAATGGACTTTCAGATTTTCTGTGCAAGTTTATAATACTTACTAAACTATATCCTAATTCTGAAAACCTGTGGATGAAACTGAAGAGGCACACCATTTATTATTCACACATGTGAAAATTATTAAAACCAGCTTTACAGCCCTCATTTTGTACATTGACCTCTTAGCATTTTCTTGCACTTGTGCACTTATATTGCTCTTGCAATCTTGTGAATCTTGCAAACCCATCACATTTTTGTGAATAAAAAAACCAACAAGCTCAATTGCACCATTCCTAGTTGCAACACAAGTACTTAGGGTTTTTAACTGTGCTTAAGGGTTTCAAGCTGCACCCATGGGACTTGCAAGTCGATCCCTCCAACTTGTGCCTACAAATCCTTCTCTTCCAACTTGCCATCAATCTTCCAAGTATTCTTTTTTTATTTGCATGTCCTAATGTTTGTATCTCTAGGCTTTATCCCATTTTTTCTTGAAAATATGCATTGGTTTTTATTTCTCAAGATTCCAAATGCTCCTCGTATTCATGTAAATTTGTGGGTTTATAAATGAATTCTATTTAAGTTTTGAAGTCTTAGAATCTTAGACTTTGCATTCGATATTGTAATTTTGACTAAGCAAACTGCAACTTCATTCTCCTTTAGGTTTTCAAAATTAGTGTGTACCCTACAAATATGCAATTAAATATTGAAACCCTGTGCCACATGACTTCCTTGGGATCTTGGACCTAGTTTGTGGCTTTGTTTCTATTACCAACCTGCAATTGGAACCCACTTTTCCTCTCACAATGAGTTTACTGCTCTATCTGATAAAATAATTACTTGGATTAATAATAGATTTTGTATTCAGCTGGTGATCAAACTTCTCGAGGTAACTGATGATTGGTGATTCTTTTTCTACCAATACTTGAATATTTTTCTTAGTCTTTAGTACCAGATTTTATAATAAACAACATAAAAGAAAAAGAATAAAATATAAGTCCATTCTACACTACTTTTTCCCTTTTTTCAAATTAATCTTGGTATTCTCTTTGACTAGTTTCTAGTAAATCTTCTTTGTTCTTTTCAGGAAAATCGGGAAGAAGATGATAGACAACACCTGCAGATTGCCTTGCCTCTAAAAAATGGACAAGACCTATATGGACTAGGTACAGATCACAAAGACCAAGACTTACGTCTTGATTCCTGGTAAAATTCCTTTTTATTGTTTTTATTACATTTCTGAGTTATCTCTGCAATTCTTTTTTTTTTTTGTTATGTTAAATGGAGAGTGGAGTTCAGGAGAATGATAGTTCTGTTGCCACTGTGTATCTAAATGGCATTGGAATCGTAAAGCAAGTAATTAACTATGTAGATCAGGAAACTTGAATGCTAATATTATTTCTTCTGGTTCTGCATTCCTTGCAGTTTGCTGCCATTTTTAGAGCAGTTGCAGGTATGCTCTCTCCCATTTAGTGGATCTCAGCAACTGGTGCAGTCTGTATGTACAAACCTGAATATGTCCAATGAAACAACATCCACGAATCAAGAGACAGCATTTGCCATTGCTGGGAGAGATGCTTTGGCCCTTGCAAAGGCTGCGGTTGTAGCTGCAAAGCAGGCAGCAGCATTAGCGGAATCTCAGCCTTCTGCAGAGGCTAAATGTCAGAAAAGTTGTTTTGCAACACCACCTTTGCATCCTTCAATTACAGATAAGGATACCGTCAATAATATAGACACTTTAGATAATTCACAAGCCTTTGAGGTAGATTCAGCCAGGAGTAAAATATCAAAGTTGGATGAGAAGCAGAGTCAATTAAATACCCCTCTAAAAATTCTTCATAATAAGGACAAGGCAATGATCAGGTCTAACCTACAAATAACGAACAAAGTTAAGAGAGATCGGATGTCACGGAAATTTAAGAAATCTGCTTCTGAATTTCTTTCTTCACAAGTTCATCAACGTGGAAAGCTCTTATCTGCAGAGGACGAAGTAGAACTACCACAAAAAGTTCAGGCATGTTACGAGCATCTTAATCTGGCTCATTAATTCTACAGTTTGTATGCAATGAGTGCATATAGTGAATTTTCTCATAGAACATAAGTTGAATGTGAAGAGCTACTTATAAGACAGAAGAATCAGAAGCAGTAGGTAGGACAACGCAGTGGCAAACTGGAAATAAAAATTGGATAAAAAATGGATAATAAGCATCCTGAAACCTATATTTGATGCAAGCATTCAAAAGAGTTGCTTTCAGCATAGTTTATTTGCAATAACATCTCTTCAAAATTTTCAAGGTCTATTTCACTTTTTCTGGTAACCTTTTTGCTTGTTTCCATCTGTCCTTTACTGTTTTTCTTTTCCTTGAATCCTCCTTGGTGTTATATCATTCTTATCTTAATTGGTTTTTACCTTTTAGTGTTTTTTTTTGTTTCAACCTGTTGATCAACACTTCGTTTTTGTCACTTTATATTTTCAGGTATATTTTTTTGACATTTCCGTGGCTATCTTATATCAAATGGTTCTACTATGCAGCCTCATTGACCTGAGGTTGACCATTCATGGACATGAAAATAATTTTTTTTTTTTGTTCTTTTGGATTCGTGGGTTATCTGCCCCTGAATATTTACACTCACTAGGTGCATTAGTAGCATCATTTGAATCTAGTAGATTTGTATTCTGGTGGTGGTCTGAACTTCTCAAGTTTACCGATGATTGATGATTCTTATTTCTTCCAATATATGAATATTTATTTTAGTCTTTGGTACCAGACTCTATAATAAACAACATAAAAGAGAAAAAATCTGACTCCATTTTATACAACTTTTCCCTCTTTTTAAAATTAATCTCTGTACTCTCTTTGACTAGTTTCTAATAGATCTGCTTTGTTCCCTTTAGGAAAATCGGGATGAAGATGATAGACAACACCTGAAGATTGCTTTGCCTCTCAAAAATGGACAAGATTTCTATGGATTAGGTACAGACCAAAAAGACAAAAATGCACATCTTGATTCCTGGTAAGGTTCCTTTTCATCATTTCTTTTACATTCCTGATTTATCTCTGCAATTTTGTTCTGTGTTAAATGGAGAGTGTAGTGCAGGAGAATGATAGTTCTGTTGCCACTGGTTGTATTACTAGCTTTTTGGAATCATAAAGCAAGTGAATAAATATGTAGATCAAGAAACCTGAATGCTAATATGATGTCTTCTGGTTCTGCATTCCTTGCAGTTTGGTACCATGTGTAGAACAGTTGCCGGTAAGATCTCAGCATCTGGTACAGTCTTCATGCACAAACCTGAATATGTCCAGGGATACATCTGAGAACCAAGAGACAGCACTTGCCATTGCTGGGAGGGATGCTGTAGCCCTTGCAAAGGCTGCAGTTGAAGCTGCAAAGCAGGTAGCAGCATTAGTGGAATCGCAGCCTTTGGCAGAGGCTAAATGTCAGAAAAGTTGTTTTGCAACACCACCTTTGTATCCTTCGATTGCAGATAAGGATATTGTCAATAAGATGGACACCTTAGATAATTCACAAACCTTTGAGGTAGATTCAGCCAGAGGTGAAATCTCAAAGTTGAATGAGCAGCAGATTCATTTAAATACCTCTGTAAAAGTTTTCCATAATACAGACGAGGCAACGATCAAGTCTAACCTACAAATAACGAGAAAAATTAAGAGGGATTGGATGTCACGTAAACTAAAGAAGTCTGCTTCTGTAATTTCTTCTTTGCTAGAGCATAAAAGAGGAAAGCTCTTATCTGCAGAGGAGGAAGTGAAACTATCACAAAAAGTGCAGGCATGTTGCAAGCATCTTAATCTGGCTTATTAATTCTACAGTTTGTATGTAATGAGATTGTATAATGAATATTCTTGTGGAATGGATAAGTTGGATATTTTCCACAATAAGTTAAATTATGATACTGCTGTCAGGATTCAACTGTGTAGTTTTTGAGTCAAACTTATTGACCCATGCTTCATTAGGTCAATGAGTTTGACTCGAAAACTACACAGTTGCATCCTGATAGCAGTATCATAATTTGGCAACTTGTGGAAAATATCTCCTAGTTATCAATTGATGAGCTAAAGGGGCTCTATAATGAATAGTTCTAAGGCACAACACTTGCTGAAGACTTTGCAAATGGAGTAGCAAGCCAAGTGGGTTTAACCTTTGGGGAAACTCCATGGTTAAACGCACTTGAGTTGGAGTAGTACTTGGATGGGTGACCTCTCGGGAAGGTCCAATGCTTCACCTATGTGAGCATCACCTAGATGCAATGAGTGCTATGTGTACCATTCTTGTAGAACATAAGTTGAATGTGAAGAGCTTGCTTTTAAGACAGAAGATTCACAAGCAGTGTTTGGAACAATGCATAGCAAAACTAGAAGTAAAAATTGGATTAAAAGGATAAGCATCTTGATACTTCAATGTGATACATCTTCAGTATCTTCAAGGTTTATGTCACTGAAGATTTGATAACTTGTTTTGGGGACCTTCCATGGCTTACATACTGATGCTTCTGTTTTCTTGCATAAGTTATAATCATGATTTGTCTTTTTATACACAAAGCTTTGGTACTGTAGTAGTTTTGGTTTTGGTAAAATGCATATGCACTGATAACCTTGTTTTTGTTTCTGTTATTAGATCCTTCTGAAGCTAGAGAAAGTAAAGGGTCGCTTGCAAGAAAGGCTTGGCCGTGAGCCAACTTTAGTCGAGTGGGCAGCTGCTGTTGGCATTGATCAGATTTCTTTAGATTCACGTTTAAAAGAAGGATGGAGATCCAAAAATATAATGATGAAGTGTAATATTCGTTTGGTTGTTTCCATAGCAAAACATTATAAGGGATTTGGTTTTACTCTTCCAGATCTTGTTGAGGTTGGTTTTCCAATGTTCTGGCCTTTTGTTGCCAATAAATATCTAACTTATTTAGAGTTACAACTCTTAAGAACTTCGTCTCTGTAATTGCCCACGTGTCTTTGTTTTGTTCATTTCTTTTCTTGAGAAGGCATTGGGATCACCATAACTCCCAATAACTTGTCTTTTGTTCATTTCTTCTTTGAGAAGGCTTTGATAGTACCAGAGCTCTCACTAATTTGAGGTACCTGTGTTACTATGACAGGCAGGAAAACTGGGTCTTATGCATGGCATTGAGAAGTTTGATTACAAGAAGGGCTACAAATTTTCCACTTATGCACATTGGTGGATACGACAAGGCGTGACAAGCTTTCTCAATGCTTATTCAAGGACTATTCGATTACCTGTATGAAAGATACTAATTTGCTAGTTGATTTGCTCATAATTATTTACCAGATAAAATTTGAGCAGATTTTTGCTGATTTTTTAAAGCTAAGTATTACAGGGAAACAAATTTTCTTTTTCCACAATTATTTCAGCAATAGATCATTTGTGTAGGTGAATATGCGTGAGATTTTGTCTCGAATCAGAGCGGCAAAGAAGTTATTGTCTGGGAAAGGTGGAAGCCTTCCGAGTAATAAGGAAGTAGCTGAGGTTGTGGGAGTGACAGTTCCTAGGCTTAGGGAGACACTGAGATCTGCAAGAAGACCCAAATCAATTGATCGTCTTATTGGGAAGGACTTAAATACATGTCTTGGAGTATGCATCTTTTCTGGGATTCATAATTTTTAAGGGATATATCACTATTAATTTCATGAATTTGACTGAGCTGTATCATTCTCAGGAAATTGTTGCAGACAAGCATGATGGAAGTTTGGAGTTCTTCACTACAAGGCAGATAGTGAAACAGGATATTAACAGGCTCCTGCAAACACTCACACCCAGAGAAACAGAAGTTTTGAGTTTACGACACGGCTTGATTGATGGTATACCAAGGACCCTTGATGTAGTTGGTAAAATTGTAAAGATATCTAGAGAGCGGACTCGCCAAATAGAAATGGATGCTTGGAGAAAGCTGAAGGAAGAAAAGTTTGAATCTCTAAGATATTATCTGGATACTATTTAGGTGTTTAAACACCTTGTTGAAGGGAGTGATATGATGATAACAAAGCCTTGATATCATATTTTTACCAAGAAAAAACTTTCACAAGCTTTACTGGACTCTGGTGCACCAACAAAAAGGGTTATCACTCCATATATTCATTTCTATCTCTTCCTTTCCTGTATTGGGATAAGAATTGTGTCGACTTTTTAAAAACCTGTAAAATAACATTAATGAGATGCAGAAGAGTGAAGATGTGGTGATATGGGTCTAAAAAATGCAATTTATTTGTTCAATGTATTTTTTGACTACTTTTATTATATAAAAGTTGTCATATTTTATATTTGTGCTCCTTGCAAGTCTGTTCTTATTTTCATTAAATACATAAAAAGCAAAGGGACCACGTATTCCTTATTTCATGATAACATGTCAGGTTTTTATGCAAAAAGATGAATATACAATTAGATGCAGCAGCAAATTTGTTCACTATTATGGACCATGGAAACCCGATGCCTCCCATGTCAAAGATTTGCTATGATAAACCACAATCACATTTTTACTTTAAAAATAAATGTTACATTACTTACATGTGTTCAATTTTTTTGTATAGATATGTAGTGCTTATAAAAAGATAAGATTGTTGTTTTTCTTATTTACAAGCACATATATATTGTACACAACACATACTTATATCTTGTACACAATCCATTGACGTATATATATGTACACATAGATTTGTGTATTTATATGCCCATATGTGGAAGAATCCAAGGATTGGGAAGGTAGGCTTCAACAATGTAAGCTACAAAATCACTTTGCAAGGAGTGAAAGTGGATCATATTGCTTCCACAATTTGTTTGCTTTTATTTGGCTAGAGAAATTACAAATAATCATCATCATTTATATTTTGGTACAATATGCTCATATAAATAACACTTAATCTTAAGCTTTGCATACATCCTAATTACTTAAGGTGTAGCCATATTTGGAATAGCCTTGTGATTTGACAAATCAATTCAAGTATATTGGACCAATAGGGCCACCTAATTACTTAAGGTGGTGCCATCTTTGGACTAGCCTTTTGATTTTGAAAAATCAAGTATATTGGATTAGTGAGGTCAGTTGAAGTTAATTTCTTAGGGTTTGCAATGGTGAGAAATTTGCTTCTCTAACATAATGTTATGTGATGCCTGGTAGTCGATAAAGTGGGTTTGAGTGTATGAGATGGTCTAGAATATATATGTGCACTCAGCTTGGGTTTTTAGACATCAGCCTTAATTTTAAAGTTAAATTTGATGAGCTTGCGATTTACATAGGGGGTGAATGCATCAAAGATCATGACAAACATTTGTTTTTCTTGATGAACATGGAAACCCTAGTGGTGAATATTTGTTCACCCAATGTACTCATCATGAATTAGTGAACAAAATACTAGCACAATTGACAAATTTGATATCATAGGCAATGAGTAGAAGTTGAAGGCTTTTAGGTGTAGGATTTGATTCATTGGAAGTTTTCTTCATGTCCTAGGTGCCATGGAAGGATAGGGGAGGTTTATAACTTGTGTAATTGCTTGGTTGCAAGGGTTTTCTCTTTTGACACTTTGTTTTCATGCTTGTTTTAGTTGATTACATTGAGAAATTCAAGGTTTTCAAAATTGTAAGAGCTAATATAGGTGTGTAGAGGCTTATACATGCAAGTTTCAATTAATTTGTGGCGATATAATACTTGCAACAAATGTTTGAGATAGTGACATGAGATTTTTTTTGATTACTACTCTTGAAGTTTTCACTTGGTTTTTTTGATGTAGGCGCATCTCTACTGTAAGAGCAATCTTGCATCAATTACAAATGTTATTTTATGTTTGTCTTTTATTGGTTTTCTTAGTTGTCATAGTCATTCTATTTTTGCCACAAAGGTTAATATTCACTAAGTCTCATTTTGAGTACAACAATGTCTCTACTTTTTAGTAATCATATTGATTACATTGTCTTTAAATTAATACAACATAATAAGGGTGTCCTAAACAATGCTATATTATTACATAGTGCTTTATTGTGGACTAATGCAACATGGCTTGTTATGACTACTTAAAGAAATCCTAGTTAAGCAATGTGCCACATATTTGATTTTTGTGTCAATTGATAGTGCCATGCATAATATTATTGGTCTTAGGGAGGTTTGTGGATGAGACCATGAGTTCTACAGTTTAACATTTTTCCACAATCATTAAAGAAGGGTAATTTACACATTTCATAGGCAAACATCAAGTTCTAATGATATATTTCAAGATAATTCATCTAATATTGGATCCATTATTTTATTCCATGAAAATATAGCAATGCATTATGTTTTTGGTCAATGCAATCTATAAAAGATCAATAATTCAATGTAAGTAGATAGTTGGCTTCAATTAAGAAAAAAGTTCAAAAAACCATATAAAGGACTAGATTGAACATTAGCTTACAAGGTAGTGTTTTGAGAAGTTGTACTCTTGTTTGTGTTGTTCATGATTATATGTCTTATAAATAGAAACTATTCATGTATTTCATATTGAGAATCATTGAAGTCATTTCCCTACACGCTTTTTGTGCATTTGCATGTCACCATTTGAAATTGAGTGAGGTTGATTGCACTGTGATATGAAAGAAATATTTTCAATCCCAAAAAAGAGTGAAAGGAAAATGTATCAAAACAAGTTTTGAGTCCTAAAGGAAAGGGAATTGAAGATGTATTCCAACATTGACTGTTGGGTAGAAGGCATCAAGGAAAATTTAGTTATAAACGTTTAGCATAAAATCCAAGTTGTATGCTTGCAAGGAGATTGGGTAGAACTCAACCATTATTAATATTGCAAGAAGAATAGAATAAATGTTTGAGATAATGAGAAATGACCCATATCTCATGGGATATTGTTGAAGAAGACAAAAGATGAGACCACAAGCCTAAGGATGATGAAATTGATGATAAAATTGAAAGAGGAAATAAACAAGTCACCAAACCAAATGTATTAGAAGAAGAATATTAAGGTCAAGTGAGTAAACTATGATAAGACAATTGAAAGGATGCGTTTCATTGTAGTGGAAGGTATATTTAGAGAAACAGAAGATGAAAGGAAGAGATTGAAAGATGGGATAGGATGGTAACTAAATAAAAGGTTAAGTTTGTTCTTGTAGATTATTAGTTAGATTTCTTAAAGAAATTTAAGATTTTGAAAAAAAAGATACATGAATGTGAAGGATTATATTAAATAATTCCATAAGCCAACAATAAGGATTAGTCATCTTGAAGTTGATCAAGAAAATATGGTAAGATATAGTAATGGTTTGAGAGGATCCATCCAAGAAGAATTCTGTATGATTAAGATGCAATTGGTTTAATGATTATATTAGTTTTCCATTAAGGTTGAAGAAAAGCTAATCAAGAGATTTCAAATGAAGCAAAATAGACAAAAAGGAAGATGTGGTATATTTTAGAGAGGGATACATTAATGGTAGAGGACATGGACACAAAGATACAAGAACACAATGAACTGAGTTCTAATTTGAGTGATAGGCTTGTTGGATATTAGCGAAGTAGAGGCAATAACATAGTTCTACTATGGTTTTGGAGTAAGTGGCAAGGTTTATGAGTTTTTGCCTTCACTATAAATAAATATATGAAAGGTCCTTTGGTTCAAGAGGTAAGCTAGTGAGATGATTGGGGATAGGGCTAGAGTGGGATAGGGGCTGGAGGTAAGCCTTTATTGAATCTAAGATAAAGAAGGTGCTAAAGGTGATGTGTTGAGAAGAAAAACTCACATATATCTCAATAAGGTCTTAGTCTTGATTTGGAAAAGGTGGATGATCATTGTAAGGTGCATGTTTTAACTGTGGAATTAAATGGAAAAGCACTTGAGTGTTCCTACTCACAAGCAATATTAAAAGACCCACACATACAAAGAAATAATTGTTAGATCACCAAGCTGAGTGAATAAGCTAGAAATATGTGAGTCGTTGCTTAAAAGAGCATTGTTGAAACTTGATAGTGAGGATATAGAAGAACTAATGAAAGAAAGGGATTTTTCTTAGAATTATATGTAAGACTCAAGGTAAACTTATAAACTCATTATTGATAGTGGAAGTACTAATAATCCCATGTCAAGTGAAATGATTGATAAGTTGAAGTGAAAGAGGATATAAAATCCTAGCCCATACTTAATTTCATGGTTGCAAAAGGAACATATGGTCTTGGGAAGTGAACAATGTTTGATCAAGTTCAAGACATAATCATATAATGATGAGGTTTTGTGTGATGTTATACATATGGAGGTTTTCTATTTATTGTTTGGAAGGCCATGAAAATATGATATAAAAACATTCACAATAATAAAGAAAATAGATCTACTTCAATGAAGAGAGGTGAGAAACATATTCTTACTCTATTGAAATAAAAGGAAAAAATCAAGCAAGTTTTTAGCTTGTTTGGTTGTTTGAAACATGAGAAGATATGTTTTTCACAAGAAATAAAATATTGGTACAACATAGAATTCCAAGGTCATATTTTTCACATCACTACCACCTTAGGGAAAAGAAAACTTCACAACATTCTTAAAGATATAGAGTATAATTATTTTTTTGTTATGCAAACATGCCTAGGATTGACACCTTTTAGGTAGTTCATTAATTAATAGTTTCTCCAGATGCAAAACTATTATAAAAGATACTTGGCAAGATGCATCCCTAAATAGCATTGTTGGTCAAGGCTGAGCTACAAAAGTTGTTAAATGTTGGATTTATCCAACCTATTGATTATCTAGAATGGGTATCCAATATTGTCATTATTTTTAATTCTATCGGGGTCATTCTTATATGTAGTGACTCAAATATTTGAAAAATCTTGTCGAAAAGATGATTTCCCATTACCTAATATAGACATCATTATGGACTTAACATCTAGTCATAAAATTCTTTCCATAATGGATGGTTTTTTAAGATACAACAAAATACGTATCATCATTGAAGATCAACATAAGATAGCCTTCATGTGTCCTATGGGAATATGCTACTAGAAAGTAATACAACCTGGTCTTAAAAATGCCAAAGACACAAACCAAAGAGCAATGACATTGATATTTCAAGACCTATTTCACAACATCATGCAATACTTTGTAGATGACCTACTAGGGAAGTCCACTACAAGAAAAAGTCACTTGAATATAATTAAACAATTTTTTATAAGCTATAAAAATATCAAGTGAAGCTAAATTCAAAGTTGTTCAAGCTCATCATTTCTCATAGAGGCATCAAAGTGGACCTAGCCAAAGTGAAAATACCCCCACCCACTAATATTAAATAGTTGTGTAGTCTCCAAGGTAAACTCTAGGAAATATGACATTTTATCACCCAATTGGTACACAAGTATCACCCCTTCACACATCTCTTGCACAAGAATACCACATTTAAATGGGATGAAAAACATCAACAAGGATTCCAAAATTTTAAAAACTATCTCACTTTGCCTCTAGTATTGACACTACCAATCCAAGAAAAACCTTTTCTATTGTATGCATGCATGTATGTAAGTATGTATATATATTCACACATGTACATATATATACATATATATATATATATATATATATACATATATGTATATATATACCTATATATGCATATATATGCACACATATATGTATACACACACATATATGTATATGTATATATACATATACATATACACACATATACATATACATATACATATACATATACATATACATATACATATACATATACATATATATTTACGCATGTGTATATATATACATACATATATACATATGTATATACACATGCGTGTATATATATATACACACACACACACATACATACATACATACATACATACATATGCATTTATGCATGTGTATATATATGTATGTATGTGTATATATATGTATGTATGTATGTATGTATGTGTATATATATGTATATGTATGTATACATATGTATGTATGTATGTATGTGTATATATATGTATGTATGTATGCATGTATGTATGCATATACATATACATATACATATACATATACATATACATATACATATACATATACATATACATATACATGTAAAGTGGAAAATTGGATCCTAGTGACTCCCCACCTAGGAGAGAGAAAGAAAGCCACTAGGATGATTTTTACTTGGAGGAACTTTACATTCAAAAGAGGGGCTTGAATCCACTAGATCCAAATCCAAGGGAAACAAGGATGTGAATTCCAAGTAGATTGCAAGGGTTGAAGTGTGATTTACCCTCTTTTGTAAATGAGAAAGTTGGCTTGTTGACTATGTGGAAAAGAGAGAAAATGAGTGAAATGAGGAGCTACTAGTTCAGGATCGCACTGTAACTTCGGATCTAAGCTAATTATACTGATATGGGTTTACCCTGCAAATTTGGAGAAAATTCGTCGGGAATGTACATGGTCCTCTACAAAATCCGCGAAACAAAAAGGGTTCTTCTGTCTTTGCAAATGAAGCCCAAACCTGCAATTATAGCCGCGCACGTGCAACCTACACACAAAAATAGATGAAAAGAGGTTGTGGATAGGGGTTTACCTTAGTCAAACCCCAGTTGAGGAATCAACCTTGAAAGAAAGTAATTGCAAATGCTTGAATGTAAACAATGGAAATGTATACCTTGTAGATCTGCAATTTGTCAATGATGATTGCTTTGCTTCTTGAATGTAATCACAAGTGTTGCATGGAATAGCATGTAACATGACAGAACCTTAACACACATACATGCTTGCAAATGAATGTTGTAATATTGCTCCAATGGATGAATGAAGAAAACTTGAATGCTTGATGATGTATATCTTCGCCTATGCTTTCTTATCATCCCTCCGCTTGAAATTCGCCTCCCATTCTTCCTTATGCAAATGAGAAAACCAACTCCCTTTTATAAATGCCTCTTGAAGATTAATTCATCTCATAAAAGGTCGACATCAGGGAGTTTTAGGATCCCGAAGTGCAGATGGGGCCGGGGGGACCTATCTTGGGGTCACCCTAAGAGAGTGGGACAGGGGCGCCACGCCCCTATCCTACCCTATCTTGGGGCCTAGACAAGGTCTTGAGGCTATCTCAAGGTTCAAACATGAAGGGGGCAAGGGGTAGAAATGCAGAAAGGGGTCTCGGTTAGGAAGGAGGATGTCGTTGCCAAGGTGAGGATCTCAAATATGGTTTAAAATTGCAGGAGGCGCAGTTTTACGACACTACATTTAGCCCCCACTTTAGTGAGAGTATGGCTTATGCTACTACTACCGGTAAAGTAGAAGAAAGAGAGAGATGAAGATGAGAGATGCGGAGCAAGATCACAAGGAGTATAAGATGTCACTAATCTCAAGGAACCAAGCCCCCAATCTTAGGATCTTAACTCACTCAAATATATGCAAGAGCACACAAAACAAAAAGGAACAAGACACACAAAACAAAAACAAAGCACAAAAGACACATGAAAAGACAAGACACAAGACAACAAACCAACTAGCCGAAGAGACCTCAATACTTAGATGTCTCAACAACTAATCAGGACACAAAGACCAATGCCATCACATAAACACAAGCAATGACATAAAAGAGTAAAGCTGATATCATCCATGAACCATCAATAGAAAAACTATGGGTTCACTAGAGGAAGAAGAGAGAGAACATGAATACACAATTTGGTGATCCATGAGAAGAAAGGCAAACAAGAGAGAAACCATGGACATTTCACCCCTAAAACTAGGTGATCCATGGAGAGAAGGACATGGAAATCTAGCCCCAAAAGCTTGTCTGGCTAATCCATGTAAGGGAGGAGAGTGAGAACACCGTTAGTTCCACCCAACCTCAAGCGTGCGTGTGTGTAAGTGAGGTTCGAAGCGCCTCATAGGAGTCTATGCTTGAGTACGCTACAACCTGTATAAGATGTATAGTACAAGTGTCAAGAAAGGCGTGATATCTCTCTCTAAGAGTCTGTGCTCTGGTTCCGAGAATAATCACCCTGCATAAGAGAGAAGTGGCGTCATCTCGCTCTAAGAGTCTGTGCTTTGGTTCCGAGAATGACCCACTATACAAGAAAAGAAGAAGTGAAGACATCTCTCTCTAAGAGGTTGTGCTCTGGTTCTGAGAATGACCCACTGTTCAAGAGAAAAGTGATGATATCTTTCTCTAAGAGGCTTCCCTCTGGTTCCAAGAATGTCTCACTTTACAAGAAAAGTGATGACACCTTGGTCTAAGAGGCCGCTCTCTGGTTCCAAGAATGTCCCACTGTACAAGAAAAGTGATGACACCTTGCTCTAAGAGGCTTCCCTCTGGTTCCAAGAATGTCCCATTGTACAATGCATGAGAGAAGCATAGTATAAAGAAGCAGTACTGTGGGTGCCCCCCCTTAAGATGTCAACATAGAGTAATGTTGATATCTTAAGGAAATAAGAACGAGGATACCTACCTTCATCACAAAGAAGATATCCGTTATGCAACAATGTCATAAATCCAAGCAAGAGAGGGAATACTCTTCAAGCAAGGATAAGATAGTTGAAAAGAGATATCTTGCTGTAAGTGTAAAGGTGATCCTTAGAGGAGAAGAGATCTTTTTTCAAAAGACATCCACCCCCAAGAGGAGTTGTCTTAAATAAATATAACACCTTCTAGAATGAAGTGCAGAAGAGAACAAGAATGCAATCCTTCCTCCTATTGCTAGGTGAAAGGGATTCTTGATGAAGGATGACTCATGTTTATCCCCAAGAGGGATGGGTGAATTTATCATAGATGTAAATTACCAAGTGGAAAAGAGGTTTTAATCAAGGACTTACACCTCTTGTATAAGAGAGAATCCTTGAGAAAACAACCAACAGTTTCACACAAGGAATGCCATCAAGTAATAAAGCTCACACCATCCACACAATAGGGAAAAGTGGATCCTTAGAGAAAGAGAGAGAGAGAGAGATCATTTCTCCCCAAGTGTAGGACAACGAGAAAAATTACACAACTTCTAGAGATATATTACTCATAAAAGACGTAACATTTCAAGCAAGGAATACATCCTAACCAAGGAACACACCAAAAAATAAATGAGCAAATACACCAAAAAATAAATATCATCCTCTTGTTTCAAAATTTCTAGATCAAAGTTATAGAAATTATACTTCAATGGTTCTTACACCCAATATGGTTTAAGAGTAAGAGTCCTCTTTGTCCTTCCACAAGGAGATTATATCCAAAGGCACATTGACTATCTTTTCTATGCACCAATGATATTGCTAATTATGAAGCTTTGATTACAAGAATCATAAATGATTGTTCAATGGAATACAAAGGATCTCATGTCTACAAATATCACATTTGGTCACAAAATTGTTGAATGATGATTATCAAATAAAAGATGAGAAATTGATCCCTTACAAAGGAATGGTTGGCCACTTCAAAAAATACTTGTCAAGCACCTCTTTTGAATGTATATCAAGGTTGATCGACAATGTTTCCAATACCATGGTTATTATTTGGTCCCTCTTGGATATGCCTCAAAATAGATAGCACTCTAAATTTTTTGGTTGAACTCTCGATTCTAGATTTTGATGTACCAACATCAGAATTTGTGTGTGAACTTGTTGGTCCTGATTTTCTATGGTATTATGAAATTTATGTTTACCTTTATGACAATGCCCTTCTACCTATCCCATCTAACAATCAAAAGAATAAATTTGTTTGTCATTCCTCTAGTCTCATTATCCTTGGTTATATATTATATCGAAGGGATCTCCATAGTGCCCACCTTAAATGCCTACACATGAAGGAAGCTACAAATACCTTACATTGGGTTCATGAGGTTGTTTGTGGGGCACATTTAGTGCCCCTACCCTTTCCCAGAAGCTATTACATACATTATACTATTGATCAATCATGGGATAGGATGTAGAATAGTTTTGTAAGAAATGTCATCAATGTAAATAATATAGAGATTTGATTCATGAACCAACCAAAGAATTGCAACCTATAACTACTCCTTGGCCCTTTTCGTAATAGGGAATTGACCTCATAGGAAAAATACACCCACCTCATCAAATAGACATAAATTCATTATAGCTACCACTGAGTATTCTACAAACTAGATAGAGGTCATTCCATTAACCTATATCACTAAAAAATAGATAGAAAAAAATATTCTACATTTATATCTGCTACTATGGTGCCCCCCTTTCTAATACCATTGATAATGGTAATCCATTCAAGAGAAAATATGTCTATGACATTTTCTATTAATTTTATAGCTAACACTCCTTTTCTACCCCCTATTATCCATAGAGTAACAATTAAGTTGAGGCTTCCAACATAACCATGATAAAAATCCTAAAGAAAATAGTCAGTAAAGTTGGTCATGACAAGAATCTAGAACTTAACACCACCTTATAATCCTATTGTACAAGCATCTGAAAACCCCCATGAACCACTCAATATTTACTTGCCTTTGGTGTTAAAGGCATTTTTTAAATCAATTTGGAACTTCCTTGCTTAAGGGTCTCTTTGCAACATCTTATTGATGATGAGGAGTGTCAAGTTTCTAGCTTGCATGACCTAGATTTACTAGATGCAAAGTATATCAATGTATTGAACCATTTGAAATCCTACCAAAATTTTCTTCTAGATCAAAGATTGAATATTTGAAGTGGGTGACATAGTTTTGAAGGAAATTTAAAGGAATAAAAAAATCGTGACAAAAGGGTAAATTTAAGCATAACTAGTTGAGACCTTTTCTCATCACAACAAGCTACAAATCAACAACCTACCAAATTACAACACCTAAGGGTAACCCTCTCAATGAGGCCATCTATAGAATTCATTTGAAGGAATTTTTTTCTCGACACACGTGGTACCCAAAAAAGGACTAATAAAAAAATTAAAAAAGAATTATAAAAAAGAGATAATCCGTCCAATGGAATAAATCACTATGATGGCACCTTGGACAAGTAACATGGTGAAAACCTATTTATGAGCACCATGTATAGAAATTACCATCTACCATCTATCATGTTCTTATCAATTTCACCCACAATAAAGTGAAGCCTCTCATACACATTGTACTACTTACTACACTTCACCTATCCACCTATCATAGTTTGCTAATTATCACTATCTATAATTATCCATACTAACTTATCTCATAATAAATTTCAATCCACCCATCCTATAATAAATGACCTTGTACCTAACTGGGTGCACATTCCTCAACTTTTTCATTATATTAGATCCTTATTGTCATCTCAATAGGAAAATTCATACTTTCACAATTACATATTTTCTATAATAAATTTATCCAACTGTGATGGTGGGGAAATATGATTCACAAGTTTATGCATGTAAACAAGGAATTTATTTCAATGCCCTACCATACATTGGAAGGAAGATGATTCACTAAGCTCAAGAAGGCTCAAGCACTAGGTGGATGCAATGATCCTTCGCTGTGGGGGTACTTAAAGATGACTATGAAATTGTAAATGAGAATCAAACAAAATAGGATCAAGCAAGCTCAAATTGTTAGTTTTTGTCATGCATAAAAAGATTGAAAATTGGCAAACCAATTTTAGAAGAGGAGACGAAAGAATAGACCGTAACTGAACTGTAGTCCAAATTTGAGGTAGAAAAGGAAGGATTGGGGTGTCCTAGGCGACTTGCTCTTGAGACTAGGGTGTTGTGGGTGCCCCACTCCCGACGCTTTCTACTCTGATGAATTGCAAATCATAGATCTCAACTTGATTATCCTGTACCTATTTCCGTAGGTGCACCACTTGTTCCTGCAGAACTGAAAAGAGAGAATGTTGGGTGGAAAGGGGTTTTCCTAGGCAAACCTCTTTTTTGGAATCAACCATGAAATTGAATTGAAAGTGTGATGTTAGGTAGTAGAGGCTAGAATTGAAAATGGAATGCTTATACCTTCATAAACCCTCTTTGATGTCAAAACATTTATGAAGATATGATGTTGTCTTAAATGTAGTTGAACTTATGAAGAGAAGATCATGGAGGCCATCACAAATGCATATATCTGCCAATTAGTCCTAGTCTTCAATGCCTTGATGCTTGATCTTTTGCTCTTGAGAATTTGGTATAGTATAGTCGCCTTATTTTCATTCTCTTTTACCCAAAATGAGGGAGGATACCTTTCTTATATACACTTCCCAATAATTTTTGAGTGCAAAACTCAGAGCAAGCCTTCATGGGAAAATATTTTCTGCTCAACCTAGTTGAGTGTTTCATGATTTATATTTGGGGAAAAATATTAGGGAGTGGGGTGCCTTGGGTACCCTGTTGCTGAGAGTGGGGTGCCCTAGGCACCTTTCTCCCCCCAATATGGCCTCAAATTGGGACTTGAGGTCAATGAGAAGGATATGCCAAAAATAGATGCTTAATTGGGGCTGGATCAAGCATGTTGGGCACAAAAGGCTAGGAACACTAAAGTGGGGCTTAACTGAGTAAGAAATTACATAGAGATGCAATTTACGATGCTACACTAGCTATCAAAATCCATAATAAATATCAACCATCACCACATAGACTTAACACTCAAACAAAAAAAACATGTACCATGTAAGTAAATCAAGATTTTATGAAAATATCAAGAAAAGACTACTGTTGAACTAGCCTACTACTTACATACTTAATGACTAATAATTTGATCCATCATCCCAATCCACGCCTTAATGAGTTCATCCTTCCTACAATAGGAATAATTGAATATGAGATTACCTTTTGGCAAAAGATGTGATGTTGTTTATTTATTTTGTTAGATGATCTTTTTTCTTGTAAGTTCATCTTTGTCGCATTCTATCACTTACTCAAGTCCGTGCCTCAATATTTATATCTTTTGATGTGTTTAAAAAAAAATAGAATGAGGCAAGATATTTTTTTGGCATGATATGTTTGTAGGATGTCCTTCTAACATTACAAAGATTATAACTCAAGTATTTGCTGGTATGGATTTTGGTATAAATAACAATCCTTTGCATATAAGGTAATTCAATTATTTTTATGTAATAGGACTATCATGCTCTAATTCTAACCTCCTCACATATTTTGGACAAGCTTCTATTATGTTTGGTATGAATAAAGAGAACCTGTTTTGTTTGCAAAGTCAAAATCCATGCAAAGGATGCATCACCTTGGTTTCTCATGTACCTTGGTTCATAATATCTATTTTCTAAATCAAAATAAGGATTTCTCTCTATATGTTTAAATAACCTAAGTAAACCACTTTTCCATTCCATATTTTTCCATTCATCCCATTACCTTCTTATAGCTTCACTATTCAATATTTGATCAACGAAATGATCCATTCTTTATAATCCTACATTCACCTAATTTCTTATTTGATTCTAACTCATGCCCATCCCATCTTAATAGTAATTTCTTCTATGTATCATGACAAAAAAATAAATTAGAATCTCCAAAGCATTCCAATGAATCCAGATATTTCAATCATGATTTAAATTAGTCATCCTATGTTTATGTGATGATTTAAATCATAGCCTACCCCATAGGACCCTCTACCATCTCCCTAATCATTCTTGCATTAACCTCTTCCTTACCTAGAATACCACCTCTACCTCTCTCTCTATAGGCCTTTGAGTCAGTTGAAGATTCAAATTGTCCTATTTGACATTGGTCTAATATTTATCAACAAGAGCCTCATCCCTCTCCCTCTATGCCCAATCCCACTTAGATATTGTGGTATTCAAGTGCACCTCTAATCCAACCACACATTTACCTCCATCTCCACCATCCATTCCCTCTCCTTCTCATCCATATCCTCCACCCACTCCCTCTCTCTGTCACCCATTGTCATACCCCATCAAATCCACCATCCACAACAAATTCCTTATCCCTCCTCCACACTCTACAAGATCCACCCTACTCCACACCTCTTCTCCACCATCTAACCTTGATACCTCCTAAGCCAATCAATCGTACGATCCCATAGGTTGTCTACTATACATCAAAATCTTCCATCATCTTTACATTTTCTATGCCAACATATAAATCCCAATGCACTAGTGTCAGAGACTCAAAATCTACTATGGCTATATATCTAGAGCCATCTTTGGACCCAAATTGGCAACCTACCACTAAGCGCATGGAAAAGTTACCTCACTTGTTTATTTTATTTAAGACAACCCAAAATTTTATTGTAATTTATTTAGTGTGTACCTCTTAATGATATCATGCACCCAATAAAATAGTACATCTATTGATAGTAAACCAAATGATGTGCATCATCTATCTGGGCCTCATGCTGGTGCTATGGTCTCCATTTAATTGCATCTAGATCACACACACACACACACACACACACACACACACACACACACACACACACACACACACATATATATATATATGTAGAGAGAGAGAGAGAGAGAGAGAGAGAGAGAGAGAGAGAGAGAGAGAGAGAGAGAGAGAGAGAGAGAGAGAGAGAGAGAGAGAGAGAGACCCCAACCAATAGAAAAACCCCTTAACCTCTAGGCAAGAAGAAATATCCATTCAATCACACACACATCATCATCTATCTAGGCCTCATGCTAGTGCTATGGTCTCCATTTAATTGCATCTAGATCACACACACACACACACACACACACACACACAGATATATATATATATATATATAGAGAGAGAGAGAGAGAGAGAGAGAGAGAGAGAGAGAGAGAGAGAGAGAGAGAGAGAGAGAGAGAGAGAGAGAGAGAGAGAGAGAGAGAGAGAGAGAGAGAGAGAGAGAGACCCCAACCAATAGAAAAACCCCTTAACCTCTAGGCAAGAAGAAATATCCAATCAATCACCCTTGCCAACACTACTAGAAGTGCATCAAACCTCATCATATCCTATCACAAGTCCATGTTGATGATCTTACAACTAGCACTATTTTATCTATTTTATACCTACTCTTATCAAACTTTAATATGTTTAAGACTATGTCTTGAACCATATTTTTCTTAATTGATATTGAATATATGAAATGTGATGAATGAATATACTATGTGTATTTCATGGTTGATATGATGTCAATATGTTGTAAAATGATGATAATGTATACAATTGCTTTCTCTAAGATAATAACCTACAAATTATGGATTAGCAGTCAACCTGCAACTAAAGCAAAACATGCCCCTGATACTCAGATGGAATAACTCAAAAGGTTACCGACTAGAATGTAACTATTGTGAAGATTTTCTAACTTTGTCTTGAAGAATAAATGGACAAACGAATTATAGGATCTCGTAGGATGATGGAGCTATGATTCATTGATTCACATGCATTAATTCTTGAAAGTTCTTGTCTTGTTATTTATTATTTTAAATAAGAGTCCGAATTGGATTGGGACTCTTGTTAAGTCAATTTATATTTTCAGTTTCTTATGCACAATACATGAGAGTGCATAAAGTTCAGTTTTGCCAGAGTTGGAGTATCTTCTTCTCACGTATGTAATACCAATTAGATATTGTATAGATTTATGAGTAATTATAGAAGTATTATTACCATTTTTATGCATTGATCAATATTAATAGAGTGAATGGTTGAAAATGTGCTGAGTTAAGAGCTATCTTGTGATTCGGGGTTACACTGCCCTCAAGAAAGGGCCACCTGAGGTAGTGTAATATGTTTTCAGGCATAAAATAAGCGTAAAATGCATAATCTGATATCAAAGAGCGAATCACAACTCTAATCTAATCAATATTACTCCTAAATTACAATGGAATAATGCAAAATCAATTGAATTGAAAGAATTGATCTATCTAAAACTCCCTCAATTGACATAGCAAGGCTTCCATTGCTCTTCTCCATTGTTGTTGATGTAGGTGGCTCTCAGGTATTGCACTTGATTTCCTGCATAAGATGAACAACAATTTTGAAGACTATGATTCTATGATTCTAGCTTGAATTGAGAAAATGATGTTTGATTTATAGATTTTCAACACAAAGGGGGTGAGAAATAGAACTCAAGTGTTGATTGATAGATAACTGAAATTGATTGATCAGTTAACAGAGTTGATTGATTTGTTACCTCAATAGATTGGAGAGTGAACTAAATATATTGGCTAGTAAACTCAATTGATTGATTAGTAGACTAAATTGATTAGGGAGATGACTGATTAGATGGATTAGTCAGAAAAGGCGATCGAGAGTTAAAAAGGATGATTGATGAGTTAACTGATTAGACAATTGATTTGATCAATCAGTTCTGATTTTGGCATGTGCTGTAGGATTTTGAAATTGAATTTGATTTTCATTTCAATTTGGATTTGAATTTGGTCATTCGAATGTTGAAATGCACATGAAATTAATTGAAATTCAGATTTGGTGAAATGTGAAATTAGATGAAATGATATGAAATTCAAATTTGGGGAAAAGGATATGAAATTCGAATTTGGGGAAAATGAAATGAAATTAGATAGAATTAATTGGAATTATAATTTGGAGATTTGGAGAAATTTAATTAATTATTTTAAATAATTTAAATGAATTTATTTAAACTTAGGAAATTGAATTAATTAAATAATAAAGATTATTTAACTAAGGAAAAAGTCGCAATTAATTAAATAAATGAAATTTAATTAATAATTGAGACAGGGTTAATTGATTAAATGATGATAGAAATTTGATAATTGGAAATGTTGGATGTGATAATCAAAAGAAATATTTAATTTAATCAAATAATTAAAGAATTACTTAATTAAATAGATGAATAATTAGTGTAAGATCAATGAGACATTTTTAGGTGTCTACATTTGCCCCTCTTTGACACAATGTCGGAACGACATTGTTTCAAAGAAAACAAAAAGAGAACTGCCCCTGTATGCCCCGGTGACACTTAGGGTATAAATATGCCCCCTCGGAAAAAGTGGTCAGAAATTGTGGAATGAAGACCATTTTTTTGGAAATGTGCTAGATACTGATAATATGAAGTTTGGTATGGTTTCGATCTCGTTTGATATGTCTACAACTGTGTTGAAGTTGGAGAGCTCCACGAGCGTTAGGGTGATGAAAAAAACCCTTCTTTGAGCTATAAATTAAAAATTGGTATTGATTTGACCTCATTTGCACTATTTTGCTTTGTAAGAAGTCCTTAAAGATATTAGTGCTTTTAGCGTCCTTGGAGCGAGATGGCGGGTCACAAAGCGAGGTTGCATTTGTCTGAGCGAGTGCAGTCATATCAGAGACCTCCCAGCACTAGTGGCATGGTGAGTTGTCATGATTTTTTGCTCGTTTGTATCTATTTTTTACAATTTTATGCATTTCACAGTTGCATGTCAATTTTTTCGCATTTGATATTAATGATTCACATTTTCTTTTAATGTTTCACAATTGATTTTTTAGCTCGCATTTGTAGTTAATGATTTGCATTTGTTGAAATAAGTTCACATTTGAAAATTCTGATTTGTAGTTGTTGAAATCAGTTCGCATTTGCTTGATTTAATTCATACTTTTGAATATTATCTCGCACTTGGTTTAAGTATTTTGCAATTGAAGCTTTAAATTGATAATTGATAATGATAGTCATTTATGCTTGCATCCTGATGATGTGAATGATGTAACTAATTCATTTTTCTTTTCAAATGCAGGAGCATTGCCCAGTATTGCTTGCTAGACAGACAAGGCCAAATGGTCTTGATTGACGTCATGAGTTAGACGAAAAGGATACCGCTTTGTTATGACAGGTTGGATTGTATCACATAGCGCATTTGCCTGAGGTTACGACCAACAAGACCATGATTACTACTTTGATTGAGCAGTGGCATTCAGAGACATGTTCTTTTCATCTACCGACAGGTGAGGCATCCAACACACTTGGGGATGTGTGGCGTATCTTACACATTTTGATAGTTGGTACACGAGTTACTTTTGATCGTCGTGATGGTGTATCAACTTTGTGTACACTGTTTGAGTGTTCGGAGGAGGATCTCCATATTCGTGGTCGTTACGAGATTCGTTGGGATGATTTTGATTATGATGATCTCACCATTTTTCTTGCTTGCACTATTGCTGGATTATTGATACCTGATAGACGTACCCATGGTTTCCCTGTTGGATGGGGACGAGTCATGCATGATATGATTATTGATAGACAGGTGTTTGCTTGGGGTCCTCGTCTTCTTGCCACTTTATGTCATCAGATGCATGGAATTGTTTACTTATGATAGAAATCGGTTGGATGTGGCATTACTTTGCTCCAGACATGGGCTTGGGAGCACATAGCTATCTTTTGTCCTGCGTTACATGTTGATTTAGAGCTAGATCAACCATATGCTTACGAGTACACTGTTGGTGTGAGACATAGGGCATCAGATAACATCTTGTATTGGCATTGTATACACATAAAAATTGGCTATGAGCAATTAAATAAATATTTTATATTTATTTAATGTTTATTCTTCTATTAAATAGTTAATTTGAAAATATTAATTTATTTAATTCATTTCGTGTCTTTCTATTAATTAATTTAATTGAAATATTTTATTAATTAATTCATCTATCCCATTCCTCTAAATAATTAAATATCTAATATTTAATTATTCTTCTAATCAATTAATTAAATATCTAATATTTAATTATTCTTCTAATCAATTAATTAAATATCTAATATTTAATTGTTTCCTCCAATCATTTGAATATCTAATATCTAATGGTTATTCTTCTATCCTATAGTCTCAAATATTAAATAATTCTTAATTATTTAATCTATTTTCCAACTCACCTTCCATCTCCACTTCATCTTTCCTTTTCCAACTCATCCATCATGTGGCTAAATTAACTCAACAAATTAAAATAAATAAAACATTTATTAGCCACTTATCTTCAACCTCCAAATTTAATGAAATATTGTGTACGTACACATATTTCATAACCTTCTTCTATATTTCTTCCAACATCCCTACATATTAGGAAGGACTTGAGTCCACTTGTCCTCTCATGCCTAAATCTTCTCCAACCATCTTCCCTCAGTAAGAAACCCAATCAAGGTGAGATGAGTGACACTTGTCATCTCCTTCCCCCTTTCTCTCAACCTTCACCTTTGCTCACAACCATCCAAATCTATAGATTTGATCATGACAGTTGATCCAGGCCACATCATCTTATCCTCTCAAGGTCTATAAAATCAGGAGTTTGAGTTGAGAGAGAGTTAGTCTTCAAGTGATTTTTCAAGCTAATCATTTGTGAAACTTATGCATCTGTGAGTTTTAATCTTGAAGCAAATAGCATAATCATTTAGCATAGTCATTTAGCATTGCATATCATAGCATTAGTTAACTATTAGTTATCAGTCCATTCTTCATATGCCATCTTGGAAGCTATCAATGCTTGTCTGAGAGCACACCATCTATAACTAGGAACAATGGAGTTAGGACACAATGAGACATAAATCATGAAGGTAATAATAGTATTTTTATTTTATATGTATTTCATGTAGTTTCATTGGTTGAGTTTGGATTTCCTGTAGCATTTCCTTTGTATTTTGTGAAACTAACATGTTGCAGGTAGTATTCTGATGATGAAATTCAAGTCGACACATTTTGGCACCCACCGTGGGGCTCAAAGCCTCGCATATTCTTTCTAATATCCTATCTAATTCTCGCAAATTTTTTTTTAACGCATTTGTAATACAGATTCACTCCTGTGTGAGTTCTGACAACACCTTTTTTTGATAGGTTAGCCCTTTTGTCCTTTAGGTTAGCACATTTGTTATTTAGGTTAGCGCTTTTGTCTGTAAATCAACACATTTAATCTTCAGGACAACGCTTTTGTCCTTCAGGTTAGCACATTTGTTAGTTTGGTTAATGCTTTTGTCAGAGAATTCTCGCTTCTTAGTCCGCAGAGCAGCATTTTTGTGTTCCAGGTTAGTGCTTTTGTTCTTTAGGTTAGTGCTTTTGAGGTGAAAGACAATGCATTTGTTAGGATAGCGCTTTTATTTGCAACTGACAGAATTTTCTTGTTGGTCAAAATGTCCAAGAACTTAAATTTTTCAAACTACTAACATGCATGTGCAGGGTTATTTTTAAAACAACTTTCATGCATTTCCTCACCTAGTTAAATTAAGAGTTCTAATTTGGAAAGTAAAACATCATGTCATGCTCATTCAGCTTAACTAAGGGGGATAAATTAATAGCGTGCAAATTGCATTTTGAGTGACTTCTTTAAAATAGTTGCACGTAGATTTTAGAAAAGCTAAAATGGATTTGTGTTCTCCGTGCTTGATGAAGTAGTAGGTAAGTATGATCTCACCATCATATGGTGATCAGAAAATCAGACCTACTTTCTTTTATGTATAACCTTTAGAGGGATTGCCTTCCTGCACTGCCTTGAGGGGTCAGTGAGAGGGGAACGACCCAAAGTGGAAATGGGCTAATATCGAGTCCTTCCAATCCACTCTAAATAAATCGTGTTTGTGACAAAAGTCACAAGCAACATGTGCTGATAAGTTCATACCGACACTATGTTTCCCCATAAACCTTATGGAGCATAACTTCTATAGGCTGGGAACCTTCTGTATTTACAGAGCTGAAAGTGCGTCATGTATGGCCACATGATCGGAAGCCTTTACTAAAAACCACTTGTACTAGTTGCCAAAATCCTTCTAGTTGTTGGCGTAGGAGGTCGGACCTCTGAAGAGGCTCACACACATACGGTTCTTAGTAGAGATATAAATTTTTCCACGGGAAGTTTTCATGGAAACTGGTGTTTGGCTTCCCCAGAGAAGTGAGTGCTGAGGGTGGAGCCAGTGGGGTCAAGCATCTAAATATCTGCTTTGAATAGTGTAGCCCCAGGGGGAACCCCATGTGAGATTCAACAATTATTGTCTCAGCTTGCCATAGGATTTGTACTTGCTTATGCATTTTTTTTTCAAGAACATTGTGTCTTCTATGTCTATGACATGTTCAAAATGGTCAAAAATTTGAGAAAATCATCATCTAAAAAAATGAGCGAAAATCCAACAACTTGCTGAAGGATTTGAGAAGAATCCTTGAAACATAATCAGAATAACACTTTCAAACAACAAAACAATGCTTTTATCCCATAAGTTAACACTCTTTGCCACAAGAGTTAGCACAAAATATTTTTCACATCTAAAAAGCATATCAAACGAAAATTTCAACATTAGTATCAACACACTTCTTGAGTAGATTTGTCTCTAAACTATCACACATTTTCAAACTAGTTCAACAATTGGGTCACTAATCCAACAGGCTATTTCCGAAAGGTTTCCATAAGCATAAACATTCAACAAGCTATTGATTCAAACATTTTAAGTGCAAAAAAAATCAACATCATTGTCAAGTCTCTCATCAAGATATATCAAGTTCTCTATCACGAAGCTTGATCAATTCATCTTCTGTTCATTATCTTGGATATATCTTTCCTATTTTGAACCTAGGCCATATCAAAATCAGAATTGCACCAACTTTGGAATCAAAGAAACTTGTAAACTATCAAATGCTTATATGACTTGTAAGTACCACCTTAAGAAAAGAAAACCCAGTTATAAAGCTACCCAAAAGAGAATAAGATTCTTGTATATCAATCACATGATCTTATTAAAACATAGGACATTCCTACACCATTTTCATCACTATTTACGTGGCTGTGGGACAGAGTTTGACGGAGAAATTTTGCAAGGACGTGCTTTTCAACAAAGAGACGCTTTATCACAATGAACAAACAATAGTGGTAAAATCAACAAAGCATATCTTCCTAAACCAATAATCACCTATTGAATTGCCCTTTGAAAAACTTCAAATTTTTTGAAAACAATCACATGCCAGTTTGGACTAGAGCTCAATACGAACAATTTAGAAAACAACAAAAACAAATGGAGGAAGAAGATAATCCAATATTCCAAACTTTTGGTATACCGTTGTTGATGAAGAAGCGGTCAATAACACCATTAGAGACCTTGAGAAAGATTTCAAATTTGATAGACTAATGGAAAAGTTATTGGCAAAACAAAAAGAGAAATATCTTTTGATGTTGGCAAAATCAGGAGCTAAATTACCACAAGACTTTAACATAGAAAGATTGAAACATGATGCGGAGGCAAGTAACACCCAAAACACAGATGATCCAAACAACGAAGATGTAAACAAATAAAGTCACGAAGAGACAAGAAAAGAACGAGATGACACAAGAAACGAGCGTAGTGATAAAAGAACTTACGAAGAAATAAGGAGAAACTATATGGATAATCCGTTGTTAAACCTCACTCAACAAATGCAAACTCTACAACAACAGATACAAGATATGAAAAATGGAAAAAACTCCAAGAAGTATTTATTAGAAGATATCTACCCATATCCTTTTGATAAAAAATTGAATATGGTACCTGATGCCCTGCAAAATGGACAAGGTTAGCAAATGACAAACAACACAAGACACACAAGAAAATCGTTAGTGTTATTCAATCAAAAACTAATCTAAACAGGCATATTAAGAGAGACACTAAAATCATGCTAATATATCTAACTAATGAAACAAAGATAATGAGGCATCTCC
The DNA here is from genome assembly GCF_030272615.1 of Cryptomeria japonica. Taxonomy (NCBI): domain Eukaryota; kingdom Viridiplantae; phylum Streptophyta; class Pinopsida; order Cupressales; family Cupressaceae; genus Cryptomeria; species Cryptomeria japonica. The sequence goes on from NC_081413.1 coordinate 171,511,935, forward strand.
AAATGCCTCTTAGCATGCTTTTAGTTCCTTCTCCCTTGTTCCTCTCCTCTCCAAGTTCCAAAATAGTGTAGCTCTCAGCAGCTTTTTGCACTATGGATGCTTATGGATGATTGAGATTGAAATATTGCTCTAAATGTTAATAAAGAAGCTAATATTAAACTATTGATACTAAAATGATTGATTTTATCCAAAATGACAAGATATTAGTTAATTATGCTAAAATGCTCTATTAAAATGCCTATAGCTTAAATGCATACAAGTTTTCAGGATCTGGATTATGAAGAAATGGGCTCTATTTATAAGAAAAATGGAGCAATGGATGGTTGAGATTGAGCAATCTCAACAAGGGTCAGGATTGAATGATTTCAAATCCATGTGAGGGCTTTCAACCCAATCCCAGGATGACAAGTGTCAATGTGAGATAGGTTGAGAGGAGAGGGAATAAGCATTAAATGCTTGATATGACCTTGGGAGTTAAAGTCAAGGTTAGTTGAATGAATAAACTCTTTATTCAAAGAATAAAGCTTTTATCCAATGGATAAACTCTTGTGCAAATGTGAAATGGATGAATATGGTCAAAACAATAAATGTTTTGGGGAGACAAGTTTGAAATAACCATAAATAGTTATGTAAGAGCCATAAATGGTCATGTAAGAGCCATTAGTGGTCTTGGAAGACTTTGGGGGTTAATTTGTTGAACACACAAAGCATTAAATGCTTTTCAAAGACTTTGGAGTCTTTGGGAAGTGAGTCCATTTTGCTTAGGAATGTGACAATAATTAGGGGATGGATTAGGCTAATTAGGAAGGGGTTAGAAGAATCTAGAAGGGGATTAGATTTTTGCAAGTGGATTTGGTGGGTGAGGGAAATTAGGATTTTATTAAAATAAAAATTCATTTATTTCAATAAATGTGTGCAAGTTGCATTTGTAGGAAAATGCAAGTGGGGGGGGGATAATGATTTAAATAAATGTTTTTATTTAATTTATTTAAAAGAGGAATAGGGGGATTTTATTAAATAAATAGATTTTATTTATTTAATTGATTTGAATTTTATTTAATGAATGAATTAAAATAAATTGAATAATTTATTTAATTAATAAAAGAATGTTTGGAGATGAATTAATTAAATATTAATTTAATTAACTGATGGCTAGTGGATTTTTAATCAAATAAATATCGAATATTTATTTAATTAAGCTGGATAGATTTGTGTGACTACATTTGCCCCTCTTTGAGACGGTGCGGTTTATCGTGTTGTTTCAAAGAAAGAAAAATTGGTGTGAAGAAAAATGCCCCATAAAATGTAAATTTAATGGTATGCCCCCTCGAGATTTGGGCCGAAATTTTTTGAAAAATTGAGCGATCTCTCGAAAAAGAATGAAAATTGGTAGGGTGGTAGAAGAGGAGGAGTTAGCCTTACGAGTGAAAAATAGAAGAAATTGGGAGTAAAATGGAGAAACGGGGGGCTCGGGAAGTTCACGGGGACCATGGCGGTGAGCGGGAGGGAAGTTACGGTGACGACGAAGGGTATAAATGGGGTGAAAGGGATGAAAACAGGATCATTTGTGACCACGACCAGTGTAAAACCAGAGCTCTAAGAGTGACATTTGGAGGAGCGAGCAGTAGTTAGGATGCCGATACCGATTGCAGAGCACAGATTTGAGTGAGTCTGACGGTTCCATCGCCCAGATGACTACGGACCAGCGGTACGCAAATTCAAAATTTTAATTTGGATGCATTTTTCATACGTTTTTAGCTGAGTCCAAGTCAAGTCGGAGCAAGAGTGCTGGAACTACGGTTTTGGCGCTTTTGCTCCATGAACTAGCGCTACTGCGCCGCAATGGCGCTATTGCCCCATTGTTTGAGCGCGTTTGTTTTGTTGTAGCACTTTTGTATGCAAGTTTAAGCGTTGTTGATGAATAAGCACTATTGAGGACATGTTTGAGTGCTATTGAACTTTATTAGTGCTACTGTGTAGTTGTTTGAGCGCTATGGGATAGCAGATTGAACGCTTTTGTTAGGGTTGTAGCACTAGTGTTGGGAAACTAGCGCTTTTGATGGTAAAATAGCGCTTTTGCTTTAGGATAAAAAGATGCCCCAGTTTGGATGAAGAAAATCTCCTGATGCCAATGATTGATGGAGGGCGATGTGAAGTGGGAGTTGTTTTGAACCATAGCAGCCTGATGAGACTTAGGTCATTTGTTAGGATAAATGCCCGTTTGAAGTCTAGGTGGCCATGATTGCTTACCTGTTGAGACCCGAAGATACTTGATCAAAGTATCTGTTGATAGTTTAGGTTTAAACTTAAAAAAGTTTGAAAACAAAACAACTGATAGTGATTGATGAATATCCATGTGCAGAGGAGCTAGGCGTGTTGCAGTTACGTGAGCGACATCCTGCGACACAGGGGTTGCGGGATCGATTGACACAGGCGGAGATAGACTGCATTGCCATGACGGGACTATATGAGGTGATGCACATGCCCGTGATTCGTATGAATCACAGATTGATCACAGCATTAGCAGAGCGGTGGCACAGCGAGACGTGCACCTTCCATCTGTCACAGGGGGAGATGACAGTGACCCTAGAGGATGTGTGGTGCATCCTACGGATTCCAATTCGGGTGGAGCTGGTCACATACGACAGATCTTAGGGGACTCTTGCAGTGCAGAGGATTTTTGATGATGACGTTTTCATTGATGATGGCTCCATTGCCTGGGAGGAGATAGCGGCATTATATGAGCCTCTTCCAGCAGTTTTGTCCGGCATTGTGGGAGGATTACTGTGTCCTGATAGGCGCTTGCATGGTCTAGCCATTGGATGGGGACAGGTGATAGAGATGATGATGACCGAGGGGACCCGATTTGCGTGGGGGCTGTGCGTGCTAGCGCACCTGTATCAGGAGCTCCATGAGGTGGTGTACTGGGAGAGGGGTTCCTTAGTAGTGGGCATGATGCTGCTGTATATTTGGGCTTGGGATAACCTACCAGTGACTCGACCGGTGAGTCTGAGATTTCAGGCAGTGGATCAGCCGTACATGTTCATGTATAGCGGCATGATGAGTCAGCCCCACCTGGGGAAGTTAGAGTGGTGGCGACGGGCATTAGATGGTCTGGATGCAATTATATGGCGGCCATACTTGGAGTGTGAGCCATGGGATGATGATGCAGAGGCACTGCCTTATGTTTTTATGACCCGATTCCTCATTGGGAGGACCTCATACCATGTGGAGAGATAGGTGCCTGGGAGAGTACTGAGACAGTTTGGACGGCAGCAGGGACTGCCCAGTGGATCAGGAGAGTATGCTCGAGTTATTTGGGAGAGGTATGCATGGGGGCCAGTGCTACCATATGATCAGGCACTGGTAGAGTTTCAGACACTGCAGGCGAGACCGTGGGACATACGATCGAGGGTCATGGATGTAGGTGTTACAGGTGAGTACACGCAGTACCGGGCAGCGCACCTGATCCTACAGATATCTGATCCAGCAGAGCCGATCCCGGATTTTGAGGACGAGAGGGGACGGAGATGAAGGAGGGTAGGAGGTTGAGGACCGAGGGCAGGTGGAGGAGGAGGTGGAGGAGGTGGTGGGTTGGGGATGTGGAGTCAGCGGAGAGGGAGAGGTGGATTGCCTCTACAGATATCACAGGGACCATTGATATAGGGAGGAGTTCAGCTGAGTGGGAGGGGGATGGAGAAGGAAATCCCGATGGACAGAGGGGAGGGGACTACTGGAGAGGGTGGTGCAGGGGAGGCGACTATGGATATCGAGGAGGGAGCCACTGGAGATCTGTGAGATCATATGATAGTACGTTTGCAGACCCGGATAGAGGATTTGGAGGCGGAGGTGGCAGCTAGAGATGTGCAGTTATTTGCATGGGAGTCAGAGCTGGCGGTGGTGCTGCGGGAGAGGGATAGTGCAGTGGAGGGATTGGCAGAGCTGTAGGAGAGAGTGTGGGTTGGAGTAGGAGCACAGGGGCCTACGGGGGAGGTGATGAGGGAGATGCGGTGAGCACAGGTGGAGATAGACTACTGGCGGGGTTTATATGAGCAGGTGGTGCCAGTTAGTCAGCGAGCTCTTAGCTATTCTTAGATGCGGCAGGCTAGATCAAAGCGATCGCAGAGGGTGCAGAGCAGTGGGGGTGTGATGGGTCCTTTGCGGAGGGAGAGATTAGGGGATGCAGGAGGGAGTGGTGGTTCGATGAGGCCTCCATGGAGAGATAGATCAGGTGTTGCGGGCACCAGTGGGAGAGAAGGTGGCGATGGTGGTGGTGGTACAACATCTGGCCAGAGTGGCATTTGAGAGAGAATTTTTGCATATATGTATTGTATCATTGTTTATTATTATTATTTTTGGACTATATCTTGGATGGCTCTTGGTAGCCGAGTTTGTAGACTTCTTTGTACTCTAATATATGAGGAGATCCCATATTTTGATGATATGCAGTTGATTTATATGGATGTTTATGCAGGATGATGAATTATTGTTTAGATGGATATGTGTACATATATGCATTTGATGAGATGTTTCTTATATGCATGTTTTTATGATGATTTATGATGTGGGATACTGACATATGAATGCAGGTTTATATATGTATGATTTGTTTGATTTTTGATGTAATGCTTTATGTATGTAATGCCATGATGATGATGTATGCTTATGATGATTTATGAATATGATGGTGTTATGCGATGATGTTAATGTAATGGTTAAATGAATGATATTTATGTATGGATATGCATCTAGATGTTTTTAGATGAATGTAATATGGATAAACAAAAATGTAAAGTACAAATGTTTTTATGATAATGTTTAAATGAATGCATATGTAAAATGGATATATATAAAATGGTAGGAATCAATGTTTGGAAACAAAGGGATTTATGATTCTAAATGCTTAAATATGATTTAAGTAAAAATGATAATGTGATGATACTATAACTTATGGTTTTAATAACTGCACTTTAATGCAATTAAAAAGGGGATAATGAATGCAATGTGAATGAATCCTAAAATGAGCATAATAAGATACTTAGTTAATGGATGAATGAATGCACTTTTTCACTAAATGGATAAAATGAATGTATACAATAATAAATGATAAAGGATAATAAAATGATAATGGATAACAGACACTAAAGGAATGTATAGTAAATGGCTTAATATAATCAAAGACAATTTAATCCCATGAATGGATCTATTTATTTATGATTGATGCAATGATGCAAAGGATTTAATGAAAACTAATGTCCAAAATGAACTATATGCAATGTTAAGTTTTTTTTTTTTTTAAATGACATGAATGTTCTTGTAGCATCCTAAAATTGTGACACTTGCAATTTCGACTGCATTTTGGTCTTCACGATGGCGACGCAACACGCAACCTGAATGGAGACCCTGAAACTTGCTCACGACACTGAAAACTGCATTTTTTAAGTACCCTGGCCTGAACCTCCTTGCACCCTGCTGTCCCGGGAGGTGGGACCAGAGTGCCCAGCGCCCTGGTCCCTCAGGACCAGGGCGCCCAGCGCCCTGGTCCCCAGGACCATGGCGCCCAGCGCCCTGGTCCCCAGGACCATGGCGCCCAGCGCCCTGGTCCCTGGGTCCTATTTTGGGCCCGGTCTCCTAAGGGGTCTCGGGTCTTTTTGTTTGCAAATTGGAAATTAACTTTCTTGGTCGGCCTAAGGTCGGGAAAATCAGTCTATCAGCCCTAAATGACAAGTATATAAACTACATTTTTCTCTCTCATTTAGACATAACAAAGACATGATGAAAAAGGCGTGGAAACTATACTCAAGCATTCAAGCATTCAAGCATTCCTTCTAAGTCTCCATTCAAGGCTAAGTGTTGCATTCAAGACAAGGATTCAACCATTGAAGAGGAGATCACATACTACATGCTACATACAACATGCTACTACAACATACAACATACAACATCTAAACCTTCGCACATAAGGATACAAACATCCTTAGAACAAGGTATTAGTACTTGTTTTACATACATTTACATTTACAGCACTTGCTCATTTCTTGGTTAATTCCAAAGCCGGGGTTTGACCTAAAGGCAAACCCCTAATCCCTAACCCCCCAATCGTCTTCACTTTTCTGTGTGTAGGTTGTAGGTACGCGGCTGAAATTGAAGATCTGGAATCCTTGTGCAGAGACGAACAGATCCCCCTTCGTTTCGCGGATTTTTCAGAGGACCGTGGCGCCGGGCGCCATCGTCCCGACAACTTTTGCTCAAAGTTGCAGGATAGCGCCGTATCGACATTTTACTGCTAATTCCAGGTCCGCAGCTTCATCCTATAACCCGAACTCAGTTTATAAGCGAATCTTTATGACTTTCTATGCATTCCTAGCTTAATTTCCTTAACAACATTCTTTACAAAAGAGGGTAGCCTTGCTTTCCTAACCCTTGAAATTCATTTAGCATTCAATCTTACATTGTGTGGGATTGGATCTTATGAGTTTCAACCCCTCTTTTGAATGTAAAGTCTCTCCCCTAAGTGAAAAACCATCGAATCCTAGCGAACCTCCCTTCTCTCTCCTCGGAGTCGGAAGAGGGGAGAGCAACTAGGGTTCGATCGCGATTTTTCTGCTTTACATTTTGGTGAACCCGACGTGAACATCCTTTCTGATTTTTCATGCTTAGATCTGAAAAAATTGATTACATTTTCATGTTTGATCTTTTGCAAAATTTTAGAGGTGATTGCATAAAAACCCTAAATTTTCTTTTTAGTAATTGAACCTGCGAAATGTCTAAATGTTAATGCCTGTTTCAGATCTGCCCTTCTATTACAAATTTTTAATTCATATTTGTGCTTTAATTCTGAAAATTAAGTGGTTAAATGTCAAAACCCTAAATTTTGAAACCCTCTTGATTCAACCTTTGTCCAACAATTTCACTGATCAAAACATCTCCAAATCAGCTGTAACTTTGGATTCCGCAATAAAATCACAATATCTTTCATCCCTGAAAATTTGGAAAAAAGTTGCGAGGACCGTGGCGCCGAGCGCCATCGTCCCCGACATTTTTTCCGAAATTTCGGGAGCGAGATCTTACTGTATTTTCTTGCTAAAATCCAGAATTTTGGCTGATTTTATCAATTTTAACACCTTCAAAATAACAGTCAAAGTTGGTCTTGTGATTGCTTGGATTAAGGCTTCTAAACATTTAAAAATCATTGAAATTGAAATTTTGTGTCAAAATTGTGTTCTTACTGTCCTAAATCTGAAAAGTGTGTTATCATTCATTAAAAATTTCAGTGCTTTATTCAAATTCTTGCATTTTGTGATTTTTGAAATTAAGTGCTTAATTACAACAACTTTGATTTCCGCTTTCAAAATTGAATTTTGCGTGAAATTGAGTCAATTTTCAAATTTCAAAATTTGCATTGCTCTGGACATTCCCTCTAAAATCATAAAATTCAAAATTTCAGTTTCCCTCTCTTTTTCAAAATTCAAATTTTGCATTTTTTTGACAATCTTGATAGGGTTCAATTTCGAGATTACAACTTTACGTTGGCCTATCTATAGATCGTAAAATCACTCAATTTTTTTCAGATTACCTCTAAAATCATCATACCTTTCATCCCTGCAAATTTCGAAAAAAGTTGCAAGGACCGTGTTGCACTCCGGGCGCCACGGTCCCGGGCATTTTTTCCGAAATTTCGGGAGACTGTTGTGATTGCATTTAACAACTTAAATCTAGAAGATTGGCTGATTTTACTGAAAATTGCTACCTCTAAATTCAAAACTTTCTCTCTCTCTCTCTAGTGCATGAGTTTTACAACAATAAGCCCTACTTACACTATTCCCGTTAGACGAAGCCGTAGAATTAAGTCTTTCCAAGGTTTAACTACTGAGGAGATGGAACCTAATTTGAATAGCCTTTTTAACGAGGACATGGGTAATTCCTCTAATCCTCCTAATGATGAAGAAGCTCTCCATGAGGTTTCTGAAGAACAACTTTCGAAATTGGATAACCAATTCGACGACTTTCGACAATGGATGTCTCAAGAATACCCTGATAGTCAAGCTCTTCCTTTAATTGAGGGTCTAAAACGTATGCTTCAAAGTGATAAGAATGGAATTGATATTTTGCGTGGTATTTCACACATTGTGAATTCGAATGTGATGCCTATGAAGAGTTGTGCTGAAAATTTGAGTTATACACAACCTCCTACACAAGTCAATCATTCTATTCCTTTGATGACTTCTATTGCTAGCATACCTACCTTTACATCAAACATAATGGCTACTTCTATACAAGACATTCCTCCTGTGATCACCAGTCATGGGGGCAATCCTTCCTCTTCAATTAACCCTCTTCCTTCATTCAATCCGATTTCTTCATTCACTCCTTCAATGAGTGTCCCTATTATATCTCCACAAATGAACATGACGCAAGGGGGCAATTCATTTAACCATTCCATTCCTCCTTGTAGTATTCCTCCTGTCCAATCATCTCCTATGACTAATTATCATAGAGTCCCACCACCTTACTCTCTACCTTCTTTCAATAACATAACACCTCCATCTCAATCTAACACATCCAATATGAACTCTTCGACTGAAGCGACCATTAACAATCTTGCACAAACTGTCTCTTCTTTACAGCAACAAATTGCCTCTATGAATCAATCTAAGTTTAGTGTGCCCACATTTGATGTTGCGAGCCCACTTTCTCTTGACATTGTTCGAGCTATTCCCCCTAAACATGTTGAAATTCCACATTTGGAGCTTTATAATGGTAAGGGTGATCCTCTAACACATGTTAAGACTTTTCAAACAATTTGTACTGATTTTGCTTATGACCAAAGGTTGCTTGCAAAACTATTCACTAGAACATTAAGAGACAAAGCCCTACAATGGTATTTCTTGTTGCCTTCTTATTCTATTACTTCTTTCAAACAACTTGCAAATGCTCATATGGTTGAGGTATACGCTGTAGTCAGCAAGCCATAATGATCTATGACTGCATTTTGCATATGATCACATAGCTTAGTGAACTTCCCACGTAGACACCATTAGTACATGCCCCAGAACTTCATCGGAAATAATGCGTAAACAAAATAAAACAATGCTGAAAGATCTCGATACAGATAAATGAATGATTGTACTCACAAATCAACCAAGTATTTGATAGCTTAACATAATTTTCTTGTCAAAGAAACTGTCACTTTTGTCTTTGTTTGGGTAAGGAAGGATGCATCCTTGTTGAAGACAGTTTTTGAGTGTTGATGTTGATTGTGTGGTTTGATTGATAAATGGTCATTGTGTGAGTATTATGTCAATGTTTGTTTTGTATCTGCGCGGATGAGTATGTACAAAGTGTTGCCATGTTTTTGTGTGATTTTTCAATGGTTTTTCGATGTTTTTGGATTTTGTGAGACATTTTTGAATGTTTGTGATATTTTGTGAGACATTTTTGAATGTTTTACCCAATGAATCACCAATAATATAGAGTCCACTTTCATCAACTAGATTTAAGGGCATTGCCCCCAAGTGTAGACATGACTATGATAAAGCGGGATGCTAGACGCATGAAGTACTTTCTTTGATTACAGATCAAATAACAAGCCATGGTTTAGATGGATGGATGTGTGGATGCATGAATGTGATCGCAACGAGCCTGAAAGATACTGGAGCCATTGTCTTTATGAGTGGCACCTGTTTGCCAGGTTTTCACCATCGCACTTACCCAAGGTGCCACTAGAGTGGTTGTTCACTGTTTGGATGTATGATTTTTCTCTTACTCTTTTTGGTGTTTTTGTATTTCCTTCAAGACATTTTTCTGAATGTTTTTGGTATTTTCTGGTATGTAGGGGAGCTGGATGCTCTGTTCAGTTTAGGTATAAAACCGTTTGAGGTGCATGTTGTTGATTGGATCTGCAAGTGGTTCTCCTTCTGATGTAGCCAACTGATATGCCCCGGACCCGAACACAGCAGTGACAACATATGGGCCCGGCCAGTTTCATTCAAACTTGCCTTGATGTTCTCTATTTGGTTGGTTGCGAGGATTCTCTCGGAGAACAAGATCACCTACCTCAAATGTACAAGGTCTAACTCGGTGATTGTAGCTTCTGCTCATGCGCTGCTGATAGGCTTTGAGATGATTGTATGCAGCTTGCCACTTCTCATCAAGTAATTCTAAGTCTTGGAGGCGGGATACTCTGTAGGCTTCATCATTTATTAGATTGTGCAAGGAAACCCATAGTGATGGTATCTCAACCTCAATAGGTAAGATAGCTTCGGCGCCATAGACTAATGAGTAAGGAGTTGCGCCTGTAGGGGTCTGAATGCTAGTTCGATATGCCCATAGTGCTGGATTCAATTGAATGTACCAATCACAACCGGCATCATTAACTGTCTTCTTTAGGATCCGCAATATGTTTTTATTCGATTCTTCGGCCTGACCATTGCCTTGTGGGTAATATGGAGTGGAGAAGCGGTGTTGGATATGAAATTTCTCACAAAGTTCGCAGACATCTTGATTTTTGAAAGGAAGACCGTTATCGGTGATGATGGACATGGGCACACCATACCAGCAGATGATGTAGTTGAGGATGAAGGAGGCGATCTGCTTGCCGGTGACTTGGGTAAGTGGAACAGCTTCGATCCACTTTGTGAAATATTCGATGGCGGTAATAATGAATTTATGGCCGTTGGATGAAGATGGATGAATCTTACCCACAAGGTCAAGGCCCCATTGACAAAAAGGCCATGGTGTTGTGATTGGTTGTAGTTCCTGGGCTGGTGCATGTATCAGGTCGCCATGAACTTGACATTTCTTGCATTTTCTGACAAAGTAGTAGGAATCCTTTTCCATAGATGGCCAATAGTATCCATTGCGCAGGAGTTTCTTGGCTAGTGACGGACCACTCGAGTGAGTCCCACAAATTCCCTCATGGACTTCTTCCAAAGCCTTTGTTATCTCACCTTGTTCCAGACATCGAAGGAGAGTACCATCAAGACCACGTCGGTATAGGGTTTCGGCAATAATGGTATATCGAGCAGTTTGGCGAATGAAGGTTTTACGTTGGTTATTCGATTGGTTGGGAGGAAGGGTGTGATCGTGGAGATAGGTGTAGAAATCACCGTACCATGGGGATTTAGAACCGACAAGGCAACATATCATTTCGGATTCGGGGATATCATAAGCAGGAATCCAAAGCTGTTCTACCAAGAACTCGTAGCGTGTTGAATTCTGTGGAAGATCTAAGAGAGATGCGATGGTAGCCATGGCGTCAGCAGCTTGATTTTGATCTCTTGGTATTTGCTCAAAAGTGATAGCAGTAAATGATGTCTTTAGAGTGTCCACTATTTGCTTATATGGCATGAGTTTATCATCCTTGGTCTGATATTCATCTGTTGCTTGTCGAATGACCAGTTGGGAGTCGCTATATACTTGTAGTTCTTGTAATTTCCATTGTATGGCTAACCTGAGTCCTGTGATCAAGGCCTCATACTCTGCGATGTTGTTGGTACATGGAAATGTGAGCCTGTAAGACTTCGGGATGCTGTCACCTTGGGGTGTGATAAACAAAATGCTTGCCCCCGAGCCATGCCTAGTGTATGAACCATCAAAGTAAAGTTTCCATGGTTGTGTTGTTGTGATCATGAATATCTCTTTGTCTGGAAAATTGGAAATGAGAGGATGATCACCTATGAGAGGTGCATCAGCCAACTGATCTGCAATAACCTGCCCTTTGATAGCTTTACGGTCTACATACTCGATGTCAAATTCACTTAGAATCATCACCCATTTGGCCAAGCGACCTCTCAATGCTGCTTTGCTGAGTAAATACTTGAGTGGATCGATCTTTGCAATGAGTTGTACTTTGTGTGTTAGTAGATAATGCCTTAGTTTAGTGGCTGCTAAGATTACTGCTAGGCAAGCTCGCTCAATAGGCGTGTAATTGAGTTCATAGCCCACCAGTGTGCAAGAGATGTAGTATACAACACACTCTTTTCCTTCTGCATTATGTTGTGCCAGTAGTACACCCAAGGCTGTACTTGTTGTTGAGATATAGAGTAACAATGGTCTACTTGGATCTGGTGGCATCAGCAATGGTGGATTCATGAGATAGTCTTTAAGCGTCTGAAATGCTTGCTGGCATCGGGCATCCCACTAAAAGCGGATGTTCTTATGTAGCAGGTGTGTGAATGGGTGACACTTATCAGCCAGTTATGCAATGAATCTTCGGATGGATTGAAGTCGCCCTTGTAATGTCCTTAGCTGACTGATATTCTTTGGTGGTGGCATGTCCATGATTGCTTTTATCTTTGCTGGGTCGACCTCAATGCCTTTTCTTGAGACAATGTATCCTAGAAGTTTCCCGGAGGTTACTCCAAAGACACATTTCTTTGGGTTGAGTTGAACATGATATTGTTCCAGTCTATCAAAGATTCTCTCTAATATGTCCAAATGACCTTCTCTAGTGAGTGATTTTGCTAGTAAGTCATCCACATAATCTTCCATCATAGTATGCATCATGTCATGGAAGATGGTGGTCATTGCTCGTTGATAGGTCGCTCCTGCATTCTTTAGACCAAAAGGCATTACATTCCAACAATATGTGCCCCACGGACATGTGAAGGCTGTCTTATGTTGATCTTCTGGTGCGATCTTTATTTGATCGTATCCTGAAAAGCCACCCATGAGTGAAAGCATGGCATGCCCTGCTGTCAGATCCACTATGATGTCGATATTTGGTAGGGGGAAGTCATCCTTAGGACAAGCCTTATTTAGATCTCTGAAGTCAGTACAAATGCGGATGCCCCCTTTTGGTTTGCCGACAGGTACAATATTGGAGATCCATTCTGCATAATCAATTGGTCTAATGAATCCAACATCTAGGAGTTTCTTGAGTTCTATTTTGACTAGCACTGCAATTTGAGGATGCATCTTACAAAGCTTCTGCTTGACAGGTTTGGCTCCTTCTGCTATGGTGAGGTGATGCATGACTAAATTAGGATCAAGCCCAGGCATGTCTGCATATGACCATGCAAAGTTGATCTGACGCTGTTGAAAGAACTCTATAAATTTAGGCTGTTCCTCTAGAGTGAGAAGAGATGCCAGATGTATGAGATGAGGATTTTCAAGAGTCTCCACATTGTATTCTTTGGTTTCCTCAATGAGAATCGTTGATCGTTCCTGTTGTGTACTAGCAGGGAGGATGTCAAACCCTTCATCCTCAGGCGCCTCAGAGAGGTTTTCACCGTTGGATACACTCTTTCTTTTTACTTTTGTCAGATCAAACAGTGCCACAGTGTGGTTTTCACTGGAAGATCCATGTTTTATTGTTATATTTTTGCAGCTGAAAGGTTTGGCATCCGCCCTGAAGTATGCTACGCTATTAAGTTCAATGATGAATCCAGCTTTGTGATCCCTGCTTGGTAGGTTATCCCTTAATTCCAAAAAGTCAATGAGGGCTTCATCATTTTGGAAAAAGTCAAGGCATGGGGAATTTGGTTGGTTCCATTTGATGAGTTTAGGGTGGATAATGGGCATTACTTCATCGATTAGGTTAAGTGCGTTAGATGTATCAGTGATGGTTAAGACGTTATGGTGAAGGTTGTTGATGGTACTCTCCCTATCAGAATCAGGCATAGGATGAGACGTAGGGTCTATGGAAGATGTTTCCAGTTCAAGAACCCAAGTGGTCTTTATCTGTGCTTCTCCGTAAACAGGGATGTTTTTGTGTGGTGGAGGCGGTGATGTGTCTTCCTCATCTGAAGTGTTAAGCTGTACAAAATCAAATTCCCACTCATGTGAGTCAGTCTCTGAGTCACTTTCCAGCATCCAATTACTATACCATATTGGGATATCTTTTGAGTTAAATACTGCAGGTGTGATTGGTTGATGTACCTTTGTAGTGATCGGTGCTACAGGAAGATTGATGGGGGTAAAAGAATATGGTACCGGGAGTATCGGTAATATTGACTCAGTTGCTTTTGCTGGAACTGCTGGTGCTATAGATGCTGCTGTGGGTTCTGATACAATTGCTGCTGCTGATGGGATTACAGGTTCATTTGGTGGAATGAGTGGCATTAGTGATGGTTGTGTTGGGGTTTTGAGCCTCGGTGGGGCAGTTGGGATGGTGCTTGATGCTGCTTTGATAATGAAAGGTGTCCTTTTTGCCGTAGGTGGACAAAATGGTTTGTGGGGTTTTCCTTTGAATTTTAATTTAGGAAAGATCTCTTTTTCAAAGCCTAGGCCTATATTACCTTTGGGCTTTAATTCCGGCAGCAGAGGTTCATGTCGTCCTTGTTTGCAATATCCCAAAGCACTCTGACCATCATACCCCATTCTTTGCATAATGAGGAGACCTTTGCCATACTGATCTATAGGAAGTTTAACTTTTGGTATATTAGAGGTGATGGGAACTTTATAGATCCAGTCCACCAAGTCCTCATCTTGGGTTTCTTCTTGTTGACTCTTTCTAAGGATGAAAGGCATCAAAGCACATGCTGGCATGACTAGTGGTTGTTGGAGTACCTGTTGTGGTTTACCATGTGTTCTAGGAGAAATGGGCATTTGTCCCACACAAAAGAGTTGACTCAAGTTGTATTCCCCAGGACCTTCCTCTGCTATCCTCATCTTAAGCTTTTCTTGCTTGGGTATAGTGGTGTTTGAATTGGTAAGAGAGGTAGGACTTATATATGATGTGGATTAGGAACAGTAATATCTGGTTGATGGCTGATATTATGGCAATACGCAAAGGGATTGGCATCGCCCAGGATTGTGATCTCTACACTGTTATGTGGGAACTTGATACATTGATGATAGGTAGATGGAACGGCTTGCATGGCATGTATCCAAGGTCTCCCTAACAGTAGATTGTATGGTAGAGGAAGGTCCAGAACCTGACAGATGATGTGTTTTACCACGGGGCCTACTCGGATTGGTAGTACCACAACTCCTTTGGAGGAACACTCTACATCGTCATAGGCTTTGATTGTGATCTTCTTACGAGGATCCACTGATTCTACTGCATATCCCAATGCCGTGACCAATTGTAGTGTACAAATATTCAGGCCTGCTCCATTATCGATCAAGACTCGCTTGATCCTATGCTGGTTGATGAAGCCTTCAATATGTAGTGAAGCGTTATGAGGTTGCTGGAAGGAAGAGTTGTCACTTTCGGAAAAAGTGAGACAAGGTGATGACTTTAGACTTCCAACCATGGCTTGAAATTGGTCTGTATTCAGATTTGCAGGGACTGACGCTTCTTGGAGTGGTTGATCCAAGATAGTTTTATGAGAGGGCGATAGGCACAATAGCTCTAAAATGGATATAAGCGCAGGCATTTTATCTAATTGTTCCACAAGATTGTACTGCTTTGGGATGGAGGTGGTGCCTTGTGGAGCTGCCTTTATGGTAACTTTGCCGCGACGCGTAACAACATTGAAATTTGAGTTGGGATTTTTGAAGGTTATAGTTGCAACTTGTTCATTGGCATCATACAGGTGATTTACAGTGTAATTATACGCAACCTGTGTATAATCTGTGGTATCAGTGCCTCGCCTGGAAGTGGAAGGACCCCTTTGATCTTGTGATGGAAGTGGATTTTTGAACATCAGATGATCATTATTGGTTGTTTTTGGGTCATGTCCTTCAATTTCAATTTCTCCTCGGTCAATAAGATCCCGAATAAGATCTTTTAATCGGTGACAATTACTTGTCTTGTGTCCTCTTCCTTGATGGAATTCACAATGTTCAGTATCTCTCCACCATGCCGGTTTGACTTGAGGCTCATAGTTTGATAGTTTAGGTAGAGTGACCAAATTTTGAGAAATGACTTGTCGCAATACTGTTTCAATGGGTTCCTCTAAGGGAGTGTATGTGTGTTTCTATTTTTGCTGACGAGGTCTTGGTTCATCATGAGATGTGATGCAACCTTGATTGGAAGGAACATTTGTGTTATTCTGAGGTGGAGGATTTTGTCCTACAAACCGAACCACAGGTTGTGCATTTTGGATAGTCCGGACATCCACAACCCCATCGTTGACGATGTTCTTGTTTTTATTCTAGAAGCTTGGTTTATCGCTATTGAAGCGTGGGCGAGGACCATCCTTTGGTTCACTAAAGATTTTGATGAGTCCTTTCTTGATAAGTGCCCTTTCACATTTCAAACCCTTGGTGATCATATCATTAAAAGAGTCCATGTCTTTGACATCCAGGTGAAATCCCATTTCTTCGTTTAAGTTGGAAATGAATATTTCCACTAGTTCTCATTCAGGTAACTGAAGAGAACGTCTGCTAGACATTTGACGCCATTGTTGCAGGAATACTAAGAATAGTTCACCTGGTTTTTGTTTAGTGTTGCACAGATTAGCCATGGTGATGTCGCATTCAATGTTATGAGAGTAATGAGCTAGGAACTTCTGGATGAGCTCCTCAAATGTTCTAATGCCACTTGGTAGTCGGGAAAACCATGATGTGGTTGTTCCTCCCAAGCTTTGGGGAAAAAGGCGCATTAGGTATGTGTCTTCATATGCCACTTCGAGACAAGCGGAATGAAATTCTCTGACATGATCACGAGGATCTCCCTTTCCTCTATATTTTTCGAATTTGGGTGTTTCGAATCCTCGTGGAAAGGGTGGCATTTAAAGATTCCTATCAAAAGGATAGCGACAGATGTCATTGAGTGAGAATTGGTTAGTTTTGACACCACTATGAAGTTGTTGGGCAAGATTCTCGACTTGTTGTCACAACATCTCCATTTCATTTGGAGGAGGAGGTGGTGGGTTACCTCAAAGAATGTTATATCTGATGGGATCTCTACCTCTTTCCTCTTCATGGCGACTTTGTCTTTTTGATGCTTGTCTTAATTGGGCAAGATCAAAGTCAGAGGGGAGTTTTTCTCCTTCTTGAGCGAGCTTTAAAAAGTGAGCATCCGCATTGCTCCTGAGTATTTCGTCAAATAGTCTGTTAAAGAGAGGGTTATGCTGAGCCCTTTCTATTGTTGCAGGAGTAGGAGTACTTGGGTTTTCGTCATTCGCATTTCCTCCAAGTGCTTCTTGAAATTCATTGAGATTTTCCTCTTCTTCTTCTTCCATTTCTATTTCTCGTTGCCTTGACCATGATCGGGTTTGGGCAATTTTGCTTGCAAGCTTTTGTTGAAGTTGTGTGAAAATGATGATGAGTTTTTGATGAAATGAGAGATTGATGATTGGTGAATTGTGTTGCATGTGGATCTCTAGCACTTTTAAGGTAGATGTAATTGAAATTCCTTCTTTGAATTGCTTTCTTGTTTGATAAGTTTTGATGTGATAAGGTGT